>NC_133139.1:69715988-70374177 GCF_048418815.1 Hemitrygon akajei
ATAAAACGCGACGAAAGTGAAAGTATACAGAATCAGGAAATTGCGTCTGATGGGCAGAAAGAAGAGGAAAAGCCGCGCAGATTAACTTGTATTTTGTTTGTAATCTCAACATGTCCCGTCGCGTGTTGCAGCAAAGAATTGAGGTGATCAATGATTCATCTAGGGGTGGGGGAGGTATCGGGTGGGAAGACTTTCTGTAATAGTTTGTGTTCACTGGGTAACGTTGTCCCTGTTGTTATATCCACATCTATCCTGCCGACATCTCTCCCATTACTTCCTCCTGCCCTTCCCCCCTCCCTTCATCTTCCTCCTCTCCTTCCCCTCTCACCTACCCCTCTCCTACCTCCTTCCCCCTCCCCCTTCCCCCCCTCCCCTCTCTCCCCTTCCCTCTCCCCTCCCCCTTCAACAACCCAATCATCAGCTGGAGAAAAGTGTGAGGCGATTACGGGAGATGTTCCAGGGCAAAGTATCCTTGGACATGGCTGTGCTGCTGATGAAAAGATATCACTGTGATTACTCACTGGTCTCCAAGTACATTATCCTGATGGCCACAGATCAGGATGCAGGGGGTGAGTGAGTGAAATTCAACTCACAGCTTTGTTCAGTTCTATCCTTTCCCCACTTTCAGCCCCTCATCTATGTAATCTTCTGTAGTGCTTCTACCCTCCAAGAAATCTGACTTCAACTCACTGTTTGTCCCTCAGTGTGACTGACCACTGTTTCCTCAGTCCGGGCTCTAGTTACTGGATTACCATCTAGAGCTCAAAGCTCACCACTGCATCAGGGAAGTTTAACCTGATTTAAATGAACGCATCTCCCGGCAAGGTCGGAGCTTTGTAGGCGTCCACCTCAACGTGCTCTCCTTACTCCCAGAGTCACTATGTGGTTGGGGATGGACATTAGATTCTGGTAATAATAGTGATGTCATGGCCTGTGCTCTAATAAGTCATTGTTACAGCACAGAATGAATAATGTGCACACCCATGCCCCACTTTCTCCCCAACCTTCAAATTACTCTTCCTCAGATGTCCATCCCACTGCCTGTTGAGGACCCAAACTGACTGTTTCCACCACTGAGCACCAGATTGTGTTTGTAACTGCATCTTTCCCTCATCTTCCTGTTCCTTTTGTCCTTTGTGTTAAATCCCCCCCCCCCCCCCGCACTGGCCCTGTTTATGGGAACAGTTTCACTCTTATGATTTTGCACACCTACCGAATCTCTTAAATTTTTGGCATATCTTCCCTCCACTCCGCCCCTCTGTTGGATTCTCATGTTCTTCATAAAATCCCCTCCACAAATTCATCTCTGCCTGCCTCACTCTGCTGAACTTTTTGCCTCTCTGCCTGCCCGATACCACCTCTCTTTCTGTCTCTCTCTGTCCCCTCCCTCCCTGCCTCTGTGTGTCTTTCTCTCCCTCTCTTTCTTTCTCTTCATCTCTTTCTGTCCCTCTTCCTCCTTTAAGACCCTAGAAATGTCTCATTCATTTATGTCTCTGCTCATTCTCTTGTGCGACAGTTGATGATGTAGTGATGTACTTTCAAAGTCCAAAGCAAACAGCTGTAAGACATAAAGGGAGATGTAACCTTTTAGAAACATTTAATGGTTGTGCAGCATATTGAGAGAGTGAAACAGAAATAATTTGTTTACGGATTCTGTGGTTAGATCGCAAGTGAACAGGGTGGTGGAGAATGCTTTTGGCATGCTTACCTTCACCAGTTGGGGCAGTAAGTATAAAAGTCGGGGCGATCAGCTGAAATTGTGTAAAACTTTGGTTAGACCACATTTAGGTCATTGTGTCTCATTCCGAACACCACAATACAGGAAGGATGCGGCTTTGGAGAGAATGCAGAAGTTTAGGTTGTTCTCTGAATTAGGGAGCATTAGCTATGAGGCTGGAGGACCTTTGGTTTCTCTGCAGTGTCGGAGGCTGAGAGAGACACAAACTTATAAAATTCTGAGAGCCATGAATAGGGTCGAGAGTCGAAGTGGGTGGAAATGTCAAATACTAGAGGGCATAGTTTTACTTTGAGAGGAGTTTAAAGGATATTTAAAGTTTCTTTTAAGTGAGTTTCTTTTAGAATCAGTAGTAGGTGTCTGAATGCACTGCCAGGGAAAGTGGTGAAAACAGATTTGATAACAGTGTTTAAGAGGCACGTGAATGGACAGGGAATGGAGGGGTATAGACTTCACGCGGGCTGATGGGATAGTTTAACTCAGTTGAAGGTCAGTATAGACTTTGTGGCAGAAAGGCCTCAAGCATTCTATATATTGTGTGGTGCACGGCCAAGCGGTTAAGGCGTTGGACTAGCGATCTGAAGGTCGTGAATTCGAGCCCCAGCCGAGGCAGCGTGTTGTGTCCTTGAGCAAGGCACACTGCTCCAGTCCACCCAGCTGAAAATGGGTACTGGCAAAATGCTGGGGGTTAACCTCGTGATAGACTGGTGTCCTATCCGGGGGGGGGGGGGGGAGTCTCGTACTCTCAGTCGCTTCACGCTTCACAGAAACTGGCATAAGCACTGGCCTGATGAGCCTATAAGGCTTGGGACAGACTTTACTTTTAACTTTAATTTTATATATTAACAATTAATGTTGTTAGGGTAGCCTGGCTGTGTTGATAGGTCACATTCCAATTTCACTGCATAACGCAAATATGTTGTGTTATCTGCTGCTTCACCTCAAGCTGATACTTTTAAAATCTCAAAACTCTCTTGCACTGTTGGGCTTTAAATATTGGATGGGAACTGTTGAGAAAGTCCAACAATTGGCACAGAGCTGCATCACAGTTTCAGAGGTCCTGTCCTGACCTCCACTGTTGTCCGTGCCGTTTTCATGCTCTGCCTGTGACTGAGGGTTTCCCCCAGGTGCTCCAATTCCTCCCACATCCCATTGCAAGTTGGTGGGTTAATGGGCCCTGTAGATTTCCCCCAGTGCTGGGAGAGTCAGGGGAAGTCGATGGGCATGTTTGAGAAAATACAGTGCTTCCTCATTTTACAAATGATGCACTCACGTAGGAACAAGTGTTTAGGAGACTGTGAAGGATCTGCTGGATCCTGCCATGTGAGAACTCAGTTCATGGCTGCATTTCTGACTAGTGAACTGCCCTGTTTAACTGTCTGGGACCTTGCTGTAACTTGAGGACAATTTTAGCTTACAAAGAACCAATGAGGAAAATGGGAAGGATGGTGATGGGCCGAATGGCATCCTTAGATCATTAACGATGTGTTTGTATTACTGATGGGAAGAGTAGTATTTATTGGAGAGCCATTATGTGATTTATGGTACTATCATTTTTATTTAAAATGTTTTATGATTTTATGAAATGATCTTGTAAATGAAGAGAAGTGAATGAAGTTCCCATTGGAAGGTGAGGCAAATGTGCTGACGTTTGTCCGTTCACAGTCAAAGTCAAAAGATGAATGTTGTGGTGTTGTTTTAGTGAGTAGTAGTGACAAGGGCAGGGGCAGGGACAAGGACAAGGACTCTGGGCCAACAATTCTATCTAAACCAACATCTAAGCACAGATAGGGTTGCAAGAAACCGCAGATGCTGGAATCTGGAGCAGAAAACAAACTACTGTCAAAACTTGGCAGGCTGAGGAGCAGCTGAAGACAGATAACTTGATCATAATCATCTTGATATCCACTAATTGCCTGCAGGTCTCTCAACCTTGTATCAAAGTTCAAGGTAAGTTTATTACCGAAATACATAGATGTCACAGTATACTGAGATTCAGTGTTTTGCGAGCATTCACAGCAGAGCAATTAAATATAATAGAGGCAAAGAAAAACTGGGCTTATTGACTGACAATCAACAGATGTGTAAAGGGAGACAAACTGTGCTAGAACAATGAACAAATAAGTAAATAAATGATACTGAGAACATGAGTTGTAGAGATATTGAAAGTAGGTTGTGGAATCAATTCAGTGTTGAGTGGGTGAAATTATCCACACTGGTTCAGGAGCCTGATGGTTGAAGGGTAGTAACTGTTCCTGAAGCTGGTGGTGTGGGACCTGAGGCTCCTGTATCTCCTTTCCGATGGCAGCAGTGAGAAGGGAATGGTCTGGATGTGGGTCCTGGGTGATGGATGCTGCTTTCTTATCAACTGCATGTTAGGGTGTGTGCATTTAGAAAAGTGCTTTGTTGGTCCCAAAATGTTTCAAAAATCACCTAAACAGTAAAAACTGTGGTAGAAAATGATTTTTCTATCTGCAATCTCCTGCTTTCTGTCTCTCATTACCCCCTGCAGGCCCAAGGACTGTTCAGTCATCTTAGTGGTAATCTGAATGATGCTTATACCTGTCCGTTAACCCACCCAAACCAACGGCTCTTGCTCTCACCCTACCCAATATTGATTGGTTAAACCGCACGGCATTCAGACCCAAACTAACCTGTGTGACTCAGTCCTTCATCCAGCCGTCGAGACCTTACGACCTTTGAGATGATACTGATGTTGACTGATAGCGCTAAACAGTTCTTAAGCCCACGAGTTGCACTTAGTTCCCTGAAGAACAGCTGGTGTGTGGATATTATCTGGGGGTTTCCATGGGTTAACATGAGAATCATGAGATGATGAGACTGCAGCCCTCAACAGTGTTATTATAGCATTATGCTCATCAATAATATTTACTAACTTAACCTGGTAGTACCTTTATCAGCATGTGTTTACCTGCTGTTCTTGCACCTTGTAAAATGTTTGCGTGCGTGTGTGCGTGCGTGTGTGTGGTGGTGGGGGGAGGCAGGTAGTATATGTGGACACTTGTGTATATAGAGTGCTCCTGCAGGACTCCCAAAAAGTTAACTTGCAGGTTGAGTTGATGGTAGCAAAGAGAAGAGCAATTTTAGCATTTGTTTTGAGAGGACAAAGCAAATCTTTATCTTTAATCTTTCAGCATCCACCTGTTCATTCACTGGCAATGAACCTGGTATCATTAGCTGTAAGAGTTAACACTACCTTCATGGGCCGTAGCTGTAAGAGTTTGCTGCAAAGGCAGTGAAACCAGTGGGAAAACTTGCAACTTATTAAACCATATAAAAAAGATTGACTTTATTTGTCATATTACACTGGGCCATCAGAGATTCCCACCACCCAGGCCATTCTCTCGCTGTTGCCATCAGGTAGGAGGTACGAGAGCCTCAGGACTGCCAGCTTCAGATTCAAGCACAGTTACCACCCCTCAGCCATCGGGTTCGTGAATAAAACTATAACTACACACACTTGCCCATCCATTGAGGTGTTCCCACAAGCAGTGATCTCACTTTAAAGACTTTATTTCATTACCTCATGTTGTTGTTTTTTATCACTGTTTATTTATATTTGCATTTCCACAGTTTGCGGTCTTCTGCACTCTGGTTGATCTTCCGTTGATGCTGTTATAGTTACTATTCTGTAGATTTGCTGGGTGTGCCCACAGGAAAATGAATCTCAGGGTCGTACATGGTGACATACGTGTACTTTGATAATAAAATTACTTTGAATGAGATGTCATCAATGGCCAACACAGTCTGAGGATGTGTTAGGGTCAAACTGCAAGTGTCACAGTGCTTCCAGCACCAACATAGCATGCCCTCCACTTACTAACCCTAACCCGTACGTCTTTTGAATGTGGGAGGGAACTGGAGCCCCCAGAGCTCCATGGGGAGAACGTACAGGCAGCAGAGGGAGTTGAACCCTGGCCTTCTCATCACTTACTCTGTGAAGTACTGTACTGATTGCTATGGTACCGTGCTCTGAAATGGACTGTGTTAGTGTGAACACAGTGGAACCTGACAGTTCTAATATCTGATCCCGTAAGCTGTGTTGGAGTGATTGCAGTGCTGCACATAAACAAAGACAAATTCTAGTTTGTGTTTGAGTCCTAGAACTGGTTTATTATTGTCACATGTACCACGATACAGTGAAAAGCTTGTCTTACATACTGTTCATACAGATCAAATCCTTAGTGCACTGAGGAAGAAGAATAAGTTAAAACAATAACGATGTAGAATAAAGTGTAACAGCTACAGCAAATCAAATCAAATTCAAATTTAATTATCATTCAACCATACTTGAATATAGCTGAACAAAACAGTGTTCCTTTGGGGCCATGGTGCAAGACTTACACAGCACATTCAAAATAGCAGGCAAAAAAACATACCCATAAAAAAAAACCCACCAATACCAACCTGCCCTCACCTTACAAATTAGGAGAAGTTTACTGGAAGCACTAATCTACATACGTTTGGGATCAGAGAGGAAACCGGAGTACCCGGAGGTAACACAGACAAGTACAGGGAGAACATGCAAACTCCACGCAGGTCACAATTGAACCTGGGTCACTGGAGCAGTGATGGGTGGCTCTACGAGCGTGCCTTTCGTGAGGGGTGATTGATCTGTGCACCAGCTCCCTCTGTTGGTAAACGAGCAATATTGCTGTTGCAATAAAACTAAACCAGTTTGTTGTCATCTGCACAAGTACACGTACGCACAGGTGCCATGCAAAACTTCCCTGCAGCGGCATCACAGGCACATTCATAAGAATGTATAGGCAGCATTCATAAGAAAAACTTAAACATAAATAGAAAGATAACTAGAAACCAAAACAGAAAGAACCCAGAATTTAAAAAAAAGATTATTTTAGTCCGAAGTGATCATGGTTGTTGCTAAACTGCAGTGACTATGGTTTTTCAGATACAAATCTGATTCAGATTTATTTATTGCACATACATGGAAACTTAAAGGGTAATGTGGCTTTCATGTTAACGACCAACTGGTTGGTTCGAGAACCAAATGTGGTGGTTTTGGACTTCAGGCCTCTGTAATCCCTGCTCGATGATAGCTGTGTAAAGGTGGCATAGCCCAGATGGTGGGCAGTTTTGATGATGGATTGCTTTCTTGAGAAAGCCCTTCCTGCAGATACTAAGATCAATTAACAGAGGGAAGGTGTTGGATTTCTAAATTTAATTTTAATGTCAAACAAGGAGTGACAGTAAGGCTTCTATTCTCCTTGGGGTTCTGGGTTATCTGTGGGTATCGTCAAATCCTAGATTTGGAATTGAAATTGTGGTTATTGTCATATGCATTGAAATATAGTGCAAGTCTTTTTGCGTAACCATCCAGATTTATCATTCCATGCATAAGTACACTGAGGTAACAACATAGAAAACAGAATTCATAAAGAAGAGATTCTGCAGATGCTGGAAATCCAGGGTAATACACGCACAATGCTGGAGGGCAGGCAGTGTCTGCGGAAAGGAATAAGCAATCAATGTTTTGAGGTGAGAGCCTTCCTCAAGACTAGACAGGAAGGAGGAAGAACCCAGAACAAGAAGGTGGTTGGGGTGAAGGGGAAAGAGTACAAGCTGATAGGTGAGACCGAGCGAGGCGGGGGGAAATAGGTAGATGGGGAGGAGGGATGGACTGAGCTGTGCTCACAACTCTCTGAAATTTCTTGTGGTTTTGGCCATGCCAGGTTGCAGATTGCTTTAGTGACATCGCCTCTCATAAAGTACAAGATTCTGCAGGTGCTGGAAATCCAGAGCAACACACACAAAATGCTGGAGGAACTCAGTAGGTCAGGAGCAGCTATGGAGAGGAATAAACAGTTTACATTTCGGGCCGAGACCCTTCACCAGGATTTAATGGATAGGGCAGAGGAGAAGGCACTTGCCTTCAGAGGACGAGGGATTGCATATAAGTGTTGGGACATAACTGTGCAGCTGTGCAAAACATTGGTTAGATTTGTGTATTGTGTACATTTCCAGTTGCAACACTACAGAAAGGATGTGGTAGCAGAAGGAATTTACCAAGATACTTTTAAAGGAGACAGAAAAAGAGAGAGAGCATGTGTGTGAGTTGAAGAGAAACAGAGTGATAAAAAAAGAACATACTTCCCCTCTCCCAGTTTGAAATTCCCCCACTAACCTGCACCCTCTAACCCCTCTAGCTGCCCTTTTTAACCCACTGCTCTAATCTTCCTTTGTAACCCACTCCCCTTTCTAATCTGCTTCACTTTCCCTCTCCCTCTCCTCTCCGTCTCACCCCCTTCTCTCCTCTCTCACCCACTCTCTCACCCCTGTGCCCCCTCTCCCCTCCCTTCTCTCCCCCTCTCCCACTTCCCTCCCCTTCTCTAGCCCTCTCACCCCTTCTCTCCTCCTCTCTCACCCCTCTGTCCACCTTGCCCCTCCTCTCCCCTTCCCTCCCCCTTCTCCAGTCCTTCTCTCGCCCTCTCCCGCTCTATCTTCACTCTAGCCCCCTCTCCCCTTTCTCCCATCCCCTTTCTGACTTCCCCTTTCTGCACTTCCCTTCTTTCCTCTTCTCTAACCCCTCCCCTTTCTCCCCTTTCCCCCTCTCCCTGTGTCCCCCTCTCCCCTTCTTGCCCTCTCCCCCTCCCCTTTCCTTCTCCCCATCCCCCTCCCCTCTCCCCTTCTCCACTTCCCATCTCCCCCTTTCCACCCTCTCTTCCCCTTTCTCCCCCTCTCTCCTCCC
This sequence comes from Hemitrygon akajei, assembly GCF_048418815.1. Taxonomy (NCBI): domain Eukaryota; kingdom Metazoa; phylum Chordata; class Chondrichthyes; order Myliobatiformes; family Dasyatidae; genus Hemitrygon; species Hemitrygon akajei. Next base: position 69,724,454 of record NC_133139.1, read on the forward strand.
ACTCTCCCCCTCTTTCTCTTTAGGCCAGGGGTGAGATTGGATAGGGTGGGCTTGTTTTCTCTGAAGCGAAGGAGGCTGACAGGCAACCTGACAGAACTATGGGCCGGAAGGATTGTCCAACTCCTTTTCCCAGGGTAATGGCAAGGTGATAGAAGGATACACATCTGGTGTGGATAAGCGTGGACGGCGTAAAGCTTGGCATAAACAAGATGGGCCGAATGGTCCATTCTGTGCTGTCTGACTGACCCTATTACCTGGAGGCTGGGTCCATCCATGAGGTGGAATGGACCAGGGTCAGTGAGTGGACTCGAGGGGGCAAATCCTAAAGCCCTGCCTCGATGACATTTTAACAGGTCAGTATCTTCCAGTGCAGCTGATTAGCCAATTAACATTAATTCAGATAGATTACAACTATAAAGAAATGAACCAATTACAAATACATTTACATCAAAAGTATCTTAAGCCATGAATGATTAACAACAATCAACATAAAATGAAGCAAGACCCTGTGCTTATCTTTTGGATTAGCAAACATAGTAAGGCTGAGAGAGCAGATGTGAGGCCTGAGTTCAGTCTGTCAGTGCTAATTCCATCGGTGGAGCGGAGTTTATGTTCCTCTGACAGCCCCACCCACCCCGCCAACTCACCTCTGACTCCCTATATCCTAGTGCTGGTGTGGTCAGAGATGAGCCAACCTGTGAGGTAGACGTTGTTAGTGGTTTTATAAGAGAATTTTATCAAAAATAAAATATTGTGCATTCCTACTGCACCTTCCGACAGATTGTATCAGTGTATTTTACAGCCAAATTTTGAAGCTTAGATTCAGCACGGGAAATGCGGCAGCAGACTTTTGCACAGCAAGATCCCGCTGTAAGTTAATTGCTCAGAAAATCCCTTTGTTGATATAGTCGAGAAGTCAATAGTGAACAAAAATTATGAAGAACTAAATTGAAAATTAAAAATTCTGGAAACACTTGGTGTCTTGGCTTTATCTTGTTAAACAAAGGAGTTCTTTGCGATTGAACTAAAAGAAAAACCTGCAGATGCTGGAAATCTGAAACAAAGACAGAAAATGCTGGAAACCTCCAACAGGTCAGGCAGGAAGAAACAGAGTCAACATCAAAATCCCTTCATGAGAAATTTATCCTGAAATGTTAAGAATTTCACTCTGCAGAGGTGTCTCCTACTGAGTGTTTCAAGCATTTTCTGTTTATATTTTCTGAATATTTCTGACATCCAGCATCTTTTCTTTTAATTTTTCATCTAGTTGTGAAGAAATCTGTTTCTACAAAACAGTGTCAACAAGTCATTTGAATTTAACTTAGAATGTTTGTAGGGAATTGGTTTTGATATTATCAGAAAGGTGACACTTGTATTCAAGTTCAAAGTTCAAAAAATTAATTATCAAAGTAGGTATGTTACAGATTCCACACTGAGATTCACTTTCTCGCAGACATTCAGAGTAGAATGAAGAAATAGAATAGTCAATGGAGAATTGCACACAAAGATTGACAAATAGCCAATGTGCAAAAGAAGGCAAATTGCAGATAGAAGAAATCTAATAATGAAAAATAAATAAATCAGTATTGGGGACGTGAGCTTCCGTGTCCTTGAAAGCTGAGCCCACAGGTTGTGGAATCAGGTCAGTGATATGGCCACCACTAATGGGAGAATAAACCCACGGGCTTCACACTGAGGTCTAGCTGGAGAGAACTGGACGTTAAAGAGGGTCTTTGCTTTACTTTTTGTAGGGTTGGATGCCGATGATAGGCAGGAGATAGAGGACGATGCAGTAATCAAGGTAAATTGGACCTGCATATTTTCTGTCAAAGTTTCGGAGGCTTTGAAGGTGAGTTGGTCAGTCGGTAAATGGGCCAAGAGGGACCGAGATCAACTTGGGCCACGTTTGCTGGAGCAGCGGGCTGTTCTGGCCCAGCTCAAGCTCACTGCTGAAGGCAAATTGTGATATATTGTTGGGCGATGGGACAAGAAGATTGGGAGAACAAGTTTGTGCCATAATTTCACAAATGGAGGTGCAGGATTGAAGAGAACGAAAGGTCACTCCTGTTGCTTATACTGGTACAGCAGTGGATTTTATGAAGACCTGAAGACTGACGAGAGTTAAGGTCCGCTCCTGTTCTCACAGTAGTTGTTTTTGAAAATCTGTTTGGTAGACAGCTGGATGAAGCGCAGCCACTGATACTGGTTCTTTTCATCAGGCAGTTATTGAGAAGCTTCAGGATGAAGAGAACAAGGCAAAGACCAAGGTGAGTTCAGAATCTGGGAACTGGGAGCAGGAGGTCAACATCAGGCCCCATCTCTCAGATATTCCTGGTGACTCAATTAAATCCTGACTCACACAGAATGACCCCTTGCAAACACTGATGGACACAAACTGACCTCCCTGTCACTGCTGACATGTTGGATAGTCCCTTGTAATGAATGATACACACAAGGCAACTCTTTGCAAATGCCAACTTATACACAAGGTGAGCCTGTCTCTTGCCCCCACTCTCCCTCCCACTCTCCCTCTCCCTCACCCTCCCTCCTCTCCCTCCTCCTCTCCATTCCTCCTCCTCTCAACCCCCTCCCCTATCCTCCCTGCCCCCTCTCCCCACCTCCTCTCTCCCCCCTCTCTCACCTCTCCCCATCCCCCCTCCCCCCTCTCCCCCACTCTCCCCCCCTCCCCACTCTCACCCCCTCACCCTCTCTCTCCCTCTCTTCCTCCCCTCTCTCACCCCTTCCCTCTCCCTCCTCTCCCCCCTCTCCCCATCCCCTCCCCTCTCTTTCTCCCCACGCCCTCTCCACCTCTCACCCCCTCTCACCCCGCTGCCTTTCCCCATCCCTCTCCCTGCTTCCCGCCCTCTCCCACTCTCTCTCCCCTCTCTCTCTCCCCTCCTCTTCCCCCTCCCCTCCTGCCTCTCTCCCTCCTCTCCCCATCTTTCACTCCCCCCTTTCTCCCCACTCTCTCCACCTCCTCTCCCTCCCTCCCTCTCTTTCTCCCTCTTCTCTTACCCTCCTCTCTCCCCTTCTCTCCACCCACTCTCCCTCTCTCTCTCCTCTCTCCCCCTTCTCTCTCACCCCTCCCTCCCCCCCTCCCTTTCTTCACGGACACATTCCAGGTAGACAGCTGGATGAAGCGCAGCCACTGATACTGGTTCTTTTCATCAGGCAGTTATTGAGAAGCTTCAGGATGAAGAGAACAAGGCAGAGCCCAAGGTGAGTTCAGAATCTGGGAACTGGGAGCAGGAGGTCAACATCAGGCCCCATCTCTCAGATATTCCTGGTGACTCAATTAAATCCTGACTCACACAGAATGACCCCTTGCAAACACTGATGGACACAAAGTGACCTCCCTGTGAATGCTGACTCATGTTGGATAGTCCCTTGTAATGAATGCTCTCTGGTTGTAGACTCCCCACTATAGGAAGCATCATCTCTACTCTAACTGATTCTGCAGATGCTGGAAATCCAGTCTAACACATATACTTCTTTCTGGAACCCATTCCCCACCACCACCACTCTCCTCTGTCTAGTGGAACTTGTCCTCACTCTCAATAATTTCTCCTTCGGCTCCTCCTTCCTTCAAACAAAAGGCGTAGCCATGGGCATTCGCATGGGTCTCAGCTATGCCTGCCTTTTTGTCGGCTACATGAAACAGTCTATGTTCCAAGCCTACACCGGTATCACTCCCAACTTTTCCTACGCTACATTGACGACTGTGTTGGTGCTACTTCCTGCATCCATGCAGAGCTTGTCCACTTCATCAACTTTGTCTCCAACGTCCACCCTGCCTTCAAATTCACCTGGTCCATTTCCGACACCTCCCTCCCCCTTATCAATCTCTGGAGACAGTTTATCTACTGATACCTTTTATAAACTCACTGATTCTCACAGCTACTGGGACTATTTCTCTTCCCACCCTGTCACTTGCAAAAGTGCCATCCCCTTCTCTCGATTCCTCCGTCTCTGCTGTATCTGCTCTCAGGATGAGGCTTTTCATTCCAGATCTAATGAGATGTCCTCCTTCTTCAACAAAAGGGGCTTTCCTTCCTCCACTATCAATGCTGCCTTCACTTCTCTCTTCCATTTCACACACGTCTGCCCTCTCCCTATTCACCAAGGTTCCTCTTGTCCTCACCTGCCACCCCACCAGCCTCCGCATCCAGCTCATAACGCTCCAAAATTTCTGCCATCTCCAGTGGGATCCCACCACCAAGCATATCTTTCCCTCCCCACCCCCCACTTTCCACAGGGATCGCTCCCTAAGTGACTCCCTTGTCCATTCATCCCTCCCCACTGATCTCCCTCCTGGTATTTATCCTCGCAAGTGGAACAAGTACCACATATGCCCAACATCTCCTCCTTCAGGGCCTCAAATAGTCCTTCCAGGTGAGGTGATACTTTATGAGTCAATTAGGGTCATTAAACACTCCCCCTGACTCCGTATACCCACTCTCCCTGACACCGTATACACACTCCCCCCGACACCGTATACACACTCCCCCCGACACCATATATACTCTCCCCACGACACCGTATACATGTTCCCCCAACACCATATACACACTCTCCCTGACTCCATATACACGTTCCTCTGACACCATATACACACTCCCCCGACACCGTATACATGTTCCCCCGACACCGTATACATGTTCCCCCGACACCGCATACACACTCCCCGACTCCATATACACGTTCCCCCTGACTCTGTATACACGTTTCCCCGACACCAATTAAACACTCTCCCTGACTCTGTATACACGTTCCCCCTGACTCCGTATACACATTCCCCTGACACCATATACACACTCCCCCTGACTCCATATACACATTCCCCTGACACCGTACACACACTCCCCCTGACTCTGTATACACGTTTCCCCGACACCAATTAAACACTCTCCCTGACTCCATATACACACTGGTACACTGCCCCTGACACCATATACACTCTCCCTGACTCCGTATACACACTCCCCCAACTCCATATACACACTCCCCTTGACTCCGTATACACACTCCCACTGACTCCATATACACACTCCCCTTGACTCCGTATACACACTCCCCTTGACTCCGTATACACACTCCCCCTGACTCTGTATACACACTGGTACACTCTCTGCCACCAGTTTAATCTCTCCATGTAAATGCTGGCACATTATTGGTGTCCCTCATTTCCCTGTTAAATACTCTCACACTGCCTGGTGACAATGCTAATGATGGATCCCTGTAAATGCTGACACATTCAAGGTAATTCTCCCTGTCAATACCGACAATTCTCTCTGTGACAAGGACATGGCACTCTCCTGGGACGCTGTGTTAATACTGACATCCTCATGCTGACTCCTTTAAATACTGACACACTCTTTGTGCCAACTTCGACCTCCCCGTGTAACTAAAGACACATTCTTGGTGACCTCCTGTAAATACTAACACGGACTTACTGACTCCTTAACAACACTGACACACTCTTTGTGACAACTCAGATCTCCCCACGTAAATGCTAACACATTCTTGGTGGCCCCCATTTCCCCATTAAATGTTTTCGCACTTCTGGTAACTCTACAAATTATGAAACCTTCCAGGGACACCTTGTAGATATGGACAGCTTCATGATGATCCTGACTCAGTCCCAGTGATCTTAAAACATCGAGACACATCTGTAGACTAACTGTGAATTGGGACAAATTTCTAGTGGCCTCCTGTAAATATTAACTCCTTGTAAATACCGACACACTCCTGCTGATCCCCAATAAACCCGAACTGCGTATTGTGGCTCTCTGTTAATACTCACATTACCAGTAATCTCACTTTAAATACATCTTTTAGATGACCCCATGTAAATACTAAATACACTTCTGTAACCACTGATACACATGCTCTCAGTGATCTCTGGTAAATACTGACACATCACCATTAAATACACATTTTAGGTGACACCCCCCCCTGTAAATGGAAAACCATTTAAAATACTGACACTGTCAATATGAGTGCCTATAGATACTCCCTTTTGAAAATGCCAGAACAGACCCCGAATCCTCTGTGTATATAGATTCATTCCTGGTAACTCACTTGCAAATACTGACACTCCCCCGGTGAACACACATATATATGTGCGAGCACTTGACCCCTGTAGACAGTGACGTACTCCCAGTGAACCACTGGAATTGCTGACATTACCCAAGTGAATTCCAGTGACTACCGACCCCCTGTAGGCACCTACTCACTCCCAGTATAAAACTGCCAAATTTGAGGTAATCTGCACCCTCGTTATTTATGCTGGCACTCTCCCAGTCACTTTCTATAAATATTGACATACTTAAGGTGAGCGCCTATAAACTCTGGGACACTCCTGGTGAACTTGTGCATATAATGACACTCTATTGAGTGCCTCTGAATGAGAATCAGGTTTCATATCACTGGCATATGTTGTGAAATTTGTTGTCTTTGTGGCAGCTGTGCAATGCAATACATCATAATAGAAAAAAAGCTGTCGATTACAGTAAGTATATATATTAAATAGTTAAAGAAGTGGTGCAAAAATAAAAATGAGAAAAGTAGTTTGGTAGTGTTCACGGGTTCAGTGTCCATGCAGAAATTGGACGGCAGAGGGGAAGAAGCTGTTTCTGAATCGCTGAGTGGGCGCCTTTGGGCTTCTGTACCTCCTACCTGATGGTAGCAATGAGAAGAGGGCATGACCTGGGTGATGGGGTCCTTAATGATGGATGCCGCCTTTTTGAGGCATCGCTCCTTGAAGATGTCCTGCCTTCTATGGACGCTAGTGCCTCATGAAGGAATGCCTGTTTACAACTCTGCAGCTTATTTCGATCCTGTGCAGTAGCTTCCCCCCCCCCCCCATACTTACACAATCTCCTTGACCCATGTAAGTTATGGCACACATGGGGTGACCCCTTCCCCCAATAAGTACGAAACTTGTATTTATTGAGAGTCACCTTGTGTGTGTTGGAATTTGGTGATTTGGGGACAAACTTAAGTTGAGCCCCTGTAAACACTGACATATCCCCATGTACTGTAAACTGGTTTATTATTATCACATGTAGCAATCTGTGGTGAAAAACTTGTCTTCTGTAATGCCCATACAGATTAATTCATTACAACGGTGTATTGAGGTAAATACTGACCCCCTTCTGGTGACCCCCTGTAAACATGGGCGTACTCGAGGTAACTTTATGTAAATACTAACACATTCTTGACATAGCTAAGGGACCTCATGTAAATACTGACAAGTTCCTGGAGATCTCTGTGTATCTGACATACTCCGATTTGAACACTGATATATACTCAAAGGTCACATTACTGGAACACCTGCTCGTTAATGCAAATCAGAGGCAGAATCAGGTTTAATATTACCAACATATGTCATGAAATTTGTTAACTTTTTGCACTGCAATACATAATAATATAGAAAAAAAACTGTCTAAAAAAATCTAATCAGCTAATCACGTGGCAGCAACAATGCATAAAAGCATGCAGACATGGTCAAGAGGTTCAGTTGTTGTTCAGACCAGACATCAGAATGGGGAGGAAATGTGATCCAAATGACTTTGATCGTGGAATGATTGTTGGTGCCAGAAGGGATGGTTTGAGTATCTCAACAACTGATGATCAACTGGGATTTTCACGCACAACGTTGTCTAGAGTTTACAGAGAATGGTGTGAGAAACACGAAACTGTGAGTGACACTTCTGTGGTCAAAGATGCCTTGTTAATAAGACACAGGAGCACAATTAGGCCATTCAGTCCATTGAGTCTGCTCCACCATTCCATCATGGCTGATCCCAGATTCTGCTCAACTCCATACAGCTGCCTTCTCGTCATATCCTCTTCACTATTCTCTACCTAAAAACAAATTCCTGCTTAACTCTGTTCTAAAAGTTCACCGCTCAATTTTGAGCCTGTGCCCTCTAGTTCTGGATACTTTCCCCATAGGAAACATCCTCTCCACATCCACCCTATCTAGTCCTTTCAACATTTGGTTGGTTTCAATGAGATACCCACGTATTCTTCTAAATTCCAGTGAGTACAGTCCCAAAGTCATTAAGGAAGAAACATTTAGAAAGGAGGGGTTCATTAGACAGATGCATCATGGATTCAGAAAGGGCAGGTCCCGTTTGACAAACTTACTGAAGTTCTTTGAGGACATAATGAGTGCAGTGGATAGAGGGGAACAGGTGGATGTTGTATACTTGGATTTCCAGAAGGCGTTTGATAAGGTGCCGCACAAGAGACTTATAAATAAGATACGGATGCATGGAGTCGGAGGAAGTGTATTGGCATGGATAGTGGATTGGTTAACCAATAGAAGGCAGAGAGTTGGTATAAATGGGTGTTTCTCCAGTTGGCAGTCAGTGGTGAGTGGGGTGCCACAGAGGTTGGTGCTGGGCCCGCAGCTATTTACCATTTACATTGATGATTTGGAAGAGGGGACTGAGTGTAGCATAGCAAAATTTGCTGATGACACTAAACTGAGTGGAAAAGCAAATTGTACAGAGGATGTAGAGAGTCTGCAGAGGGATATAGATAGGTTAAGTGAGTGGGCCAAGGTCTGGCAGATGGGATGCAATGTTGGTAAATGTAAGATCATCCACTTTGGAAGGAATAATAGAAGAGCAGATTATTATTTAAATGGTGAAAGATTGCAGCATGCTGTTCTGCAGAGGGACTTGGGAGTGCTTGTTCATGAATTGCAAAAAGTTGTCTTGTAGGTACAACAGGCTATTAAGAAGGCAAACGGAATGTTGGCCTTCATTGCTAGAGGGATTGAATTCAAGAGCAGGGAGGTCATGCTGCAATATACAGGGTACAGGTGAGGCTGTACCTGGAGTACTGTGTGCAGTTCTGGTCTCCATACTTGAGGAAGGATATACTGGCTTTGGAGGCAGTACAGAGGAGGTTCACCAGGTTGATTCCAGGGATGAGGGGGTTAACCTATAAGGAGCGATTGAGTCGTCTGGGTCTATACTTTCTGGAATTCAGAAGAATGAGAGGGGATCTTATAGAAGCATACAAAATTTTGAAAGGGTTAGATAAGATAGAAGTAGGAAATTTGTTTCCATTGGTAGGTGAGACTGGAACTAGGAGACATTGCCTCAAGATTCAGGGGAGAAGATTTAGGACCGAGATGAGGAGAAACTGTTTTTCCCAGAGAGTGGTGAATCTGTGGAATTCTCTGCCCAGGGAAGCAGTTGAGGCTTCTTTACTAAATATATTTAAGATGCAGTTAGAAAGGTTTTTACATAGTAGGGGGATTAAGGGTTATGGGGAAAAGGCAGTTAGACTGAGCAGGAGATACGGACAGATCAGCCATGATCTTATTGAATGGCGGAGCAGGCTTGATGGGCCGGATGGCCTACTCCTGCTCCTATTTCTTATGTTCTTATGTAAAGTTGCCAAGCGTGTCTCATATGTTAACCCCTTCATTCCCAGAATAATCCTCTTGAATCTCCTCTGGACTCTCTCCAATGACAACACATCCTTTCTGAGATATAGGGTCCAAAAATGTTGGCAATACTCCAAGCGCGGCCTGGGGCTAGTGTCTTATGAAGGCTCAGCATTATCTCCTTGCTTTTATATTCTTTTCCCCTTGAAATAAATGCCAAAATTGCATTTGCCTGCTTTACCACAGACTCAACCTGTAAATTAACCTTCTGGGAGTTTTGCCCGAGGACTTCTAAGTCCCCCTGGGCTGCTGATGTTTGAACCTTCTCCCCATTTAGATAATAGTCTGCAGTTTTGTTCCTTTTGCCAAAAAGGAGCACATTTATCATACATTTCCCAACATGGCATTCCATCTGCCACTTTTTTGCCCATTTTTCAATTTGTCTAAGTCCTGCTGCAAACGCATTGCTTCCTCAGCACTACTTACCCCTGCACTTATCTTCGATCATCGGCAAACCTTGCCACAAAGCCATCAATTCCGTTATCTAAATCATTGACAAACAATGTGAAAAGTAACGGTCCCAATACTGACCCCTAAGGAACACTAGTCACTGGCAGCCAACCAGAAAAGGCCCCCTTTATTCCCACTGGCTGCCTCCTGCCAGTCAGCACTTCCTCTATCCATGCCAGTATCTTTCTGTGATGCCATAGAACTTTATCTTGTAAATCAGCCTCATGTGTGATACCTTATCAGATGGTTCCTGAAAATTGGTCAGTACTTTCTTTTGCCGTCCTCCCTTAAAGAGTGGAGTGACATTTGCAATCTTCCAGTCCTCTGGAACCAGGTCAGAATCAAATGATTCTTGAAAGATCATGACCAATGCATCCTTTATCTCTTTAGCAACCTCTCTCAGCACTTTGGGATGTAGTCCATCTGGTCCAGGTGACTTATCCACCTTAAGACCTTTGATTTTGCCTAACACTTTTTCCTTTGTAATAGCAATGGCAGTCACTCCTGCTCCCTGACACTCACGGACCTCTCGCACACAGCTGGTACTGAGCAAAGTACTTACTAAGTTCATCTGCCATTTCTTTGTCCCCCATTACTACCTCACCGGCATCATTTTCCAGAGGTCCAATATCAACTCTCACCTCCCTTTTACTCTTTATATAACTGAACAAACTTTTAGTATCCTGTTTTATATTATTGGCTAGTATGCCCTCATATTTCATCTTTTCCCTTGTTATAGCTTTTTTAGTTGCCTTTTGTTGGATTTTAAAAGGTTCTCAATCATCCAACGTCCCACTCACTTTTGCTACCTTAGATGCCCTTTTTTTGGGCTTTTATGCAGTCCTTAACTCCCCTTGTCAGCCATGGTTGCCTAGCCCTGCCATTTGAAAGCTGCTTCTTCTGTGGGATGTATCTATCCTGTGCTTTGTAAACTATTTCTAGAAACATCAGCCTTCCCTGCTCTGCCATCATCCCCGTCAGTATCCTCCTCCAATCCACCTGGGCAAGCTCCTCTCTCAGTGGGTGTAAGACTTACAGAGAAAGTGCAATGCGGACGGGTAACAAGGTGCAAGGCCATCATGAGATAGACCATGAGGTCAAGAAACCAACTTCTACATGGTTGAACCAGGACAAGCTATTGGTGACGTTCACTCCTCGGAACTTAAAGCTCTCAGCTCTCTTGAGAGAGGTCAGAGGAGAATGGCTGGTTCGAGCTGACTGTAAGGTGACGGTAACTGAAATAACCATGCATCATAACAGTGGTTTATAGAGGAGCATCTCTGAATGCACAACACGTCAAACTTTGACGTGGATGGGCTATGGCAGCAGAAGGCCATGGATTACGGGATGTATCTAATAAAGAAGACTAGTGACTAGTTGGTAGGTATGAACTCTCACCCAGTGACACTCGGCAAAAGCTGACACACTCCCAGCCCTCCAGTAACACCACGTATGGCCTGCTGAGGCAGTTGGCAGGCAAAATGAATTGTTTTGGACAGAGGTTGCAGCACTTGTTGAAATCTTGTTTTCCTTTTGTCCCTGCTGCCATATCCAGAAAATTGTGTCGGAGTTGACAGTGAAGAACTTGGCGAAGTTTAACTTGGCGAATGCGAGTTCAGTTCCACATGAGGACCGGCAGTTCTCCTGTAGCCGGTGTGACAGGTTTTGGTGGAGGAGAGTTCCTGCAAGGAAACAGGTAGGGACCAAGGGACTTTTGCTGGCCACTGTCTGTGCTCCTGGGTAAAGTCTGAACCATCAACCATCTTGTGTAAACTTTAAGGTGATCTCTCAAGTGACAATTGTTTAATATTGTCAGAGGTACTGAGCTACAGTGAAAAGCTTAGTTTTGCATGCCGTGCACACATCATTCATCACAGTAGTGCATCAGTGTAGTACGAGGCGAACGGCAAAACAGAACAAAGAATGAAGTGTAAGACTTACAGAGGAAGTGCAGTGCAGGCAGAGGATGAGGTGCAAAGCCATCATGAGGTAGATCACGAGGTCAAGAAACCAGCTTCTACGTGGTTGAACCAGGACAGGTTATTGGTGAGGTTCACTCCTAGGAGCTTGAAGCTCTCAGCTCTCTTGACTGTTGATGTAAATGGAGCAGGTGCACTGCCTCCCTGCCCTTGATAAGCTTGCCAACAACTCTGGGTTTAAATACAGGACATAGATTTAGGGCAAGGCTTAGAGATTAGAAGGGGGTGTGAGAGGGACCTCTTTTTTCCGCCCGGAAGACACTGCTGGATAAAATGGTGGAAGAAAAGTCACTGACAGTATTTAGGAAGCATCCAGATGACATTTCTGAGTCAACATAAATGTAATGGGCCAAGGAGTTGGTGATAATTACAGTCGGGGGTCTCTTGGTGTTGGGTGGGGTAAGAGGGGAGGGTCCCAGTGACTGGGGTGTCTGGAGAGGGAAAGGGAATAGGCAGCCACGGGTGAGTACCCCTGTGGCCATTCCCCTCGATAATAAATATACTGCTTTTGATACCGTTGGGGTGGGTGATGGGGAAATGACCTCCCAGGGAAAAGCTACAGCAAGCAGGACTCTGGCACTGGGTCTGGAGCTGTGGCTCAGAAGGGAAGGGGAGGGGAGAGAACAGGTGAGCTGTACTGATGGGGGATTTGTTGGTTAGGGGAAGAGAAAGGAGGTTCTGTGGATGAGAACGAGATTACTGGATGGTTTGTTGCTCCCCAGGCGCTAGGAGCAGGGATGTCTCGGATCGAGTCCACAGCATTCTTAAATGGGAGGGTGAGCAGCCAGAGGCTGTGGTCCATGTCAGTACCAATAACGCGGATATGTTGGGCGATGAGGTCCTGCAAAGGGAGTTTGGGAATTAGGTGCTAAGTTAAAGGGCAGGACCTCCTGGGTTGAGGTCTCAGGACCTACTCGTGTCACATGCTACTGAGGCCAGAAGTAGGAAGGTCATGCAGTTTAACACTTTGCTGAGGGGTTGCTGCAGGAGGGAGGGCTTCAGATTTTTGGATCATTGGGCTTTCTTCCAGAGCCCAGTACAGAAGGGACAGTTTGCACCTGGACTCGGGGGGGTGGGGGGGTGGCCAATAGGAAAGTTAGCTAGTGCTGCATGGGGGTGGGAGAAGTTTACACTAGAGTTACTGGGGAATGGGAACCAGAGGGTCAGAACAAATGGGGGAATGGTTGTGGAGAAAGATGTTCTTAGGTACTGTATGCACACCAAGTCAGGAATCAAAAGGTTGAGCATGGTAGGACTAATGTTTTGAGCTGCAAATGTTTCAGTGCAAGGAGTGTCATAGGAAAGGTGGATGAGCTTAGTGCATGGATCAGCACTTAGGATTATGATTTTGTGGCCATGAGTGATTCTTGGTTGCAAGAGGGGCAGACCTGGCAACTCAATGTTCCAGGCTTCCTTTGTTTTAGATGTGATAGAGCGGGAGGGACTAAAAGACGAGTTGTGGCATTACTAGTTGGGAAAATATCATGGCAGTGGTCAGTGAGGACAGATTGGAGAGCTCGTCTAGTGAGGCATTATAGGTAGATCTGAGGAATAGAAATGTTTTATCATGTTATTGGGAATATATTATAGACCACCCAACAGTCTGCAGGATTTAGAGGAACAAATTTGTTGCACAAAACATAAGGTTGTGATCGTAGGTGATTTTAACTTTCTACATATTGACTGGGCCCCCATACTGTAAAAGAGCTGGATGTGAAAGAGTTTGTCAAATGCGTTCATGAAGGTTTGCTTAATAAGTACATGGAAGACCCAGCTAGGGAGAATGTAATACTAGATCTTCTATTAGAGAATGAGACAGGGCAGGTGTAGATGTTTGTGTTGGGGAACAATTTGCATCAAGTGATCATAATGCCATTTGTTTCAAGGAATTATGGAAAAGGACAGGTCTGGCCCTCGGGTTGAGATCCTATATAGGAGAAGGGCCTACTTTGATGGTATAAGGATCTGGAAAGTGCATGGATTGAGGCTGGTTGCTTTCTGGCAAAGGTGTACGTTGTAAATGGGAAAAGTGAAATATGTTCCAGTCAGAATGAAAGGCAAGGATAACAGGTCTCTGGAACCTTGGTTTTTGAGGGATGTTGAAGCCCTGGTTAAGAAAAAGAAGGAGGTGTATAGCAGGTACAGGCAGGCAGGCAGGAACAGATGAGGTTCTTGAGGAGTATGAGAAATGCAAGAGAAGGAAATCGGGAGGGCTAAGTGAAGACATGAAGTTGCTCTAGCAGACATGGTAAAAGAGAACCTTAAGGGTTTGTACAGATACATTCAGAGCAAAAGGATAACAAGGAACAAAATTGGTCCTCTGGAAGATCAGAGTGCTAATAAATGCGTGGAGCCCAAATAGATGACAGGGATCTTAAATGGAATTTTTGCATCTGTATTAACTCGAGAGATGGACACTGAGTTTCTAGATGTAAGGAAATTAGGCAGTGAGGTCCTGGACCCTGTACACATTACAGAGGAGGGGGGTGTGTGTCATCAAGGCAAATTAGGGTGGATCAATCCCCAGGGCCTGACAACTAGGACCCTGTGGGAGATCAGTGCAAAAATTTCAGGGGCCCATGTGGAGATGTTTAAACCTTCCTTAGCCACACATGAGGTGCTGGAAGATTGGCGGATAGGCAATGTTGTTCTGTTGTTTTAGAAAGGCTCTAAAGGGACCAGATATGTAAGTATTTGGATAGACAGGGACTGATTAGGGATAGTTAATATTGCTTTGCGCGTGGTGGGTCGTATCTAACCAATCTTACAGAGTTTCTTGAGGAAATTACCAGGAAAGTTGATGAAAGCAAGGCAATGGATGTTTCTACATGGACTTTAGCAAGGCCTTTAACAAGGTCCCACAGGGGAGGTGGATCAAGAAGGTTCATTCATTTGGCATTCAAGATGAGATAGTAAATTGGATTGGACATTGGCTTCGCTGAAGAAGCCAGAGAGTGGTAGAAGATGGTTGCTTCTCTGACTGGAGGCCTATGACCAGTGGTGTACCACAGGGGTTGGTGCTGGGTCTGCTGTTGTTTGTCATCTATATCAACGATCTAGATGATAACCTGGTAAACTGGATCAGCAGATGACGCCAAGAATTTAATGCAGACAAGTGTGAGTGTGTTTGCACTTTGGAAGGACCAAGGCTGGTAGGTCTTACATGATGAGAAATAAGGCACTGAGGAGTGCAGAACAGAGGGATCCAGAAATACAGATCCATCATTCCTTGAAAGTGATGAGACAGGTAGATACGGTTGTAAAGAAAGTTTGTGGCACACAGGCAAGGTACTGAGTAGAGGAGCTGGGTGTTGAAATTGTTTTAAGATGTTGGTGACCTCTAATTTGGAGTATTGTGTGCAAAAGGTGAACATGAGGGGGAAATTCTTCACTCAGAGGATGGTGAGAGTGTGGAATGAATTGTCAGCGTAAGTGGTGAATGCAGGGTCAATTTCGACATTTAAGAGAAATTTGGATAGGTGCATGGATGAGGTGGGTATGGAGGATGGTGGTCTGAGTGTAGGTTGATGGGGCTAGGCAGGTTGATGGTTTAGTATAGATTAGGTGGGCTGAATGGCCTGTTTTTGTTCTGTAGTGTTCTATGACTAGGCTGGGGGTGGGTGCAGGGGGAGAGGGTCCCAATAGCTAGGATGATATCGGGGAGGGGGGAGGGTCCCTGTGAATGGGGAATTGAGGAATTAATTGGAAGTGTTTGCAGAGGACCCCAGAGAAAGGGCGGTGGGAAGAGGGTAAATTAGGCACCTACATGCTGAAGATGATAAATACTGGTTCCTAGTAAATTGGGATGAAAGGGAGGGACTCAGAATAGAGATGGCACTGCCCTGATTGTGGGAGGACATAGCTAAATGTGGGAACTTCCAAGTGGGGAATGGGCTGGGTAACTACAGCAGGACACTGAAAGACTAGGAGGGATTATCCGGTGGTAGTCACTCGAGTTGAGTGTGATGTTCTCCTAAGGGGTTGTCCTCAGGTGGCTGCAGAAGATGATCCAGGATTCAGATATAACAGTCCTGTCCCCTTCGCCACTTGCTGGCCACCTCAGTTCATAATGTTAGGGCAGATTTCCTAAATGGAGAAAGCCTGTACGTGAATTTGTTTCATGTGGGGAGGCTGATGCATGGGCAGCCACCATGTAGTCCCTGACTGATCGGGGTCAGGTTCCAGTGGCATGGAGTGCAAGTTGACCGGGGACCCTTCGCTGCTGCGGCTTTCCACCATTGCGATGTGCCATCGTCTTCCGTTGAGGTCTTGGTTGGATCACTCCTTGTCTGGAACCTCCTCCTTTCACTTTCACCACGGGTGACCTTAGCAGGAGCTAAGCTCTGGACAGCATCACTCTTGAGATCTCAGGAGCCCGTTAGTCTCTCCACCGTGATAAGGTGATGATCCTTGGAAAAGGAGATTATCCGGTACTGAGATAGCAGCTATTGGGAAGGGAGTTTCTGACCCAGGTGTTTTTGTAACAAGGAGGCAGGTTCTCTCCTCCCTACTCATGGTAGGTGATGGTGCTGATCTCTCCCCACAGGTGTCCAGGTGTCGCGGGTGCAGGAAAAAGTACGACCCAGTGCCTTATGACAAGATGTGGGGTTATGCAGAGTTCCACTGCCAGGAGTGTTGCCACGTCTTTGGGTATGATGGGCATGATCAGCCTAACTTCAAATGCGGGGGGGCTTTTCTCTTTAAATTTAGGGGCATTCGTCTCGCGTGCCATCTTCAAGATGTAAAGGCTCTTCTGCACCTACTCCAAGGCACGCGCCTCCCTTGCGTGGTCCCCTCGTTACGTATGCATTTCCGTGATCTCCGTTGTGCATATGCTCCTGTTGTCCCCTTCCTTGTGCTGCGTATAGTATTCTACACAGCCCCATGCTGTGTATGCGATCCTGCGCAGCCCCGGGCTGCGTATGCGATCCTGCGCAGCCCCGGGCTGGGTATGCGATCCTGCGCAGCCCCGGGCTGGGTATGCGATCCTGCGCAGCCCCGGGCTGGGTATGCGATCCTGCGCAGCCCCGGGCTGCGTATGCGATCCTGCGCAGCCCCGGGCTGCGTATGCGATCCTGCGCAGCCCCGGGCTGGGTATGCGATCCTGCGCAGCCCCGGGCTGCGTATGCGATCCTGCGCAGCCCCGGGCTGGGTATGCGATCCTGCGCAGCCCCGGGCTGGGTATGCGATCCTGCGCAGCCCCGGGCTGCGTATGCGATCCTGCGCAGCCCCGGGCTGCGTATGCGATCCTGCGCAGCCCCGGGCTGCGTATGCGATCCTGCGCAGCCCCGGGCTGGGTATGCGATCCTGCGCAGCCCCGGGCTGGGTATGCGATCCTGCGCAGCCCCGGGCTGGGTATGCGATCCTGCGCAGCCCCGGGCTGGGTATGCGATCCTGCGCAGCCCCGGGCTGCGTATGCGATCCTGCGCCATCTCTGTGGTTCGCGTACCCCTTCTGCACCATTCCCCTGGCGACTGCACTTCTCCCGCACGGCCTAACAGGAGCACATTCTCCCACGCTCCTTGTCCGAACTGTCGCCCCAGGTGATCGCATCTCCCCTGCACGGTCTCCGAGGTGCACTCTGGCCTCTCTGACGCCTACCGGTCCAGCGCCACAGCGTAACCCTCGCCCCATTTCAGGGTCACCCTCTTTACAGACTGCCCATCGAGCCTCTGTGCCAGCTAGCTCTCCTTCACCCACTTCCTGTTCCTCTCCAGGGGATTTGGCCAGATGGGTGTCCCTGCGCCGTGCTACATCTGCCAGAGCCGTGTGACTCCCACCCGTATCCTCCCCCCAAAGAAAAGTATGGGATCGCGCAGTTCCAAGCCACACAGCTGCTTCGCGGAGGACTGCTACAACCGCAGAGGTGGGTCCGGGCCTGCTCCGGGGGGGGGGGGGGGGGGGTTGACCCTTCAGCCCTCTTTCCTGTTGGCTGTTGCCCATCCCAGTCCCATCAGCTGGGGTTCGTGGAGATTCTGATGTACGGGGAACGTCTCAGTAACTGGTGTGAGGGGGGGAGGGTCACAGTAGCTGGTGTGAGGGGGGAGGCGTTCAGTAACTAGTCTAAGGCTCTCAGTTGCTGGTGTGTGGGAAAGGCTTCCAGTTATGGTGTGAGGGGGAGGGGAGGATATTAGTAACCTGAGTAAGGGAGAGTGTCGCAGTAAATAAAAAGCTTGCTGAGGAATATGTTTCTCCTCGATGGGCATTTGTAACCAAGGGGCAGAGTTTAATTTAAAGAGGAAAAATTTATTTCTCAGGGGGTGGTGAAACCTTGGGATTCTCAATCGCCTGGGAGCAGGCGAGGGTCATATCTAACGTGGTGAGGCTTCCCTCCGTTTGGGAGTTCTGTGAGTTCCCCTCTCGGTGCTCCCCCTCTGTGATCTTTGCTGTATTTCACAGCGGCTGATTAACCTACCGGCCCTCTCGTCTTTGGGATGTGAGAGGAAACCAGAGTACTTGGAGGAGACCCAGGCCGTCAGAGGGAGAATGTGTAAAATTCCACACTGACAGCGTCAATGGTCAGGGTCAAAACCGGGGACTCTGGCACCGTGAAGCAGTGGCTCTTCCTGTGTCACCCCTGTAATGTTCACCAGGTGGTCGAATTTGCTTGAGTGATTCCACTACCAAAGTAGTGCGGTCCATAAAGGAAGCTGGAATACTGAAAGAGAAATTTGTTCAGAAGTGTTCAAAATGTCGTCACTGTTGAGTCATGCAACATGCAACCGAGTCCTTTGGCCAAAGGGGTCCACTCGACTGAGATTCACACGCATTGCCTGTGTTTGCTGCATTTCCCTCTATACCTGCCTCGATCACCTCCTCCTGCAGCAGTTTCCATATACGGACCACTCTGCGTGTGAAAACATTTTCCCCTCAGGTTCCTATGAAATCTGCCTCCTCTCACCTGAAACCTGTGCCCACTAGTCCTTGATCCTTCAACCCTGGTGTTTGCCCTATCAAGTAAAAGTTCAAGTTTATTGTCATCTGACCATACATATGTAGAACCAGATGAAAGAATGTGCCTCCGGTGCAGCCACAAAACGTGTATCACACACACACACACACACACACACACACAGTGCACAAAACCAAACGTCTATGCCCCTCATGATATTCTACACCTCCAGAACATCACTTCCCATTCTTCTACGCTCCGCTGGAAAAAAATCCCATCCTGCTTAACCTCTCTCCATTACTCAGTTCCTCTCCCCCGATCAGCGACGTTTTCTTCTGCAGTTGCTGATTCCTGCAGAGCAAAAACTCAGCCCTGAATGATGGAGCAGCAGGGGGTTAAATGACCAGTACCACTTCAATTTCCCAGGTCGTAGAATCATACAGCATGAAACAAGCCATTTGGCCCATCTAATCCATGCTGACCAAGTCTCATTTGCCTACGTCTTTGCCCATTCCCTAAACATTTCCTATCCATGGAGCTGTTTAGATGATATTGTACTCACCTCTAACAGATATGGGTTGAACCCAAGTCAGTGCGGCTGTGAGGGAGTGGTTTTACCATTTCTTTCTTCTTTACTGCCTACGACGCTCTTTCTAACATTCTGACACAAGAGATGCCAGAATCAGGAGCAACACAAAGGATGCTGGAAGTACTCGGCAGGCCGGGCAGCAGCTGCAGAGGGAAGTGGACAGTTGCTCTTTCGAGTCTGATATCTGCACGAAGATGAAGGATCTCAGTCCAAGATGTCGACTGTCCATTTCCCTCCGCAAGTACTGCCTGACCTGCTGAGTTCCTCCAGCAGCTTTTGTGTTAGAGGACTGCAACCCTTTCCGTGAGCGTATGAGAATTAGGCAATTTGGCCGTTCAAGTCTGCTCTGCCATTCCATCCTGGCTGATTTCAGTGATACTCATGTCTCTCCCTGCCCAGAACCTCACATTCCTGGCATCCACTGCGTTCATCCGCGCAGTCGGCAACGTAGAGGCCTCCCGAAGGTGCTGTACCCAAGTCCGCCGCACGACAGCACGGGCTCCACCGTCAACACCTGCCTTAGCCAGGGCAGTCTGATGGAGTGCCAGGTGGACGACATCATCGCAGAGGACCTCCGCGAGACGGACGGCGAGTACGACGATGGAACTGAGGAAGACGAGGATTCGACGGAGAAGTCGGACAGTGTGAACAATGATAACGATGATTAGTGGTGAATTCTGAGTGCAGTTGTGTAATGCAGCCTGCCCTCAGCAGGAGGGCCTTGGGGAGGGAATAGGAACCAACCCAAAGTGATAGTTTCTCTGAGGGTGGTCTTGCTGAAATTCGCCCACCCAAGAAGGAGAAAATTTGCAAAACAAATACATGCTTTAATTTCATGTAAATTAAAATTTAAATAATTGACACTTGGGCTCTGTTCCCAGGTGATGGATATTTCCTTCCAATGACCAGTCAAGGGAGGTGTGATGGAGTGATTACTCTGTGTGTGTGTGGTCAGGGAGGTGTGAAGGACGAGAGAGAGTGTGTGTGTGTGTTTGTTCATTGGATCTGTAATTAGCTGCTTCAAGTGAAAAGTTGAAGCTGTGAATTTTTTTTAGGCATCACTTGGTGATCTCCTTACCTGTGGCTTGTGCGAGTGGCTCTTTTTATGATCTGTTCCTGAGCTGTGATCCATTCCTGGGCAGTGATCGTTCCTGGACAGTGATCATTCATAGAAATAGAAACATAGAAAATAGGTGCAGGAGTAGGCCATTTGGCCCTTCGAGCCTGCACCGCCATTCAGTATGATCATGGCTGATCATCCAACTCAGAACCCTGTACCTGCTTTCTCTCCATACCCCCTGATCCCTTTAGCCACAAGGGCCATATCTAACTCCCTCTTAAATATAGCCAATGAACCGGCCTCAACTGTTTCCTGGGCAGTGATTGTTCCTGGCTGGTGATCATTCCTGGGCAGTGATCTATTCCTGGCTGGTGATCCATTTCTGGCTGGTGATCCGTTCCTGGGCAGTGATCTATTCCTGGGCAGTGATCTATTCCTGGCTGGTGATCCATTTCTGGCTGGTGATCCGTTCCTGGGCAGTGATCGTTCCTGGGTAGTGATCATTCCTGGGCAGTGATCTATTCCCAAGAGGTGATCCACATTTCATTGCTGAATGCTTTGAGATTTCTTTTGCTTTTAGCTGTAAGACAGCTTACCAAAGGACCACTGTCATTGGGCAGTAATACCAGTGTACCTACACTAACCAATCCAATTAATCTGTCTTATTTCTTTAATTTAATTTAGTCATGGAGTCGTACAGCATGAAAACAGCGCCTTCAGACCAACTGGTCTCTGCTGACCAAAATGCCCCATCCAAGCTGGTCCCATTTGCCTGTGTGTGACCCTCAACTGCCAAAATCTTTCCATGTACCTGTCCAACTGTGTTTAAAAAGTTGTTATTGTACCTGCTAACTGTAACAGATTCCTGTTAGATCACAAGAGACAAGAGCAGAATGATGTCATCGAGCCTGCTCCGCTATTCCATCATGGCTGATTTATTATCCCTCTCAACCCCAGCTTTTCTAGTCCTGTGATTTATGTTTGTTCGACGTTTCCTCCTTTGCTCACTGCTCTGAGTAAGCTCCCCACTTGGCAGCACCAACGTCGGCAGTCAATATTTGATGAGGATCGTCCCCAAGCTGGTTCACGTTCATGCTGCTCTTTGCAACTCAGAACCACCCCAGTCTAAGACTTCGCTTGCTGAGACTACCCTCTTTCACCTGCCTGGGCAGTGGGCTTGTCATTCTCCGCTCTAAACCTCTCCTGCTCTCGGTCTCTGAGGTGCTCCTTAAAAGAGCTTCTTGGCTAACTTTTCAACTGTCTGATTGTTTAGCCTGTTGGACCTTGGGACAAATCACTGCACTAAAGGTGCCTTCTGAACAGTCGATTCTCCTGAAGGGTCTCCGCCTGAAATCTCGACTGTTTGTTCTCCTCCTTGGAGGCTGCTTGACCTGCTGAGCTCCTCCAGCACTTTGTCAGTTGGCTCTCCTGGACTCTTGAGTTTTCCAAATGTTATCTCTTCCCTAATCAGAAGCAGGTTTATTATCACTGACGTGTCTTGTGAAATGTGCTGTTCTGAAGCAGCAGTACAATGCAATTCAGAAAAAAACTATAAATTACAATATATAGGCAAAAATAGGTAGTGTTCATGGATTGGCTCGATGTCTGATGACAGAGGAGAAGAAACTATTCCTAAATTGCTAAGGGGGTGTTTTCAGGCCCCTGTACCTCCTCTCAAATGGTAGTAATGAGAAGATGGCACATCCTGGGTGATGGGGGTTCTTAAGGACAAATGCCACCTTTTAGAGGCATTGCCTTTTGAAGATGTCCTCGATGGTGGGGAGGCTGTTATCCTTGATGGAGCTGGCTGAGTTTGCAACCGCTTTAAACTTCTTGAGTTTTTTAAAACTCGTAATCGGTTCGTGGCCAGCTCTCTTAGCATTCCTTCTGGTGTCAGAGGGTTTTGTACTAAACCGGCTGATGTTCAAGTCATTTCCTGGAACCTAATGTATGACTCTAATGGGAGAAAGATATGCCCTGTGGAATCTCAAAGGAGCTTGCTAGCTCTGGTTACTGTATTCAGATTCCTGGAGACTGTTGGAGGTTTGGAATCCCTGCCTGTATTTTTGTACACAGTGGAGCTTCAGTGAGAATTTTTTTTCCTAATGGTACTTTCTTGCACATTTCTTCCCCTTCCCTGAGGTCTCATGCCAGTCTGCTGGGGACTGTGTCGACGAAACACGGGTTGTTGTAGCTGAATTGCACCCACCTGTCTGCGTGCCCTCTCTGTCTAGATTACAGTGCCAGAGATTGTTGTCCCAGTCACAGCCACTGAATCCAATGATGCTCTTTGTCAGAGGAGAGGAGGCCACTGTTACAAGCTCAATGGAGATCCCTTAGCCTCCCTCAAACACTTCTCATCAGCATCCCTCAGAACTTTGGGTTTATGCCTCATGAGAAGCTCGCTGAGGGAGTGCTGCACTGACAGAGGGACCAGGGACTAAGCTGACCTCCATTTAAGGCCATGCACATTTCCTCTGAACACAGGCATAAAGATCCTGTGGACAACGTCAGCCGATATTTGCTGAGGATTTGTCTTTATTGTTGCTGTATATAGCAGTCCATAAGATTGCTTCCCCTTCTGGGTTTTAGCCAGTCTCAGTAAGCTGTTCACCAAAGACCAGTCAGATAAGCGTCAGTCCCAGGCAGCATCCGAGCACCACACCACCATTATCACACCTTGCACTCTTCCAAGCCGAAGTGTTTGTGTCTGGTTGTTTTGCCTTTCCGACCCTTCACACCACACTCACTTTTAGAACTAACACGAGGAAATCTGCAGATGTTGGAAATTCAAACAACAGGACTGACGAAGGGTCTCGGCCTGAAGCGTCGACAGTGCTTCTCCCTATAGATGCTGCCTGGCCTGCTGTGTTCCACCAGCATTTTGTGTGTGTTGTTCTTTTAGAACTGCCGTTTTTATATTTGATTTTCTGCCTGTCTCTTTCTCTCTTTTTCTCTCTCCTCCCTATTTCCTCCCACTTTCTATCATTTTTATCTTTCACTTAATATTATCAGTCCCTTTTACACTCTACCTCTCCCTCTCCATGTAAAGTTTGCTCTGCCCACTCCCTTCCCTTCTCCCTCCCCCTCTCCTCCATCCCTCCCCCTCCCCTCCTCCCTCCCCCTCCCCTCTCCCCTTCCCTCTCCCCCTCTCTCCTCCCTCTCTCTCCCCTCCCTCTCTCTCCCCTCCCTCTCTCTCCCCTCCCTCTCTCTCCCCCTCCCTCTCTCTCCTTCCCCTCTCCCTCTTCCCCTCCCCCCTCTCCCCTCCCTCTCTCCCTCTCTCTCTCCCTCCCTTCTTCCTTTGTCTCCATCTCTTTCTGTTTCTCTCTCTTTCCGTGTGTGTGTGTGTGTGTGTGTGTGTGTGTGTGTGTGTGCCTCACTCAGGTGTAATAGACCCAGTGGATTTGGGGTGAATACCTTCGTTCCTGCTAGTTTTTGTGCAAAAAAAAACGTCAAGAATTAAAGCATTAGAGTTATGTTGTTGTACGTGAAGGGAAAGAAAAGCTTATTTTTAGTAAGTGGGTAGATTAGCAAAACTGGAATTTTAGAACCTCAGATTTTCAAAGTTCAAAGTAAACATGTTATCAAAATGTGTGTATATCACCATGTACAACCCTGAAATTCATTTTCTTGTGGATAGACAAGGTAGAACAAATTAGAATTGATGAAAAACTACACAGAAAGACTGACAAACAACCAATGTGCAAAAGATTGGCAGATATGGAAAAAAATTATATTGAGAGTATGAGTTGTATGCAGAGTCCTTGAAAGTGAGTCCATAGATTTTGGAAATTTGGGTTAATCCTCCTGCTTCACAAGCTTACAGAAACCACCTTTTTAAAATATTTGCCACACGTAAATTCTCCCCTGGAGGTTGCTGGTAGTTCTGGGTCCATCAGCACGAGTCAGGACGGGACAGAGGCAAAGGCTGGTTTTTTGCCTCTGAGTCAGCTGTGAAATTTCTCACTGTCATGGACACTTGGTACGATGGCTTTGAGAGGAGAGAGTTGTATCGGTGCTGGGAGCCGCAATCCGCACTTCCACACGGTGTATGTTAACAATGCATTCTGTTCAAGTATTTCATCAATTGTAATTGGTTTAACATTGGAATTGTATAAAAGATGTGACCTGTAAAAATAATGAGAGTAATTGGTGGATGAGTTTTGACCAGTGCCGCATTGTTTTAATCTTGTTTCCCCCAAGAGATGATCATCTATTTTAACATTAAAAATCTGAGTCTGAATTTCATCTGTTGCTGTTTTCTCTTTCATCTGCCAGTGATGAATTTGACTGACCTGACAGAGTCCAGCCTTTGGACTTGTAGGTGAGTAACGACAGTAAGTGTCCCACAATCCCACCTGAGGGTATGTTAGAAATGAAATTTGTCTATCGCCACAATAGGTCAACGGCAGACACAATCTCAATGGCTCTTCACACGGCCTTAGACCACCTGGACAATACAAACACCTACGTCAGGATGCTGTTCATCGACTATAGCTCAGCATTTAACACCATCATTCCCACAATCCTGACTGAGAAGTTACAGTACCTGTATCTGCTTCTGCAATCGAATTCCTAACCAGAAGACACAATCTGTGTGGATTGGTGATAACATCTCCTCCTCACTGACGATCAACACTGGTGCACCTCAGGGGTGTGTGTTTAGCCCACTGCTCTACTCTACATATACACATGACTGTGTGGCTAGGCATAGCTCAAATACCATCTATAAATTTACTGACGATACAGCCATTGATGGTAGAATCTCAGATGGAGTCAAGAGGGTGTACAGGAGCAGGATATGCCAACTAATGGAGTGGTGTCGCAGTAACAACCTTGCACTCAACATCAGTGAGATGAAAGAGCTGATTGTGGACTTCCGGGAGGGTAAGACGAAGGAACACATATCAATCCACATAGAGGGATCAGAAGTGGAGACAGTGATCAATTTCAAGTTTTAGGAGTTTGAAGAGATTTGGTATGCCAACAAATACACTCAAGAACTTCTACAGATGTACCGTGGAGAGCATTCTGACAGGCTGTATCACTGTCAGGTATGTTGGGGGAGGGGGGGGGTCTACTGCACAGGTCTGAAAGAAGCTGCGAAGGGTTGTAAATTTAGTCAGCTCCATCTTGGGTACTAGCCTACACAGTACCCAGGACATCTTCAAGGAGCGGTGTTTCAGAAAGGCAGCGTCCATTACTAAGGACCTCAAGCACCCAGAGCATGCCCTTTTCTCACTGTTACCATCAGGTAGGAGATACAGATGCCTGAAGGCACACACTCAGTGATTCAGGAACAGCTTCTTCCCCTCTGCCATCCGATTCCTGAATGGACATTGAACCCATGAACACCACCTCACTTTTTAAAAATATATATTATTTCTGCTTTTTGCACAATTTTAAAACTGGTTTTGTAAATCAATTGCATTCACTTCCACACTACCAGGCAGCCTCACTGTCCGGACAGTTTCTCCGTAGTCTTACAACCTTTTCTCCACCCTACCCTCAGTGGGATTAGGTACACCTTGGATCCCGGTGTGCTCTGCAGCTGTAACCCATCCATTTCCAGGTTTGACGTGTTACGTACTTGGTGATGCTCTTCTGCACGCCACTGTTGTGTCGCGCCATTATTTGATTTAGTGCTGCCTCCCTGTCAGCCTGAACCAGTCTGGCCACTCTCTGACCTCTCATTAACATGCCCTTTTCACCCACTCTAGAGACTATTGTGCATGGAAATTCCAGGAGGTATCAGCAAATTCTGAGATACTCAAATTACCCCATCTGGCACCAACAAAAATTCCACTGTCAAAGTCATTTAGATCACTTACTTCCCCATTCTGATGTTTGGTCTGGGCAACAACTGAACCTCTTGACCATGCTTGTATGCGTTTATGCACTGAGTTGCTGCCAGATGATTGGCTGAATAGATATTTGCATCAGCACGCAGTTATACCTAACACAGTGGTCACTCAGGGTAGATTTACCTAATTCCCCCCTTTATGACCACAATGAAACCTACCTCCTCCACATCTGGTAGAGTGATTCAGAACAGTTACAACATCGAGCACATTCCAGATCACAATCTCAGCAGTCGAGTAGTTTCCTGTCCTCACTCCCAAATCTCTTCCCTTTTGTCTTATCCCATGAACTTTAATCCATGACCACATAAACCAAAAGGAACACCTTGTCACTGTCTTCTCCATCCAGCTGTCCAACAGGGACATCGAGGGGGAGATGGAGACAGAGAGGCTGAAACAGAAGTTTCATCAAAGTATGTATGACCATGTACAAACCTGAGATTAGTTTTCTGGCAGGAACACAAAGGAAGGGTAGCGTAGTGGTTAGCACAACATTTTACTGCAAAGGTGACCTGGATTCAATTCCCGCAGGTGACTATAGGGAGTTTGTATGTTCTCCCCATGATTTCCGCCAGGTCTCCCACATGCCAAAGGCGTACTGGTTGGTAGGTTAATTGATCATGGTAAATTGTCCCACGATTAGGCTACAATTAAATTGGGGCAATGTGTCTCGTAGGGCCTATTCTGTGCTGTATCGCAATAAATAAGACAAATACAATAGAATCCACAAAAACCCACACACAACATAGACCAACAAATATTCAATGGGCTAAAGAGGATAAATCATGCAATATTACATAGAACACAAGCTGAGATACTCAAGTCACCCCGTCTGGCACCAACAATTATTCCACAATCAAAGCCAATTTGATCAAATGTTTGCCCCCATTCTGAGGTTTGGTCTGAACAACAACCTACCCTCTTGACCATGTCTACATGTTTTTATGCACTGAGTGAGAAGAGGCGTCAGCTTGCATTTGATCAGTCGGCCTCCCTTCTCGCTATTACCACTAGGTGGGAGGTTCGGGAGCAGCTGGGCTCCTGGACCAGCTTCACTTGCCTCAGAGAGGAATAAAGAGCTGACTTTTCTGGCTGAGGACTCCTGATGAAGACTCCCAATCCAAAACGTCAGCGCTTTATTCATCTCCATAGATGCTGACCGACCTGCTGAGTTCCTCCAGAATTTTGTGTATGTGTTACTCGGGATTTCCAGCATCTGCAGAATCTCTTGTGTTCATTAATCTTGAAGTTGATTTCCCAGATGAAGGTGTCGGGGAACCATGGAGGGTGAGACTATATCCTTTGCGGTTTAGAAGAATGAAAGGTGTTGTAGGATGTTCAGCCAAATCAATGATTCATAGAGTTATAGAGCACAACAGCACAGAAACAGGCCCTTCGGCCTATCTAGTCCATGCTGACCTGTTATTCTACCTCGTCCCATCGACCTGTACTTGGACATAGCCCTCCATACCCCTCCCATACTTATACCCCACATACTGTTGCAATAGAATCGACATCCTCCACTTCCACTGCGAATCGCTCCTCACTCACACCACCCTCTGAGTTAAGCAGTTCCCCCTCAGGTTCCCCTTAAATATTTCACCTTCCACCCTTAACCTATGACCTCTAGTTCCAGTCTCAACCTTGTTTGTATTTACCCTATCTATATTCCTCATAAATGTGTGTACCGCTATCAAATATCCCCTTTTTGCCTTCGCTCTAGGGAATAAAGTCCTAATCTGTTCAACCTTTCCCTATAACTCAGGACCTCACGACCCAGCGACATCCTTGTAAATTTTCTCTGTATTCTTTCAATCTATTGACATCTTTCTTGTAAGTAGGTGACCAGAACTACACACAATACTCCAAACTTACCCTCACCAATGTCTTACACAGCTTCAACATAACGTTCCAACTCCTGTATGCAGCACGCCGCCATTTTCTGATCTCAGGTCAACGGCGTTTTCTCATAATTTACAAGGATGTTGCCTGGATTGGGAGCATGCCTTGTGAGAATAGGTTGAGTGAACTCGGCCTTTTCTCCTTGGAGCGACAGAGGATGAGAGGTGACCTGATAGAGGTGTACAAGGTGATGAGAGGCATTGATCGTGTGGATAGTCAGAGGCTTTCTCCCAGGGGTGAAATGGTTGCCACAAGAGGACACAGGTTTAAGTTGCTGGGGAGTAGGTACAGAGGAGATGTCAGGGTTAAGTTTTTTACTCAGAGACTGGTGAGTGCTTGGAATGAGCTGCCGGCAACGGTGGTGGAGGCGGATACGATAGGGTCTTTTAAGAGGCTTTTAGATAGGTACATGGAGCTTGGTAAGATAGAGGGCAACAGGTAAGCCTAGTAATTTCTAAGGCAGGGACATGTTCGGCACAACTTTGTGGGCCGAAGGGCCTGTATTGTGCGGTAGGTTTTCTGTTTCTATAATTGAAGTTTAATCCACACAAGTGCGAGACTGAACGATGAGAGGCCACATTTATATATTTGTTTATTTAAAGAGATACAGTGTGGAATAGGCCTTTCCAGCCCTCCCTTTGAGCCATGCAGACCTGAGTCCCCCGATTTAATCCCAGCCTAATCACACGACAACTTACAATCTCCAATTAACCTACCAACGGAAACGTCTTTGGACTGTGGGAGGAAACCCATGTGATCACGGGGAGAACATATTAAATGCAGCGGCGGGATTTGAATCAGGGTTGCTGTATTCTAAAGCGTTGTGCTAACCATGATGCTACCATGCTGCCTGTAAGGGAAATGTACAGCGTCTATAAAAAGTATTCATCCCCTTTGGAAGTTTTCATGTTTTATTTGAACAACATTGAACCACAGCGGATTTAATTTGGCTTTTTTGACACTGATCAACACTTTCGAGTCAAAGGGAAAACAGATTTCTACAAAGTGATCTAAATTAATGACAAATATAAAACACAGAATAATTGATTGTGTAAGTATTCACCCCTTTAATATGACACATGCACCAAAACATCACTGGTGCAGCCAATTGGTTTTAGAGGTCACATCATTAGTTACAAGGAGATCACTGTGTGCAGTCAAGGTGTTCCAATTGATTGTAGTAACAATACACCAGTATCTGGAAGGTCCAACTGCTGGTGAGTCAGTATCCTGGCAAAAACCTCACCATGAAGCCAAAAGAACACTCCAAGCAATTCTGCGAAAAGGCTATTGAAAAGCACAAGTCAGGAGATGGATACAAGAAAATTTCCAAGTCACTCGGAGTACAGTTAAGTCGATCAACAGGAAACGGAAAGAATATGTCACAGCTGTAAATCTGCCTAGAGCAGGCTGTCCTCAAAAACTGAGTGGCCGTGCAAGAAGGGGACTAGTGAGGGAGGCCACCAAGAGACCTATATCAACTCTGGAGGAGCTACAAGCTTCAGTGGCTGAGATGGGAAAGAGTGGCAAAGAGAAAGCCACAGTTAAATAAAAAACTCCCATGAAATCTCGGCTAGAATTTGCCAGAAGGCATGCTTGAGACTCTGAAGTCAGCTGGAAGAAGGTTCTGTGGTCTGATGAAGCCAAATTTGAGCTTTTTGGTTATCAGACTAAACACTATGTTTGGCGTAAGCAAACACTGCACATCATCAAAGCCACACTACCCCTACTGTGAAGCGTGGTGGTGACTGCATCATCTGTGGGGGTGCTTCACTGCAGCAGGTCTTAGAAGTCCTGTGAAGGTAGGGGTAAAGTGAATGCAGCAAAATACAGGGAAATCCTGGAGGAAAACCTGATGCAGTCTGCAAGAGAACTGCGACTTGGAAGAAGATTTATTTTCCAGCAAGACAATGACCCCAAGCATAAAGCCGAATCTACACAGCTTAAAAACAGCAAAATTAATGTCCTGAAGTGGCCAATTCAGAGTCCAGTTCTCAATCCAATTGTGGCTGGACTTGAAAAGAGCTGTTCACTCACAATCCCCATGTAATCTGGCAAAGCTTGAACAGTTCTGTAAAAAATGGGGGGAAAAATGCAGTGTCCAGGTGTATAGAGCTGATAGAGAACCTACCTACACAGACTCAAGGCTGTGATTGCTGCCAGCAGTGCATCTGCTGAATACTGCCTTGAAGAGGGTGAGTAATTATGCAATCTATTATATTTGTAATTAATTTAGATCAGTATGTAGAGATCTGTTTCCACTTTGATACGAAAGAGTCTTTTTCTGTTGATCAGTGTCAAAAAGCCAAATTAAATCCACTGTGATTGAATGTTGTAAAACAATAAAACATGAAAACTTCCGGGGGGGGGGGGGGGGGGTGTGAATACTCTTTGTCCGCACCGTGCATAGTCAATGGCATGGCCTTTAACTACATTGATGTACAGAGGGGTTTTGTAGTGCAGGTCCACAGCTCACTGAAATGGCAACGCAGACAGAAGAGCGCCAGAAAGGGAGCCTGTCTTCATCGCTAGAGGCAGCCAGGGAGTCGTGTTGCAGCTGTATAAAACTTTGGTTAGACTGTACTGGGATATTTACAATCAATTTATATTGGCACATGTACCAAGGCAGAGAAAAGCTTGTCTAGCATATTGTTCATGCAGATCAAATCATTA
Source organism: Hemitrygon akajei (assembly GCF_048418815.1). Lineage (NCBI taxonomy): Eukaryota > Metazoa > Chordata > Chondrichthyes > Myliobatiformes > Dasyatidae > Hemitrygon > Hemitrygon akajei. Next base: position 69,755,329 of record NC_133139.1, read on the forward strand.
AACTTAAATCCACCAGAACACAACAAATCAATAACAATCTGGAAAGAACTGTAAAAGCTGCAGAGAAAGGCAGCGCAGGGGAACAGTCAGGTACAGGATCATAACAAGGTCAAGAGTTCCGGCTCCCATCATAGGACGGGTGCGGAGGCTGTGAGAACGGTGCGGATGATGCACCTGCCCCAGGGGCTGTTGGCCATGAGAGTTGCGACAAAGCTGGGTTGTTTTCCCTGGAGCATTTGAAGCTCATCGAATTATGAGGGCATAGGTAGGGTAACTAGTCAGAATCTTTTTCCCAGGCTGGAAGTGGCAAATACTAGGAGACACACAGTTAAGTTGAAAGGGGGAAAGTTTAAAAGAGATGTATGGGACAAGTATTTTACACTGGGAATGGTATTTGCCTGGAATGCATTAGCAGGGGTGGTAATGGAAGTGGATATGATAGCGGCTTACGATAAGCTTTTAGACTGACGCATTCATAGCGAAGGAAGGGAGAAGCGACCTGATATAAGTGAATAACGTGATCAGAGGCATAGATCAAGCGGACAGCCAGACTCTTTGCTCAGGGTGTAAATAGCTAACATGAGGAGGCATAATTTTAAGGTGATTGAAGGTAAGTAAAGGGGGGACGTCAGAGGTAAGTTCTTACACAGAGGGTGGTGGGTGTGCGGAATGCCTTCCGGGGTGGTATTGAGGCAGATACATTAGGGGCATTTAAGAAACTCTTAGATAGGCACATGGATGATATAACAATGGACGGCTATGTGGGAGGGTTGTGTTAGATTGATTTTAGAACAGGTTAAAAGAGTGGCGCATCATGTGGGCTGAAGGGTCTGGGGCGATAGGGATCACAGGCAGCCAGAAGACACCTTTGGCGTCATGTTCATCACAGACGTTGTGGGTCAAAGCACTGATCTGTTCCATGTCCTCGTGGTTTGGCTGCGTGCATTACAGATGACAAGTGAGTGTGCAACGCTGGTCTTTACACTACGCAAACTGCCTCCTGCTGGTGTGTACAGTGAAGAGGGTCATTGGGCTCGGTTGTCGTATAGGGGTTAGCGCGACGCTATTACAGCTCGGGGCATCGGAGTTTGGAGTTCACTTCTGATGTCCTCTGTATGAAGTTTGTTCATTCTTCCTGTGAGCATGTGGGTTTCCTCCAGCTGCTCCTGTTCCCTCCCACAGTCCAAAGATGTGCTGGTTAGTAGGTTAACTGGTCATTGTAAATTGTCCTGTCATTAGATTAGAGTTAAATAGACGGGTTGCAAGTTGGTGCAGCTCATTTGGTCGGAAGGGCCTGCCCAAGGGATCCATTGGAAGATGGGCAGCAGATGGCAGCATTGTCCCAGTTGTCACTGCCAGCCAGGCTGACTCAGAATCAGGTTTCCTATTCATCTGACTTGAAATTTGTTGTTTTCTGACAGCAGTACAGGGCATAAAAGTCACTGTAAGTTACAACAATAAATAAATAATGGAGAAGAGGAATAGTGAAATAGTGTTCATGGATTGATGGACAATTCAGAAATCTGATCGCGGAGGAAAAGAAGCTGTTTCTGAATCGTTGGGTGTGGGTCTTCAGGCTCCTGAACCTCCTCCCCGATGCTAGTAATGAGAAGGGTACAGGTCATGGATGGTGCGGGTCCTTAGTGATGGACGTCACCTCCTTGTGTCACTGCCTATTGAAGATGTCCTTGATGGCAGCAATGATGGAGCTGGCTGGGTCTATATCCCTTCGTAGCCTCTTGCAATCCTGTGCATTTGGAGCCTCTGTACCAAGCTGTGTTGCAACAAGTTTACCACCGTACATCTGTAGAAGTTTGCTAAGTGTCTTTGGTGACGTCCTCAAACTGCAAATGAAGTAGAGGCACTGGTGTGTTCTTGTGATTGCATTAATGTGATAGGCCCAAGGAGGCCTTGTACAGGAGGTTCATTCAAGAGTCTGACAACAGCGGGATGGAAGCTGTGCTTAAGCCTGGTGGTATGTGCCTCCAGGCTTTTGTATCTCCTGCCTGATGGGACAGAGTGTCTGGGGTGGGTGGGGTCGCCGATTGAATCCATAGAGGGGAAGGTGGTTCCTATAATGTGCTGAGGTGTATGTAAAACTACCCCCAATTTCTTGTGGTCACTGGTGCTAATCAGGCAGCCACTTGAAAAATCTGGCTTAATTTTAAACTGAGAGTTCAAGGAGCTTCAGGAAAGTTGCAACAGAACCAGAATCTGCTCTGCCTGCGTTGACGTTAGTGCATGATCTTCAAATGGGAGGCGAAAAGCTGCTTCTCAAAGACCAAAGCCCAGCTGGAGGAATGGAAGGCCAAAAAAAAAAGGAGTCAATGTGTGGTGAACTACATATACCTGTCTGGACTGCTCCTGTGGCTCCTTCCACAGACCCCTGCTGACTGCTCCTGTGGCTCCTCCCACAGACCCCTGTATAAAGGCGATTGAGGCCTGGGTCCAGCCTCATTTCTCCAGGATGTAGTGTTGTTCATTCTTCCAGTCAATAAAAGCCGATATCTCGCTTCTTACGTCTCAGAGTGAGTTATTGATGGTGCATCACAATGTACAAAACAGAGGATTCATCAGATGATGTTGTGGATGAGGAAACCAAGAGGAGAGACCCGATTGTAAAGGGAGCAGGAGGAGGATTAATAATAGAATGACCTAAATGCATCTTCCCAAGATCAAGATGCACAAACTAAAAGTCGGCAAAAGAAGAAGAAAGAGGCGACTGCTGTCAGAACCACTTCCTGCAGTCTCAGAGTCAACTCCTACAACCACCACGGAGGAGGCCCCAGAACCTGAGATTGTTCCACAGCCCCAAGTCTCACCTGCAGAGTGATTCCCCTGTCCGGAAAGATGTTGTCCCACAAAAGTAAGAAATCCTCCACAGATATTAAATCTTTAGGCCCCAGTGGACAATTTAAAATTTACTATGCTGTGCATATCTATATATAATAGTTGTACACTGTATTATATGGCATTCTGTGTATGTAATTGAAATGCATTCTCTCTTAAGTTGGAGTTTATAGCTGAGCAGAGAGGGGTGTTGTGTATTTAATATTTAATAATAATTGAATAATATTGTATATACAGTACATTGGCAGATTAAGCATTCTTATTTGTTTAAATAATTAATTACGAGTTAAATGTAAAAGAACGTAAATTGTGTACGTCATCATGCTCCCTTGCATTTTGGACTCCCACGTCGTTGTTTGAATGAGTTTAATGTTTTAAGATTACAAGCCATAACAGTCACATACAGAGCAATTGCCATGTCAAGCTGTTATGCATTCAGACTAAAGGCTTTCCTTGGTGCATCAATAAAAATAAGTAAGATTAACACTTAAAGATTAACTTCGGAACACAGGCTACAGATTCTTCTATGGTCCAATGATTTAATGTACCAGGCAAAAGAATTTAATTAAACACAGTGAGATGCTTCCAATTCTCTGATTAAAATGCATGTTTGGGTATCCTAGTGCAGGATTCCCTAAAGGTTAAATTGACAGTTGAGTCGGTGGTGAAGAAGGCAAATGCAATGTTAGCATTCATTTTGGGAGGATTAGAATATAAAAGCAAGGATTGAATGTTGAGGCTTTATAAGCCATTGGTCAGACCTCGCCTGAAGTATTGTCAGCAGTTCTGAGTCACTTATTTAAGAAAAGATGTGCTGAAATTGGAGAGAATCCAGAGATTTACGAGGACGATCCCGGGAATGAAAGGTTTGGCTTATGAGCTGAGTCTTATGGCTCTGGGCCTTTACTCACTTGAGTTTAGAAGAATGAGGGGGTTCTCATTGAAATCTATTGAATATTGAAAGGTCAAATAGAGTGGGGAGAGGATGTTTCCAGTAGTGTGGGAGTATTGGACTAGAGGGCACAGCCTCAGAAAAGAACAATGTCTCTTTAGAAGAGAGAGGAATTTCTAAAGTATTTATTGCCACAGACAGCTGTGAAGGCTAAGTCACTGGGTATAAATAGTTTATTGATTAGTAAGGGCTTCTGGGAAGAAGACAGGAGAATGGAATTGAGAGGGAAACAAATCAGTTGTGATGGAATGGTGGGGTGGATTCGATCGGCCAAATAGCCGAACTCTGCTCCGATGTCATATGGTCTTAAGGTTTACACAGAGGTAGCCAGGCATGTTAAATACGTTCTGCGTGGGTTTGGATGTCTGGTTAGTCAGTGCAACTGTGACCTGTGGGCTGTTGATCCAAGAGTGGAGCAGAGACCTGTTGTGGGGCATTGTGGAGGGACCTGCCTGATCAGCTCTGTGACCATGGAGAATGGAGCGTGAACTGTCTTGTCAGTTTTCTGACTCTCGTTGTGAATGGCTTCTCAAGAGACTGCAGATGCTGGAGTCTGGCGCAACAAACGGAAGCAATTGTTGACATTTTTGGTCAAAGCTCCGCCTCGGGCCTGAGTGTGGGGAGGGGAGATGGCCGGTATAAAGAGGAGGATCGGAGTGCTGAGAGAGGTCAGAGGAGAATGGAAGGACGGAGGGGAAGGTTGTGCCAGGTGGAGGAGCTGAATGTGAGTGTGACACAATGGCAGGTGGGTGGTAGACAGATGCAAGCGAGGAGAGAGAATAAATGAACTGAGAAGCAGATGGAGTGAGGAGGGGTGGTGAAGGTGAATATGGAGGGAGATAAGCAGGAACATGAGGAGTAACATCTTATATTCTATCTGGGTAGCCTCCAACCTGATTGATTTCTCCTTCCAGTTAAAAAAAGTTCCCTCCCCCTCCCCTCTTCTTCTATTCCCCACACTGGTCTCTTAACTCATTTCACTGGGCTATGACCTCCCCCTGAGTCCCCTCCTCCTACCCTTTCTCCTATCCCATCAGATTCCTTCCTCGCCAACCCTTTACCTTTCCCACCCACTGGGCTTCACCTGTCACCTTCTGACAAACGTTCTCAGTCTGATGAAGAGTCCACGACTGAAAGGTCAGCTGTTTATTCCTTTCCACAGATGCTGAGTTCCTCCAGAAGAGCAAGAGATGGGCCAACTTTTCCACTGCTGAAGCAGTGTGGGGTTGTCCAGGTCAGTTCAAGTTCCTGATGGTTGAAAGGAATTAGCTGTTCTCGAACCTGGTGGGTTGGGACTTCAGGCTTTTGTACCTCTTGCTCAACAGTAGCACAAGAAGAAGAGGACGTATGGGCGCCATCAGCGGGTTTGGAGTTGCAGACTTGGCATTCAGTGATCAGAGGGTCAGGTGGACGCTGAGGACTGAGGCAAGAGCATTGAATTGGAAGTCAAAGATCATTGTCCACAGCTCCAGGTCCGCAAATCTCTGCAAGCCCACTGGGATAGTCACAGGGTCAATGTCGGATGCCCACATCCAAATCCAGGTTCACTGGAGGCTGACGACTGTGGACTTCTTGGGGTTCAGAATCGGCGTATGTGCTGAGGCGGGAGGGAGGAACGGCCTGTGCCGCTGCTGTTGTTTTGTTGCCTGTGTTACTTTGCCGAACTCTGTGGGCCTGCCTACGCTGGTGCCAGATTGTTTGGCCACACTTGCAGGCTGCCCCCAGCACTCCCTTGGGCATGTTTCTGGTTAATGCAAATGATGCGTTTCATTGTATGCTCCAAGGTGCGCGTGATAAATCAACTTCAGTCTTGACCCAGATGGTGGGGAGCTGTGAAATTGGTAAAAGCCATCACTAACATCAATAAAGAATTACGGTAACTTCCACTCTACACCCAACACCTGAGCTCCTATCTGCAAAGAGAGAACAACTGACGATGTCGTTCAGATGATAATTTGCATTGCAAATTGAATGCATAATAACTGGTCACTAAGTTCCTGTAGCTTAATTGTCGATAAGGAAGTGACATCACCTACTTGTCAATGCGGGGTGCCAGTGTCTGGAATATAGGTGGAAACATTAAGGTCCAAGGGAAAATTTTCTGCTTTCTCCAGATATGACAGCCAAGAGCTCAGTGTTCATTCCAGCGTAGTTCCAGTGTTTTTTCTACCCTCCACTTCAATTGTACAGTCCCCACTACCAATGTGCTGGGTGCAGAACAGGGTGGGTCTCATCTGAGTGTGGCCTGCTCTCACACGATGACTTTGACGTCCGGTGAAGCCCTACCCGCAGGTTTCCCCAGCCCTCACAACTGTCACTGCGACCGAGCCCATTAACATCCGTAAGTACAAAGTTACAAACTATCACCATCATGGTGTCGCCTCCATTGAGGACATTTTCAGAAGGCAAAGCCTTAAAAGGCAGCATCCCCCATTAAGGACCCCCATCATGTGCTCTCTTCTCAGACCTACCGTTAGAGTGAAGGTACAGGAGCATGAAGACACACACTCGACAATTTAGGAACAACTCCTTCCCTTCTGCCATCAGAGTTCTGAACGATCAATTAAACCATGAACTCTCCCTCACTAGATTTGCTCTTCTTATTTAATTTAAATATACCATAACACACAATAAGTTTCTTACAGTAACCTATAATATCTTACGTATTGCAGTGTACTGCTGCTGCAAAACGGCAAATTTCATGACATACATCAGTGATAATAAACCTGATTCTGATTCTGTTCAAAGTAAAAACATTAATATTTAAATCATCCACACATTAAAAACTAACATGTTTATACACAAGTAAGTCTTCCCCCCAGGAGCCAGCACCTCTAGTTGTTTGACTGGACAGAGTGAAATTTCCCAGAGTTTGACCCAGGACAGGCTCAGGCAGAGCTGAGTAGGTGGAGATGTCCCCATTTTCCCATTAGATCTCACATGGAGGCCACCAGACCAGCTTAAGGTTCAGATTGAAAAATGCCACCCGAGCAATGGACTAATTCAAGGACAGGAAATGTATCGATAAGTCCCATCAATAGCTCCATAACTGGGGCAAAAGAAACAATTTGACAAAACTGTTGTTTTGTCAAAAAGTGGCAACTGGAAATTAACATAGACATAAGTGATCCCATAACTATGTAAAGAGTTTGGAAGAATGTGGGTGTGGGGGAGGGGGGAAATGGCATTGAAACCTATGGAGTACTGAAAGGCCTACATAGAGTGGAGATGGAGAGAATGCTTCCAATTGCAGGAGAGTTTAGGACAGTCTCAGAATAGAAAAATGTCCCTGTAGAAAAGAGATGAGGGTAAATTCTTTAGCCAGAGGATGGTGAATTTGTGGAATTTATTGCCATAGTCAGCTGGGAAGCCCAGGTCATTGGTTTATTTAAGGTGGGAGTTGATAAGTTCTTCATTAGAAAGGGCATTAAATGAAGACAGGAGAAGACAGGAGAATGGGCCTGAGAGGAAAATAAATCAGCCATGATTCAAAGGCAGAGAAAACTCGTTGGGCCAAACGCTTCATACTGCTCCTGGTCTAAGGCTCTCCAGAATGTTGCCTAGATTAGAGAGTATTAGTTAGAAGGAGATGATGGATAAACTTAGATTTTTTTCTCTGGACTATTGGAATTTGAGGGAGGAATATAAAATTATGAAGCATAGATATGGGTAGATAGTGAGGGTACTTTCCTCAGGGTGGAAATGTCGGAAGCTAGAGGGGATAGCTTTAAGATGAGAGGGGTAAATTTAAAAGGAGATTTACCGGTGCAATTTTATGCAGAGAGTGGTAGGTGCCGGGAATGAGCTGGCTGGGGAAGTGGTCGAAACAGACGCGATGACAACACTTAAGAGATTCTTAGACAGGTGTACGAATGTGGAGAGATACGGACCATATGCAGCCAGGTGGGCTTGGTTCAGATTAACATCTTGAGTCATCACAGACATCGTGGGCCGAAGGGTCTGTTCCTGTGCTGTACTGACCCACTTTCTATGTTCTATGTTCTAAATGCTGCAGAGATCCTGGAATCCTTGGGTCTCTTTTCCCAGAGAGAACAGATGGACATTTACAGACAGACGGTTATCAGGGAGTCAGGTGAAAAAGGGAACATGGGCAAGTGAAGAGTTGATACCAAGATCAGATTGGCCTTTGTCTGATTTAGTGGCAGAACTGGTATGGGTAATCCTGCCTTATTTCTTAATTAGGAGTTTGAGGAGATTTGGCATGTCACCAAGGACACTAACAAATTTCCAGATGTACCTCACTGGTTCCATCTCTGTCTGGTATGGAAGGGCTTCTGCACAGGATCAGGAAGAAGCTGCAGAGGCCTGCAAACCTCAGCCAGCTCCATCAGGGACCCTCCTCAGATTGAAGGCAGCCTCAAAACGCAATGTCTCAAAAAGGCAGCATTCATCATTAGACACCTCCATCACCCAAGATGCACTCTCTTCTCGTTACTACCATCAGAGTGGAGGTACAGGAGCCTGACGACATGCACTCTATGCTTTAAGAACTACTTCTTCCCCTCCACCATCAGATTTCTGAATGGAAAATGAATCAACCCATGAACACAACCTCACTATCTTTCTTCTCTTTTTGCACTACTTTAATATCTATCTTACTGCAACTTGTAGTTTTTTAATATATTGTACAGTACTGCTGCTGCAAAACAAATTTTCGGACATATGTGGAGTGATATTAGGCCGTAAGACCATGAGGTATAGGAGAAGACTTAGCCCATTTGGCCCATCAAGTCTGCTCCACCATTTCTACATGGCTGATCCATTTCCCTCACAGCCCCGGTCTCTTGCCTTCTCCCTGTATCCCTTCTTGCCCTGACCAATCAAGAATCTCATCGAACTCTGTCTTAAATATACCCAATAACCTGGCCTCCACAGCTGCCTATGGCAATAAATTCCACAGATTCACCACTTTCTGGCTAAAGAAATTCGTCCTCATCTCCATTCCACATGGATATCCCTCTATTCAGAGGCTGTGTCCTTAGACCTTCTCACCATAAGAAACATCCTCTCCACATCCTCTCCATTCAGGCCTTTCAACATTTGACTGGTTTCAATGAGATACTCAGCCTCATGCTTTTGAATTCCAGTGTATACAGGCACAGAGCCATCAAATGCCCCTCATATAATAAGCCTTTCAACCCCAGAACCATTTTTGTGAGCCTCCTTTGAGCCCTCTCAATATCAGCATGTCCATTCTTAGATTAGGGACTCAAAACTGCTCACAATATTCCAAGTGAGGCCTCACCAGTGCCTTATAAAGCCTCAACATTACATCTTTGCTTTTATATTCTAGTCCTCTCAAATGCCAACATTGCATTTGCCTTCCTCACCACAGGCTCAACCTGCAAATCAACCTTTAGGGAATCCTGCACAAATGGTTTTTGAAATTTCTCTCCATTTAGAAAAAAGTCTATGCTTTTATTTCTTCTACCAAAGTGCATGACCACACACTTCCCAACACAGTATTCCATCTGCCGCTTATTTGCCCATTCTCCTAATCCATCTAAGTCCTTCAGCAGCCTCTCTGCTTCCTCAACACTACCTGTCTCTCCACCTATCTTTGGATCGTCTGCAAACTTGGCCCCAAATCCATCAATTCCGCCATGTAGAGCACTGACAAATAATGTAACAAGAACCGGTTCCAACATACACCAGTCTGGAACACCACTAGCCATTGGCAGCCAGCCAAAAAAAGGCTCCCTTCATTCCCACTCTTTGCCTCCTGCCAGTCAGCCAATCCCCTCTCCAGACTGGTATCTTTCCCGTAATACCGTAATTCTGATTCTGCCTCTGAAAAAGAGTGGTTAAGGTGAATCTATTGTAGTTTCATGCACTTAGAGGGAGGTAAACACAGCAGTGAGGGAAATGAACCTGGGATAAGATGAATTCTTTATTATGAAACTGAAGAGGCTATTTGGTCCATCGTAGTATTGGGATAGAGGACCGAATTTCATGTTTCCCCTCTTACTGGAGTCTATCATTCCTCCTGCTACATGGGAAATGTGTAGGCAGTTGCTGTCTCAAGAAGGCAAGAGTCAAAGGAATCTCCCCCCCCCCCCCCCGCAAACCACGTTAAGCCCCCTTCTTGTTACTACCTTCAGGCTGGAGGTACAGGAGGCCAAAGTCCCAGGTTGGAGAACAGCTACTTCCCTTCAACCCTTCAGTTCATGAACCAGCTGGCAAACTCCTAATCACCACAGCTTAACAACACTGTGATCGCTTTGCACTAAATCGACTTTTTTTTTGTTCTAATCGTGTTCTTTCTTGTAAAAAGTTGTGTTTTTTTTTACAAGAGTAATCCCATCTGCCCGCACATGGTGAAACACTCCTTCTACAAGTTACGCTTTTCTTGTGAACGCTGCACACGTGCCAGTCGTGCTGTTGCAAGTTTTCCATTGCACATGGGCATGACCATGAACGGCTCCCCATGGGTTACCCCGGGGTGGTCCGGCTTCCTGCCACGTTGCAAAGGTGTACAACTTGTGGGCGTGCTATGTTGGCACTGAAGCATGGGGACACTTGCGGGCTGCCCCCAGCATCCTTGTATTGTGTTTGTTGTTGGAACAAAGTTATATTACTGTGTGTTTCAATGTTTTAATGTACCTGCGACAAATGAAGTGAACCATATTTTTTTTTAAACTTGACTCTGAAGTTGGCATTGATATTGGGTTATTATTGGCATGTGTTCCAAGACGCCAAGAAAAGCTTTATTTTGCATTTCTTCCAGACAGATCGGGCCATTGTAATTACACCGAGATAGTGAAGAGCAGAGAGAATGCAGAATATGGTCTGAAAGTGCAAGGGGGCAGACAAAATAAAATTTCTTGTCGTTCTGAGACAAGGGCCTTGATAGAGTCCATCCTTTTGCTAAGGTTCATCTGTCTGATAACAATGGGATAGAAGCTGTCCTGTCTGGAGGTTTGAATTCTCCGTCTTGTCTGACAGGAGAGGGGACGAGAGAGAATACCTGAGGTGGGAGGGCTTGATTATGTTGGCCGCTTTCCTGAGGCAGCGGGAGTCAATGGAGGGGAAACTGGTTTGTCTCGTTGACAGCTCTCTGGTCTGGTGCAGAGCAGCTGCCACACCAAGTGGGATGTGTTCTAGGATGCATCCTTTAAAATGGGGCAGTTTCAGCAAAATGTCAGGAAGCACAGGGAGTTACAGTGACATAGCTCACAGTGGCCTCCGGTGCTGTTTGTGTGGAGTTTTCACCTTCTCTTTGGAGTCCTGAGGTTTCCTCCTAAAGACGTGTATTTGTGTGGGGGGGGGGGGGGGCGGGAGGAGGGGGTTAATTCCTCCCCGGTGGCGGAATTATAGGGAACGTGTCTGAAGAATACACGGAAAATTAGTGGGAGTAGGGATGGCTCTGCGAGCCAGCATAGACTCGATGGGCCGAAATGGCGTCCTTCAATCGCCTAAGGCAATACGTAAAACCTCTGTTTTCATCGGAACTGTATCAAAACAATTGGCTTTAAGGAAGCTCTCGGGGAGTGGATTCCGGGAAGGTTGACAGGGGGCATTGTATTTGTTCTTGCGAGTCAGAGCGATCTCCCACGAGTGGAGCTGTTGTAATTTATTGACGAGACTGAAGGCGGCTGATGTGTGTGTCCGCGTGTATTGTGTGTTTGGTTGGATGAGCTGGGTGGTTGATTGCTGAGGACTGCTGTTCGGTCAGGAGGACACACCTTTAGCCAGTCCCCGTGTGCAGATCCGGGTGGGGACGGGAGTTACGTTTGCAGATCGCGGACGCCAGCTCCCAGCCGAAGAGGTAGGCGACCCATTTTGTCTAAAATATGCAATAATGACTGAAGTTCTGCACTCAGTTTTAATAATGGTTCGTTTTTGCGATACGGTGTAGCCTTTCTCAAGGAAAAATCGAGATAAATACCCCACAGAATTAGAGTTAATTTATGCACCTGAAGCTGGATACTTTGAAATAGTTCGGAAATATTTTATTTGAAACAACTTGCGTTGTAACTCGATGTAGTTACAATCTATCACTTGCCACTGATTTTCGAAGGCATTTTATGAATTAAATTGCGACAGGTTAAAAAAGGAAAACCTTTCCTCAACAAGACGGATTTAATGGAAGAAACAAGCCACTTGTGTTTAGAAGCATTTAATCACGTAGCCCACAATGTCAACACTGTTAACAGCTGTTACTCTGAGCTGGCGTGGCTTTTACTGTCAGACCAAAGTATTAATGGAAGAATCAAATCCCGAGAACCGGTTAAATGCAGATGTTTCGCCCGGGTTACCAGACCAGAGATAGTGTTCATCTGATCCGGTTATACCTGGTGATTTTTCTTTAATAGAGAAAGCGGAAATAAAAGCAGACTCTAGCTGGGAAACTGTCCTTAGGTAAGGCGGCTCGGGCGCCGGGAGTGGAGAGATCCTGTTAAATGGGGAACGGAGTGTAAGGATTAGGGCGGGGGCGGGGGTGGGGGTGCGAACGAAAGCAGAGACTTGACAGAAGCGTTAAAAAAAAAACGCACGGCAGGCTGAAAATCTGCCTCTCTCTCATCTATTTACCCTTTCTGTTGCCTCTGCACTCTTCTCGTGAAGTGCAATTCTCCCAGGGTTCTGGACGCCTGTAATAATTAGCCCGGGTCTTACTGTCTTCCATTAGGTGACCAGATCTCCAGACACCCCCTCCACCTTGGTTTCCGCGCCCTCTTAGAGTCATCGTGGGAATAGCGCCTTTGCCCGATCCACGCTGAACGAGTTGCCCAATCTGCCACTTTGACAGCTCGTTCCATACGCAGACCAGCACACTTTCTGTGGGGGGAAAGTTGCCCCTCGGCATCCCTTTAGATTCCACCCCCGCCCCACTTCAGTTTGCGCCTGTGTGCCCTCAGGCACCCGGTTCAACGCGGGCTCCCCGGGCCGACTGTGCGAAGCTAACCGCCCACTGGGTGAGCCCCAACTCCCGTGACTTTCTTTTCCAGTCAATGGATGAGCAAATCTTTAGGCCTCCAGTCACGGGTGTGGCTCCCGCCTGTGATTTGCTGCGTTGCCCCTCTGGCCTCCTCCAGGAGCCCTACTGCGTGACGCCCTGTTCTCTGATAAAATGTCCCCCTCCCGCAGCTCTGCTCCGCCATGCCCTGTCCCCCAACATATGGCCTTTCGGATCCGAGAAGCTTTCCATTATTACTTTAATATTATCGTTCCCCCATCGTGCTCCTGAACCAGTGTGGATTAGTTCGCCCACCTCAACTCTGAACACCGTCAATGGACTCATTTTCAAGGTCTCTACAAATCAGCATTACTTATTTATTATTTGCTTTATTTTGTATCTGCACCGTTTGTCTTCCTTTGCACATTAGTTGCTTGTCAGTCTTTGTGGTTTTTCCTGGATTCGAATGTATTATTTCTGTGCTCTACTGTGAATGCCTGCAAGAAAATGAATCTCTGGGTGACAGATACATATTCTGATATTCACTCTGCACTATGACTTCTGGAAGCTCTGGTGAAGTTGTCCCGGGAGATTATGGGGTAGTGGGACAGAAGGGGTAGGTGATCTGAGGTGCAAAGCACTCCCCAGACTTTGGTGTGGGGTGGGGTGTAAGGTGTCAGTCATGTATTGCAAGCTCCCACAAGCAGCAGTGCCCTAACACAGCTGGAGTTTAGAAGGGTGAAAGAGGGTGGTTAATCTCATTGAAACCTATCGCATATTGAAAGGTCTAGGTGGTGTGCAAGTGGAGAAGACATAGGGGATTTTAGGACCAGAGGGCACAAAAACGGCCCTTTAGAACAGATGAGGAGGGAATTTCTTTTGCCAGCGGGTGACAAATCTTCAGAATTTATTGCCACGGACAGCTGAGGAGGCCAAGCCATCGTCTATGTTTAAAGTGGAAGCCTATAGGTTCTCGATTAGTAAGGGCGTCAAAGGCGAGGGGGAGAAGGAGGGCTAATGGGTTGAGAGGGATAATAAATCAGCCAGGTTGGAATGGTGGAGTGGAATCAATGGGCCAAATAGAATAATTCTGATCCTATGGCTTCTGGTCTAAAGGCAGGCGTTCCCAGCCTGGTAGGGGTCCATGGCATAAGAGAGGATGGGAACCCCTGTCTCCTGGTCTAAACCATTGGCGCAGTGTACAGCCCTTCTTATACTGTCTCTCTCAAAAATCTTCAGAATTTGGGGAATAGTGGGGTGGACTTTGTCTCAGCATCTCATCCTCGGGGTGAGCTCTCCACAGGACAGTGCCACACTGGAGGGGGTCAGCTAGATTCAGTCCCCTTGAAGCAAGCCGCCCTGCCACTTTTCACAGGGGGGGGGGAATGACTGAGCTTATCTCGAGAGCGTACTGACAGGCTGGAAGGGGTAAAAAAGTTTGGCTCAAGTTTCATCTCATGATTCCCTGCCGCCTCGAGCTCCCACTTCCACCCGTCCTCCTCACCCCACAGCTAAAGCTTATTTCCTGTGACACAGAAGGTGGCTGTTCAGCCCTTTGAGTCTCTGCTAGCTCTCACACTATCCCACCTGTGCCAATCCCCTTATCAGAATCACGTTTATTATCACTGACATATGTCGTGAATTTTGTAGTTTTGCAGCACCAGTACTGAAAAATACTATGATTACAATAAGTAATATATACACAAAACTTAAGTACCGTAGTGCAGAAGAACAAAAATAGTGAAATCTGTTCATGGGTTCATTGTCTGTTCAAATCTGATGGCGGAGGGGAAGAAGCTGTTCCCTATAATCGACTCTGTCTCGTTCGTCTACCTACACAAGGATTATTTGTAGTCACTAATTGCTCATCGTTGGGATGTGGGAGGAAACCAGCGTGCCTGGGTGTGAAACCAGTGCACTCGTGGCGTGCAAGCCCTTCCTCATGTTCAACAGGAGGTCAGGATTGAACTTGTTTCACAGGAACATCCCTGAGTCGACTAGCAGAGGGTAAGGATGGGACCCACACCCACCTCTTGTCATGGGACATCACTAATGTCAAAACCTGCTTTACTTCCAACACCTGCAGTTACTGTAACGGGGGAGACATTAAGCTGAGGATCCCATCCCATCTCAATCAAAGATCCCCGTGCACTGTTTAAGAAGAGAGGATTTTCCTTGGTCCTGGCTGAAGTTGGTCACCGAGTCTCATCGCAGTTTCATGCCCTGCATTTTCCTCTTAATCCCTCTTTATTGCCCCATGGGTTGCAGCATTCTGGAGGTGGCAGGTGCTACAGAAATGCAGGTTTTAACATTTATTTGCCATCACTTTTAGAACATTGTGGGTGTGCTGCACACTGATGACACATTGCCACATCACAATGTCACAGTTAATTATAAAATAGTGCTTAATGTTTCTCCTCAAAGGTTCACTAACAATATATGCCTGTGTTTGAAAGGCACTAGCCAAGTTTTATTAACTAAAGAGGTAGCAGGTTTGGGACAGGGACTTAATTTACATCCACTCCTTAGCCTAAAGGCAGTGGAGCTAATTTGAGTGTTACAATGTTAACCAGAGCAGTTGTATCATGGGTGAGTATTGAGCACCATTCCAAAGCAGACCACTGGAGAGGTATTTTCCTGTCATCCTAATAGGTGCCATTTGATTGAAAGTCCTACCACCAAACACATCTTTACCCTCAGCAACCCCCTCCCCCAAATCTCCTCTTTCCGCAGGGGTAGCTCACTCCATGATTTCCTTGTCTATTCATCCCTCCCCACTAACCACTGTCCTGGCACTTATCCCTGCAAACGGCCAAAGTGTTACACCTGCCCATTCACCTCCATTCGGGACCCTAAGCAGTCCTTCCAGGTGAGACAACACCTCACCTGTGCATCTGCTGGGGTCGTCCATTCCGTCCGGTGCTCTCAGTGCAGCCTCCTCTACGTTGGTGAGTCCCATCGTAAGTTGTGAGACTGCTTTGTTGAGCACTTCTGCTCCGGCTGCCAAAAGTGGAACTTCCCGGTGGCCCAACTTTGTAATTCCCATTCCGACAGGTCAGTCCACGGCCTCCTCTTGTGCCACAATGAGGCCACCCTCAGAGTGGGGGAGCAACACCTTATATTCTGCTTGGGGAGCCTCCAACCTGATGGCATGGATATCGATGTCTCCTTCTGGTTAAGAAAAACTATTTGCTTCCCCTCCCCTCTTCTTTGATTCCCCACTGTGATCTCTTACCTTTTCTTGCCTGTCTACCACCTCCCCCTTCTCCTTTCCTTTCTCCTATGGTCCACTTTCCTCTCATCTTAGATTCCTTCATCTCCAGCCCTTTACCTTCCCCACCCAGCTGGCTTCACCTATCACGTTCTAGCTATCCTCCTTCCTCTCCCACCCCACACCTTTTCATTCCATCATCTTCCTTCTTCCTTTTCAGTCCTGAAGAAGGGTTTCGGCCTGAAATGTAGACTGTTTGTTCTTTTCCATAGATGCTGCCTGACCTGCCGAGTTCCTCCAGCATTTTGTGTGTGTTGCTCTGGATTTCCAGCATCGGCAGAATTTCTTGTGCTTATCTCTTTAGCAATGGTGCGAGACCTGCTCAGTCAAGATCAAGTTCAAGTTTATTGACATTCTACCATGCACATGTATACAGCTAACTGACACATCGTTCCTCTGGGGCCAAGGTGCAAAACACAGAAGATATGGTCACAAAATAATGTTCGTACAAGTTCCTGATTCGAATGTCCTGACGATTAATGCTGCATGGGATGATATCTGCAGGGGTTCCCAACCTGGGGTCCATGGACCCCTTGGTTAATGGTATTGGTCCATAGCATAAAAATAGGTAGGGATCCCCAGTCCTAGGGTCACATTTCTGTAGGAATAGTTCTGCAAAGAAAACTTCTTTCCATGAAGGAATTTTAACATGCTGTATCTTGGCTCTAAATGGCAGAACGCCTGTTCTGATTCCCAACTTCCAGCCTTCAAGGACCAGAAGACTCATTACTCTTCCTTTGTGATGACCATCTATAACGAAGAATGCAACAGCACAATAACAAGAATAGGATGATAGTGTTCAGCAGTGTCAACCTGGCCCTTTAAAAAAAAGTTTAATTAATCTGCTAGGTTTCTTTGGGATGTACTGTAACTGGCAGAGTAGATTCTCAGAACTTCCACAGATTAGGGAACCTTGTCAAATGATAGACAATTGATAAAGTCCTGCACAGGAGGTTTCTTGACACAGTTATACCTGCACATCTGCTGGTTAATGCAAATATCTAATCAGCCAATTATGTGGCAGCAAATTAATTCATAAAAGTATGCAGATGTCGTCAAGAGCTTCAGTTGGTGTTCAGAGCAGACATCAGATTCGGGGAAGAAATGCAATCCAAGTGACTTTGACTTGCCCAAGCGGTAGAATGATTGTTGGTGTCTGATACGGTGGTTTCAGTATCTCAGAAACTGCTGATCTCTTGGGATTTTCATGCACAATATTCTCTAGAGTTTGCAGAAAATGGGGTGCAAAACAAACAGAAAGAATCCTGTGAGTGGGAAAATGCCTTGTTAATGAGAGAGATCAGAGGAGGATGGTCAGACTGGTTCAAGCTGACAGGAAGGCGACGGGAACACGTGGCCATGTGTTACGACAGTGGTGTGCAGAAGAGCATCTCTGATGCACAATATGTCGAACTTTGAAGCGGATGACCTACAGCGGCACAAGGCCATAAACTTACACTCAGTGGCCACTTTATTACATGCAGGAGGTACCATTGAGTGTACTAATCCCTTGGCAGAGAAAACCAAACGTTATTTTTCCAAATTTGCTCTTTGATACCAAACTAGGTGGTATTGTAATTCGAGAGAAGCATATAAGGAGGCTTCAAAGGATATGTGTGAGTGGATGAGAATATGACAGATGGAATTATGTGGGAAAAATCCCACATTGGTACACAATACAGAAATGCAGAGTATCTATTAAATAGTGAGAGTGTGGGTAGTGTTGTAGTTGAAAGGTACCCAAGTATGTTTACTCACACGTTACTAAATGTAAATTGGTTTATATTTGTCCCATGTACCGTGAAAAATTAGTATGTGATTTGTACTTCTTTCCACCTTTTCTCAGCAACTTTTCCACAACCTATTACTTTGTAACATCAGAAAAGAGAGAAAATTGGTTTATTAATGCCATATGTATAATTATTATAGTGTGAAAACAGAGGAAGATAGTTTTGCATTCCATCAATGCAGATAATTTTGTTACATCAGTACAAGAGAAAACATAAGGATGCAGAAGAAAGTGTTACAGTTACAGAGAAAGTGCAGTGCAGGTGGCCGGTAAAGTGTAATACAGGTGTGCGCCGCTTAACGTCCATTTGGACAACGTCCAATCGCATATACTGTACATCCGTAGTCCCGAACGGAGAACGTGACGTAGCGGACGTATCCAATCTTGTGTACCGTGTGTCTTTTGGGTGTAGTAGCATTACCTCTCTGTTTAATTTTCTTTCAAAAATATTACTGTAAAGTGCATCACAGCTTCCAAACGCAGCAAGACCACTCCTAGTGATAGCAGCAGCAAGAGGCAAAGCATATAATATGGTGTTCACACAACTTCCAAATCACATAACGTCCGATTTCACAGAACGTATCGTGGACGTTAAGCGACGCATACCTGTAATGAGGTCGAGAGTCCACCCAGTTGGACTGGGGACCATTCTATAGTATTATAACAGTGGGATAGAAACTTTCCTTGAACCTTTTAAGGCTTTTAGATCTTCATGGCAACTGTCTGAAAATTTTAGTCTCATTAATTGTAAAACGTTCTCAGAAGCTTGACGGTGGATGTTGAGAAACTGTTTTCCCCAGTGGATCATTCAAGAACTATAAGCACACTGCTGTTTGTTTAGGACTGAAATTTGGAGAAATTGATGAACCAAGTGGGTTTGAATCCTTGGAATTCTGAACATCTCAAAGGACTGTTATTCAGTGCTGACCTTGACAGATTTTTGGGCATTAAGGGAATCAGGCATTAAAGGCAGGAAAACTAATAAGTGAGAGTCAAAACATCACCATTGAATGGTGGAGCAGATTTCCAAAACCAGATGGTCTCTCCGTGTTTCCTTCCAAGTGATTACCGTAGGCTGTACAAAAACCAGGACTTCCCTGGGCATGGCTCCGCAGCTGTACAGGAAAACTCTGATAATCCGCTGTCGGATGGCATGGTGTCTGGTTCTCTGTGTGCTGATTTCTGCACTTCCCTTCAATCTGCCCGGGCTGCAGTTCCTCTATTCCCCTTGAACTTGCTGGGTCCCCACTTCTAGCACTCTTTAGGCTTGCTAGCTTCACCATAAAAATATTATGCCGCCGCGTAATTCTGTTTAAAGCGAATTAGAATTTGTTGGGTATTAGTAAAAAGTAATATCACACTATTACAGTGCCAATAATCACCAGACAGGATTTAATTCCTGCCGCTGTCTGTAAGGAATTTGTTAGCTGTGTGGGATTCCTCCGGGTGTTCCGATTTCCTTCCACATTCCAAAGGTGTACAGTTAGGGTTAATGAGTTGTGGGCATGCTGTGTTGGCACTGGAAGCACGGCGACTCCTATAGGCAGCTGCCAGCGCATGTGGCTGCCAGGCTCAGTCCTCTCTGATCTGATGCAAACAGTGCATCTCACGGACAAGAGGAAATCTGCAGATGCTGGAAGTCCGAGCAACCCACGCAAAATGCGGGAGGAACTCAGCAGGCCAGGCAGCATCTAGGAAAAGAGTCCAGTCGACGTTTCGGGCCGAGGCCCTTCATCTTAACTGGAAAGGACGGGGCAGAAGCCAGAATGAGTTAGTGGGAAGAGGGGAAGCGAAGCTTTGAAGTGTGTTGCTCAGGAGTTCCAGCATCTAGAGAACCTCTTGTGCTTCTAAAGAACTGAAGGTGCTGTATTATTATCTCGGAAATGAGCTATGCATATTCATTAGGTGACTTAATTGCCTTTAGAGCAGTTGACTGAAGTTTTGATGTTAAAAATCGATCTTAGAGGTTCCCAACCTGGGGTCCACAGACCCCTTGCTTAATGGTATTGGTCCATGTCATAAAAAAGGTTGGGAACCCCTGGTGTGCCTGAAGCTCGTGACAATTGGTCCCTCAAGCTGGAAGGTTGGCCAATTCTTTATTCATTGCTCTGAAATTTAGTTCCACAGACTGACCCGTAGCAACCTTCCCCACCGCGTTTTTGACTGTTTCAATGCTGTTTGGCTTTGGAGCAGAGCTTTCTGAGTCCATTTCTCTTGAAAGGTTTTGAAAAATGAATGTTCTTAAGTGGTCAGCATGAATGAGTTGGGCCAAAGGGACGGCTTCTGTGTTGTATTATTCGATGGCTCGATAATTATAAAATGCTGGCGTGTAATTGTGGAAGGAGCCTGCATTAAAACACAAATTGATGTAATAACTGTGTAGTAACGAAGACTGGCGCAAGTGGACAGAGACAGCACACTGAGGCCCCAGCCACAACCTTTTGATTTGCTCCTCAAGAGGTAAAAATGAGGGCCACTGTTTGCACACATGAAGCCTGTGCACGTTGATGTTATTATGACACTATGGGAACATCGTCTGCTTTGGGGTGAATCCCAGATCACCCAATGCTCTTATAATTTTACTACACAGTGTTTACTTCAATGCGTGGTTTAATGTAGGCTCCTTCCTTAATTATAAGCCAGCACGTTCATCGAGTAATACAACATAGAAGCAGGCCCTTCTGCCCAACACATCATGCTGACCAAGGTGCCCACTTGGGCTAATCCATATCCTCCTAAACCTTCCCTATCAATATACCTTATAGTCATGGTGGCCATTTTGTGAAACGGGACTCAGTACGGAGACATGGCAGGGTCTGGATAACACGGTCTGGAGAACAGGCGACACCTCCATTGGGATGGTCACCATCATGTTGCAACTTGTTGAAGATGGAGTTACGTGCTTCAGTTCTGAGGTGTTCCTCTTTTACCAGGTTTCAGCCTGTCCTGATATCTTGGTTCAGTGTTAACTTCCATTTAATAATGTTGTGCCCTAGTTATTTTTACCTAATGAAGGACAAAATATTTATAAGGTTCACCTTGTCAATGCAAATATCTAATCAACCAATCATGTGACAGCAACCCAATGCATAAAAGCATGCAGACATGGTCAAGAGGCTCAGGTCAAACATCAGAATGGGGAAGAAATGTGATTGAAGTGACTTTGGCCATTGAATGATTGTTGTTGCCAGACAGAATGATTTGAGTTTCTGGGTATCTCGGAGACTGCTGATCTCCTGGGATTGTTGTGCACAAAACCTCAAGAGTTTATAGAGAAGCAATATCGAGTGAGCAGTAGCTCAGTGGGTGAAAACACCTTGTTAGAGAATGGCCAGACTGGCTCAAGCTGACAGTAACTCAAATAACCAGACATTACAACTGTGGTGTGCAGAGAGCATTTCAGAATATATAACATGTCACACCTTGAACTGGATGGACTAGAGCAACAGAAGGCTACAAACATACACTCAGTGGCCACTTTATTAGGTAAGGGAGGTGTATGCATGGTATGGGCTGGGAGGGAGGGAGGAAAATAAGATAGAGGCACATAAGAGGTTCTTAAATAGGTGCATGAATATGAAGAGAATAGAGGGATGTGGACATTGTGTAGTCAGAAGGGATTAGTTTAGATGGGTGTTTAATTGCTTATTTAGTTAGTTCAGCATGACATTATGGGCTGAAGGGCCTTTTCCTATGTTGTACACTCTATGCCCGTTCAGTTCTGAGGCATGGTGATTGTTGTTTTGTAGGAAACGTAGTGGCTACTTTACACAGCAAGGTCCCATGATAAATCGTGTCAGCAATGCTGCTTGATGGATGTCATTGCTGTTGCTGTTTGTGTTATTATGCCGTGTGTGGAGGGCATGCTATGCTCCTGCCAACTTGTGGGGTGACATTTGCGGGCTGCGCCCAGCACGTTCTTGGGTGTGTTGGTTGCTAACACAAATGAAGCTTTTCACCGTATGGTTTGATGAGCCTCCTGTACGTAATAACGTGGCCACTGAGTGTATGTTTGTGGTTTCCTGCTGCCTCACTTCAGGTCTGACGTGTTGTGCATTTAGAGGTGCTTTTTTGCACACCACTGTTGTAACGTAATTATTTGAGTTACCGTTGCTTGAAACCTGTCAGCTTGAAACAGTCTGGCCACCTCACTCATTGACAAGGTGTTTGCGCCCACAGAACTGCCGCACAGTAGATTTTTTTTTTGTTTTTTGCACATTCTCTATAAACTTTAGAGACCGTTGTGTGTGAAAATCCCAGAAGATCAGCAATTGCTGAGATACTCAAACCTCCCTGTCTGGCACCAACAATCACTCCACGGTCAAAGTCACTCAGATCATATTTCTTCGCCATCTGATGTTTGGTCTGAACAACAACTGAACCTCTGGACCATGCCTGCTTGCTTTTATGCATTGAGTTGCTGCAACGTGACTGGCTGATTGGAATAGTTGCGTTAACAAGCATGCGTATCTAGTAAAGTAGCCAGTGAGTGCACATAAGGTGTGCAGCTCTGAGTGACCACACCCCTCGCTGCTGCATGGGCCGAGCGTAGACTGCACCACCGCTCGCAGGATCTCAGCATTTCCTGAAAGCAACAGAGTGTTCTCACCTCTTTAGAATTAATCAGCAGTGCTAAGCAAGTGCGGATGGAGATGTTGGCTGTTGCTTCTGCCTGTGTTTTGTGTGGTGTATCTGCTGTTGCCAGCAAACTTCTGCCAGTGATCCTCCCTGTGAATTATGTCAGGAAGCAGACTCTCCCACATACATGGCAACATGTTCTCTCGGTGGAAGTTTGTGAACTCCATGGTGCACTGACACAAAATAAACCCAGAGTAACACACACAAAATGCTGGAGGAACTCAGCAGGCCAGGCAGCATCCATGGAGAGGACGCAACTTGGGCCAAGGCCTATCCTCGTGATGGGAAAGAAAGGAGAAGAAGCCAGAACAAGATGGTGGAGGAGGGGAAGGAGTTCATGGTGGCAGGTGATAGGTGAAACCAGGTGAGGGAGAAGGACATGGGGGGGAGGGGGAATGAATTGAGAAGCTGGGTGGTGATAGGTGGAAGAGGTCAAGAGCTGAAGAAGGAAGAATCTGATAGGAGAGGACAGAGGATCATGGGAGAATGGGAAGGAGCAGGGCACCAGAGGGAGGTGATAGGCAGGTAAGGAGAGATGGGGTAAGGGCAGAGTCAGAATGGGGAATGGAAAAAGAGGGAAAAATGACCAAAATTAGAGAAATTGATGTTCATGCTATCAGGTTGGAGGCCACACAGGCTGAATATGAGCTGTTCCTCACAAGAAGCAATGTAGGATAGTTTTTATTTTAATTCTGAACACTTCTTCTTTGTTCATTTTGTTGAACTGTGGGGTAGGGAGGCTGACTGGGTTGTGAATAATCCGGTCTGGAAGTGATGTGTCTGTCTGTGGTACAAAATATGCATGGGACAGAAGTGGTCACTGTAGCCCCTTGAGATCACTATCACGACTGGTAGGGTCAAGCCTGATTGTGCATCATCTGATTTGTCCAGGGTTCTGAAGATCATTCAGCCTCTCCCTTTGATATCGCTCTGAGGTAAAACAAAATTCTAAAGATTTACAATGCACGATCAAATTTCTCCTCATCCCAATTCTAAATGTTCGGCCCATTATCCTGAGAGCGAAAGCCTACAGATTCTTGACTGTCCACCTCTGAATCTTCTGTGCGAATGGAATCATTATTTTGCTAAACTTCCCGGTTAGAATATGCCACTTGATTTTCCCCACGTCCCGCAACACCACAGCACCAGTCCCTGAGAATCTGGGCGACACCACCTCTAAGTCTTCTGATTGGCTGGAGGCTAAGCTGCACAGAGGGAAGATGTGCTGCCAACTAGTGGTAGGAATGGGTAGCTGACACGGGTGTTGTTTGTCCCGTGAAGAAATCCCTAGGATGATGTAGGGTTGGATTGGGCAGGTGGTCTACCGGACTTCAGCACAGACAATATGCTGGCAGTACTCAGCACTGCCGAGTTCCTCCACTGTGTTCTGTTTCCCTCACCCAGCACGTTATGTGTGTTGCTCTGGATTTCCAGCATCTTGTGTTTATGATCCACACCAACATTTGATGTGGACCATCAGGATTAGGCTAGGGTTAAATTGGGGTCTGCTGGCTGGAGGGGCGAGAAGGGCCGATTCCGCACTGTATCTCAGGAAGTAATTGAGCATTCTCTCACTATTTTGCTCTTTTTGTTATGCATTGAACTATACCGCTGCTGCCACAAATCAACAAATTTATGACTGTGTCACTGATAATATATCTGATTCTGACTCTGAAATGTAAATCTTGGATTTTTTGGGGGGGGGGGGTGTGGTTGGGGTAGCAATGTGGAATACCAGCTAGACATCCACATAGGAAGTCGGGCAAATCCCCTTCAGTCAGTGTGTGTGCAAATCTTTTTGACAAAGTGTGCACAAATTGGTGACAATGTTTTTTTTAAAAAAAAACTCCTGCATGCCTTTGTAATTTTCAACAGAGATTATCATTGGTTAATTAATTAGTAACATGATGAAATGGCAGAGCAGAGTCGATGGGCCAAATGGCCTAATTCTACTCCTGCATCTTACGGTCTACTACAAAAATGGTGGGTGCATGTGGATACTAGGCTTGAAGGGACAGCAGGGACCCTGAGGGGTCTGGAGGGGACTTCAGGAATGGAATTGGGAAAAGAAAACAAGGTGGGGTATCAAACCAAAATGGGAAGAGGTCCTCCTCTTCAGTTAACTTATCCAGGCCTCTTCACATGGATGTTTGTGAGGTTGTGCCATTGACGTATCCCAGGATTCCTAGAGTCATGCCCTTGGCATCAGAAAAGAGGATGTCAAGCATCTTCTTCTTTTGCCTTGCGGTTTTCTTGGAGCCATCAGGTGATCTGATCATTAATTGAGGTGGCAGGAAGTGAAAGTAAATAAAATGTATTGTACAGTGCAAATATTGCGTCAGCACAGCAAACACAGCACTGCCTTAGAGAAACAATGCACTGAAATTGCATTTCCACAGCAGTCTGCTTTTTCAACTTTTGGGATTTGTCCAAGGACCATTCATCAAATTTAAAATGCTTTTTAAAGATAGAAGAAGCACGCTGAGCCGCAGTTGATGGGTCAGTGAGAAACATTCTTGTCTCTGAGAGACTGTGGCTGAAACACACTCGGCCTCCAAAGCAGTACTGGGAAGAGCTGCACACTGCTTTACGTGGGGTGTTCAGCTGAGGTCCCTGACCACTTGGAGGGACTTAATCCCCCTATAGGCCTTGCTCTTCCATTGCTGGTCTCGGGAGAGTTGGCTGTCTTGTTTCCCACTTTGCAATAGCACCTACACTTTAAAGAATATTAAATCATTGGCCACCAGGCATTGAATGGGATGTGAAAGGTGCCAGAGAGATGGCAAGAGTGAGACATGAGAGACTGCAGATGCAGGAATCTGGAACAACAAACAAAATACTGGAGGAACTCAGCAGCATCTGTGGGTGGGGGGAATGGAACACAGCACAGAATCAGGTTTAACATTGTTACGAACCCCGTAACTGGGTATCTTACCAGCAAAGATAGGAGTATCCGTTGAAGTCTGATGATACTATTTTTAACAGTATTTATTAGTAAAAATACACAAAAATAATATCAATGCAAATATACAGATAATATACTTCATCAATACTAAACCTAAAAGTACAGGTATAATAATAATCAATAAGAAATAAGCTCTATCGTTGTCTAGGGGATAATGAATTGTCCGATGGAAATATAAAGTTCAGTTCAGTTCACACAGGCTGCAGTGGTTGTTGATCACTGTGTTGCAATTGTTGGAGAGAGAGAGAGAGTAACTTGCCGACTTTCCTTTTACGATCTTGATCCGTATCCGTCCTTTAGCTAGACCGTTCCGTGGCGGACTCATCACCCAGGCAAGGGTGGACACACACACAAGCCCCCACCGGTCTCGTAGCGTCTCTCCTGGTGCGTCTGAGGGGTGTTCCCCAGACCCTACTTTTATCCCCACTCAGGGGGTCTCAGGTGTCAATCAGGTTGGGATGATGCAATCCCTCAACCAGACCACTCTGGTTGCCCCCTGAGGGGTTTCAATGAATAGAACAGTACTCAATACACGATTCCTTCTCCAAGAGACAATAGCAGTAATCTCTCTCTTTGTCAATAGGAGACATTCCAACCTGTGCTGTGCCCCTCTCTCATAAATTTGTATGAGCTGTTTATCTCTCTCATTTCCTTTGATAACAGCATCGGAATAGTAGCGATTTGCGATTCTCCGGGGGGGGGGGGCATTGGCGATTCTGTACCCTTCTGCCCATCAGAGTTGCTCCTCATTTGTAACAACATCACCGGCATGTATCGTGAAAGTTGTTAATTTAGCAGCAGCAGTACGAAGCAATAGATGATAATATAGAAAAAAAACCATGAATTACAGTGTGCAGGTAAAATAGTATGTAAAATATTTAAAATAATTAAATAACTAGTGCAAAAACAGAAATAAAAGAAGTAGTGAGGTCGTGTTCATGGGTTCAATGTCTGTTCAGAAATCGGATGGTAGAGGGGAAGAAGCTGTTCCTGAATCACTGAGTGTGTGCCTTCAGGCTTCTGTACCTCCTTCCTGAGGGTAACAATAAGAAGAGGATATGTTCTGGGTGGTGGGGGTCCTTAATGGTGGACACCCACCACCCAGGACATGCCCTCTGAGGCACCGCTCCTTGAAGATGTCTTGGATCCTTCATTCCATGATATTGTGATGACCTTTTAACTTACCCTACATTCAATCTAACCCTTCTCTCCCACATAGCCTTCCATTTTTCTTTCGTCCATGTGCCCCTGCGTCACACACCAGCCGTCATTGAGGGGGTTGGAAGCAGAAAGGGTGAGCAGCTTCAAGTTCCTTGGCATCAACAATTTAGAGGATCTGTCCTGGGCCCAGCACATTGATGCAGTCACGACAAGGACGTGCTAGCAATTCCTTTCCCACAACAGATGCTACTTGACCTCCTGAGCTCTAACAGGAGATTTTTTTTTTGATATAGAAATGCAAAAATTTTGTCTGATAGATATTGCCTGGTTTGCTAAATGGTATGGCTAGTTGTGAAGGTCAGGATGGATGGGTTGGGCAGAAGGGCCTGTTTTTGTGACTGTAATCTGACAAGCCTCGACTTGTAGGGTCCGGAAACAGATTATTAACCAAATCCATACCAAACTATTGCATCTATCTGTATTAATCCTATCTTCCACCATCTGGTCCACAGACTTCTACGTCTAGACAATTCAAGTATTTGTCTAGACATTTCTTAAAAGCCTGTCAATGGCTCTGCCTCTCTCTCAGGCAGTCTGTTCTCGGTACTCACCACTCTGGGTGATAGAGATTCCCCTCAGACCCCCTCTAAATCTCTCACCCCTTCCCCTAACTCCCTGCCTTCAAGTTTCATCTACTTTGATGAATGGTTGGTGCTGAATTGCCCATCCCAATAACGGATCAAGTTTTCTGCCAATCACAAACGTAGCATTCGAAAATAATTTCAAGTGCCGGTAATTGGAATGAAGCTTTTAGAAAGTTTACATCCTCAGTCGGCATGTTCCCTCTTGGGGGCATAGTTGAGGGGTCTGTGACAGAGTTGGCATCAGTGGCAGGAGGATGGACTTTACTTCTAGTGTTGGCCACTGTGACTGCGACTGCAGTGATGCAGTGTGGCTTTTGCCAAAAAAACTCTTGAATCAGGCTTTCTCTAGACTCTGCAGATGGTGAAGTGAGCCAGCTGGCTGGCAGCCTGTGCTACTGCAGGGTATCAAACCAGTTCTCTATCAGCAACTGCAGCCTACATGATCAATGGCCTCAGAGATCTCTCCAGGTAAAACCCATGCGTTATTCCAAGCGACTTAGTCCTGGGTGAGTGTCTGGGTCAGTAGTCGAAAGAGACTGCAGATGCCTGCAGTCTGGTGCGACACATAAAATGCTGGAGGAACTCAACAGGTCAGGAAGCAACTATGGAGAGAAGGGAACAAAGTTCAAAATAAATGTATTATCTAATTAAATATAGTTCACCACATAGTACCTTGAGATTTATTTTCTTGCAGTAGAAAAGAAAATTACAATGGAATCAAAGAAAATCTACACACCAAGACGGACAAAGAACCAATGTGCAAAAGATGACAAACTGTACAAATACAAAAAATAAAAAATACTGAGAAAATGAGTTGTATAGTCCTTGAAATCGGAATCCATAGGTTGTGGAATCAGTTCAGAGTTGAGGTGAGTGAAGTTATCCTCACTGTTTTAGGAGCCTGATTGAAGAGTGGTAACTGTTCCTGATCCTGGTGGTGTGCACTCCAAGGTTCCTGTTCCTCCTTCCCAATGGTCATAGTGAGAGAAGAGGGCATGTCCTGGATGGTGGGCATTCTTGATGGATGTTGGTTTCTTGTGGCAGCACTCGTTGTAGATTGCTCAAATGGTGGGGAGGGCATTTCCTGTGATGCACTGGGCTGTATCAAGTAAAGTACTTTTTGAAAGCTTTTCCATTCTTGGTGTTTCCGTACCAGAGAATGATGCAACCAGTCGGCATACTCTCCACTCTGCATCCATAGATTTGGATGACATGGCAAATCTGTGCAAACTTCTAAGAAAGTAGAGGTGCTTCTTTGTAACGTTACGTGTGCTGGTCCCAGGACAGATCCTCGGATATGATAAAGCCAAGGTATTTATAGTTACTGGCCCTCTCTGCCTCCAATACCCTAATGAGGACTGGCTCATGGACTTACAGTATCCTCCTTCAAAAGTTGATAATCAGCTTTTTGGTTTTGCTGACTTTGAGACAGGTGTAACAGGGTAGGTAGGAGGCTGGGGAAGGAGAAACGAATGAATCCAGGTAAGAGGGAAAGGTCTCCTACCTTCCCTCTCTCATCTGGATTCACCTATCCCCTGTCAGCTCATGCTTTTCCCCCTTCCCCTATCCTTTTGTTCTGGCTTATGCCCCCTTCTTTTCCAGTTCTGATGAAGAGTCTCGGATCAAAACATTGACTGTTCCTTTTCCCCCACTGGGACTGCTGAGTTCCTGTGGCTTTTTGGTGTTAGTTCAATATTCTAGTGGGCTGCTTGAATCAGGAATTCATTCCTCTTTTCTGAAAGCAGGAGAAAGTGAGGCTGCTTTTTCCTTCCTGGAGAGAGAGCAAATTTATACTTACAACAAAGGGTTTTCATGAGGTGTAGGGGTGTTGAGGCATTGATCAGACCACATTGAGTACTGTGAGCAGTTTAGGGCCACAGTACTCAGAAAGGATGTGGTGCTTATGGAGAGGGTCCAAGGAGGTTCACAAGAAGAATTCTAGGAATGAAAGGGTTAACAAATGAGTTAACTTCGTTGGCTCTGGGCCTGTATTCACTGGAGTTTAAATGAATGAGGGGGAATCTCATTGAAACCTGTTTGAATATTGAAAGACATGGATAGATTATACCTGGACAGGTTGTTTCCTATATGGCCAGAGGGCACCGCCTCAGATTACAAAGATATCCCTTTAGAAGAGAGAGGAGGAAGAATTTCTTTAGCTAGAGGGTGGTGAATCTGCAGAATTTATTGTCGCAGACGGCTGTGGGGACAAAATCATTGGGTAAGTTTAAAGTGGAGGTTGATGAGCTCTTGATTAGTAAGGGTGTCAAAGGTTATGGGGAGAAGGCAGGCAAACGGGGTTGAGAAGGATAATAAATCGGCCATGATGGAATGGCAGAGCAGACGTAATGGGTTGAATGGTCTAATCCTGCTCCTACGTCTTATGGTTTTATACGATAAAGGGACAATGTTTGGACATTCAGCTCGTCACGTCTGCTGTTCCATTCAGTCATGATAAAATTTTTCCCCAACCCCATTCTCCCCATAACCTTACCACCCTGAGGCTCTGTGTTTGTGAGTGGGATGTTAGAGTGCTGTGAGCTCAGAGTGGGAACAGTAATGGAGTCTTGGAACCAGGTGGCACAAGAGGCCACGTGGTACATTGTGTTCACGCTAGGTCTGTCATCCCAGAGCCTCTGGAAGTCTTCGCTCTTGTGTTATTCTTTCAGTTGGAGGTTCCTTCAGAAATGCAAGATAGGTAAACATCTGGGACTGCAGTTGCTGGAATCTGGAGTCCTGGAGGGGCTCAGGGAACCGAGCAGCATCTGTGAGAGGAATTTCAGTGAGAGATGTTTCAGCCTGAAACCCTGAATCAGAACCCCAGCAGAGCTGACACGGACATAAGTCTTTTTACTGTATTTGGTGCTCCCAGGGCAGCTTCCTCTACATCAGATCTGATGTAGACTGGGGGACAGCTTCATCAAGCACCTTCACCCTATCCATGGGCGGGACTTTGCTGAACCATCCATTTTAATTCTGCTTCTCATTCCCAGTCCAGTGTGTTGGTCCATAGCTTCTATGACGAGGCTACTCTCAGGCTGGAGGAGAAACACCTCATATCCTGTATAGGTAGACTCCAACTTAATGACACGAACAGTGATTTCTCTAACTTCTGGTAACTCCTCCCCTACTTTCTCTTTTTCCATTCCCCATTCTGGCTCCCCTCTTACCCCTTCTCTTCTTTGTTACCCACCACCTCCCTCTGGTGCCCCTCTTCCCTTTCTTCCTTGGCCAACTGTCCTCTCCTATCTGATTCATCTTCTTCAGCTTTTTACCTCTTCCACTATGTTGGCGCGTGGCCAAGTGGTTAAGACATTCGTCTAGTGATCTGAAGGTCGCTAGTTCAAGCCTTGGCTGAGGCAGCGTGTGTGTCCTTGAGCAATGCACTTAACCAAGCTGTATGGCTCCTAATGCCCTTCCCTTGGATTACATCGGTGGTGTGGAGGGGGGAGACTTGCAGCTTGGGCAACTGCCGGTCTTCCATAAAAAAAACCTTGCCCAGGCTTGCGCCCTGGAAACTTTCGAAGGCGCAAATCCATGGTCTATCGAGACTAATGGAGGCCAACACCTCTTCCACCTATCATCTCCCAGCTTCTCACTTCATCCACCCCCTCCCAACACCCACATACCTTCCCCCTCACCTGGTCTCGCCTATCACCTGCCAGCTTCTCACTTCATCCACCCCCTCCCAACACCCACATACCTTCCCCCTCACCTGGTCTCGCCTATCACCTGCCAGCTTCTCACTTCATCCACCCCCCCCACCTGGTCTCACCTATCACCTGCCAGCTTCTCACTTCATCCACCCCCTCCCAACACCCACATACCTTCCCCCTCACCTGGTCTCGCCTATCACCTGCCAGCTTCTCACTTCATCCACCCCCTCCCAACACCCACATACCTTCCCCCTCACCTGGTCTCGCCTATCACCTGCCAGCTTCTCACTTCATCCACCCCCCCCCACCTGGTCTCACCTATCACCTGCCAGCTTCTCACTTCATCCACCCCCTCCCAACACCCACATACCTTCCCCCTCACCTGGTCTCGCCTATCACCTGCCAGCTTCTCACTTCATCCACCCCCTCCCAACACCCACATACCTTCCCCCTCACCTGGTCTCGCCTATCACCTGCCAGCTTCTCACTTCATCCACCCCCTCCCAACACCCACATACCTTCCCCCTCACCTGGTCTCGCCTATCACCTGCCAGCTCGTACTCCTCCCCCCACCAACCCCCCACTTTCTTTCTATTCTGGCTTTTTACCCCTTCCTTTCCAATTCTAATGAAAGGTCTCAGCCCAAGACTGCAACAGTTTACAGACAGACAGACAGACATACTTTATTGATCCCGAGGGAAATTGGGTTTCATTGCAGCCGCACCAACCAAGAATAGTGTAGAAATATAGCAATATAAAACCATAAATAATTAAATAACAATAGGTAAATTAAACAATAGGTAAATTATGCCAAGTGGAAATAAGTCCAGGACCAGCCTATTGGCTCAGGGTGTCTGACACTCCGAGGGAGGAGTTGTAAAGTTTGACGGCCACAGACAAGAATGGCTTCCTATGACGCTCAGTGTTACATCTCGGTGGAATGAGTCTCTGGCTGAATGTACTCCTGTGCCTAACCAGTACATTATGGAGTGGATGGGAGTCATTGTCCAATATGGCATGCAACTTGGACAGCATCCTCTTTTCAGACACCACCGTCAGAGAGTCCAGTTCCACCCCCACAACATCACTGGCCTTACGAATGAGTTTGTTGATTCTGTTGGTGTTTGCTACCCTCAGCCTGCTGTCCCAGCACACAACAGCAAACATGATAGCGCTGGCCACCACAGACTCGTAGAACATCCTCAGCATCGTCCGGCAGATGTTAAAGGACCTCAGTCTCCTCAGGAAATAGAGATGGCTCTGACCCTTCTTGTAGACAGCCTCAGTGTTCTTTGACCAGTCCAGTTTATTGTCAATTCGTATCCCCAGGTATTTGTAATCCTCCACCATGTCCACACTGACCCCTTGGATGGAAACAGGGGTCACCAGTGCCTTACCCCTCCTCAGGTCCACCACCAGCTCCTTAGTCTTTTTCATATTAAGCTGCAGATGATTCTGCTCACACCAAGTGACAAAGTTTCCCACCGTAGCCCTGTACTCTGTCTCATCTCCCTTGCTGATATATCCAACTATGGCAGAGTCATCAGAAAACTTCTGAAGATAGCAAGACTCTGTGCTGTAGTTGAAGTCCGAGGTGTAGATGGTGAAGAGAAAGGGAGACAGGACAGTCCCCTGTGGAGCCCCTTCCATAGATGCTGCCTGATCTGCCGAGTTCCTCTAGCTTTTTGTGTGTATTGCTCTGGATTTCCAACATCTGCTAAATCGTTTGTGTTTTATGACATGTCCTTTTTTCTGGTAGATTTTGTCTGCTAGATGGTGCAGAGGGGTTGATGGCTAGCATGGAAAGGGTGGGCAGAATGGTCTGTTTCTCTGTCTTCTGTTCACCGTCTGTTCAACTGATAATTTGTCGGTTACAGTAGCCCACTGCTTTTTAATTATTCTCTAGGCCTGATAGTATTTCCTACAGTCACTCAAATCTGCATCCACGGGGTGACCGGTCTCTCCTGTTTCATGGCAAGGCTTTGAGCGCCTTCACTACATCTCCCCATAACCTTCTCAACTCCGAGACTCGAGGGCAGGGCTTCCCAACCTGATGTAGGGTAGGGGTCCTTTGCCTAATGATGGTTGGGAACCCCTGCCCTCAGGTGACACGGGGACATAGCTCCTCACCTGTCCGGTGACTGAGGTTCAATGCCGACTACCGTAGGGCACAGCTGCAAGAGACTGCCAGGTGCCTTTCCAACGGGGCAAAGATTTCCATCTCTTTACCCCTTCAGATGGTGAGTTCCAGTTTCCCATCACTCATTTAGTGAAATAACTCTTTCCTGAACTCTAATTCTTAAGTTTATCCCCCTGAATCACTGATCTTTCAATTAAGGTCAGTATCCCCTGTCTTATCCTTTGGTAATTTTATGCATCTCAGTTAAATCTCCTTTTAGCTACATTCTAATTTTGTTTAGAGATACAATAGAAGGCTCTTCTGATCCAACGAGCCCACACCATCGAATTACACCCATGTGACCAAATAATCTACTCACCCGTAGGCCTTTGGGATGTGGGAGGGAACTAGAGCACCCGGAGGTGGTCACGGGGAGAACGTACAAACTCCTTACAGGCAGCAGTGGAATTGAACCCAGGTCACTGGTGCTGTAATGGCGTCATGCTAACCGCTGTGCTAGTGTACTTTGTTCCAAAGAAAACTACCTGAGCCCAGAGTAGATCTGACCGTTTAAGAAACACACACAAAGTACCGGAGGAACTCAGCAGGCCAGGCAGCATCTATGGAAAAGAGTACAGTCGGCGTTTCGGGCCGACGCTCTTCAGCAGGAAGACAGGTGACAGGTGAAACCAGGAGGGGGAGGGATAAGTGAAGAGCTGGGAGGTTGATCGGTGAGAGAGACACAGGTCTGCAGAAGGGAGAGTCTAATTGTAGAGGGCTGAAGGTCATGGAAGAAAGAAAGGCGGGAGGGTGGTCTTGTGCCTGCTCTGGATCTTCAGCCCTCCTCCTCTTCCTGGACATCCCGCTCTGGTCTTCTGCCTGCTAACCTCCCATCGTCCCCTCCCCCAGCCCTGTATCTCTTCCACCAATCAACTTCTCAGCTCTTCACTTCACCCCTCCCCCTCCTGGTTTCACCTGTTACTTTGTGCTTCTCCCTCCCCTCCCCTCACCTTTTAAATCTACTCCTCATCTCTTTCTCCTCTAGTCCTGCTGAAGGGTCTCGGCCCGAAACGTTGACTGTACTCTCCAGAGGTGCTGCCTGGATCTGCTGAGTTCCTCCAGCATTTTGTGTGTGTTGCGTGGATTTCCAGCATCTGCAGATTTTCTTTTGTTTGTGAACATTTAAGAAGTCGGTTCAATAGTCTTCCAATGGCGGGAGGGAAGCTGTCCTTGAGCCCGGCAGCACGCGCTCCCTATCATATCTTCTGCCTGATTGGTGGAGGTTGGGGGATGGGGTGGGGGGGGGGAAGGAAGAGAGAATTTTGCTTTCATTGTACTGTCAAAGCCGTATGTTCTCTTGCAAAGTGTCAATGCCACTCACATTTCCTCTTTCAGCAATGCCCTCATGAAATCTTTGTAAAGTTATTATATAGGATTCAGACCCTTAGACCGCAGACCATCAGTCTCAAGGACAACATCCATCCCATTGTTATAATGCTATTGAATGGTTCCCTAGGGTGGGAAGATGGACTCCTGACCTCGCACCCTACCTTGTTATGAACTCGCACCTTATTGTCCATCTTCGCTGCACTTTCTCTGAAGTTTTTGCACTTTGCTCTGCATTTGTTAATTTTTTTAAAGTTGCTCTGCCTCAATGCACCGTGTAATGATTCGATCTGTATGAACAGTACGTAAGACAAGCTTGTCACTGTACCTCGGTACACCTGACTAACTCCAGTTGGGAACGGGGCAGCTCGGCAGTGTAACGCTATAACAGTGCCAGCGACTCGGGTTCAACTCTCCCCCACTGGCCATAGGAAGTTTGTATGTTCTTCCTGTGACCGCAAGGGTTTCCTCCGGGTGTTCCGGTTTCCTCCCACATTCCAAAGGTATCCAGGTTAGTAGGTTAATTGGTTACGTGGGTGCATTTGGGTGGTGCGGACTCTTTGAGCCTGTGCTCTATCTCTAAATAAAAATTCCAGTTCCTTTCCTCCCAAATCCCTCGTGGTAGTTTCACGACAACTCTCAGCTGGTTTTGGTGTCTTGCAGCCATATACTTTGAGTGATTACAGCTTGGCAGAGAGCGTGGCCCCTTTCGCAGTCCAGGCCTACTGCCTGATGGCGTGCTCTGAGCCGTTTCCTTTTCCCGTTGCAGATGGCCTCGGCGAACGACACCAGACAGGTGCAGAAGGATGCGGCAGACCAGAACTTCGACTACATGTTCAAGCTGCTGATCATCGGGAACAGCAGCGTGGGCAAGACCTCGTTTCTCTTCCGGTATGCGGACGACTCCTTCACGTCTGCCTTCGTCAGCACCGTCGGCATCGACTTCAAGGTGAAGACAGTGTACCGAAACGAGAAGAGGGTAAAACTTCAGATATGGGTACGTGCTCTTCACGCTCGATCCTTTTCGCCTTTTCTTTCTGTCTCTGAAAGGAGGAGTTGAGCATGAATTGGGAAGGGGCTGCCATTGTTCGGAGGTAGTGGCAGAGAGAGGACGGTAGGTGGGTGGGAGGCATAGGAGAGACGATGGCCATTTGAGAGGGAATGGAAGTAAGTAAATGGGGCCTCCTTTTAATTCTTCTCTGAAAGACATTACTTAGAGTGGCTCGGCAAATCTTCTGTGTTGCATGTGGAGGTCAGGATGGGGAGATCATTCTGATGTGTCTTAAAGTGCAGAGCTCTGGACCCTGGAGTGAGTGTGGAGGGGGAACTGGAGGAAAGAGTGTGAAAATAGGAGACGGTGGTTGCAGGATATATCTTGTGGTCAGGTGCTCATATTTCCTTACAACATGGAAAGGAGTTGTCTGGCCCCTCGGGGCAATGTTGACCCCTACACCATGCTCTCTCACAATGCCCTTCCATCCCTAATCCTCCTTTCTCAGCGATTCACAGCAGCTGATTAACCCAACATCCCGGGATGTGGGAGGAAACGAGTGCACTCGGGGTGGGAGAACTTACCTGATCACGGAGCGTCTGCGCTCTGTCAGGGTCAGGGTCGAGCCCAGGTCACTCCGCCACCACAAACATCCGAATAGCTTTCCAATTTTAGGTTTCTCGTCTATAGTGGACCTTGCCGACTAGAGTAAAAGTACCGTATTGTAGGCGCAGACGTTTCAGTAATCCTGTCACTCTACCCTGTGTTTCATTCTCCCCCAGGACGTCGTATTAACTGGTAGAGAGAGTGTCACCTGATCCCTGCAGCCTGGCCCCACCATTCTGCTGAAGTTCTTGGGTGGTGAATGCTGTGTTTAATGGTTGCTATGAGCCCAGAGCTTTCACTGCACACAGGCCACTATGAGAGGCATTTGAAATGTTTTGGATAATAATAATGTTGGTGCAATTCGGTAAAATCAATGGAGCCCCACAGATACACCCAGAAAGCAAACTGTTCACTGCCCGTATTGAATTATTGGCTGTGTGTGAATCTGGGGCTGAGTCACTTTTAGACACACAAAGGGAGGGTGGAGGCGTAGTGGAGGAACTTGCTTCCTGTACGGGGGAGGATTCCACTCCCGGGGAGGCACAGCAGTGCCGTGGGTAGAGCCGCAGCCTCGCAGCCCCAGAGGCCCCGCTTCCAGCCTGACGCCTGTGGAGTTTGCACGCTCTTCCTGTGACTGCGCTGGTTTCCGTCCTCCCTCCTCCCAAAGGTGTGCAGGCTGAGTAGATCAATTAGCCACTGTAAATTACTCATAGTTCAAGTGGGTAGGACAATTTAAATTTAATTATTTAGAGAAACAGCACCGTAACAGCTCACAAGCTCGCTCCGCCCAGTGACACCCCCGTGGCCAATAACCCACTCACACATACATCTCTGGAATGTGGGAGAGAACTGGAGCACCTGGAAGAAACCCACACGGTCAGGGGAGAATGTACAAACTCCTCCCAGACAGCGGCAGAACTGAACCCAGGTTTCTGGCACTGTAGCAGCATTACGCTAACTGCTGTGTTGAGCAGATTGGGGAGAGCAGGTTACTGGGAAAATTGGTGGGGAATAGGACTGAACCGGCATAAATTTGATGGATCAAATGGCCTCTTCTTTGTTGTAAGGAAGAAAATAGAAATAGATCAGGTGGCAAGAAGGTCAAAATTTAAATGAAGCCGTTCCATTTTCCCGATTCAGGACTTGCTGTGAAGCCAGTAGCGTTGGCACTGTGCCTGAGTTGGCAAGAGTGCTCTGCATTGAAGGGCTTGGTTCCAGCAAGATGTGGCTTGTACACTAATCACAGCGCTGATGCAGCAAAGGAACTGGGGTGGCGGTGCCTGAACAGGGCAGTCTGTTGGATCAGTGAGAAAGCTGGGAGTTGCCAATCCACCACCCAGGTGTCCCTGTTCAAATTCACATTCGAGTGTGTGTGTGTGTGTGTGTGTGTGTGTGTGTGTGTGTGTGTGTGTGTGTGTGTGTGTGTGTGTGTGTGTGTGTGTGTGTGTGTGTGTGTGTGTGTGTGTCTATATATATATATAGATAG
Source organism: Hemitrygon akajei (assembly GCF_048418815.1). Taxonomy (NCBI): domain Eukaryota; kingdom Metazoa; phylum Chordata; class Chondrichthyes; order Myliobatiformes; family Dasyatidae; genus Hemitrygon; species Hemitrygon akajei. The sequence goes on from NC_133139.1 coordinate 69,792,760, forward strand.
AGGCCATGATCACCCAGCGTCAGCTGCAGTGGCTGGGGCACGTGATAAGGATGCCCCCTTGTCGGCTACCCCGCCGAGTGTTATACGGCCAGCTACATCATGGTCGACGCTCAGCTGGAGGGCTGAAGAAGCGCTATAAGGATCAGATGAAGAATGCTTTAAGGAAGTGCAAGATCAGACCCGAGGACCTGGAGGATGTTGCTGCTGACTGTAACACTTAGTGACAGCTGTGTAGGGATGGGGTTCGTATTCTGGAGATGGAAAGAACAACCAGAAGACAGCAGAAGAGAGCCAGGAGAAATGCAGCCGTGGTTGCCACCACTACCACATATACATGTCCCACCTGCAATAGAGCTTGTGGGTCCAGGATAGGACTGTATAGTCATCAAAGATCTCACCGTTAACGGAGTGGACATTGTCATCATCTGCTTTCGATGGGTAACTGAAGAAGAAGTGTGTATGTGTGTGTGTGTATAGAGCTGGAGATAGATATAGGTAAATAGGTACAGATATAACCAAATGAGACAATGTTTCTCTGGACCACAGTGCACCCACAATACATAGGTCACACACCATATATAAAATATTACCATAACGGAGTTAAATATAATTCAAAATAGGTGTGAAATGTGCAGCATTGGTAAACAGTATAGCAAGCTGTTCATTGTCCTAGTGACAAGACGTTGGTGCTGGCAGGGTATTTGTTAGTCTTGCAGCCTGAGGGAAGAGGCTCTTAGCCAGTCTGGCAGTCCTGATTCTGATGCTCCTGTCCCTCATCGTGAGTGGAAGAGATTGTGGGATGGGTGGTAAGGATCCTCAGTAATAGTTCAGGCCCTTTGTGTACAAACACCATTCCTGGTAAACGTCACACAAGGATGATCCTCTCGGAGGCTTTTACTATCCTTCGCTGGTGGTTGTTGCTGAGTCTCTGCAGGGCCCTGTACGTGCAGAAAGACACTCCTCTACATGTATCCTTATGTTAAAAAGGATAATATATCACCTTTCTTCCTGTTCACAGCAACAATTGTACATTGGCCTTCACCGACTGCGTGTATGCACGCACGTCAGTTGTTTGAGGTAGTGGAGGAGTTTGGCTATTGTAACCTCCCCTGTGCTATCTTTTCATGTTAGAAACCAGAAAATCAATAATAGGTTAGTTTTCATCCAAGAAAACTCGGACAGCAGCACTCTCTTGTTAATGGCATGAAATTTATCTGATCAGATTTTGAAAATGTAGCCACACAGAGTGAAGCCTACTTCCATTTCCCTTTCAATTTTTAATGCAGCAAGACCAAGGTATTTTCCTGGATGCAATTAGTCCACTGAGTTGCAGCTTAGATTTAGTTGTCTTTCAATTTTTTTTTTGTTTCTCAGTTGGTAAGAATGGGAGTTAGGAGTCAGATTAGGGTTTAGGAACAGTAATGTGGGGGAGTTAGAGGTCAGGCCGGGCTATAAAACTCCACTCCGCATTTGGAGGCCAGCGACATGAACATGGGGCATCGGTGGTTGGATGTTGGACCAGCAGAGAGTGGATGAGGGATTCCCCAGGTCAGTGAGTTGTCGATGGGGGGGGGGTTGGAGGAATGAGGTCCGAGGTCTGGGTTTGTGAATTGATGAGTCTGGAGTTTGAGGCCTAGTGTTCAGAGTCCTGTCATCAGCCAGTCTGGAGTTTGAGACCGAGTGATTACCGAGTCCTAGGATGTACACCTGGAAGGTCACAGCCCAGAGTCTGTAGGCCTGGGTCCACTGGAGGTCTGTCCTGGGGTTAAATGACTGCATCTGTGCGTGAGCGGGAGGACAGAATCGGGCTTGTTTTGCTGTTGTTTTGTCATTTCTTCTGTTCTGCTGAGCATTGTGGGCATCCAGTGTTGGCGCAGGAATGTGTGGTGACACAAGCTCCCCCAGCGCATCCTCAGGTGAGTCGGTTGTTAATGCAAAAGACGTACGTATTACTGTATGTTTCGATGTATAGGTGATAAACAAAATTAAATCATGAGTATTGGAAAATCTTAATCCAGTAATCCTCAGATCTTTATGCTGGCTGTCTCCCCTCCTACACTCCTCATGCAGGGTCTTGACCTGAAACGCCGACTGTCCCTTTGCCTCCTCAGATGCTGCCTGACATACTGAGTTCCTTCAGCAGTTACCTCACATTATCAATGCATTGGTTTGAGAATTTTTTAAATATAATCACCGCATGTCATTACCCAAACACTGATCGACAGTATTCCTGGCATTAACAATTGGATGTGATCCCGAATTGGAAAATACTGGAATAAATTGTTCTCACTAATCTTTTGATGTGTTGATAGCTTCTTTTTGCTCCAGATCCCAGCATCTGCAGATTCTTGTCGCCATGGCGATGTTCATGCTGCATGAAAGTGCTATTGCCAGTATTAGGACAGTAACTAGGACAATTATAATAACTCGAGTCTGATCTTAATCTGCCCAGGCTTTCCACTCTGGGCACGTTTTGAGTTTTTGTTGCGTAAACCTACCCCACTGGTCATTCCACCATTACCCATGTCCATGCTTCACAGCTCTGCCTTTCAAAGCCAATTGTTCAGTGATAACATTCTGTGATTATTGAAAAAGCCTTAATCCCTCACGTAATATTCTTGAAAACTAAAGCAATAACTTGCAAGGAAAATACCAAAAGAATTCTTTCAACGCCTTGTTTAACTTTTTGTGGCAGTTGGTAAAATTCCCGCTTGTACGGGTGCAATTCTGCACTGCCACCATCGAGAGCATCCTCACGTCAGCCATTACTGTCTGGTTTGGTGCAGTGTGTGGAAACGGCAGCGAACTGTCAGGTCTGCAGGAAAGGTCACCGTCTGCAGTCTACCACCACTGCAGGACTCGTATGAATCCAGGATGAGGAAGCAGTCTCATTACAGACTCTACCCAGCCAGCAAACTACCCCACCGGAAAGCACTACACCACTATTAAAACAAAATCTTCGCGCCATCCTAGAAGTTTCTTACCCGAGCAGTTAATCTGATCAACCATTCTAGGATGACCTCATACATGGAAATGTATTTGCTGAATATTTCCCCGAAGAAGGGTCTTGGCCCAAAAAGGCTGACTGTTTGCTCTTGTCCATAGGTGCTGCTTGACCTGCTGAATTCCTCCACCATTTTGTGTGTGTGCGTTGCTTTGGGTTTCCAGCATCTGCAGGTTTTTGCTTAATCCTGATACAGGTGCCCCCCGTTTTTCGAACCTTTGCTTTACGACGACTCGCTGTTACAAAAGACCTAAATTAGTACCTGTTTTCGCTAACCAAAGAGGATTTTCACTTCTACAAAAAAAGACGCCTGCTTTATACGTGTGTTTACCCCGAGAAGGACTACAATGACTGTGAAGCCTTGTGCGGGCAGTTGTTTGCGCATGTGTGTACGTGCGTAAGCATGTGTGTACGTATGCGTGTACGTGCACATGCGTGTACATGGCGATTTTTTTTTTCTCCGAATCGATTTTGGCTCGCTGTCTTTCCGATTTTGATAAGTTGAAACTCCACCGTACCTGCAATTTTTCTACTTTATATAGGGTGTATATTTATCATATAATTCCTGCTTTTACTATATGTTGGTGTTATTTTAGGTTTTATGTGTTATTTGGTATGATTTGGTAGGTTATTTTTTGGGTCTGGGAACACTCAAAAAATTTTTCCCATATAAATTGATGCTAATTGCTTCTTCGCTTTACGATATTTCAGTTTACAAACGGTTTCACAGGAACGCTCTACCTTCGGATTGTGGGGGAAACCTGTAGTTTCTTTTCCCTAAGGATTTAGTCCCAGCAGTATCTTGATGATACAGGGAACTGCAGATGCTGGAACCCGAGGTAGAAAACAAACTACTGGAGGAACACAGCAGGTTGAGGAGCATCTGTAGAGGGAAGTAGACAGTCAATGTTTCGGGCTGAGATGAAGAGTCTTGAAGGTTTATTTGTTCTTGGAGAGTGTTTATCAGTTGTTGAAGTTCCAGGGAGAGTTCAAAGTCAAAGTAAATACATTATTATCAAAGTGTGTCTATGCCTATGTCACCGTATGCCACAGAACCCTGAGATTCGTTTTCTTGCAGACATTTACAGGAAAATAAAGAAGTATAATAAATTTATGGAAAAACTACACATAACAAAGACTGATGAACATCCAATGTGCAAAAACTGACACATTGTTTGAGTAATAGATTTTAAAAAGTAAGTAAAACTGAGAGCATCAGTTGTAAGTAAGCTAAAGGTTGTGGAGTCGGTCCTGCGTCGAGGTGGGGGACGCTATCCACGCCGGTTCTAGAGCCTGAAGTGAAAGTAAGTTCATTTGAAGCTTGGCATGGCTGAGGACAACGAGATTGCGGTGATGTCCACTCTGTGCAAAACAACACACTGGCAGTTCAATTACTAAAAACACAATGGCTGCATTTGAAATAACCGGACTTATTTAGAGTGACATGTAAGTCAGAGCTGAATTATAAACAGCTCTAAAATTAAAAGAAACAGTACCTGCCCCATTCAAGTGCTGCACATGCCCATTTATAAAATACAATGATTCATATTGAATAGCATCAAGAATTATGCCCATGTGTTTTACTTGGAGATTGTCCATATTCCCTATGGTCTATGGGTGGGGGGCATATTTCAGTTGCATGCAGCCTTGGGGAGAAAGCTGTTTCTCAGTCTGGATGTCCGTACAGAGATGTTTCTGTATCTCCTGCTGGATGCTAGGAGGTCGAATAGGTGATTACTGGGGTGGGACGAGTTCTTCATGAATTTGTGAGCCTGCCATAGACTTTGTGAGTTGTGGATGGTTTCCATATCTGGTAGTTTGTCTCAGTGATGTTCTGTGCAGTCCTGATCCCTCGTTGAGGTGCTTTTTGGTCGATTTCTCGCCACTAGTGTACCACACTGTCATGTAGATGGTTAGTATGGCCCCATATCCTTAATGATGGGTTAATTTTGAAGTGACATTTGGCACCCATCTTACTTACACCTTTAATTATTTTGCACACTACAATCATATTTCCTCTCATTCTAGGTACACTCAGGCTAAAAATATTTATTTCTTTTTCAATCTTTCTTCATAGCTCATACCTTGCAGACCTGGAATGAGTCTAGTCGCCCTTCTCTGAACTCTCTCCAATGTCTTCATATCCGTCACACAATATGGGGACCTGTATTGTACAGAGTACACAAGGTGTGGCCTCACAAGAGCATTATAGAACTTAAGGAGAACGTCTCTAGACTTGAACTCCACTGAACACATTATATAGCCCAACATTCTGTTAGCCTCCCTAAATGCTTCTGTGCATTATCTAGATGTTGACAGTGAGAAGTCTACCAGGATGCCCAAATTCCACTTTCTCACTCAAGACTCCCATTGTACATTTATATCTAATATTTCTCCTTCCTATATGTAATATTTTACATTTACGTACATTAAATTTCACCTGCCATTTATCTGCCCACATCTGGACTTTGATTAGATGTAATTGAATTGATTCTGCTACCTGAATGCTATCAGCCCTTCCCCATGATTTTCTGTCATTGGCAAACTTTACAAGTTCATTTGTTACGTGCTTATCCAAGTCATTAATGTAAATTAAAAACAGCAACAGGCATAAAACTGATCCCTGCGGAACCCCACTTTGATCATCTTCTACCCGTGACAATGATCCACTCACCGTAACTCACTGAGATTCTGTTTCTGTGACAATTCTGCACTCATTCGAGCACCTTATGCTGAAACTTCCTCCTGTAATTTGATTGTTAACCTCTCGTGGGGTTTCTTGTCAAAAGCCTTCCACATCTGACAGAGATCTTTCCTTTAGAGTCAGTGGTGGACCTAACGTTTTTCCACACACGTTGGGGGGTTGGTGGCTTTTTTTAAAGTGGGTCTCTATCTGCCGTTTGTATCTGTACTTGGCACTTTTAATTCTTCTTTTAAGAATTAAACCTGGCTTCGCTTTGTGCTGCAGTGTCACCGGATCTGGAAGCAGCATCCTGAGCCCTGAATAGGTCCTGGACTCTGCTCTTCATCCATGGCTTCCGATTCGGGAGTACCTGGATGTTTTATTGTTGGTGACACAGTACTTGACATAGTGCACGACTGTGGTGGTGTATTCCTCCAGGTCAGTTCCCAAATCATACATTGCTTGGCGTGCCAACAGATTCCAGTCTGTTTAATCGAAGCAGTCCTGCAGCTGTGAGAAAGCTCCCTGAGGCCATCCTATCACTGATTGGTAAGTAGATACGAGCTGGGCGGAGTGAGACACCTTTACAAAGAACACGAGAATATCTGCGGATGTTGGAAATCCAAAGCAACACACACAAAATGCCGGAGGAACTCAGCAGGCCAGGCAGCATCTATGGAAAAAAGTACAGTCGACGTTTCGGGCCGAGACTCTTCAGCACTGCAAAACCAGACAGAGAACGCATCAGAATAAAAATGTGGCGGGAAGGGAAGGAGGATAGCTAGCAGGTGATTGGTGAAGCCAGGTGGGTTGGAAAGATGAAGGGCCGGAGATTCTTGCTGTCAGGTTGGAGGCTCCCCAGATGGAATATTTGGTGTTGCTCCTCCACCCTCAGGGTGGCCTCATTGTGGCACAAGCTTTACGCTCCACTCCCTTCGTCTTGTGCCAATGGGGTAGGACAGATTTTAGGTTCACTGTGTGCTTGCTAACTTGGAAGACTTTGCTGCAGTTAAATAAAATCCAGGTGTGAGCGGAGTAATTTGGATAACTTTGCTTAGTGGTCTGGTGAAAGGACACTGTGACAATCGTATCTCTTTCCAAAGCTATTTGGATAGTGAACAAACTCAAGAGAAATTTACATAGATCCAATGTAGAAAGAGGTCATTCAAACCATCAGATCTGTGCTGGCTCATAGAGCAATCCCATTATGCCAGTTATATCCCATGTAATCTGTCCTCCCCACGTTCTGATCTTCCCCACCCCCCCCCCCCCCAACACACACACGCACTTACCACTCATCTGCACACCAGGGACAATACACAGTGGCCATTTCTTCTACCAGTGTTGGGATGTGGGTCTCTTTCGGATATGGAAAGAGGCTAGTACTTGGGAAGAGAAGCAAAGTTAGCATTTAGGCCATTGGCCCACCAGAATCTCGTTCCACGGATGTTGCCCAACCTGCTAAATATTTCCATCTCAGAAGTTTAAAATAAACCAAACTGCAGATGTTTGAAAGCTGAAGTCATTTTGGAAGGTCAAATTTGAAGCCAGAATACAGGGTTAGTGGCAGGATTCTCAGCAGTGTGGAGGAACAGAGGGATTTTGGGGTCCAGGTCCAAGTTGTGCAAGTTGATAGAGTTTTAAATTGGCCTTCAGTAGTTGGGGGATTGAGTTCAAGAGCAGTGAGGTATAATGTTGCAGCTCTGGTTAGACCACACTTGGAATGTTGTGTCATTGCTGGTCGCCTCATTATAGGAAGGCTGTGGAGGGTTTAGAGATGGTAAAGGGATTTACCAGGATGCTGTCTGGATCAGAGAGCATGTCTTATGAGGATAGGGTGAGTGAGCTTCACTTTGGAGTGAAGAAACATGAGGGGTGACTTGATAGAGGTGTACAAGATGATAGGAGATATAGAATGAGTGGATAACCAGATACTTTTGCCCAGGGTGGAAATGGTTAATACAAGGAGGCTTAATTTTAAGGTGATTGGAGGAAAGTAGAGGGGGATGTTAGAGGTAAGTTTTTTTTGCACAGAGAGTGGTAGGTGCATGGAATGCACTGCCAGGGGTGGTGGTAGAGGCAGATACATAAGGGGCATTTCAGAAACTCTTAGATAGTCACATAGATGATAGAAAAATGGAGAACTGTGTGGGAGGGAAGGGTTAGATTGATCTTAGAGTAAGTTATAAGGTTGGCACAACATTGTGGGCTGAAGGACCTGTACCGGACTGTAATGTTCCATGAAATAATAACAGAATTCTCCGCAGGTCATCCAGCATCTGTGGTAAAAGAAGCAGTGTTAATAGTTAGGATTGAATATCTATTATCATTTAATTGCTGCTCTTTCCACAGAGGCTGCCTGATCCACCATCGGAATTCCTTTAATTTAGCAAACCCATCTGCCTAAGGGACAGTCAGGATGCAGAATAAATTCCAGAAATAAAACCACAAAATGCTGGAAAATCTCAGCAGGTCAGAGCTTTTATGGAAAGGAAAGCACTTCTTAGTGATTCGAAGATTGAAAGTCTATTTATTATCAAAGAATGTGTAAATTATACAACCTTCAGATTCGTTTGCTTACTGGCAGTCACAAAGCAAGGCACCAAAAAGAACATAATTAAGAAAAATACGACCAACTCCCAGTGCCACCAGAAAAAGAAAAGAAAAACACAAAACAAGACATGCAAACAATCGAAGCGAGCAACAACAACAGCATTTCGAACCAAATTGAGTCTGTAGATCCAAACGGAGTAGGCCCAAAGCCTCGTTATTCAGTTCATCATATTAGTGATGCAAATCTCTGGAAAGTTTGCAGACATGAAACACAGCAGCCGGGGACAGTCTCACAGCCTGAACATCACAGAGAGAGGTGCCCCCAGACTATCTAGGCCGGTGTTTAAATTGTCTGAACCTCACACTAGGATCCTGTCCCACTACGGCAAATTGCTCCGGGCGTAGATTTTGCTGCTGGAGAAGTTGTTCTTAACCTCTCCAAACTGGCTCAACACCCAGAGCGATCCAACCTCGTCTTACACTTTGACTTCCAGTCTACCTTGGCCGGCCCTTCGATTGTCCAAACGGCATATTGTACCTCTCATCAGGGCCCAGGCCTCGCTGCAGTGAATCTCTCTGGGCCTAGAAAACGCTGCCCAGCAATTCGCTTTGGAACTAGATTTTGCTGTCGAAGGAGCTGTTCCTGACTTCTCCAAATCAGCTTGGCACTTAGAACGATCCACCCTCACACCTGGGCCGGCCGTACGGGCATCAGAATGCCTCTGTCCCGTCTTCTCCCCTCTGAGTTGTCCACTCCAACCAGGATGGCTCCAACTCCAAGTGGGTCGATTTTGCAGTGCTCCAGCAGGGCTCATCTTGCGCATTTGCTTTGTGTTCACTGGCATCTTCATTGTTTGTGGTGATAGTTTACCATAATTTACTTGTTAAAGAGGTGTCATTAATAATGTTTTTAATTGAATTCCTTTGCTTTTGAACTACCAGTAAGCTGTCACATGTCTTTGGTAGCACCATCTTGAACTGGAACCGGAAATTCCTACTTTGATTTCCGATTTCTCAGCTTTTTTTCTGATGAAATACCACCCTTGCCAGAGATTCCCACCACCCCTGAACAAATATTAGGTATGAAATCATACTGTATGAAAAAAGGCCCTTTCCATATCTCTGCTGACCATTTAGATTGATCTTGCATTAATTTAATTCACTTTATTCTTACAAAATTAATGTCTTTAAGTATTGAATAAGAGACTGACCGTGTGCTGGGTTAATGTGACTTTATTCCAATGGTGGAAGCTGTCAGCAGTTGTGATTTCTCCCCCAGGAATGTAAGTGATCACCTCTTTAAGAATGCTGACACACACACATATGCTCACACACCGATGAGGGGGAAGGTTTTGCCCAAAACAGGTATGCATCAGCTCTGAATGGAGATAAACTGGTTTGGTTGCTAGGCGAGATTCAGTTTGGGATTTGCCTTGTTTCAGCAGTCTGAAGCACTCTGTTATGCCTCAGTGCAGACCGTCGGCCTTTACGAAGCAGGAAGAAGGTAAAGGTAGCAGAGTGGGATCTTGCACTCTTCCTCGGAACACTTATCCGTCAGTTCTCCTGGAATAAGAACAGTTTTTTGTCATGACAAGGACAGAAGATGCAGACAAACTCTGAGGGAAGAGAAGAAGTTTAACTTTTCAGTTCCAAGATCCTTCATTAGAACTATTCCTGTATTTTCAGTTTTTATTTCAGATTTCCAGTACCTGTAGTTTTCTGATTTTCTTTTCACATGACTTGTATGCCTTAGCATAGGCTGGCAGGACTCATGGTAGTATCTATCATGAAGGACTCCTATCATTATGCCCTCTTTCCATAACTACCGCCAGGGTTGAGGTACAGGAGCCTGCAAACCACACTCAGTGTTTTGGGACAGCGCCTTCACATCCGCCATCATTTTTCTGAACCAACCCATGAAGATTACCTCATTATTTTTGCTCACTTTTTGCACTACAGTCGACCTTCACTAATCCGACCACCTGTAATCCAGTTCCTTCGATAATTCGGCACTGATTTCAAATTTTCCGCGCAACTGTAATTTCAAATTCCCCGTGCCACCGTACCAATCTGCTGCGCATTGTTTTGGTTGCGCTAGATCTGTTCACGTGTTGGCGTGCTCGTGTAAGCACAAACAGGTGATTCCGGCTTGTTTTCCTGCATTTATTAATATCATTTGCATGAAACACGGCCACCCGGCACTCACCCGCCAGCAGCAGGGTCGGTCTGCCTTTTTGCCCGCCAGCAGGCAGTCGTGCACTGCCCTCCGGCGCTGCCCGGCCGGCGCTCCATTCTCTTCTGCCTACGACCTCAGATCAGATGTGGCCACCTGCTGAATTTAAGCATATTGCTAAGTGGAGGAAAAGAAACTAATGAAGATTCCCTCAGTAACCGCGAGTGAAGAAGGAAGAGCCCAGCACCGAATCCTCGGCCGCTTGGTGGTCACGTGAAATGTGATATATGGAAGACCTCCTTTCTCCGATTTCTGCTTCTGCTCACCCAGATGTGCTGCCACCAACATCAACAGTTTTTGAAGAAACTGTTGTGCCAGTTTCAGCACCAGTTCCTGATGCTTCACTCATTTTTCAAGATGAAGATGTTGATGATCCTGACAACCCCACACTTGCAGACGTGTAACTTTGTCTGAAGGTATATTTAACGTCTCACTTTAGAAGCGGAAGTGCTCAGCTGTTCTGTATAACTTCATTCCTGTATGTTTACCTGTACCCTTTATTTTATCTGTGCCTGTACAGTGTGTTACTTTATTAAAATTTCACTTGGTACTCATTTAATATTTCTGTTTCATTATCATCTAACTTGTACTGATTTACATGATATTTTAAAGGTATGATGAGGCAGTTAGCCATTGCTTAATGTGATCCTTCTGTAATCCGGCATTTTCACTAATCCGGCACTCCACAGGTCCCAATGATCCAGGATTAGTGAAGGTTGACCTGGTACTTACTTAATTTAATATTTTATGTATTTCTTAGTTTTAGTTTTCTTTATGTATTACATTGTACAGCTGCCGCAAAACAACGAATTTCCCAATGTACACTCCGTGGCTGCTTTGTTAGGTACCCCTGCGTGTTAATGTAAATATCTAATCAGCCAATCATATGGCAGGAACTTAATGCAGAAAAGCATGCAGACATGGCCAAGAGGTTCAGTTGTTGTTCAGACCAAACATCAGAATGGGGAAGAAATGTGATCTAAGTGACTTTGACTGTGGAATGATTGTTGGTGCCAGATGGGGTGGTTTGAGTAAAACCTGGGATTTTCATGTGCAACAGTCTCTGGAGTTTACAGAGAATAGTGTGAAAAGCAAAAAAAAAACAATCCAAAGAGTAGCGGTTCTGTGGGGTGAAAATGCCTTGTTAATGAGAGGGGTCAGAGTGGTTCTACCTATTAAAGTGACCACTGAAGGCATGTCAGTGAAATTAAACTGGACTTTGCCAAGAAGACAGGATGACTGACGACCTCACTTCCTGTGTGACTTGTACGCAGCTGCTGCTGTGCTGTACGTTTGTACAACAAGCACTTCCATTAAAGGAGGGGATATTCAGGGAATGATTGGATTGCAAATCACTAACTCTGAGATTTGGTCAAGACTTTTGTGGGGTTTGCACCAGAGGAAGAGGGTGATACTAGTTAAATGGTGGATGTAGAGCTTTAAACATATCCTCCATCCCATTGTCACTCACACTCCACCTGCATATTATCTCCTGCACTAATACACTCAGTGACCACTTCATTCGGGTCCTCCTGTACCTAATAAAGTGGCCACTGTCTACGTTCATGGTCTTTTGCTGGTGTAGTCCATCCACTTCAAGGTTCAATGTGTTGTGTGTTCAGAGACGCTGTTCTGCACACCTGGTTATTTGAGTTACCGTTGCCTTCCTGTCAGCTTGAACCAGTCTGGCCGTTCTCCTCTGAGCTCCCTCATTAACAAGGTGCTTTCACTCACAGAGCTGCCACTCACTGGATATTTTTTGTTTCCTGCACCATTCTCTGTAAGTTCTAGAGACTGTTGTGTGTGGAAATTCCAGGGAGTCAGCAGTTTCTGAGGTACTCAAACCGCCCTCTCTGGCACCAACAATCATTCTACGGTCAAAGTGACTTAGATCACATTTCTTCCCCATTCTGATGTTTGGTCTCAATAATAACTGAGCCTCTAGACCATATCTGCATGCTTTTATGCATTTTCTTTGCTGTCACATGATTGGCTGTTTAGATATTTACATTAATATCTAATCTAATGTGCTGGAAATCTGAAATAAAAACCTGCAGGTGCTGGAGATTTGAAATAAAAACCTGCAGCTGCTAGAAATCTGAAATAAAAACCTGCAGGCGCTGGAGATCCGAAATGAAAACCTGCAGGGGCTGGAAATCTGAAATAAAAACCTAGACTAATGAACATAGAGCATAGAACAGTACAACACAGGAACATGCCCTTCTCTCTGCAGTGAACATGATTCCAGATTAAACTGTCTTATTTGGCTTGCACATGTAAAATATCCTGCCATTCTATCTATCGGAAAATCTCTTAAATGTACCACCAGTCTTCCATTACCACCCCTAGTAGCCCTTTCCAGATACCTACTACTCACTGTGTTTGTAGAGAAAAAATAATCTTACCTCACATCAAACTTGCCCCCTTTCACAGTAAATGTATGTTATCTGGTATTGGCATTTCTACTGTGAGGGAGGGGAATATTCTGTCTAACCTATCTGTGCCTCTCATAATTTTATAAACTTCTATCAGGGCTCCTCTCCGCTCTGACACTCCGGAGAGAAAAAAAGTAAGTTTGTTCAATGTCTCCTTCTGCCCTCTCTGCCCCTTTTGCCTCATTTCCACAGTTTCTGCCTGGCCTGTGCTTGCCAGCAATTTTTCTTTTCATGCCACATTAGCAGCTTGTCCTCTCCGCGACCCTGGCCCTGATCCATCACAGACATTCCCCTTGGCCATATCTATCCTTCTTCTCTTCTCATTGCAACTGAAAACTTCTCTCTTTCCCGTTTCCGATCAAAAGTTACGTCTCTGATTCGAAACATTAAGTCTATCTTTCTTCTCGCCTATGCTGCCTGACCTGCCAAATACTTCCATCACTTCGTTTTTGCCTCTTTCCGAATTCCATTATCTGCAGTTCTCCTAAGCCTTCCCTTTCTGCTGTAGGCAAACAAGAAGATTCCGAACTAGGTGCCCCCTTTACTGCGAGTTTCACTAACTAGGATTTGATAATAGTTTCCAGTAAGACGTTTTATCTTGCTGTGATTGTATTAATATTTTCCCGCATTGTCTCAGCAATCTCATAAATGAGTTCACTTATCTGAATTTAGCCCATTTGTAAACGTAGGCAAGGTAAAAGTGACTGTACATTGGAACACTTAAGTGGCCACTAAGCTCTCTGTGATATCTGGGGGATAAAATGTGCAGAAGAACGTCCATGGAGCATGTGGGGATCTTCCGATATCATATATAACCATATAACAATCACAGCATGGAAACAGGCCATCTCGGCCCTCCTAGTCCGTGCCAAACTCTTAATCTCACCTAGTCCCACCTACCCGCACTCAGCCCATAACCCTCCACTCCTTTCCTGTCCATATACCTATCCAATTTTACCTTAAATGACACAACTGAACTGGCCTCTACTACTTCTACAGGAAGCTCATTCCACACAGCTATCACGCTCTGAGTAAAGAAATACCCCCTCGTGTTTCCCTTAAACTTTTGCCCCCTAACTCTCAAATCATGTCCTCTCGTTTGAATCTCCCCTACTCTCAATGGAAACAGCCTATTCACGTCAACTCTATCTATCCCTCTCAAAATTTTAAATACCTCGATCAAATCCCCCCTCAACCTTCTACGCTCCAATGAATAGAGACCTAACTTGTTCAACCTTTCTCTGTAACTTAAGTGCTGAAACCCAGGTAACATCCTAGTAAATTGTCTCTGCACTCTCTCTAATTTATTGATATCTTTCCTATAATTCGGTGACCAGAACTGTACACAATATTCCAAATTTGGCCTTACCAATGCCTTGTACAATTTTAACATTACATCCCAACTTCTGGCACTCCAGGCACACTTTCTTTTTTCTTTCTTTCTTTCTTTCTTTTTTCTATAGGGGTGTTAGGGGGGAGGGGTTAAGGGGAGGGGGGAAGGGTATATATTTTTTTTTCATATATTTTCTTTTATTTCTGTAATTATTTGAAAACTCAATAAAAAAAGTTTATTAAAAAAAAGAATGCAAATTTTAATTTCACTTATCTTTATAATCCTTAAACAGAAACATATAAGTGCTACTTAACTTCAGCCTTGGGGCTGTTGTGGATTCTATGGAAGTGTTTTGGCTGGGGCCACTAGTGTAGATGGTTACCCTGAGTGACTGGCCCAAGTGTGAGGGGGAGTAGAGTATTGTCACTTCTATCCACCTCCTGTCCACCTGTACTGTACTGTAATCGTTGATGATGTCCTGGGGCCTCTGTAGTATCCAGGACATGTTCAAGGAGCTGTGCTTCTAAAAGGTGGCGTAAATCACTGAAGGACCCCCATCACCCAGGACATGCCCTCTTCTACCGTCAGGAAGGAGGTACAGAGTGTTAAGGCACATGCTCAGTGATTCAGGAACAGCTTCTTCCCTTTGCCATCCAATGTCTGAATGGACATTGAACCCATGAACACAATCTCACTACTTTTTTTATTATTTCTTTTTTTTGCACTATTTATTTAACTGTTCGATATACTTACTGTAATTCAGTTTTGTTTTCTCCATTATTATGTATGGCATTGTACTGCAGCAACAAAGTAAACAAATTTCACAACAGATGGCAGTGACATTAAATCTGATTCTGATTCTGATTTGTGCTGTATTCTGCTCACATTGAAGAATGAGGAACTGCAACCGGTCCTTAATAAGATAACACCACCATTAGCAACTGCTGACGTGGTTTATTTCCGCTATCCTAGCCAACATTATTCCATTAACACTGATTCACACTCTTATTGATTATCGTCAAATTGCTGAGAGTGAATATTCATCTATCTTTCTGACTATGCCTCAAAAGAGTACTTTAATTGACTTTGGTGCATTGTGAGGCTTTAAGAAATGGTATATAAAAGCACGTCTTTCTTTTACTGGAGCATTGTTATGCTTTATCAGTATTGATAAGAAATGTCTGTACTACCTCCAAGCAAACATCTGCAATACAGTGATAATTAATAAAGTAAAGGGACAGCTATGAACTTTTGAGGGTTTATACTGCGTAGTAATCAGAATCAGGTTTATTAGCACTGACATATGTCGTGAAATTAGTTGTTGAATCTAGTTTATTGGACCTTGCTCTGTGCATTTTGGCTATTGCATTATACTGCCACATTTCAAAAACAGTTTTTGCTCTGAAAGCTTTTTCGTCCTGAGGTTGCACAAAACGCTGGGGATATTCCTGCTCTCCAACGTCCGAAGTAAATCCCTTTAAAGTGTACGCAGTCATTTTCTTGCAGGCATTCACGGTAGAACAAAGAAATACAATGGAATCAGTTGGAAACTATAATACAAATATTGACAAACAACCAGTGTATATGAGAAGACAAAATGCACAAAGATAAAAAAACTAATAATAACTGATAATGATACTGAGAACATGAGCTGTAAAGCCCTTAAAAGTGTGTCCATAGGTTGCGGAATCGAGGTGAGTGAAGTTAGCCACTCTGGTTCAGGAACCTGATGGTTGAAGGGTTACAACTTTTCCTGAACTTTTTGATTTGGGATCTAAGGGTCTGGACCTCCTTCCTGGTGGCTGTGGAGAGGAGAGAACACGGCCTGGGTGGTGACGGTCCTTGATGATGGAGCTGCGTTCTTGTGGCGGTACTCCTTGTAATTAATGAAGTAAAGGGACAGCTATGATTTTTTGAGGGTTTATACTGCATAGTAATCATAACATGTTTATGTCTTGTGAGAACAATTCGGGAATCTGAAATAACACACAAATGCTGGAGGAACTCAGCAGATCTACGGAGAGGATTGAGCATTTGCTGATTTGGGCTGAGACCCATCCTCAGGACTGCAATGTTGCTGTTTATTCTCCTCCATAGATGCTGCCTGACCTGCTGAGTTCCTCCAGCATTTTGTGTGTGTTACTCTGGATTTTGAGCACCTGCAGAATCCCTTGTGCTTGTAATAATAGCTTAAGCTGGAAACACTCAAATGGTCAGGTGGTGACTGTGGAGAAAGAGTTAACACTTCGCTGTGAACTTTCATCTGAATACGTAGCATTGACATGCAAGGATTTAGTAAATGCAAGATGTCGTATAAAGGTGCTCAAGAATGACTACGTTCCCCCTCCCCCTTCCCAGTGCTTGTAGTCCTGGTGATTCAGTTTCCTTTTATAAATTCTGTTCTAAAGCACGTGGCGTTTCCAACAGGAAGGCTGATTCAGTTGACTGCGCACAGAGTGGACATCTTTGCGTCAATCCACCTCGATAAATCCTATAGCAACTGAACATTTTTCAATGGGCCTGACGCCGGTGTGCTATTTTCTGCACCTAGTCCAGAGATTGTTGCTAGGATATCAGGCACAGCTCGGCTGCAGAGCAGTGAAGGCTGCTCCCACCGTACAGTGTGAGGGGCTTGCTTCCATAGCTGGATGTCGTAGCCTTTCCAGGATGCTTCTGGAAAAGCAAATACACCTGGAATAGAGCTAAAAATAACTAAAAACGCAAATGCTAAGATTTAAAAAAAACAGAAAAAGCTGGAAACACTTAGCAGGTCAATATCTGTGAAGAGAGAAACAGAACTAATTCTCCAAAGTTGATGAAGGGTCAGAACTCTCCATTCATTAACTAGTCTCCCTTTCCATGGGCCTGCTGAGTGTTTCCAGCACTTTATGCTGTTCTATCCATTTTTTACATCATGCTGGACAGTTTAACCAGGGAACTGTATGTTTTATTCAAGACTTTAACCAAATTTGGCAGGTCATTTTACCATTTGAAGCCCTTTGCTGGATAGTCGCTGTCTACGGAGCGTGAAATTGTAGATTCAAGATTCAGATTTCTTTATCTCATGTACATCAAAACATAGAGTGAAATGTGTCATTTGTGTTAACAACCAACACACCCAAAGGTGTTCCGGGGGCAGTCCGCAAGAGTTGCTGCGCATTCCAGCGCCAACATAGCACGCTCAGCAGAGCAACACAGAACACAACAGCAAGCAACACCATAAACAAGCCCCGTTCCTCCCTCCCGCCCAGGCACAAACGCAGTCCTCTAACCCCAGGACAGGACTCCAACCCCGGCCACCAGCAGACACCAGACTTTGACCTCTGCAGCAGACTCTCAGATATTCGCCTTGCCTTTTGGACCTCCAGTTCTTCCTCGGGCCTCGATCTTCGGCATCCATCCCAGGACACGCCAACCACTGGACACCAGACCTCAAAATCTGGAATCGCCGCTGGCAGGACCTTGAACACTGGGCCCTGAACTCTGATCTCACCGATTTGTGAACCCAAGGAAATGGTGAAAATTTTGATTGTGAATCATTTGCAATTCCAGTGATTAAGTCTGCAACTGGTCTCTGAACTATTGATGTCCTCGCAGATGGGTTTACTGAATTTTCCAGCATCTATGGGATCTTCAGCTTACCTTATGTGATACACAGGAACAGGACAGTGGCACAGCTAGTTGCTGGAGATCCAGGTTTGGTCCTGGGTTCAGATGTTGTCTTCATTTCTCCCTGTTACTGTGTGAGATTCCTCAAGGTGTCCTGGTTTCCTCTCATAACTATTGTGCCTGAAGGCGGGAGTGAGCTGACACCCCGTAACCTCTGTAATATTTTCATTGTGCTGTTGGGTAGTGAGTTCCCTGATACTGTATGCCCTAATAGTGTTGATGCGTGGCCAAGTGGTTAAGGCATCCATCTAGTGATCTGAAGGTTGCTAGTTCGAGTGTTGGCTGAGGCTACATGTGTGTCCTTGAACAAGGCACTCAACCACACATTGCCCTGCGATGACACTGGTGCCGAGCTGTATGGGTCCTAATGCCCTTCCCTTGGACAACATTGGTGGTGTGGGGAGGGGAGACTTGCAGCTTGGGCAACTGTCAGTCTTCCATAAAGAAAACCCTGCCCAGGCTTGCGCCCTGGAAACTTTCCAAGGCACAAATCCATGGTCTATCGAGACTAACAGAGGCCTACACTACTACATTCCCTAATAATGAAGGAGTGGAATTGTTGTGAGTCAAAGTTGTGATAATGTTGGACTTGAGCAGATGTTTCCCTCCTGCTGCTTCGACCCTTGACCTTCCAGATAATACAATGATGGATTTAGCAGGTACTGGTAAATAACTGTGTGTGTGTGTGTGAGTGTGTTGGGTAGCTGGAGTGGTGAGTGGAAGTGAGGAAGGAAGGATTTGCAGGTAGTGTCTAAGGTGAAGCCGGAATGTGGAAGCTGTGAAGACCATTCTGATATTGGAGAGGTTTTCACGAAGAATACAGAAGTTCCAGGTGTCAGGATATGGCAGTGCTGGAGGAACCAGGGGGCTTAAGGTGAACAAGTCACTGGTTCCGAATGAACTGCACAATGAGGTTTTAACGGAAGTTAAGTGGAAGTTGAAAATTTTCATAGAAACATATAGACATTGAAATCTACAGCACACTACAGGCCCTTCAGCCCACAATGTTGTGCCAACTATGTAACCTACTCTAGAAACTGTCTAGAATTTTCTTACTGCATAGCCCTCTAATTATCTAAGTTCCATGTACCTATCTAAGAATCTCTCAAAACATTGCTTGAATTTCCAGCATCTGCAGATTTCCTCATGTTTCCTGTCTTAGAAAACCCTATTATATCCAACTCAACCAACTCAGTGATCATTAATGGAGAATGTGTGGAGCAGGTTAAGACCTACAAGTATCTGGGAGTACAGTTAGACGAGAAGCTAGACTGGACTGCCAACACAGATGCCTTGTGCAGGAAGGCACAGAGTCGACTGTACTTCCTTAGAAGGTTGGCGTCATTCAATGTCTGTAGTGAGATGCTGAAGATGTTCTATAGGTCAGTTGTGGAGAGCGCCCTCTTCTTTGTGGTGGCGTGTTGGGGAGGAAGCATTAAGAAGAGGGACGCCTCACGTCTTAATAAGCTGGTACGGAAGGCGGGCTCTGTCGTGGGCAAAGTACTGGAGAGTTTAACATCGGTAGCTGAGCGAAGGGCGCTGAGTAGGCTACGGTCAATTATGGATAACTCTGAACATCCTCTACATAGCACCATCCTGAGACAGAGAAGCAGTTTCAGCGACAGGTTACTATCGATGCAATGCTCCTCAGACAGGATGAAGAGGTCAATACTCCCCAATGCCATTAGGCTTTACAATTCTACCGCCAGGACTTAAGAACTTTTTAAAAGCTATTATTAATGCTTTTTGAGAGAGTGATTTAGGTGCATATCATATTTTTTACTGAGTTAAGCATTGTATGTAATTAGTTTTGCTACAACAAGTGTATGGGACATTGGAAAAAAGTTGAATTTCCCCATGGGGATGAATAAAGTATCTATCTATCTATCTTTGCTGGCAGTGCATTTCACACACCCACCACCCTCTGTGTGAAAAAAATTCATTAAATTCCTGCAGGGTGTGAGACTGGAAAACAACCAAATTTCGAAAAGAGAGGAAGACCGAAGGTGGGGAACTACAGGCCAGTTTGTTTAACAGCTATTACTGGCAAGCTCTTGAGTCAATAATCAAAGAGGGAATTGCTAACCATTTTGGAAAGCAGAGAGTAATCAAAACTACGTAATCAGCATGATTTGTGAAAGGTAAATCATTAAATTTGCTCAAATTTGAGAATGAATTGGGAGTATTGACAGAGGGGATCCTGCAGTGGTGAATTGAGAAATTCTTTGAGGTAATAACAGGGAGCTTTGATAGAGGGGATCCTGCAGATGTTGTATATTTAGAAATACTTTGAGGATGAAACAAAGAGTGTTAATAGAGGAGAAACTGGAGATATAATATATTTAGAAATTCCTTGAGAGTACAACAATGAATGTAGATAGAGGGGAGTCTGCTGATGTAGTGTATTTAGATTTCCAAAATGTGTTTGAACAGGTCCCTCATGAGAGGCTGGTACATAAATCACAAGGCTTTTGTATCAGTGGAAATATGTTAGAATAGGGTAAAAACAACTAGCGGCTGCAGAGAAAATAGGAATAAAAGGGTCTTTTTCATGCTTGGAGAAGGTGACTAATGGAGTGCCACGGGGATTAGTTCTGGGCCCACATGGTTCATCATTTACCCTACTGACCTGGAGGAACAAGCAGAATGCAGGTTTCCAAATTGGTCAATAATACCATGTTAAATGGAAAGGCGTGTCGTGATAAGGATATTATGATTCTGCAACAGTTTATAGATTAACTGTCTGAAGTCTGGCAAATAGAGTCTTGTGAGATCATCCACTTCAATAAGAGAAATCAAAAAGGTGGATTATTGTTTAAATGGAGGGAGAGCGGGGGAGAGAGACATCTATTGCAAAAGGGATTTCAGTGTTCTAGTGCATGAATCCCAAAATGTTGGCTGGCAGGTCCAACAAGAATTGAAGAAGGGAAGTACCATTTTTAACTTTATTGCAGACTGTTGGAGCATAAAAACAGGGAGATTTTGTTGGAATTGAATGGGGTTATTCTGAGGACACACCTGGAGTATTGTATACACTTAAGATGCCTCACCTAAAAAAATCATGATAACATTCGAGGCAGTGCTGTGGAACTTCTCCAAGATAATTCTGGGATTGAGAGGGTTTTCCCACCTAGAAAACTAAACAGTTAAGGCATATATTCCTCTTGGAATAAGGGATACAGCTCCCAGATGTGGAAATGTGGAAGATACATGAAAGTTTCCTCTCACATAAGAAGAACTGCTCTGAGTCCTTAATAATCACTATTACTGTTCTCCTTAATAATCACTATTACTGCTCTCCTTTATAATCAATGAGTATTACTGCTCTCCTTTATAATCAGTATTACTGCTCTCCTTAATAATCAGTGACTATTACTGCTCTCCTTTATAATCAGTGACTATTACTGCTCTCCTTAATAATCACTATTACTGCTCTCCTTTATAATCAGTATTACTGCTCTCCTTTATAATCTGTGACTATTACTGCTCTCCTTTATAATCTGTGACTATTACTGCTCTCCTTAATAATCAGTGACTATTACTGCTCTCCTTAATAATCAATGAGTATTACTGTTCTCCTTTATAATCAGTATTACTGCTCTCCTTAATAATCAGTGACTATTACTGCTCTCCTTAATAATCAATGAGTATTACTGCTCTCCTTAATAATCACTATTACTGCTCTCCTTAATAATCACTATTACTGTTCTCCTTTATAATCAGTATTACTGCTCTCCTTTATAATCTGTGAGTATTACTGCTCTCCTTAATAATCAGTGACTATTACTGCTCTCCTTTATAATCTGTGACTATTACTGCTCTCCTTAATAATCAGTGAGTATTACTGCTCTCCTTTATAATCTGTGACTATTACTGCTCTCCTTTATAATCTGTGACTATTACTGCTCTCCTTAATAATCACTGACTATTACTGCTCTCCTTAATAATCAGTGACTATTACTGCTCTCCTTAATAATCACTATTACTGCTCTCCTTTATAATCTGTGACTATTACTGCTCTCCTTAATAATCAGTGACTATTACTACTCCGATGTTACTCTGCGACGACACCGGTGCCAAGCTGTATGGGTCCTAATGCCCTTCCCTTGGACAACATCGGTGGTGTGGAGAGGGGAGACTTGCAGCTTGGGCGACTGTCAGTCTTCCATAAAGAAAACCCTGCCCAGGCTTGCGCCCTGGAAACTTTCCAAGGCTCAAATCCATGGTCTAGCGAGACTAACGGAGGCCAACCTACTGCTGTCCTTTATAATCAGTGACTGTTACTGCTCCGAGTCCTTTATAAGCAGTAAATATTACTGCCCTCCTTTATAGTCAGTAACTATTTCTGCTCTGAGTCCTTTATAATCAGTGATTATTACTGCTCTGTCATTTATAATCAGTGACTATTCTGCTCTCCTTTACAATGACTATTATTGCTTTGTCCTTTATAATCAGCGACTTTTACTGCTCTAAGTTCTTTATAATCAGTGAATTTTACTGCTCTGGGTGTTTTATAATCAGCGACTGTTACTGCTCGAGCAAGATACAGAAAGAAAATGCGATGGCCCATTGGATGTGGAGCCAAATTGTAGCTTCTCCTAATTGCCTCAGAACCATTAAATCTACCCAACGTGATGGATTGCAGAAGGCGGAGGACTGAAGCCTAATGATTTAATCTGGTTTATTGCATTCCGTGGTGAGTGTACTTGTGTTTCGCTTCCTGTATGAATCTTCAAGCTAAGATGCTGAAGAGTGCGCAGATTCCAGAGTATGGGACGAGGTGACTGCCAGTAAAATCGTAGATATGACCTTACTTAATTAGTGTCAATGACCTGTGGAAGAGCAAGGTATCATCGGAGTTCCAACCAGCTGAGGCAACACAGAGGACTGGCAAGGTTTCCTGCATACACAGGGTGGGAATATCTCTATGTGTGTGTTAAATCCATTGCCATCCAGAGCATAAAATGAAGTTGAGATATCATGAAGAATTATAAAATGGAGTGACTGCAATGGAAATTTGACTAGTTTATCTCCAGTAAGAGTGACAAAGTCAGCATTCAGGGGGCGGGGTGTGTGTGTGTGTGTGTGTGTGTGTGTGTGTGTGTGTGTGTGTGTGTGTGTGTGTGTGTGTGTGTGTGTGTGTGTGTGTGAGTGTGTGTGTGTGTGTGTGTGTGTGTGTGAGTGTGAGTGTG
This sequence comes from Hemitrygon akajei, assembly GCF_048418815.1. Lineage (NCBI taxonomy): Eukaryota > Metazoa > Chordata > Chondrichthyes > Myliobatiformes > Dasyatidae > Hemitrygon > Hemitrygon akajei. The sequence goes on from NC_133139.1 coordinate 69,815,862, forward strand.
TGTGTGTGTGTGTGTGTGTGTGTGTGAGTGTGTGTGTGTGTGTGTGTGTGAGTGTGTGTGTGTGTGTGTGTGTGAGTGTGTGTGTGTGTGTGTGTGTGTGTGTGTGTGTGTGTGTGTGTGTGTGTGTGTGTTTTGTTTGCGTGCATGCACCTGGCACGGTCCTGGGTGTGTTTCTGGCATTGCTCTGTACTCGCCAGCTTGCACGTGTGGGTCTCCTATGGTTCTGTGTGTTCCTGTTTGTCGGCGTGTGTCTGGCACGACTCTGTGCATGTGCGTGCGCATTTGAGTGAGAGTGTCTGGCATGGCTCTGTGTGCGCGTGCGTGTGCGTTTGTGAGTGTGTGTGTCTGGTGTGGTTCTGTGAGTGTGAATGTTTGTTTGGCTGCACACACAAATATGTACACTTTCCTACAAGCGATGTGCTACGCGTATGTAAATTACTGCTGTACAATTGATTTAATTCCTCCTCCCGGTCAGAAATCCTCGGAGCCGGCCCTTCATGCTGGACTAATTGACCGTGAGACTCATTTTCCAGCTGATTACTGGGTGGGTGAACTCACTCACTCAGTGTTGTGCAACCAAACAGTTTGTATCAGAGGAATGAACAGGGTTGGTGAGAATGGGTGGGTGGGGGAGTGGGAAAGGGAGACTCTTGGTTGTTTCGGGCTCTGATTGGTTCTAATGGAATACCTGAACTTATTTTCCTCACAGGACACAGCAGGCCAGGAACGGTACCGCACCATCACCACGGCCTATTACAGGGGCGCCATGGGATTCCTGCTAATGTACGACATCACCAACCAGGACTCCTTTGGGGCGGTACATGACTGGTAAGTGTACTGTGCCTGTAAAACGTGGGTCAAGCCCACATATAAACAGCACATCATGGAACAGGCCCTTTGGCACGCACACAAAGCCAAATTACAAGGCGGTATGGTGGTGTGGCGCTATTGCAGAATCAGCTGTGAGATCGGAATTCGGTTCCCGCCGCTGTCTGTAAGGAGTTTGCACACCCTTCCCGTGACTGCAGGGGTTTCCTCCCACATTCTGAAGATGTACTGTCCGGTTAATGTTAGTGAGCTCTGGGCACGCTACGCTGGTCCCAGAAGCGTGTCGACACTTGCTGATCAGCCTGATTGTGATTTGACGTAAGCAACGCATTTTCAGTCCACCGTGGGTAAAGCCCTTCCTGCCGCTGAGCACATTCACATGAAGCATTGCAGGAAAGTAGGGTCCCTCATCGGAGACCCCTACCGCCCAGGACATGCTCTCTTCCCTCTGCTGCCACCAGGAAGAAGGCGCAGGATCCGCAGGGCCCACATCACCAGGTTCAGGAACAGTTGTTACCCCTCAGCCATCAGGCTCTTGAACCAACTTCACTCAACTGCACTTGCCCCATCACTGAGAAGTTCCCACGACCTATGAACTCACTTTCAAGGACTCTTCATCTCATGTTTTTGATATTTTTATTGCTTATTTATTTCTTATTACTTATTGACCACAAGAAAATGTATTCTCGGGGTTGTCTATGGTGATACATATGTACTTTGATAATAAATTTGCTTTGAACTTTGAACATTTCATAATATGGTTCGTGGTGTGTGTGATAAATAAAGCAGATCTTTCTAAGATAAATTCACCTCTTTCTGCCTGCACACAATCCATATCCCTCCCTCATGTGCTTGTCTATAAGCCTCTTGGGTACTACTACCTTATCCACTTCCACCACTACGCCAGTACATCCCAGGCACTTCCCACCCTCCGTATAAAACATAAACTTATCCCACGCACCTCCCTTAAACCTTCCCCTCTCACCTTAAACCCAGTGTAATCCATCCAGTTCAGGTTGTCCGTATATTTATTACCTCCAGCTCCTTTGCAGAACCCCCTCTCTTCTCTCTACCTGGCCACTCTCATCTCCACCCAGTCTCGATGCAGGGTTTTAACCCATCAGATTCAGAAACAGTTATAACCCCCTCAAACATCGGGCTTCTGAACCAGGGTGCACCACGTGACTCACACTGAGCTGTTTCCACAACTGATGAACTCACTTTCAAGGACTCTACACATCGTATTCTCTCTATCGTCTGTCTGTCTGTGCACAGTTTGTTTTTTGCACCTTGGTTGTTTGTCTTTGTGTGTAGTTCTTCATTGATTCTGTTGTAGTTCTTTGTATTTACTGTGAATGACCACAAGAAAACGTGCACACATATATGCACATATTTGTTTATTAATTTGATAATAAGTATACTTTGAAGTTTGAACTTTGAACTCCCCCTGCCAGCAGTGCTGTTCGACTCGCTGAGCTCATTGGATCCGCGTAGGATTCCAGGCTGTGAAATCTGGAGCGACACACAGGGTGCTGGAGGAATTCAACACGTTCGGCAGCAACTGTGGAGGGAAGTGGAAGGTCGACATTCAGAGTCTAGATGTCGGGTCTCAGCCGGGATTGTTGACTGGCCCCTTTCACTCCACGGCTGCTGCCTAACTCGAAGTGTTCCTCCAGCATCTTGTCTTTTCTTCCAGTAGATTGTGTGTTGCTCTGGATGCCGGCATCTTGGGTCTCCCGTGTCCCCGGTTTCAAAGTTCGAAATATTACAAAGTACATATATGTCACCATATGTTACCCCGAGATTCACTTTCTTGTAGAACAAAGACTTTCAATAGAGTCACTGGAAAAACTACACATAAAGACTGGCAAACAGCCAGAGAGGCAAAGTTATTTCCCCTGGTAGGGGAGTCTAGGACAAGAGGGCACGACTTCAGTATTAAAGGACGTTCATTTAGAACAGAGATGCTGAGAATTTACTTTAGTCAGAGGATGGTAAATCTGTGGAATTTGTTGCCACAAGCGGCTGTGGAGACCAAGTCACTGGGTGCATTTAAGGCAGAGATAGATAGATAGGTTTTGATTAGCCAGGGCATCAAAAGGTATGGGGTGAAGGCAGGGGAGTGGGGATGACTGGAAGAATTGGATCAGCCCATGATTGAATGGCGGAGAAGACTTGATGGGCCGAATGGCCTACTTCTGCTCCTATATCTTATGGTCTTATGGAGAAAAACAAGACAAATTGTGCAAATACAAATAAATAATAAATGATAAGTAAGTAATACCGAGAACATGAGTTTTAAAGTGAGTCCAGAGGTTGTGTTCAGTGATCTGGTCAGTGTCAAGTTATCCACGCTGGCTCAGGAGGCTGATGGTTGTAGGGTTATAACCGTTCCTGAACCTGGTGGTGTGGGACCTAAGGCTCCTGTACCTCCTGCCTGATGGCAGCAGTGAGAAGAGAGCATGGACAGGATGATGGATGCTACTTTCCTGTGGCAGCTCTCCCTGTAGACCTGCTCAGTGGCTCACGCACCAATCATACCCCTCTTCCTCATGTCGCAGATTCCATAGTGAGGGCCCCTTCATTCCTCGTTCAGTGGTAGGGACTGGTGATGGCTTCACGAGTGCCATACATGTGTGGGATACATGGGCCTGTAGCTTTCTTGGAGACTGCAGCATAGAGTAGCAGATTCCATCGGTCCAGGAAGGAGCAGACATGAGGACAAGATGTAACAGGCATTATTGAGCAAGCTCTGTGAACTCAGACTGTCACACAGGTTACCCTCAGGTATACCTCCTGTACCTAATAAAGTGAACAGAGAGTCTACGTTCACGGTGGTCTGCTGTTGTAGCCCTTCCACTTCAAGGTTTGACGTGTTATGCATTTAGGGGTACTCTTCTGCACGTCACTGTTGTAACGCGTGCTTATTTGAATTAATGTCGCCTTCCTGTCAGCTTGAACCAGTCTGGCCATTCTCCTCTGACCTCTCTCATTAACGAGACATTTTCGCCCACAGAACTGCCACTACCTGGATTTTTTGTTGTTTCGTTCCGTTCTCTGTAAACTCTAGAGACTGCTGTGTGTGAAAATCTCAGGAGATTAGCTGTTTCTGAGACACTGAAACCACCCCATCTGGCACCAACAAATTCCACTGTCAAAGTCACTTAGATCACATTCCTTCTCCATTCTGATGTTTGGTCTGAACAACAACTGAATCATTAGACCGAATCTACATGCTTTTATGCACTAGATTGCTGCCACATGATTGGCTGATTAGACATTTGCAGGTGTACCAAGTTAGTTGTCATCGAGGTTGTGCCTGATCTTGCTGTTGTCACTGTGCTCTATTCCTATTCATAAGCTTGCTGTTACACCTTCAGGGTTAAGAAATATCTGGCCACAACCAGGCACACCTACTCATGACTCCAGATACGTTAAAGTTTACGTTAAAGTCTACGTTTTCTACGTTAAAGGCCTGCAGATGGTCAGTAAATGCTACTGACATCCGTGTAGCTGTGAGAGAAAAGGGAAACAAGTGGCCTTTGCATCATAATCCTTCAAGCCTTTGTTCCAGTTGACTCGTTTTGCAGATTTCTCTGTTGTGTGAACATGGGAGGAGTGAATCACTGGAATATGGCATGGAACTGTGCAGTTTCAGAATTAAGATGATGTAGTCATACAGCGAGGAAACAGGCCTTTTGGCCCATCAAGTCTGTGTTGACCATCAGGCACCCATTTACACTAATCCTACACTAATCCCATTGTCCCTAATCCTCTTAGGTCCTACCACTTGCACACACAAGGGATGATTTATAGTGACTGATTAATTAGGCCAGACGTCGTTGGAGTGTGGGAACCCACGGTGTGCAGCACCCACGGTCAGGATTAGGATTCTCGACCTCTATCCACAGTTCCACTATGAATCCCACTAACTCATCCGGCTGAGGGTTCATGCCATCGACCAGATCTAATGGTGAACAGGAAAAAATGCAACTTGGATCTGCTCTCCCCTTTAATTCACTGAGGCCGGCCCTGATCGGTACTTGGGTGGGATATGATGGTATGAGCTCGATCCTTATACAACTAGCTTGGCCTCAGCTGACCCTCATGTCCAATTTTGGGCACTATGTTTGAGGAGGAATGGGAAGTGCTGTGGGGATTTACTTGAATAAAGGAATGGGAGAAATTTGTGTTGTACAGGCATTCAGTGATCAGGGACATTGGTTAACTACAGAAAGAGCAAATAATCCATTTCCTGTACTGAAACATCACCAGAGGATGCCATAACTAGTGGGGAAATAACCTGTTGGCAACACAACTTAAAAAAGGATGGTGAACTGATTCAAACAGATCTGCCACAAAGGTCAAAACTCTGGTGCTTAGAGACGTCTTGGGGAGGGGAATCAGGCATGGGCAGGGTCAGCTGTGTAGTCTTCTCTTATGTTTTAAGAATTCAAATTTCAAAGAAAATTTATTATCAAAGTACATATATGCTCATTAGCACTTCCTGGACCTAATAAAGTGGTTGGTGAGTTCATGTTCATGGTCTTCTGCTGCTTCCCCTGATTTCTGATTGGGCATTGAACCCACTATTTCTTTGCTTTCTTTTTGTACCATTAATTTAATTAAATATTTTTAATATAGACTCGCTGTAATTTATAGGTTAATTATTATGTATTGCGATATACTGCTGTCGCAAAGCAACAAATTTCACAACATATGCCAGTGATATTAAACCTGGTTCTGAAGCCCATCCACTTCAAGGTCCAACATCTTGTGTAAAGTTGCTCTTCTGCACACCATTATTGCAACGTGTCATTATTTGACCTACTGTCTCCTCCTCCTTCAGCCTGAACCACTTCTGGCCATTTCTATCCGACCTCTCTCATCAGCAAGGCATTTTTTGCCCACAGAACTGTCGCTCACTAATTTTGCTCCATTCTCTGAAAACTCTAGAGATTGTTGTGCATGAAAATTCTCGGAGATCAGCAGTCTCAAACCACCCCATCTGGTACCAACAATCTTCCACGGTCAAAGCCACTTAGATCACATTTCTTCCCCATTCTGATTTTTGGGCTGAACAACAACTGAACCTCTTAACCATGTCTGTATGCTTTAATGCATTAACTTGCTGACTGGCTGATTAGATGTATTAACGAGCAGGTGTACAGCTGACACCTGAGTCTATGTTAATGCTTACTCTCTGGAAATTCATTTTATTGCGGGCATTTACAGGAAAAAAAGAAATACAATGGAAAAAAAACTCGACATAAACAGACAGTAAACTAACCGATGTTCAAAAGAAAGCAAGTTGTGCAAGGATAAATAATACTGAAAACTTTGTTGTAAATAGTCTTTGTAAGTGAGTCTATAGATTGTGGAATCAGTTTGGAATTTGTGGTGAACGGAGTTATCCAGGCCAGTTCAGCAGCCTGATGGTTGTAGGGTAGTAACTGTTTCTGAACCCGAGCCTGGTGGCGTTCTGAGCCTCCTGTTCAATAGCAGTGGGGATCTTTGATGATGGATGTTCCTTTTCGCGGCAGCGCTCCACGTAAATATACTCAGCCGTGACGAGGGTGCTGCCTGCGATGGACTGAGCTGTCTGTATATAAGCACGTATGTATTAAATAAAAGCACGCACGCAGGAGGTGGCCTTAACTGGTACATTCACATGCAGAGAGAGAGAACCACGTGCACAGGTAGACAACAGATCAAAACGCACGCGTCGACGACAGATCAATACTTAGTGCTAAGGGGAGTCATTGCTCTAAAAGCAACAGATCCATCCGTTACAGTACCCACCACTCTTGGGCATTGGCTGTCCACGTCGGGCTGTGATGCAGCCGCTCAGGATACTCTGCACTGTGCATCCTTAAAAGTTTGCCAAACTTTTTGGTCCTCCGAATCTCTACAATCTTCTAAGAAACTAGAAACACTCTCCTGTCCTCCTTGTGATGACACTTACAGTACAAACTAGTTCCAGAACAGATCCTCTGATAGGTTAATGCCAAGGAATTTAAAGCTACTGACCCTGTACACCTCTGTCACCCTATTGAAGTCTGCATCATGGACTCTGGCTTCTTCCTCTCATTGTTGATAATCAGCTCTTCGGTTTTGCTGACATTGAGCGAGAGGTTGTTGTGCCACCACTCAGTCGGATTTTCTTTCTGCTTCCATATGTTGAAAGGCCTAGACATGGTGGATGAGGAAAGGATGTTTCCCATGGTGGTGGAGTCTAGGACAAGAGGGTACAGCCTCAGGATAGAAGGGCGCCCACTTAAAACAGAGATGTGGAGAAATTTCTTTAGCCGGAGGGTGGTGAGCTTGTGGAATTTATTACCAGAGGTGGCTGTGGAGACCAGGTCATTGGGTATGTTTAAGGCAGAGTTCCTTGACTGGACATGGCATCAAAGGTTATAGGGAGAAGGCTGGGCAGGGAATAAAAAGGATCAGTCATGATTGAATGGCGGAGCAGATTCAATGGGCCAAATGGCCTAATTCTGCTCTTATGTCTTATGGTCACGTGCTGAGTAATCACCGTCTTTTGATTTGGCCAACAACAGTGGTGTCATCAAACTCAGAATTGGAGCCAACCTACTCTTAGCCTGCATCAGGGCCAAGTAATGTTGCTTAATGGGCTCTTTGCTGCTCTCTCTACAGGGCCACACAGATCAAAACCTACTCCTGGGACAACGCTCAAGTGATCCTGGTTGGCAATAAATCTGATCTGGAAGACGACCGCGTTGTACCGACGGAAGAAGGAAAGCGATTGGCTGATGAGTTAGGTATGCAAAACAGTCTCAACCATTCACTATTTTACGTGTTCTTTGTTAGATTGTGAGATGTTTGGCAGATGCACTCACTCCAAACTCCCCCCCCTCACAGACAAAAATACCGGAGTCCGTTCATGTTTTGTCTCCCATTGGTGAACCCTAGGCAAGCTGCTCGAGACAGCTCCTCAGTAGGGAGAGATTTGGTCTGGCTGAGCCTCTGGGGAGCTATTTCTGCTGTGGGATGTGATTCAGAAGTGGTATTTCCATCCCTGAGTCAGAAGTTATCAGTTCATTTACACCACATAAAGTATGTGACTGCAAGTACCATTCTTGTGATCTTTCTTGAAATACTTTAAGACATTGAAGACGCTATATAAGTGCAAATTATTCTTTGTCTATTGCATAATGAAGCCACTTCCATTGGAGTCAAACAGCCCTTTGGCCCAACATCTATGCTGCCCATTAAGTATCTGTCCACACTAATCCCATTTCCCAGCACTTGTTCTGTAGTCTTCTATGTTGTGGCAGATCGAGTGCGTGTCTTGGCTCTTCATTCTCTGGCTCCATCCCCCACTCATGCGGTGTGTTCCAAACTCCAAGCTGTATCCAGGGTCAAAGTCGAAGTATGTATATATCACCATATACTAGCTTGAGAGTGATTTTTTTTGTAGGCATTGTCAAGAAAATAAAGAAATACAATAGAATTTATGAGGAACTATGCATAAAGACTGACAAACAACCAACCAACATGCAAAACAAGACAAATAGTGCAAATAAAAGGAAAATAAACAATACAGGGAACATGAATTATGGAATCCTTGAAAGTGATCCATAGATTGTGGAATCGGTTCAGACTTGAGATGAGTAAGGTTACCAGTGCTGGTTCAAGAGCTAAATGGTTGTAGGGATTACAATTGTTCCTGAACCTGCTGGTACAGAACCTAAAGCTCAACCTCCTGCCTGACAGAAGAGAACGTGGCCTTAAGCACACCCTCTAAACCTGTGGTATTCATTATATTCTCTCACTCTCACTCATTTGACCAAATAACCTTGCTTTCATGTTATGCCCATGGCCACTCTGATTTTACAATTATCAGAAACATTCCCCAGCCCCCACCTTCCCTGAGGCTTAACGGATGCAGGATCTCCAATCTGAAGTATCAACTTTGTTTCTCTTCCCACGGATGTGGTCTGACCTGCTGTGTATTTCGGGTTCGTTGCTCTGGTCTTGCATCATCTGCGGAACCTCAAGTGTTTCTGGCTATTTTGGCACGGTGTTTTAACTTGCACTTGCAATTGTTCCTTGATCCGCAGATAGTTAATTTCGGAATTTTCACTCTAATAAGGCCATTGTCCTTCTTTCTGAGATACATCTCCCCATTTCTCAAAGCTTTTTTTTCTAGTTAGCCCTCAGGAAACAGAGTATGAAAATAGTTAAAAATCCGTATTGTGCACCCAGAGCAACAAGCACAAACTGATGGGAACACTGACCCCAGGTCAGGCAGCTTCTATGGAGAGGAATAGACATTTGAGACGTACAAAGAACCTGGATGAACTCAGCAGGTCGGGCAGCATCGGTTGAAAGAAGCAGTCAACGTTTCGGGTCGAGACCCTTCATCTTGATTCGACCACAGCATCTGCAGTGTACTTTGTGATAGACATTCGAGACCCTTTATCAGGACTGGAAAGGAAAGAGGGAAAAAGCCAGAATAAGAAGGTGGTGTGGGGAGGGGAAGGAACGCAGGCTGGCATGTGATAGGTGAGTGAGAAGGTGGGGGGGGGGTGTTTGAGGGGAGGGGGGAAGTGAGAAGCGAGGAGGTGATAGGTGGAAGAGGTAAAGGGCTGGAAAAGAAGTTATAGGAGAGGAAGGTGGACCATGGGAGAAAAGGAAGGAGGAGGGGCACCAGAGGGAGGTAAACACAAAGTACACTGCAGATGCTGTGGTCAAATCAACACGTACAAACAAGCTGGATGAACAATTAGTCCTGACGAAGGGTCTCGGCCTGAAACGTTGACTGCTCATTTCAACGGATGCTACCCGACCTGCTGAGTTCAACCAGAGGGAGGTGATAGGCAGGAGTGAAATGGTTCTATATATAAAGAAGTACACAGCTCAATGCATTTCAATGGAATTATTTTCAAATTGAGAGAGGCCATGTATTATAAATAGTGACCATAAACTTACTCAAAGGAGCTTTTATGGGGATATTGGGTGGGGGGGGGGTGAGATGGAAATTTAGGGTCTCAGTAACAAGGTAAAGTTGCCAATGACAGAGCAAAAGAAAAGTGAGTTTGAGGAAATGCTAAAGTAGAGGATCTACCTCTCATAATGGCACCACTCACTTTAGGCAAGCATCGAGTGACAAGACTCACCTGTCCTCTTTGCAAAGCCATTTTATCTTTCATCCATCCACTAGAAGGAGTTGAATAGAATCACACCAATTGTAAGTCTTGTAAGCACTGGAGATTCTGCAAATGTTGAAAAACTTAAAGCAACACAGACAAAGTGCTGGAGGAACTCAGCATCTATGGAGGAGAATAGACAGTTGATGTTTTGGGCTGAGAGCCTTCAACGGGACTGGAGAAGAAGGGGAGATAGCTGGTAAGACATGTGGGGGCGGGGGGAGCAAGAGCTGGCAGGTGATAGGAGGATCCAAGGTGAAGAGAGGAAGGTAATCAGATGAGAGAGGGGAAGTTTGGCTGTCCACTTCCCTCTACCAGTGCTGCCTGACTCACTACGTTTCTCCAGTTGTCCACCATGGGTAGTCCTCTTTGTGTCTTCACTGCCCTCTGGTGGCTGGATGAAAAGCACAAAAATTAAACAGCTTTGTAGTGATGGGATTTAGTGTGAAATAGGAAATGGGAAATAAGGTCTTGGCTGATCTCATGAGGTCATTGGAATAAGTTCTCTGCAGAGAGGTGAACTACTCTAAACTCTTGATGAGACACTAGCTCTGTGTCCGGACTGGGGAGCATATATCAATCAGTTGGTAGGAGATTGGAGGGGTGAGGTTGACACTCTCAGTTTAATCTCTGATTTTTTTAATGCAGGATTTGAGTTTTTCGAGGCAAGTGCAAAAGAAAACATTAACGTGAAGCAGGCTTTTGAACGCCTTGTCGACATAATCTGTGTGAAGATGTCTGAAAGCCTTGAAGCTGATCCCACGATGCTCAGCAACAAGAACTCCTCTCTTGCTGAGAACCCGCGGCCACAGGAAGGCGGCTGTGCATGCTAGGATCCCTGACCTCTGACCTGAATCACCCACCACAGATGCCACAAAGTTAAGAATGGATTTAGGGAGGGGATGAAATTTGACTTCGAAATATGTTTAAGGTTCAGGATTAAAACTTGGCTTTCATTTTTATTAATTACTTGGCCAATCATTTTTATGTAATGGTGAGGTGCTAAACTCCATTGACCAAACCAGTTAAGAAATACCTTCCAACGCTCACCTATTCAAGTCTGAAGCACCCATTGTAAAGTCACCAAGTGAACACTAGGAAGAACCAATTGACTTGACAAAATTCTGGTCTACAGTAGTGAGTGATTGATATCTGTACCAATCACGTACTGCCTTCCCTTCTTGGAAGGGATATCACCAAATTTGAAATTGAGAACTTGGTTTTGAATTAGGACTGAAAACCTAAAAATCAGATGGGCCACGTGTTTGGAACTTTATCGTTGTTCTGTTGGAGGGATGAATCAGTGCAGGATTTAAGTACCACGGTTGTCTATAACCTGGAAGGAGACCTGTGCTCCTTACTGGCTGGGGAGAGCTGAGACGTATAATCAGGGATTGGAGATGGAAGTAACATCTGCTGGGGCCTCATAAACTGTATCCCCCGCCCACCCCCAACACCCCCGCCCATCCTCGGCCATGACTGCAGACGCGAATTTGCAGCGTTGATCCCAAATCCGGAGCAATGTTATGATTCCACGGTAATGCTGCAATGGAGCTGAGAAATTGTGCTTGGACTTGCTGAATCAGTGTTTTATGTGTCCGTGCTTCTGATTTCCGTCCAGGAATTTTACTCCTTGTGCCATGGCGCCCACTCTGCACGTGCGCTATTAATGTGACTCTCTGCTGTTACGGGCGCGTGCCTTTCTCTCACTGGTTTTCACTGCTGTTCCTCCACCGAGGTGTGCAGCTTGCTGACAGGCCCTTCGGCCTGACTCATCCGTGCTGACCAACATGACCGCGTATGCTAATCCGATTTGCCGCCGTTAGGCTCATATCCTTATAAACCTTCCCAATCCAAATATCTTCTGCATGTCGTAATTGTACCTCATCCCATATACCTATCACCGTCTGTCTGGAACAGCTTGCCCTGGGATCCTCTTTAAAATGTTCTCTCTCACCTTAAACCTATCCCTTCTAGTTTTAGACTCCCCTACCCTGGGGAGTAATGGTGATTATTTGCCTCCTTTGTGCTCCTCATAATGAACCTCAACAATATCATCCCTCAGGCAAATCAGTCCCAGATAATTCATTTGTATCTCAAGCCCGGCAGTCCATGCCCGTGTTGATGAGGTAGGACAGTCCGCAGGTGCTGGAAGTCTTGAGCAACATGCACAAATGCGGACTATTTATTTCTCTCCATAGACGCTGACTGACCTGCCGAGTTCCTCCAGCATTTTGTGTGTGTTGCTGATGCTCGTGTTTTAAGTTGTCCTGGCAGTTATAACGAATCAGTGCAGTTTTTGGGTGGGGTGCGTCACCTTGTATAAGAGCAACACATCCTTCTGTGTCACTTTGTGGATGTCAGACCTGTAACACCGAATCAGAATCAGGTTTAATATCCCCGACGGCACAGGCCATTCAGCCTAACTGCCTGGCTCTAGACCCTACCTGATCTATCTGAATGTTCCATACCTGATCTATCTGAATGTTCCATACCTGATCTATCTGTATGTTCCATACCTGATCTATCTGTATGTTCCATACCTGATCTATCTGAATGTTCCATACCTGATCTATCTGAATGTTCCATACCTGATCTATCTGTATGTTCCATACCTGATCTATCTGTATGTTCCATACCTGATCTATCTGAATGTTCCATACCTGATCTATCTGTATGTTCCATACCTGATCTATCTGTATGTTCCATACCTGATCTATCTGAATGTTCCATACCTGATCTATCTGTATGTTCCATACCTGATCTATCTGAATGTTCCATACCTGATCTATCTGTATGTTCCATACCTGATCTATCTGAATGTTCCATACCTGATCTATCTGTATATTCCATACCTGATCTATCTGAATGTTCCATACCTGATCTATCTGTATGTTCCATACCTGATCTATCTGAATGTTCCATACCTGATCTATCTGAATGTTCCATACCTGATCTATCTGTATGTTCCATACCTGATCTATCTGAATGTTCCATACCTGATCTATCTGTATGTTCCATACCTGATCTATCTGAATGTTCCATACCTGATCTATCTGTATGTTCCATACCTGATCTATCTGAATGTTCCATACCTGATCTATCTGAATGTTCCATACCTGATCTATCTGTATGTTCCATACCTGATCTATCTGAATGTTCCATACCTGATCTATCTGTATGTTCCATACCTGATCTATCTGTATGTTCCATACCTGATCTATCTGAATGTTCCATACCTGATCTATCTGTATGTTCCATACCTGATCTATCTGAATGTTCCATACCTGATCTATCTGAATGTTCCATACCTGATCTATCTGTATGTTCCATACCTGATCTATCTGAATGTTCCATACCTGATCTATCTGAATGTTCCATACCTGATCTATCTGTATGTTCCATACCTGATCTATCTGAATGTTCCATACCTGATCTATCTGTATGTTCCATACCTGATCTATCTGAATGTTCCATACCTGATCTATCTGTATGTTCCATACCTGATCTATCTGAATGTTCCATACCTGATCTATCTGAATGTTCCATACCTGATCTATCTGTATGTCTTCTATTCCTCCCTCTTGCTTCTCCTTCAAGGTATCTCTGCTTTTCTCTTTGACCACTCCCAGAGGGAGTGTCACACTTCCTAGGATTGGGAGGTTTTCCTGAGTTTCCCCCGGAGCCGTAAGTGCTCATATCTCAATAGTACCAAGTGGAAAGGTACTTATCTGCATCTACCCTAACACTTTCTACCATCTCAATCACCTGATCCTAGCTTAGCCTTCTCTTCTAGAGGTATAAGCCTTGCCAGACCCTTCTCCTCATCTAGTCCATCTTCTTGGTCTTGAGAACATCCTTGCCTTTTGCACGGAACCAAAGGAAAGTCACCAGTTGTAAACCTCTATTTTTCCCTCTCCTCCCCAGTGTTGTTGTACGGACAGAGGCCAGACCTGCACACGTTGCTCTGAATAATCAAACAAAGCAGTGTGGGAGTGTGGCTTCCTCAGCCTTAAAGGACATAAGCATGCAGAGGAAGTGGGTGCAATTTCACGCAAAGTTTCAGGCCGGCCCTATGACTAAGGTGCTATCTCTCCTTCTCGAGGGAACCTCTCTGTGCAAGGTTGTGATCCCTGTGGTTCAGTGTGAAGAGTAACAGTATTCAGCTGTCATCAACTATTGAGTGGCTATCTCTGCTGCTAACAGCTACTTGTACATAACCATAGATAATCCATTTTGTCCAGGGACCAACCAGTGCCAGTATTATGACATTCAGTTCAGCCGCTGTGGCCTTGAGGGTTGACTGATGCTGAAAGAAAGACATGCATTTTCGTTGCACCCTTCATACCCTCTTGTCAAGCCAAAGGACTTTACAGCTGTTTTCCATTGGCCATGCTGTTGAATGGCAGATGAGTAGGGGCCTGTGATGGGTGCCCTTTCTCCAGCCTTGTGCCAAGTATCATTCCGGCTTCAAACTGGGTGATAATCACACTGGCTTAGAAGAAAAGCCATTGGTCTGGGGTGTCACACTCAACCGATTAGCATGTAGTGATCTGTTTGGGATGGTTGGGTTTGATGATGTCCATGACAGATGAACTTACTAATTATCTCATGACACAGACCATTCGGCCCATCAGGTCCATTCCCATTTCAAGGGATATTCCCGTTTGTCTTATTTCCTCATGCCCTCCAACTTATTCTCTCCCACACACACACACACACATGTCCATCAACTTCCTTTTCAGTCTTCTTGCCTTTAACCTACACTGGTGTCTAACGTACAGGAGATAAATAAGCTAACAGCACATTTTTGGGATGCAGGAGGAACCCGGAGCAACTGGGGTTAACCCAATGCGGAGACGGGAAAGTTCATACTGGGCACAGACAGTATCAGAGGTCAGGATCCAACAGGGACACCAACAGTGAGGGAATGGCTCTAACTAGGCAAAGGGGAGGGGAGGAGGGAAGCGTGGGGAAGAGAGAGGCAGAGGAGGAGAGGAAGGGGACAAGGGGAGGGAAGAGAATGATGCGGAGAAGATGGGAAGGGACAGGGGACACGGAAGGCAGCTGAGATTCCAACGGTCTTATGCAAAGTAAAACTGATATTTGGGGCAGCTGTTTCCCAATTTCCCTCGGGATCAATAAAGTATGTCTGTCTGTCTGTTAGAGTGGAGGACGTGCTGCCTTGCAAGAGAGCAGAAACTCATTCGGAAATAACTTGCAAAGAGAAACAAATAAGAATGCTTAAAATCTTCAGGGCGAAAGGGAAGGAGTAGATGGAATTGGTTAGTTTCTTCGAATGGCCAGTATTGGAGGACGAATGGTCCTTTGGTGTGCCAGTGAGCAGGAAGAACATTCACAAATGATTGGCTCTCTCCCTGCTCATAGCTTTGACTGTCATCAGTGGAAGGTGCAAGGAGTTGGGGAGCACAGCAAGAGGGTGGACAGGCAGAATGGAATTAAATGTGAATCCATTTATTCCAGACAGAGTTTTGGGTGCCGGAAACGGACTCACGCACAGCAGCCTTCCAACGGCAGCAGAGGCAATTACAGACCTGCAGGCCGCAGTATCTCTTAAGGAAGACAAGAGCTTAGTTTTCGAGCCAACACTGTGCTGTCTGTGGAGGTGGTAAATCAGTTGTTCTTGAACAGTAGGGAGGTCTAGACCCCTATGCAGTGCATCTGTCTTCCTCTCGATGGGATTGTACGACTCCGATTACTGGAAGGCCCCCACCTATTCTGCACTTTCCTTGTGTATTTCCTTTCTTCACCAGATCTTTCAGGTGGAGAATTCAAGTTCCCCATTTCTCTCTCACTGTCCACTTACTCCAGCCTGCTACTGTCTGTCCAGCATGGGCTCCAACTGCCTTTAATTTGTGCTGCATTGCTTATTTTCCCCATTGAGTAATGGCTCTCGCTTCTGGTTTCCTTCCATACTCTGTACCAAGTGCTGATCCGCTGTGAATGTATCTGTACTGTATGTATAGAGTTTTAAATTATTCCACAAGGAATGTTTTCCTGTGTTGCCTGTGACCAGTTTTGTTAATTTAATGCCAGATTTGGGAGAAGGAAGTCTGTAAAGGGAAGAGGGAAAATACGTAGTGAATTTGGACCATTGTATCTTGTAAATGAATATTTCGTTGAGACCTTGGCTTGCGTCTGACCGATTTCTGTGTGTTTAACTTCCAGGGCAAAAAAAAACTCTGAAAGAAATAAAAGCTGATATTCAAAAAACAACACTGTTTCTCTGTTATACTTACATTCAGAGGCCACTTTACTATGTACACCTAGGTAATGCAAATATCTAATCAGCCAATCATGTGGCAGCAACTCAATGCACAAAAGCATGCAGACATGGTCAAGAGGCTCAGTTCTTGTTCAAACCAAACTCAGAATGGGGATGAAATGTGATCTGAGTTGCCCGTTTGCGACCCATTTGTGACTTTCATTTACTTCTGTGCCCCCACCCTCCAATCTTTGTTCATTGCTGAAGTTTTTATTTGGTCAACTGTACTAACTATTCTAATGTACAGTCAATATTTATATTTTAACAGGTTATAGGTATTATATGCTAAATACAATGTTACAAGTGTATGTGAAAAATAAAACTATTTCAAAGCTCTGAATAGGATACTTTATTTTTAATATATATATAATCTTCCAACCAGCAACGAAAAAGCGCTTAATATTGTTAAATTGGGTATTTAGTGAGATCCTTGTGGCTGAAGCAAATTAGCAGGTTTTTTGAATATCTGGTTGCATAAACAAGTATTACTATTGAATATACATGTAAAATAAAACTTGCTTTTTAGGCAGTTTAAAAATAATTTTAGTCCACTTTTAAAACTATTATGTATGGAAATTGTACGTGGCAATAAAGTGTGTGTACTCGCCAAGGAAAATGAATTGAACTTCCTTTCAAAGTATGATGCCTATTTGGGATTTATCGCAAGCTGTAGTGGTAGATGGTGCTGCAGTAGTAGACTTCATGCGTTCTCACCTTTCTGCAGCTTAGCCCAATGTATTAACTGCAGCCTCCATGCCACGTTTTTTAAATACTACAACACACACGGGACAGTGGGACCAGGCTCCTGCTGCATACTCACTGAATGGCCTTGTTGCAGACAGTCCACAGTCTGTGATTCGAGGGTGGACGTGGAGCGGGGCTCAGCAGGATGTGCGTGGTGAAACAGGAGCAGTCCTCCAGGAGGACCACGACCGTGTCGTGGGGTTTGGGGGCTTGCGTGCCTCAACGACCCGGAGAGCTATGCGGGCTGGAGTCAGGGCCTTGTGCTTTTCCTCTTGGTCGGGTCACCCATGCCAATCAAGTCAAAGGGTAGAGGCCGGACGAAGAGTGGCCCGCTGGTCCTCCAGGCTCAGGGATTGAGCTCGGGGTAAACAACCCTGACTGATCAAAAAGAAAATAATCGTCATGGAAACGGCAATGAAGGTAGAGGAGCTTCATTGCTGCCCAAGCACCAGTGGCATAATGGGCAGTAAGTAGGCAGGAGGAGAGATAATGATTGACATGCTGCACCCCCTCCACCCCCCCACCCTCACCACAAACACCAGCTAAGCCATTTTACTGCTCCATTTGCATCATCTAGCGTATTTCCCATTCCTTTCATTCAGGGTTCCAATTAAATTACATACCTTCATTTACTTCTCATTTCAGTAATATTTCATTAAAACAGTAAACTTATCATAGTAGATTCAGAAAATCCTATGGCCCCAGTTTCTTGATTTTTTTACTTGTGGCCTATAAAATCCAGCACGGCTCCCTGGGGAGGATGTGTAATATAATAATAATAACAACAATAATAATAACAATAATAATAACTTTATTGATACAGAGTTGGAAATTCTTTTATTCCAGCAGCAACTTTTATAAACACACTTAGCAGTGTGCAGACTTACCTAATAAGGTACAGAATAATAATATACATAATAATAGTGTGCAAAAATAATGTATGAAATAATAAATTGTACTATGATGTGTGTTTTCCTGTCTCACAGAGATGAACTTTTGTACATGTTTATTGCGTTTGGAGCTGAATGAGCCTGTTTGAAGGGTGCTCTGCTGTTTATTCAGTAGGTCACGGAGAGGATGTGCCAGATTGTCCAGATTGTTTAGTGACCTCCTCTCCACCACAAACCCAGAAGAGACCAGGTTGTGGCCAAGGACGGATCCAGCCATCTTGATGAGTTTATTTAGTCTTTTTGCGTCACCAGCTCCGATGCTGCTCCCCCAACATAAAGCCACAAAGGAGGCTGCACTCGCTACAACAGGCTGGTAAAAGATCTCCAACATCCTGCTGCACACATTAAAGGATTTCAGATTCCTTAGAAAATAGAGTCCACCCATCCCTTTCTTGTAAACAGCCCTGGTATTGATTTTCCAGTCGAGTCTGTTGTCGGGTTGAACACCCAAGTATTTGTACTGCTCCACTTCCGCAACCTCTTTCCCCAGAATGTATACAGGACTCGTCACAGTCCTCTTCCTCTTAAAATCAGTCACCATCTCCCTGGGCTTGGCAACATTCAGGAGCAGGTGACCCTCCTGCACCACTCCACAAACTTGTCCACCAGTCCTCTGCACTCCGACGCCTGCCCATCTCTGATATGCCCGACCACCGCAGAGTCATCAGAGAACCTCTGCAAGTGACAAGACTCAGATTTGTACTGAAAGTCTGAAATGTATGGTGAGAACAGAAACGGAGACGGGACAGTCCCTTGTGGCATTCCAGTGCCACCCAGCTCCACCTCGGACAGAGAACTAGCCAGCCATACAAACGGGGGTCTATGTATCAGGTAGTCAGTAATCCAGGAGAAAGTGGATTTGTTTATGCCCATCCTTTGCAGCTTCTCGCTCAGAAGAAGTGGCTGGATTGTACTGAAGACACCAGAGAAATCAAAATGTGTGATTCTCACAACGCGGCCAGCATCATCCCGGTGGGTAACAGGTAGATGACAGCATCATCCACTCCCACATGAGGCTGGTAGGCAAACTGTGGAGGGTCCAATGAAGATCTCACCTATGGTTCAAGGTAAGTCAGGACCAGCCTCTCCAGCAGCTTCGTCTCATGAGATGGGAGGGCAATTTGGCCAACGATGAAAACCACTGATTTAATTGACCTTAGAAATAGGCCGTTCGGCCATCGAGCCTGCGCCGAACCATTTAAATTGCCTAGGTCCATCGACCTGCACCTGGAGGAGACCTCCATACCTTCCCCATCCAAACTTCTGTTGAACATTGAAATCAAAATGGCATCCACCACTTGTGCTGGCAGCTCGTTCCACACTCTCACCTCCCTCTGAGTGAAGAGGTTTCCCCTCATGTCCCCTTAAACATTTCACCTTTACCCTTAACCCATGACCTCTATTTGTAGTCTCAGTGGAAAAAGCCTGCTTTGCATTTACCCTGTCTATACCCCTCATAATTTTGTATACCTCTATCAATCTTCAACATTCTAGGGAATAAAGTCCTAACCCATTTAATCTTTCCTTATAACTCAGGTCCCCAAATCCTGGCAACATCCTTGTAAATTTTCTCTGTCTTATTTACATCTTTCTTGTAGGTAGATGGCCAAAACTGCACACAATACTCCAAATTAGGCTTCACTAATATCTAGAACAATTTCAACATAACATCTCAGCTTCAGTATATTCAATATTTGATTTATTAAGGCCAATGTGCTGAAAGCTTTTTCTTTACAACCCTATCTACCTGTGACATCACTTTCAATGAATTAAGAACTTGTATTTCCAGATCTCATTGCTCTACCCCGCTCCTCAATGCCCTACCACTCACTGTGTAAGACCTAACCTGCTTTATCCTCCCAAAGTGCAACACTTCACCTCACTCTTGCCTGCATTAAATTCCACCTGCCATTTTTAGCCCATTTTTCCACCTGGTCTAGATCTCGCTGCAAGCTTTGAAAATCTTCCTCGCTGTTCACTGCACCCCCAGTCTGGGTGTCATCTGCAGATTTGCTGATCCAGTCAATCACATCATCATCCAGATTGTTGATATAGATGGCAAACAACAACGGAACCAGTACCGATCCCTGTGGCACTCCACTAGTCACAGTTCTCCAGTCAGAGAAGCAACTCTCTCCTACCACTGTCTGGCCAATGTCCAATCCAATTTGCTACCTCATCTTGAATGTCAATCGACTGAACCTTCTTGACCAACCTCCTAATGCAGGACCTTGTCAAAAGCTTTGCTGAAGTCCATTTTGACAACAACCACTGCCTTGCCTTCACCAACTTTCCTGGCAACTTCCTCGAAACTCTCTGTAAGATTGGTTAGACACAACCTACCACGCACAAAGCTATGATGACAATCACGAATCAGTCCCTGTCTATCCACATACTCAGGTATCCAGTTTCTTACAGTACCTTCCAATAACTTTCCTACTTCTGATGTCAGGCTCACTGGCCTATAATTCCCTGGTTTATTTTTAGAGCTTAAACAGCAGAACAACATTAGCTATTCTCCAATCCTCCGATACCTCACCTGTCACTAAGGATGGTTTAAATATCTCTGCTAGGGCCCTACAATGTTTGCACTAGCCTCCCACAGGGTCTGAGGGAACGCTTTGTCAAGCCCTGGAGATCTGTCCACCCTAACTTGCCTCAAGACAGCAAAATCCTCCTCCTCTATAATCTGTACACTGTTGCTTTGCCTCACTTCTGTAGACTCTGTGTCCATCTCCCGAGTAAGTACAGATGCAAAAAACTCCATTTAAGATTTCCCGCACATGGATTACAGTTCCAATCTTCCAGAGGACCAGTTTTGTCCCTCACAATCATCTTAACATATCTGTAGAAGCCAGTAGGATTACAGACAGATGATTGTATTGTTCAAACCTGTAAGCGAGTATAAAATGTTAAATTACAAGAAAAATGACAATTAATAGCAATTTGGAACATAATCCAGCAGCTCGTTGATGTACTGGGGTGGGACAGTTGACACACTGTAAATCAGAGAGTACTGAATGATTCAGCACAGGAACGGTGTCACAGTAGGTTCTTTAACATTGCCACTTTACTTACCCTTGGTGGGGGAGGCAGGGATCTGGCAGCAGCGACCTGAAACAGACCAGGACAACTGATCAACAGCTGTGTTTCCAACAGTGCTGACGGATCCTCGTGAGTTTCATGAGGCTTGGGTGGAGCGGATCCACCTAGGAGGAATGGCATGTGTGCGTTTTCTTGACTCTGCACTGGCAGTCCACAGCTTGGGAGGAGGTTTCATTCTGAGAACTGTTCCGGTACTAGCATCAATACGGTAGAGTAGTGGTTAGTTAACACTATTGCAGCACCAGTGACCCAGCTTCAGTTCTGCCGTTGTTTGCAGGTTCTCCCCGTTAACCTGCGTGCGTTTTCTCCCAGTGCTCCGGTTTACGGGCCTGCCAGTTTAGTTGGTCACGTGGATCTAACATGCTCATTGGGGTGGAAGTGCCTGTTACTCTGCTGTACCTCTAAATCTTCTCTGAGGATCATCACCTTGTCGTGGAGGAGAAGCTTCTGAGTTTCTGAGATCATAGAACGTAGAAACTTACAGCACGTTACGGGCCCTTACGTTGTGCCGACCACGTAGCCTACTCTGGAGACTGCCTAGAAGTACCCGAGCACACAGCTCTCTGTTTTCCTGAGGATCCCCGGAGAGACGCGGCTGGAGTTTAGCTCCTGTGAGGGTCGCCCTTGGCAGTCAGATCGAAGGGGAGAATGCAGACAAAGAGCGATCCAGCCACAGTCTCAGTGGTGGAGACGGAGGAAGATGATGACACATCACAATGGCCGTGGAGACGGAGGAAGATGATGACACATCACAATGGCCGTGGAGACGGAGGAAGATGATGACACATCACAATGGCCGTGGAGATGGAGGAAGATGATGACACATCACAATGGCCGTGGAGACGGTGATGACACATCACAATGGCCGTGGAGACGGAGGAAGATGATGACACATCACAATGGCCGTGGAGACGGAGGAAGATGATGACACATCACAATGGCCGTGGAGATGGAGGAAGATGATGACACATCACAATGGCCGTGGAGACGGTGATGACACATCACAATGGCCGTGGAGACGGAGGAAGATGATGACACATCACAATGGCCGTGGAGACGGTGATGACACATCACAATGGCCGTGGAGACGGAGGAAGATGATGACACATCACAATGGCCGTGGAGACGGTGATGACACATCACAATGGCCGTGGAGACGGAGGAAGATGATGACACATCACAATGGCCGTAGAGACAGAGGAAGATGATGACACATCACAATGGCCGTGGAGACGGTGATGACACATCACAATGGCCGTGGAGACGGAGGAAGATGATGACACATCACAATGGCCGTGGAGACGGAGGAAGATGATGACACATCACAATGGCCGTGGAGACGGTGATGACACATCACAATGGCCGTGGAGACGGAGGAAGATGATGACACATCACAATGGCCGTGGAGACGGTGATAACACATCACAATGGCCGTGGAGACGGAGGAAGATGATGACACATCACAATGGCCGTGGAGACGGTGGAAGGCGATGACACATCACAATGGCCGTGGAGACGGTGATGACTCATCACAATGGCCGTGGAGACAGAGGAAGATGATGACACATCACAATGGCCGTGGAGACGGTGGAAGGCGATGACACATCACAATGGCCATGGAGACAGAGGAAGATGATGACACATCACAATGGCCGTGGAGACGAAGGAAGATGATGACACATCACAATGGCCGTGGAGACGGAGGAAGATGATGACACATCACAATGGCCGTGGAGACGGTGATGACACATCACAATGGCCATGGAGACGGAGGAAGATGATGACACATCACAATGGCCGTGGAGACGGTGGAAGGCGATGACACATCACAATGGCCGTGGAGACGGTGATGACACATCACAATGGCCGTGGAGATGGTGGAAGGTGACCGCAGTGAAGAGACCCCAGTTGTCCTGCATTCTCTGCCACGGGACCCGGAGCCTGATCTTCCGAGGGCCATGGAGTGGGCGCTGGTGCATCAGCCTCGCCCAGGCATCCTCCACTAAGTGAATCCACACTAATATCGCTTAGTTAAATAAATAATGTGGGAGTGGATTGGAGATAGAGGAGTGAGCAGGTGAGGGAACTGTGGCCGACAGCCGACCTCGCTGACTCCATGTCTGCTTCGCGCTCCCAGCCTCTGATTGCTCATTTGTACAGAGTGTCCGTAAGTCAGGCACTCCAGGCGCGGGAAAGACCTGCACTACAGAAACGTGCATTGCCTGAAGTTGTCCATTGATCATATCCGCCCTGCGGTTCAGGAGTTCAAACCCTTCAAACAATCTGGTCGTGCCCCATTTAGCCGGGGGGAAATGATAAAGGTGAGACTTAAGCTGATTGTCACCTTCAGAAGTTTGGGAACTCTAAAGTCATGAGTTGGTGTCGATGTAGGAAAAGATGGGGGGGAGGTGGGGAAGCCAATTGCACACAGCAAGATCCCACAAGCAGCACAGAGGTGAATGCTCACGTGATCCGTTCCAGTGACACCGCTTGAGGGGATCTCTCAGAAATCTGCCAGGAAAACAGGGCCACATCTGCCTAGTCACGCAGCACAGAAACAGACCTGTTGCCACATCGAGTCCGTGCTAACCATTAAAGACACATTTACTGCACATTTCTAACAACTCTCCCTGCCTCACCCCACAGGGGTCTAGTAACGCACACGCGTCTGGAATGCGTGGGGAAACCACCGCGCATACAGCGGGGTTGAACTTGAGTCGCTGGAGCTGTGAGACCGTGACTCTCCGTGACCCGCTGCACCATGGACTCGTTCTTCTTCTATTTCCGGCAGTTTAGACGCATTACTGCCCTCCGCAAGATGTACAATTACAGAATCTCAAGAAACTCAAATATAAACTAGTCGCACATAGAAACAGAATAATAAACTTTTCAATCATATGGTGGTTCTCTTGGCGGCCAAATATATTTAAGTCAGACAGCCTCTTGAACAACATTCTTCTTTCAAATTTATATCGATTACAACTCAGCAAAACTTGCTGAACTGTCTCTGGACTACCACAGTCACATAACCCAGTTGGATGTCTTCCTATTATCTTCATGTATTTTTTTTAAACAAAGTATACTTTATTCAAAAATAAAATTATATACAATAACCATTCAAAGACTTTCAATTCTTTACAGTTGGTACCATTACTGTCTTTACATTTTCAAAGTAATAGTTTAGCCCACAATGCCCCAACCTAAGTCTTGTTAATTTCTCCATATCTCTATGATTTAAAGAGTAACAGTCTGAGACCTTTTTAACTAGAGGGTGACTAGAAAAGAAATGCCTTCCCTTTAATTCATTTTTTCAATCCTCCTGCTATTTCTTCTCTATGCCTTTTTTTAATCCTACTTCTCAATTCTGCTCTGCCTAGGGGTATTCTAATTCCTAGATGCCCGCTCTGTAGGGAAGGCTTTGCAATGCCATCCACAATTTCATTTCCCTCCACCCCAGCATGCCCAGGTATCCATGTAAATCTGACTTCACAACCCATCTTCCCTACTCTAAACAAAGCTAAGAGAATCTCCATAACTATGTCAGGATGAGCTTTTGGTTTATTAACCTTTTATATCCTCTAAGGCAGCAGCAGAATCCGAACAGACACTGACTCTTTCAGAAGGCACCGTCTCCGTTAGGACGGTCTGCGGAGGACGTTGTGCGCGTGCGTCCCGAGCCCATTCACTTCACGTTACGAGATTTACAAAGAGGTTTCAAGGACTGTAGAATTGTCACCCTGGGGAGGATCCGGCTGGCTTGGGTTTTAACTGTGCTGCGGGGGTTAATTGGGGTGTGTACAGCTGAGAAGCCAAGTTAAGATAAACAGTGAAGAACTCTTCCCTCCGCAGGGAGGTATTCAGGTGACATAGATTAAAGTTAATTGGTAGAAGGATAAGAGAAGAGTTGAAGCAATGAGTTGTGGGTATTTGGAACTTACTGGCCAAAAATAGATGGGCCGAATGCTCCCGGTCTTTTCCCTAGTTGTGTTGGGGAATCAGGAACTAGAGGGAAGGTGAGAGGAGGGAAACTAAACTGGAACTTGAGGGAAGCTTTATTTACAGAAAGGGTGGAATGAGCTGCCAGAGGAAGTAGTTGAGGCAGGTGCATCAGCAACTGTTAAAGACAGTTGGACAGGTGGACAGGTACCTGGATGGGAAAGGTTTAGAAGCTTATGGGCCAATAGCTGACAAGTGAATCTTGGTTAGCATAGATCATCTGGGCTGAATGGTCTCTTTCTGTGTGGTATTACTATAAAAGACCAGTGGAAGCAGACATCATCCTCACATTTGAAGGGTGTGTATGGAGCTGCAACCTGCAGGGATGGAGGAATTGGGAATTAACCTGGTTAGCATCTGGCTAGCATGGAGACGATGGGTGGAATGGTCTCCTACTGTGCTGCAAACTGCAGTGATTCTGAGTACTACAGTCTCAGTCACACCCAGTACGAGTGTTTGCTGAGTAGAATCTTGCTGGGTGATGGAGGTCCGGTCATCGCTCGGCCATTACAGTTGGCGAACCTGGACTTCAAACACACTGTATCGAAGGCAGGAATTCGAGTCTCATCCAGTAAGAGGTGGTGGGTCACTGTGTGTCAGATGAACTCCTGCAGCAAGGCCTGGTCAAGGACAGTCCTGCATTCCATCGGGAAGCTGCCTCTCCAAACCTTTGGAGGCACAAGAGGCCGCAGATACTGAAATCTTGAGCAACAACTACATGCAGCTACAGGAATCAGCTGGTCAGGCAGCATCCGTGGAGAGAAGTGTACAGTCGATGTTTCAGGTCAAAACCCTTTATCCCCAAATCCTCGCCTGGACTAGGAGGCAAAAAGGAAGGAAATTTTATTAAGTAATTTATTTTAATATTTTATTTATTTCTCTGATCAAAGCTCCACCTTCTGTGAAAGAACTCCCAGTGTTGGGGTCTCCACACCAGGACCCCTGCAGCCCAGTTGCCACTGAGACCTCAGCGCTGTGCCTGAGGAGGTGGGAACAGCCCTCTGCGTCTGAGCTAGGCTGCATTCAGACCCGCAGGCAGCGGGATGGTCATGTTGTAAAATTTGCCCCGGTATCTTCACTGGTCAGAACTTTGCTCAGGTTTCCTCCGCTCTTCTTCACTACAGAGCCAATTAATGCTTCACCGTCTGGTGATGTGACACTCCCTCGTGAGTAACCATGTGGGAGCTGTGGTTTGGAACTGCCGTCCTGTTTCAGTAGCTGGTGAGGTTAGGGATAAGGTACTGTCAGCAGGGCTGAGAGAGGACAGAGACCGTGGAATACTCCGTCAATGCCGCTGCTGGAGGCAGGTGACAACATACTGGCGGCTCTCAGAGCAGGAAATACAACTGAATATTAATAACACTTGTTCTGTAAAAAAATATTATGGTAAATGATCACCGCAAACAATAAAGAGACGAGCAAAGGCGAGGCTGACTCAAAGGTTGAGGCATGTTTGAGGAAAGGTGGTCAGAGCGAGGCGAGGCATGTTGGAAATGGAGTCGGGACGCGCGAAGCAGATAGAAGTCTGAGCAGAGGAGTTTTCAGCCCGTCCAGCTAAACCGAGAGTGAGGTGTCTGATTGGTCTAAGCGCTGGGCCGATTTGGAAAGATTGGCTACGGGTCAGAACGTGGTGGCGGTGTCCAGGCCCAGAATGTATCGATGGGATGGAGCCCAGGTTTTAGAGTGAGGAACGACCCGTTGTCTGGCCTATTTAAATGCCGAGGGTCGGGCTGCTTCACTCTCCACTGCGCTGAGGCTGTGGGCCTGCTCCAGGCTTCGTGTCTGTGGTCTTATTTTAATTCTGAATGCTGGTCGCTTGTTTTGATTGATTGCACAATTTGTTTTTTTTCCGCTCTCTCTGCACATTGGGTGCTTGTTGAATTTTTAAAAATAGGTTCACTTTGGATTTCTTGCTTTGTGACTGCCCGTGAGGACACAAATCTTAAGGTTGTATATTGTATACATACTTTGATAATGAATATACTTCAAATACTCTGTTAATCTGGAGCGCTCGGGTCTCTGATCGGGCCAGATTCGTAGGTTTTCCAGAATATTGGATATTACGACATAACTTTTTTTTCCGAAGTTACACTGTAGAATAAAACATCTTCCAAGGAGCCCGGTGAGTTTCAAATGGAATCTAACAAATATAATGGGAGCCCAGAAACTGTGGCCCTGGTGAGTGAATGAGGTCATGGGAACCGGGACACGGTGAGTGAATGGGAGAGTGTGGCGAAGGAGATCTGAACCGTCAGGATTTCCAAATTGTCAGGTCGCAGGTTATTGAATTGCCCAGGTGATCCTCAGCTTTAGCGCCACCAGGTGGTCATACCATGTAACATCGAGATCAGGCAACTCAGTCACGTCACATCCTCTGCTGTACTGTGAGGTGTGACTATAGCAAGTGGATGCAGATATACAGAATATTTCTTAAATGATGAGCATCAGTTTAAGATAAACAACAGCTCTCAACTCTTGGATCAGACTAAATATTCTCATGCCAATTTATTCAGAGCATTTTTGTTTGGACAAGTCAACAGGGTTTCATTTTATTTTGCCTACAACCTGAGGGTTGATTTAAACATGCTTTGAATGTCTACAAATCTGCCCACTAAGGTAGGGGACAGCAGTGTGGCGGTGATGCACCATCAATAACTCACTCTGAGACGTAAAAGCGCGGTATCGGCTTTTATTGGCTGGAAGAAGGAACAAGCAGTGAGTGACCACCATACTACATCCTGGAGACTGAGAGGCTGGGTTCAGACCTCCATCACCTTTATACAGGGGTCTGTGGGAGGAGACACAGGAGCAGTCATCAGGGGGCATGTCCAGACAGGCATATGTAGTTCACCACAGGGGGGTGTCACCATCAGAAGGGGTTCAGCAGTTTGAGGAAGTGTCTCGACACCACCTTCTCAAGAGTGATTCAGCTCGGCTGATAAACACTCGTTTCCCCAGCAATTTCCACGTCACATTAAAAAAATGGGAACAAAAATCCTTTTACGACAGATGGTGCAATCTGCAATTCTTCTACTGTTGCCTATATACACTGACATCTATGGTTTATTTTGTATGAGTTTTTTAAGCTGGTTTTGAATAAAGGGGTTCTTAATGCTGTTTTAGTGTTTTAAGCTACATAAAAATTGCTTTTAATGTTGTTGACTCATGGAGTCCTAGAGCCAGTGTTTACCACCTACCCCTAATCACTCAAGAGGAGTGGTGGTGTGTCACTGAGCCCCTTCCAGCGATATCACTCCCACACTGCAGATCTCTAATGCATAGTGGTCAATTGTGCATCGAAAAATACAGCACTGGAATCGGATTATTGCTATCACATGTGTCGTGGTACACTGAAAAGCTGGTCTTGCATATGGTTTATACAGATTAAATCATTACACCGTGTATGGAGCTGGAATGTGCTTGTCAGTGCCTGTCAGAAGGTAAAGATATCAGGTTTAGGGAACCTTGGTCTTCAAGTGATATTGAGGCCCAGGTAAATAAACAGAAAGAGGTGCATAGCAGGTACAGGCAGGTAAGAACAAATGAGGTACTTAAAGAGATTAAGAAATGCAAAAGAACATTTAAAAAATAAATCAGGAGGGCTAAAAGAAGGTATTGAGTTGCCATAGCAGACAAGGTGAAAAAGAATACTAAGGGATTCTGCAGATACGTTATAGTCATAGAAAATTATAGCACAGTAACAGGCCCTTCAGCCCATCTAGTTCATGCCAAATAGCTTGAACTGCCTATTCCCATCAACCTACACTGAGACCATAGCCCTCCATATCCTTACCACTCATGTGCCCAACCAAACTTCTCTTCAATATTGAAATCAAACTCGCGTGCAATACTTGTGCTGGCAGCTCATCCCTCACTCTCATGTCCCTCTGAGTGAAGAAGTTTCCCCTCATGTTCCCCTTAGACATTTCACCTTTCATCCTTAACCTACGACCTCTACCTGTAGCCCCACCCAACCTCAGTGGAAAAAGCCTGTCCTCCAGTTCTCTGAAAAGTGGCAGATGCCATTTAATGCCAACAAGTGTGAGGTGCTGCACTTCAGTGGGACCAACCAGTGTAGGACTTGATGGTAGGGCACTGGGGAGTGCTGGAGAACAAAGGGATCGGGGAATACAGGCCTATAATTCATTGAAAGTGACTTCGCAGGTAGATGGGGTCATAAAGAAAGCTTTTGGCACATTGGCCTTCATAAATCAATGCACTGAGTACAGGAGATGGCATGTGTCCTGTGGGGG
Organism: Hemitrygon akajei; assembly: GCF_048418815.1. Taxonomy (NCBI): domain Eukaryota; kingdom Metazoa; phylum Chordata; class Chondrichthyes; order Myliobatiformes; family Dasyatidae; genus Hemitrygon; species Hemitrygon akajei. The sequence goes on from NC_133139.1 coordinate 69,845,200, forward strand.
CGTGGCTTGTTCTGATTGTCAAAAGTAACTTCGGTTGTGATTGGTTAGTTTAGAAGCAGCAGCTGCTTTTCCCATTGGATATTGCCTGGTGTCCAGTTTCAGATATCCTGGGTGTATAAAGCTGCATGTGAAAGGGACTTTCTCTCTTCTTCCTTTGTTTTAGGCAAAGGTGCACATGATGATTAAGAAGGTATCTTCTACGTGAACATTGAGTTAAGTATGTTTGTTGATTATTCAGCTTTGTACTATCTGTAACTTAGGGAACATGAATGTTTCTTTGAATTTTTACCGTTTAATGATTAATAAACCTGTTTGAGGTCAGTGCATTTCGTGTCTCACTTGCTGGACCCACAAACATGATTCAACGTTACAGGATGTTGTGTTGAAGCTGTGTAAGACATTGGTGAGGCCTAATTAAGAGTACTGTGTGTAGTTCTGGCCACTTACCTACAGGAAAGATGTAAATAAGATTGAAAAATGTATGAAGAAAATTTATAAGGATGTTGCAGGGACTCGAGGACCTGAGTTGTAAGGACAGATTGAATAGGTTCGGACTTTATTCCCTGGAACAGAGAAAATTGAGGGGAGATTTGATCGAGGTATGCAAAATTATGAGGGGTATAGATAGGCTGTCCTCCAATCCTCTGGCACCTCACCTGTCACTAAGGATGAGTTAAATATCTCTGCTACGGCCCCAGCCGTTTCTGCACTTGCCTCCTGCAGGGTCCAAGGGAGTGCCTTGTCAGGCCCTGGGGATTCATTTACCCTAGTTTGCCTCAAGACAGCAAACAGCAACTCCTCTGTAATCTGTATAGGGTCTGCTTGTGGACGCTGCTTTGCCTTACTCTAAAGACTTTGTGTCCATCGCCCGAGGAAATACAGATGCTAAAGAATATCTCCCCCATCCCTTTTGGCTCTGTTAATGGATTACCATTCCGATCTTTCAGAAGGCCAATTTAGTCCCTTGCAAACTTTTTGCTAACATATCTTTAGAATCACTTGGGATTCTCCTTCGCCTTGTCTGCTAGGGCAACCCCATGCCTTCTTTTATCGCTTCTGATTTCTTTCTTAAGCTTTCTCTTGCATCTGTTATACTCTACAAGCACCTCATTTGTTCCTACCTGCCTATACCTACTATGAACCTCCTCCTTTTTCTTAATCAGGCCTCAATGTAACATCTATTGAAAAACAAGCTTCCCTACATCTGTTATCTTTACCTTTTATTGTAGCAGGCATATACACACTTTGTACTCTCAAAATTTCACTTTTGAAGGCCTCACAATTACCGACACACCTTTGCCAGAAAACAGCCTGTCCCAATCCACACTTGCCTGATCCTTTCTGGTCCCATTAAAATTGGCCTTTCTTCAATCTAGTATCTCAACCCACAGACCAGACATGTTTTTGAATATTTCCTTTGAAACTAATGGAATTGTGATCACCAGATGCAAAGTATTTCCCGACACAAACTTTTGTCACCTGCCCTGACTCATTCCCTAACAGCAGGTCAAGTCTTGCACCCTCTCTCATTGGGATCTCTATGTACTGAAAACATTTGACAAAGTCTTTGGCATCCAGTCTTTTTACAGTATGTGAGTCCCAGTCAATATGAGGAAAATTAAAATCACTACTGTAACAACCTGATGTTTCTTGCAAGTCACTGATCTCTCTACAAATTTGTTCCTCTAAATCAGAATCAGGTTTATTATCACCGGCATGTGTCATGAAATTTGTTAACTTAGCAGCAGCAGTTCAATGCAATACATAATCTAGCAGAGAGAGAAAAATAATAATAAATAAATTACAGTATGTGTATATTGACTAGATTAAAATCATGTAAAAACAGAAATACTATATATTAAAAAAAACAAGGTAGTGTCCAAGGGTTCAATGTCCATTTAGGAATCGGATGGCAGAGGGGAAGAAGCTGTTCCTGAATCACTGAGTATGTGCCTTCAGGCTTCTGTACCTCCTACCTGATGATAACAGTGAGAAAAGGGCATGCCCTGGGTGCTGGAGGTCCTTAATAATGGATGCTGCCTTTCTGAGACTCTGTTCCTTGAAGATGTCCTGGGTACTTTGTAGGTTAGTACCTAAGATGGAGCTGACTAAATTTATAACCCTCTGCAGCTTATTTTGGTCCTGTGCAGTAGCCCCTCCATACCAGACAGTGATGGAGCCTGTCAGAATGCTCTCCACGGTACAACTATAGAAGCTTTTCAGCGTATTTGTTGACATGCCAAATCTCTCAAACTCCTAGTATAGTCGCTGTCTTGTCCTCTTTATAACTACATCGATGTGTTATATCCCTCAGACTGCTGGGTGTACTATAATATAGTACTTTAACGTAGTCATACCTTTCTTATTACTCAGTCCACCTGTAACGCCTCACTAAACGAGTTCTCCAGTCTGTCCTGACTGAGCACTAGCATGATATTTTCCTTGATTAGTAAGGCCAACCCTTCTCCTTTAATCCCTCCCGCTCAGTCACATCTAAAACAACAGAACCCTGGAATACTGAGCTGCCAGTCCTGTCCCTCCTGCACCCACGTCTCACTGATTGCTACAATATCATAATTCCAGGTGCTGATCCAAGCCCTGAGCTCATCCGCCTTTCCTACAATACTTCTTGCGTTGAAGTATAGACAGCTCAGGATACAATTTGCACCCTGCTCAAACTTCTGCTGTCTGGGGTCTGTCTCCACAACCACTGTTCTGGCACCCTGGTTGTCATCCTCCTGCAACCCTAGTTTAACCTCCCTCTCCCAGCAGCACCAGCTGGAATACCAGGGGCAAAATTGGTCCTTTGGAAGATCAGAATGGTAGCCTATGCCTGGAGCCGGAGATGGATGGGTCCATAGAAGTGAAGCAAAGCAGCACTGAGGTCATAGATCCCATACAGATTGCAGAGGAGGGGGTGTTTACTGTCTTGAGGCAAATTAGGGTGGATAAATCTCCAGGACCTGACAAAGTGTTCACTCAGACCCTACGGGAGGCAAGGGCAGAAATTGCAGGGGCCCTAGCAGAGATATTTAACCCATCCTTTGTGGCAGTTGAGGTGTCAGAGTACTGATGGTTTGCTGATGTTGTTCTGCTGTTTAAGAAAGACTCTAAAAATAAACCAGGAAATTATAGGTCACAGTGCCTGACATCGGTAGTGAGAAGGTTATTCTAAGGGACCAGTATTGACAGAGAATGGACTGATTAGGGATAGTCACCATGGCTTCATGAATGAAAGGTCAAACCTAACCAATCTGATCGAGGAAGTTACCAGGAAAGTTGATGAAGGCAAGGCATGGACATTTGGTAAGGCTTTTGACAAGGTCCTGCATAGCGGGTTGGTCAAGAAGGTTCAATCGCTCTGCATCCAAGATGAGGTATTATATTCAATTAGACATTGGCTTTGTGAAGCCAGGGAGTGGCAGTAGGTGGTTGCAGCTCTGACAGGAGGCCTGTGACTAGTGGTGCACCATAGGGATTAGTGCTGGGTCTATTGTCATCTATATTATTGATCTGGATGATAATGCGGTCAACTGGATCAGCAAATTTGCAGATTTTACCAAGACTGGGGATGCAATGGATAGTGAGGAAGCCTATCAAGCTTGCAGTGGGATCTGAACCAGCTGGAAAAACGGGGAGAAAACTGTCAGATGGGATTTAATGCAGACGAGTGTGAGGGTAGGTCATCCAGGGTGGGTCCTACACAGTGAACACCAGGGCACGGAGGAGTGTGGTGGAACAAAGGGATCCGGGAATACAGGTACACAATTTGTGGAAAGTGATGTCACAGGCAGAGAAGCATGCATAGAAAGCTTTTGGCACATTGGTCTTCATAAATCATAGTGTTGAGTACAGGAGATGGGATGTTATGTTGAAATTGTATAAGATGTTGATGAGGCCTAATGCGGAGTATTGTGTGCAGTTTTGGTTACCTACCTTAAGGAAAGATGTAAATAAGATAAATATGATGGCAGAATATAGTATTAATGGTAAGACTCTTGGCAGTGTGGAGGATCAAAGGGACCTTGGGGTCCGAGTCCATAGGATGCTCAAAGCAGCAGCGCAGATTTACTCTGTGGTTAAGAAGACATACGATGTATTGGCCTTCATCAACCATGGAATTGAATTTAGGAGCCGAGAGGTAATGTTGCAGCTATATAGGACCCTAGTCAGACCCCACTTGGAGTACTGTACCCAGTTCTGGTCACCTTACTACAGAAAGGATGTGGAAGCCATTGAAAGGGTGCAGAGGAGATTTACAAGGATGTTACCTGGATTGGGGAGCGTGCCTTATGAGAATAGGTCGAGTGAACTTGGCCTTTTCTCCTTGGAGCGACGGCAGATGAGAGGTGACCTGATAGAGATGTATAAGATGAAGAGAGGCATTGATCATGTGGATAATCAAAGGCTTTTTCCCAGTGTTACATACCCCATGGGTATCTTGTGACTGTCTTATGACCCTGATGTAATTGAATATCTGGTGAGCATGATGATGGTGATGGTGATGGCCTTGTGATGGTGGGGTGATGTAATTTCCCGCCAGTGTGAGGTCACATGATGTAATTTTCCCGCCAGTGAGAGGTCATGTGATGGCCTGTTCTAACAGGTATAAAACGGGAAGGGTTAGTTCTTTGTTTAATTCATCAGTTACTCCGTTATGCTGCATATTCTTTTCATGATGCAGTTTTGTTTTAAAATGGAGTTTTAATTTCTATCTTAAGTCTCAAAGGTTATTGCTGGCAGTTTCGCCACAACGCTGCCAGTTTTAGTCCAGTTGGAGAGTGAAGAATTTACTGAAGTACGGAAAACTGGAAGGATCGAGAAAAGTTGGTGTAGTCGGCAGTTTACTACAGGATAGACATTATTGAATCCTCATTCAGAAGGTCATAACCTGCATTCGAGATAGCCCCTGCATTGTGAAAGCAGAAAGGGTTGGATGCAGCGTTATTCACCAAGGAAAAGGTCAGTTCCTTTAAGCCATTTTTATTTCCTTCATCGTAAATCCTTCCAGCAAGGCATATTCCGGCTGGGATCAGCAGTAGCATCACGTCATCAGGGAATTTGTTACTTCAGGAAAGTCTCTCCTAATTGACTGTGTAAATCATTTGGACTTTCGCATTTACCACTTTTAAGAACTGTGTTCGCATTTATTGCTTTAAGAACTGTGTTTGCATTTATCGCTTTAAGAACTGTTTGAGTTGCCATATAGCAGTTAACTTCCGGTTAAGTTAGTCATTTGTTGACAGTGTTTCTCCTTATAGATGCTGCCTGGCCTGCTGTGTTCCACCAGCATTTTGTGTGTGTTATTTGTTTACTTTTAATTTGTTGTTGAGCTGAGTTTAAATAAATATTTCTTTGGTTATAAAAAACCAGTCCCAGTTCTATATTCATTGTTGCCGTACCATAACAATTGGGGGCTCATCCGAGATATGTTTTGTTGCGCTTAAGTGCTTGTTTAATTATCAGTCTGATTTGAAAGGGAAATACCCAATTCTTTTGTTTGATTGGTTTGTGGGTGGTATTCGGCAACAATGAATATTGACGACTTTCTGGCATCACCAGACGTGGAGTTATTAGCGAAGGCAAAGAAGAGTGATGTATCTGAGATTGCTAGCAGGTTGGAATTTAAAGGTATTCTGAAGGCTACAACAAAGCCTGCAATTCAGAGGAAAATTGTGGAACATTATATAGATTCTGGTGTTTTTGATGAAGCAGTGTTAGATAGGTTCCCTGTAAGTAAAGCAGTGATCCAGTTACACCTGGAACAGGTACCGTTAGAAAAGCTTAGAATAGAAACTGAGTTAAAACAGAAACAATTGGAAGCTAATTTGGAACTAAGTTGGTTAGAAGCTGAAAATAAAAAAAGGGAATTGGAACTTGCGACGGCAAAATTAAGGTCTGGTAATCAGTCCTTTGGTTCTAGAAAAATGTTTGTTGTTAGTCAGGAAATTAAATTGGTTCCTCCATTTAATGAAACTGAAGTAGAGAAATTTTTTCAACATTTTGAAACTGTTGCTCTGATTTCAGGGTGGCCAAAAGAGAAATGATCAGTGATGTTACAGAGTGTAATTAAAGACAAGGCACAACAAGTTTATACAGCTTTAACTGCTGAGCAAGCACTTGATTATGATATTGTGAAGCTGCATATACTGAAAGCGTATGAACTGGTTCCGGAAGCATACAGAGATAGATTCAGAAATTTGAAGTGTTATGATCCGGCAGCAATGAATATAGAATTGAGACAGGTTTTTTATAAGCAAATAAAACATTTATTAAACACTGCTCAATAAAAATGATAAGTAAACAAACAACTAACTTAACCGGAAGTTTACTGCTATATGGCAACTCAAACTGTCCTTAAAGTGATAAATGTGAACACAGTTCTTAAAGTGGTAAATATAAAAGTCCAAAATAATTTATACAGTCAATTAGGAGAGACTTTCCTGAAGTAACACATTTCTCAATGACGTGACGTTACTGCTGATCCCAGCCGAAATGCCTTGCCCGAAGGACTTACAACGAAGGAAATAAAATGGCTTAAAGGCACTGACCTTTCCTTGGCCAAATATTGCGTCCAGCTCTTTCTGCTTTCACAATGCAGGAGCTATCTCAGATGCAGGCCACTGCCCTCTGAATGAGGATTCAATAAGGTCGATCCTGTATTACTGATGACGACACCAACTTTACTTGTTCCTTTGGGTTTTCCATACTTTAGTAAATTCTTCACTCTCTGACTGTACTGCAAAGGTAGGAACCAATAATGGCAGCATTTGGCGAGACTGCCGGCAATAACCTTTGAGACTTAAGACAGAAAGCAAAACTCCACTTAACAACAAAACTGCGTCGTGAGACGAATACGCAGCAAAAAGGAGTCACTGACAAATTAAGCCATGGACTGATCTGCACCACCACAGGGCTTTCCCGTTATATACCTGTTGAAACAGGCCATCACATGACCTCCCCCTGATGGGAAAATTACATCATGTGACCTCACACTGGTGGGAAATTACATCACCCCACCATCACAACAGCATTACATCATGCTCACCAGATACTCAATTACATCATGGTCATGTGACAGTCACAAGATACCCACGGAGTACGTAACAGAAGAAATCCATGGAAAAAACTTACATGGAATTTGCCTACGATAAAGCTGTGTGTTTTGAGAGATGGGTTTCCTCTAAAAATGTGAATGGGGAGTATAATAAATTGAAAGAGTTGATTTTAATGAAGAATTAAAAGGAGCATCCCTGTTGAAGTAAGGATGTACTTTAAATGAGAGGGACACTGATACATTGCAGGAGTCTGCTCAATTAGCTGATGAGTAGGCTTTAATCCACAAGAATAAATTTTCTCAGGGTAGAACTTTTAAAAGGAAAAATAGCACAGAGAGTCAAGGTAAACCAGAAATTAAATCAGAAGTTAGTGAGAAAGGTAAGAATGAAGGAAAACATGTGAAGGAAAGACGGTTTGGTCTCATTTGTAATTATTGTAAGAAACCTGGTCACGTAATAGCTGACTGTTTCTGATTGAAGAAGAAGGAGAAGGAAGCAGTCCCAGATGCTTGTGTGCAACATACTGAAACACCTGTAAATCCACAGGGTTCGATAAATACAAATGAAGTTTTGTTAGAGTCTGACCAAGTGAAGAGAGGATATGATCATTTTATAACTGAAGGATTTGTATCCTTGAAAGAGGGATACACTCCGGTGCCAATAAAAATCCTTAGGGATACTGGAGCTTCTCAATCACTGATGTTAGACAGTGTGTTAAAGTTTAATGATGAGCCTGACACTGGTGAGGTAAACTATATACGAGTTGTTGGGAGTGCCCTTATGCCTGAACATTTGCATAGAGTAAATTTGAGGTCAGGGTTAGTTACAGGACTTGTTAAAGTAGGACGACAACCCAGCTTACCTGTGAATGGCGTTTCTCTATTGTTAGGCAATGACTTGGCAGACGGAGCATTTGACAATAAAGTCAGAGGAACCACGGATGGATTCCAACACAGATTCCTCCTGTGTTGTAACTCGAGCTATGGCTATAAAGCTTGATGTGCAGAATGAGGTTGTTACCCATGACTGTTCAACTCAGGATTCGAGTTTTGAGGATGTGTCAGAAACTTTCTTACCTTCATTGTTTGAACAAGATTCTTGGACTAAGTCTGACCATGAAGATTTGTCTCTGTCTTGGAAGGAGATGATAGCAGAGTAGAGACCCTCAGATTATCAAATTAAAAGAACAAGCTCTTCCAGATAGTGAAATTGATAAGGTGCCAGTAGGATATTATTTTGAGACAGGAGTATTGATGAGAAAGTGGAGATTACCTACAATTCCTGCAAGTGATGAATGGAAGGTTGTTCACCAGGTAGTTGTTCCTAAAGTTTATCAAAATGAGATTTTAACTTTAGCTCATAGTGTGCCCTTGGGTGGACATCAAGGGGTGAAGAAAACCGTGGACAAAGTTTTTAAATATTCTTACTGGCCTGGTTTGATAAAAGACGTGGCGACGTTGAAGATGTGGCATTCAGTGAACCATTTTCCAAAATTATTATAGATTGTGTAGGCCCATTACCAAAAACAAAAACTGGCCATCAGTACTTGCTGACCATAACGTGCACTGCATGTAGGTCTCCAGAGGCAGTATCATTTAGGAATATAATGACTAAAACTGTAACAGAGGCTCTTATAAAATTCTTTACTTATTTTGGGTTGCCTATGGAAATACAATCTGATCAAGGTAGTAATTTTTATGTCTGGATTGTTTCAACAGATAGTTTATAAACTGGGAGCTAAGCAGATTACCTTGACTGCATATCATCCAGAATCGCAAGGAGCCTTGGAGAGGTTTCATATGAAGTCTATGATCAGGACATTTTGTGTAGAAAATGAAAATGATTGGGATGAGGGTATATGCTTACTTTTATTTGCAGTATGGGAGTCATTAGGTTTCAGTCCATTTGAACTTGTATTTGGGCATAGAATTAGAGGACCTTTGGCCTTATTAAAAGAACAATGGATTAATAAAGAGGTACACACTAATTTGCTGGATTATGTTTGAAAATTTAAGGACAGATTACATAAAGCTTGTAGCTTAGCCAGGGAAAATTTCAAATCGGCTCAGGAGAAAATGAAGACCTGGTATGATGGAGAACCTAGGATGAGGACATGTCTAGGTTAATCCAGCAATCCAGCAGGAGGGCGATGTTCACCTCCACAAAAAAGTAACTCGCGGTGTCGTGGTGATGCAGACCGCAACAACTCTGATTGGTCTGCTTGGTAGCATTGCATTTCCTCCTACGCATTTCCGGTTGCTTCTTCTCTGCCATGTCTGTACACCGACGCAAAATAGATGAACCAAAATTGTCTAATCTACCTGCCGACATGCGAAAATGTCTGAAATGCATTTCCTCGTCTGTGTCTCTCATGAAGAAACTCAGCACAGTGGCATAGAAACCCCACCGCCAACTAGTGTTTTGGCGCACACCGACACATGCTCGCTACGGCGTAGGCTGTGGCGTAGCCCGTACATACGCACAAGTATAAATCAGCCTTAAAGTGGTGAGCAGGCTCTCACCTTGCTCCACGGTCTACTACAGCTACTCAGGGAAGCGGCCACTGGAAGTGGTGCACTCGGATGCAGAAGCACAGTAAGCACGCCAGTATTAAAGCCAGACTTAAAGTGGATCCCTGCAGGCCCGCGCTCCTGTCAAACAAAGTGGATTACCTGCGCCTGTGTCTAAACCAACGGGAGATGGTCTGGACAGAAGCGTGGTTTCAAGGCAACGTTCCAGACTCGGCCATCCAGCTGGAAGGCTCTCCCTTTGGGTGGACAGAAATGCTGCGACCTCCTGCAAACCAGCGGGGAAGGTCTGTGTGTCTACGTCAATAAGAACTGATGTGTGAATGCCTCGGTAGTAACGTCCCACCGCTCACTGCAGATAGTTCTTAATGGTGAAGTGCAGGCCCTTCTACTTAGCGAGTAAGTTCACTGCCATTGTGATTATTGTTACTTAACAACCCCCTCCCCCCCACATCCCGGTGCTAGTGCTACGGGAGCTCTATGGTGCCATCTGCAATTCAAAACCACTCACACCGATGGTGTCTTCATTGTTGCTGGCAACTTCATCATGCCAACTTAAAAACAGTCCTGCAGCTTAAAAGCAACATGTCAACTTCACCACCAGTGGAGAGAATATATCAGACCTGGTTTCTACAAGGTTTATGGAGCCTAACAAATCTATACTCCCATTCGCCCCCACAGATGACATATCCATTTTGCTAATCCCTGCATACAGACCACTGGTTAAACGAGTCAAAGCAGTTCACAGGGAGATCAGGACCAGGCCAGAAGGAACCAGCTCAGCACTCCAGGACTGCTACCAAAGCACGGACTGGAGCATATTCAGGGAGGCCGCTGCCTGCGATCATCATGTCGACATTGATAAATACACAGGATCAGAGTCTGGCTACGTAGGAAAGCGCTTTGAGGGCGTTACTGTGCTTAAACACTACACTGCTGGGGCAAACCAGAAACCATGGCTGACTGCAAAGGTTTAGGGTTCAGACGCTGCCTACAGATCAAGGGACAGGACAACTCTAAGGTCAGCCAGAAGTACGCTCTGCCGTGCTATCAGGGAGGCAGAGTGTGAGCACGCACAGAAAATCCATGTGCACCTTTGTGATACCCAGGACACGCGGTGCATGTGGCAAGATACACAAGTCCATCCTGAGCTTAACGACAGCAACGCCTCCCTTCCTGATAGGCCGAATGCTTTCTATGCACGCTTTGACCAATTGAATGATGTGACATCAGGGAAAGCCCCCAGGCCTCCTGCTTCCTGAGGTCTTGCAGCCCAGGTGATGAAGCTCCTAGCCTGTAACCTGCAGGGCCGGACAATATACCTGGTCAGGTGCTGAGGGGCTGTGACGCCCAGCTAACAATCGACATCTTTCCTATCTCTCTGAAATGGCCCACTGTCCCTGCAGCCACCATCATTTTGGTGTCCACGATAACCTCCCAGTGGCACTGGCTCTGGTTTACTCACCACTAAAACTGGTCCACCAATGATGTCATAGCCTTGGCCCTCCACTTCACCTTGTCCCACCTGGAAAACGATTCTTTGTTTCCCAGGATGTTGTTCATCGACTTCAACTCGGCGTCTGATGTGGTCATCCTTCGGAGGCTGGGGTAAACGGAGCTGGTTGGTACTCAGCACCCCTCTCTGTAACTGATCTTGGACTTCTTGTTGGAAAGACCCCAGTCAGTCTGAATTAGCGGCAACACCTCAAGCTCCATCACTCTGAGCCCTGTGCCCCAGGGCTGTGTGCTCAGCCCACTGCTGTTCACACTACTGAAGCTGCACTGCGCTGCCAGACCCAGCTCAAACCGCACCATCGACTTCGCTGATGATACAACGGTGGTCAGCCTCATCGGCAATAGTGATGAGTCAGCATACAGAGAGACCGTAGAGAGGCTTGTCAAATGGTGAACAACAACAACCTGACTCTCAACGTGGACAAGACAAAATGACTGTGGATTTCAGGAAGGCACAGGTTGACTCTTCACCATTGCACATCAATGGCTCTGCCATGGAGAGAGCAAAAAGCACAAGTTTCCTTGGTGTGCACGTAACGGACGATCTAACCTCGACCCACACCACCACCTCACTAGTCAAGAAGGCACAGCAGCATCTGCACATTTCCGAAAAGACTGGGGGATGCCAGGCTGCTGCCTCCATTCTCACAACTTTCTGCATCGAGAGTGTTCTGTCTGGCTGCATCACTGTGTGGTATGGAACCTGCGTGACGTTGGACCACAAGATCCTATAGAGGATCATCAGGGTCTCCCTCCCACCCTATGTGTGACATTCACCAGGAACATTGTGGACGAAGAGCCCAAAGCATTGTTGAGGATCCCTTCCACCCATCTCACAATCTCTTTGACCCACCGCTTTACCCATAGCCCTCTATTTTTCTAAGCTCCACGTAGCCATCCGGGAGTCCATTCCACGCACTCATCACTCTCTGCATAAAAAAACTTACCCCTGACATCTCCTCTGTACCTGCTTCCAAGCACCTTAAAACTATGCCCCCTCGTGCTAGCCATTTCAGCCCTGGGAAAAAGCCTCTGACTATCCACATGATCAATGCCTCTCATTATCTTGTACACCTCTATCAGGTCACCTCTCATCCTTCGTTGCTCCGAGGAAAAAAGGCCAAGTTCACTCAACCTATTCCCATAAGGCATGCTCCCCAATCCAGGCAACATCCTTGTAAATCTCCTCTGCACCCTTTCTATGGTTTCCATGTCCTTCCTGTAGTGAGGCGACCAGAACTGAGCACAGTACTCTAAGTGGGGTCTGACCAGGGTCCTCTATAGCTGCAACAGTACCTCTTGGCTCTTAAACTCAATCCCACATCCCATTTTGAGAAAGAGTTTCCTTTGCTAAGATTCTGGCATAAGACTCATTGGAATCCCTAAAAGACAGTGTTAAACTTTAAGGTTTTTATCTCCTGGTTTCCACAACTTCCTCCAAGGAGCTGAATCCTTCAAGAAATTTATGTTCTCCAGTATCATGCTGGTGAAGAAAGATGCACGGTAGTACTGTCACTGACTCCAAACGTCATCATTTCGAGTGCAACTCCAGAGATGCAAGCACAAAGTTCTTTGCTGGCACTTTAGTGCTGCATGATTCGAGGGAGGTATCAGTCTCAGAACAGTGATAAACTCAAACTGTCTGTTCTCTCATACAATAGGGAAGTACTCCCTTGTTCCTGACAAATGTTCACTCAGTGGCCTCTTTATTATGTACAGGAATGAAACCTGGTGTGATCTTCTGCTGCTGTAGCCCATCCACTTCAGGGTTCAATGTGTTGTGCGTTCAGAGATGCTCTTCCACACCAGTTGTGACGTGGTTACTTCAGTGACTGTTGCCTTCCTGTCAGCTTGAACCAGTCTGGCCATTCTCCATTGGCCTCTCTCATTAACAAGGTGTTTCCACCCCCAGGATTGCCACTCACTGGATGCTTTTTGTTTATCTGTAAACTCTAGAGACTGTCGTGCATGAAAATTCCAAGAGTTTCTGAGATACTCAAACCACCCCATCTGGCACCATTGTCAGAGTCACTTAGATCTCATTTCTTCCCAATCTGATGTTTAATCTGAACAACAACTGAAACTCATGACCATGTCTGCATGCTTTTATGCATTGAGTTACTGCCATAAAATGATATTTGCATTAATGAGCAGGTGTACAGGTACACCGAATAAAGTGGCACTGGTTCCTCAGTCAACATCCAAAACAGATTACGGGTCAACCCTGGGTAACAAACAAGTTCTGTTTTTACAGATATCCATGTCAATATTACCCATAAGATGGAAAATAGTCAAAAGTTACTCAATATGGTAACTACACCTCCACAGTATTGTAATGAATGGCCTAATTCTGTTCCTATATCCTATAATCTTATAAGACTGATAAAGAAAGAGGAACAACTAAAAGTGGAGAGGGCTCTGTAGTTCAAGATTCAAGATTGTTGAACGTCTTTGTTCAGTACACAAGTGTAAAGGAGAATGAAATAATTGTTACTCCAGATCCAATGTAGCATAAAAACCCTAATAAACATGAAGTACACAATAAATAAAAATATAAAAGCAATCCTATAAAATGCAATGTGCAAGAAACTTATATACTACACTAATTAGTGTGCATTGACTTTTGAACTTCATAATATTGTGGGGGCTTGTTTATACATAGGGGTATGCACATGTCAGTGTTCTTAGCCCAAAGGTGGCCTGACCTGATCAATACTTGTACTGCTGCTCCTGGGAGCTTGTTGTGCACAGGATTGTTGTCTTGCTGTATTTACAGTCGCGACTGTATTTGGAAAGTGCTTTGGGACATCCTGAGCTTCGGAGAAAATGCTGATCTTTTCAGCTGTAAATAATCAGAGCAGATGATGTAGTCTCTGATTATGTCAGTAGGGGGCAGCAGGAGTCTGTTGGCTGAGTTCACAAGCAGCGTGTAATATGAACAGCTTTAAGTCTGGACTTTTTTATTGCCTATATTACTCTCCAAGGTATGCAGTGAACGTGGCATTTACAGGGAAAAAAACAAAAATTGGCTCAGATCTGCGAATGAAAGAGAGTGGAAGACCATTATTAGGACTTAAGGACTTAAGAACTTTTTTAAAGCTATTATTAATAGATAGATAGATAGATAGATAGATACTTTATTCATCCCCATGGGGAAATTCAACTTTTTTTCCAATGTCCCATACACTTGTTGTAGCAAAAACTCATTACATACAATACTTAACTCAGTAATAATATGATATGCATCTAAATCACTAACTCAAAAAGCATTAATAATAGCTTTAAAAAAAGTTCTTAAGTCCTGGCAGTTGAATTGTAAAGCCTAATGGCATTGGGGAGTATTGACCTCTTCATCCTGTCTGAGGAGCATTTCATCGACAGTAACCTGTCGCTGAAACTGCTTCTCTGTCTCTGGATGGTGCTATGTAGAGGATGTTCAGGGTTTTCCATAATTGACCGTAGCCTACTCAGCGCCCTTCGCTCAGCTACCGATGTTAAACTCTCCAGTACTTTGCCCACGACAGAGCCCGCCTTCCTTATCAGCTTATTAAGACATGAGGCGTCCTTCTTCTTAATGCTTCCTCCCCAACACGCCACCACAAAGAAGAGGGCGCTCTCAACAACTGACCTATAGAACATCTTCAGCATCTCACTGCTTTTTGAGTTAGTGATTTAGATGCATATCATATTATTACTGAGTTAAGTATTGTATGTAATGAGTTTTTGCTACAACAAGTGTATGGGACATTGGAAAAAATGTTGAATTTCCCCATGGGGATGAATAAAGTATCTATCTATCTATCTATCCATCTATCTATTATCATGCAGGGGATAAAGATAAAGAACCTGCTGGAGGAACTCAGGGGATCGAGTAGCATCTGTGGGGGTAATTTGACAGTTGGAGGGGCTCAAGCTGGAAAAAAAAGTCTATTCCCCTCTACTGATACAGCTCAACTTGCTGAGTTCCTCCAGCAGTTTGTATTTGCTCCAGATTCCAGCATTTGTAGTCCCTTGCATCTTCAGGGAATAGAGAGGTGCAGGGAGAGAGGATTGGTTTGGTTTGGCGTCGATCAGTGCAGAATTGTTGGGATGAAGGTTCCGTTCCAAGTGCCCTGTGTTCTATGTCCTGTATCACTTTGCACAAAGTGCAGAGCCCAAAATCCATGGGTGAAAGGTACAGCCACAGCAATTAAAGATAGTTCATTCTTAGTGTCCTTTGTCTTGTTTTAAGATAACAAAACCTTTTCAAAATTGTGGTCCAAGGCATTAGTTGTTGTAAAAAGTACTTGCTGTAGCTGGAAGAGTCATGCAAGTTACAAAGTAATACAGGCATACATTTATTAAAAACTTTTAATAAATATAAAATACTGGAATATATTGTATTTTATTAATAGGTGCTTTCTGCTTAAATTAAAATTATGAAAAAACTGGATATCCAGTATTACTAGAGCTTAGGAGAATGAGGGGAGATGTGGGAGAGCTATATAAAGTTAGGAGTGGTAAATGTAGGGGAAATGGAAGTGGGTTTTTCCAACTGAACTCCAGTGAGATTAGAACTACTCATCATCGGTTAATGGTGGAATGTTTAGGGGGAGCTTCACTGAGCATGGAACGATCTGCCAGCGGAAGTGGTGAGTGCAGGTTTGATTTCAACATTGAAGAGAAGTTTGGATAAGTACGTGGATGGAAGCGGTATGGAAAGCTATGGTCTGCTTGCAAGTCAATGAGACTCAGGGAAAAGGAGGCCGGAATGGCCTGTTTCCGTGCTGTGATTGAAAATAATAGTTTGGCACAGACTAGGAGGGCCAAAAGGCCTATTCCTGTGTTGTTGTGCTCTATAACTCTAATAACAGATGGTAGAAAATTATAATTTCATTTGTACTTGGGATGACAAAAGAATTGATCCAACTTCAATGTGATTTGTGACATTGAAATCTTCTCATCATATTATAACGTTTAACCTCAAGCCATTCATAATTCCACATTTATCCGTAGTATTACCAACAGTACAAAAGCATGTTTCACTCAGCAATATTCATAAACAACCCAATGTGACATCGACATTAATTTTAATGACATTCAGAAGGTAAGTGACAACAGCAATCAGAAAGAAGTGAAGCTGCAGAGACCCGGTCGGAAGCTTCCTGAGTTCACACTCCATCTGTAGTGCTCTGTACATTCTGACCAAGTTTAGTGAGAGCATAACCATTCTCCAACTGAGCAATCGTAACTTTCTGCATTTGGACTACAAATTCTATTTATTCTTCTTGCTTAGCTTATATCTGGTGCAAATTTTGAAGTGGGCATTTGGTAGAGAAGCAGAAAACTAAATAGGTGTTCAGTGATGCTTCAGTGCTGATCCCTGGATTGGCAGTATTTTAGTGAAATATCTAATGCCTAATATAGAACTGTTCTATTATATACACACTGCAGTCTGATTTCCTCGAACCATTCAGTAATGAGATGATAAATTACTTCCTTAATAACATCATGAATAACATATAAATATCACAAGGACTGTTATTGATGTTATAAAAAGTAAGAAAAGACGGAGATGGAATGAAAACAAGTTGTATTAGGCATTTAGCCTGAAGCTGCAGTAGTTTTTAATAGCATTAAAATCTTTTGCAGAGGTTTTATTATGACTCTCTCTTTCCATTCACCTATATTATCAACCCTTTATTTACAACCATATTTAGCATATCAAGGGAATACAATAGGAAACTAACATTCCTAAATCTCTATACATTGCGGAACAGTTTGATGAAAAATGTCAACGAAATTGCCATGGCCATCATCTAGACAAAGGAAATACAAGACAAAGTTCATGATTTTGCATTAGGTCATTCTCACTGTCAAAGAAACAAATGCTGTACGTTTTGAGGACATTGTCAAAAGGCGATGCCTCAAAAAGGTGGCATCCATCATTAAGCACCACCATCTCCAGGACATGCTCTTTTCTCATTGCTACCATCACACGGGGGTACAGGAGCTCAAAGGCACAGCCTCAACATTTTAGGAACATTTTCTTCCCCTTTGCTGGACATTGAACCAACCCATGAGCACGTCTTCAGTACTTTTTGACTCGCTTTTTGCTGTACTTATATCAAAAATTACATAAAATTAATCAACTTATTGTAATTTATAGATCTTCGATGTATTGAACTGTACAGCTGCCACAAAACTACAAGTTTCCCAGGATATACCAGTGATATTAAACCTGATTCTGATTCTAAAGCATCAATATAAACAGTGGACCTGATATTTATCGCCATCGTTCACAGCATATGGAAGAGAAATAGCGGGTTAATATTTTGGGGGCAGAACCTTTGTCATATTTCATATTTCTGTTTCAGGATCATCTATTGATTATCAGTCAAATTACATCAGTTGTAAAAGAAAAATGATTTCGAATTGAAATTGCTTTAAAATTTTTACACTTTTCCTTTTGATTCTCCATCAAATCAGCAGCAGGATTTGGTAAAAAGTCAAGTGGCTTTACTCAGACTGTTTGAGGGCAACCGATTCTAGAGAACGTAGAACAATCTGCGGTGTCACAGCAGGACAGGCACTGGTGGGGGAGGTTTACCTTGGTGATGAGGTGCCCTCCACAGAAGGATCTCAGCACATTAATTTCCAGCTCTTAAAGTGAGAAAACAATGAACCAAAGACACCTGAGCTTCGGATACTGACAGGTGTTCAGATATTTCTCAACTCCAAATACAACATGTTCTCACCAGGGAAAATGAACACTATTGCAAGTTGTTCCCCAAATCATTCTGAAGTAGGAAGTGGAGAGCGTTCTGACTATCTGGTACGGAGGATTGGGAAAAGCTGCAGGACGTTCATGGGCACCAGCATCAAAAACATCTTCAGCAGGCAATGCCTCAAAAAGGTGGCGTTCATCATTAAGGACCCCTTCATACAGGACAGGCCAGCTTTTCATTTCAGAGAGGAGGTACAGAAGCCTGAAGACACACACTCAACGTTTCAGGAACAGCTTCCTCCCCTCTGTCATCACATTTCTGAATGAAAAACGATCCCATGTACACTCCCTCACGATTTCTGGCTCGCTTTTTGCACTACATATTTAATTCAATTTATTTATATAAATCCCTGCAATGTCACTTTTCCTTTTAAAATGCTAATAATTATCATCCTTTGCCATTGCCAGAGCTGCCTAATGCTGGAGGTTCAGAAAGAAGAGCTGAAAATATTCAATACATAAGCTATTGAAATCAAAGTCTAATTTTGTAATTTGAATTCCCTGTTGGCATGGTCTGGTAATGTTTCTTAACAACTAGGATCATTGACTAATTGCCTCTGGTGCTCCTCTTCCTTCCCTTTCTCCCATGGTTCATCCCCTCGCCAGTCAGATTCTTCCACCAATCACTTCATCCTCCCTTCCTCACCCCCTCACCTGACTTCACCTATCACTGCACTCCTTCCCCTCACCCACCTTATTATTCTGGCTTCTTCCCCCTTCTGTTCCAGTCCTGATGAAGGGTCTTAGCCTGAAACATCCACTGTTTATTTCCATCCGTAGATGCTGCCCGACTAAGAGGGTCTTAATTGCCTTTCAAAGAAAGTGGAATGGAGAGGGCAAATTTTTACCCCGTGATTCTGCATAGATTCTCACTTGCATTGTGAACAGTTTGGTTCAGTATTGTAAAGAACGTCATTTTCTTTGTGTTTTGCTGCACGTGGAGCCCACCCAATTTATGCTGGCTCTCAGACCAATGAGAAGCAACATAACCCATAAGGGAGAGAAGTGATTAGATTTATTTTTCACATGTACATCGAAGCATACAGAGAGACGTGGTTAAATCAAATCAGCAAGAATTGAGCTGGGCAACCTGCAAGTGTCACCAAGCTTCTAGAGCCAAACATAGCATGCCCATAACTCACTAACCCTAACATGTATGTCTTTGGAATATGGGAGGAAATCCACGTGGTCACGGGGAGAATAGACAGTGACAGGAATCGAACCCTGATCAGTAATCGCTGGCACTGTACTAGGTAAGGGATGTCTGCTGACTTTGGCCCAGGATAGTTCAGCGATGCTTCATGCAAACACATCACAGAATGTGTCTTGGGCAGCCTGGTGAGGTCAGTAAAAAGGTCGTGGCACTGGATAATTGATTGCCCATGTTCCCTGCCTACAAAGCTGAAGCATATTTGTTTTATGCAGCAGAACAATCCCAATGGTCATGAGTCTCCTGGACCTTGTCCCTGCCAGTGTCAGGTGTTCCACATTGAGAGTTGTGGGGCCAGAATCTGGGAACCTCTCAGATGTGTTCCTGCTTAATCTCCCTCTGCACAGAAATCTGGTCAGCTGCCAGCAAGATAACATGGAAGGGTGGCACTTTAACCCTCACATTTTCACCAATACTGTCAGCAATCACAGCCCTTTAATGTGTCGAATGCTGTTATCACATCTTACCTGTATCAGACTGATTCCTATAGTAACACCACCAATGATAGAACTGTTCCTTTTGATCATTGAGGTTACAAAAGATAAACAGCCCTTAAAACAAATATAAAGAGTAAAATTAGCATCTTTGTCATGCAATTTAACAATAAAAAATCTGACTGTCAATTCCACCTTTGCTGACAGTTCACACTGACCCTGTACCTTTGTATAAATGACATTTGCTGATGTGGACAACCCATCACATTCTGCAGAAAATGGATTTCGGCAGCAACTTTTAGGATACAGACGGCCCTTTTGTATTTGATAGTTTGATCCTTCAAAATCTGTGTAATTGTTTAACCCACAGCAATGCAACTGAAATGACAAAGAGAACGTTATTTTTGTTTAGTAAAATCTTCACCCCTGTTGTAGACAGCATCTAAAACCAGCTCCATCCCAAAAACTCAAGAGTTCATTTATCTGTAAGCAAGTCCAAGTTTGTGGGAAAGGGAAGGTCTCTCGAATGTCACTGATTACATTCATAGAGCCATAGAATAATAGTTGTCCAGTGCAGAAAGAGGCCCTTCAGCTCAACACATCCATGTGGACCTTTCTGCCCATCTACACTAATTCTATTTGCTCTTACTAGGTCCATAAACAAACAACAAAACAAATGATCTGCCCCAGCCTCATTGCCACCTGATAAGGAGGTGGAATATATCCAAACAACTGGGAGCTCCTGAATTTATAAAGATTAACAAAGTGGAAGTTAATGTGCAAATTTACAGCTTCAGCTCCCACAGTGAGAGGAGGAAGATGTGCTGTTGTGGTCCTGTAGATCTGCTGTAGGTGGACAAAGGAGGTAAAGGTGATTAGGGTAACTACAGAGCGTTTGTCAGCAATGATGAAAGTCACTGCCTGGGCTCCTCCTCACCACTTCCTCCCAGAGGCTGAAGAACTGCACCCGAAGTCTCCCACTGGTTTCTATTCACAGGGAGGCACAATTGGTAATTAGTTAATTGTCAATTAGTTCATTATTGTCACGAGTACAGAGGAAAACCTTGTCGTGTGTGCCATCCTCAATCATTCCAAGCATTACTGTCACATGTACTGAGAAATAATGGAAACCTTGTCTTGCATGCCATCCTCAATCATTCCAACATAAGTACCTCTCAGCAGTTGAAAGGGAAATGCAGTAACAGAATTAGAGGAATGTTAGACTGTAGTTATGGAGAAAGTGCATTGCCTGTGGGAAGGGGATTTGGAAGGAATCTCATTGAGACTTTGAAACAAATGTCCTTGATTCCATTCACAGGCTCACAGTTGACCATGTGCAGCATAGAAAGAGGCCTTTTGGCCCAGCACGTCCATGCAAACGGTGAGATAGGTTATGAAATCAAGAGTTTATCTTCATCAATCAAGAGGTCCATTCAAGAGTCTTATATTGGTGGGCTAGAAGCTGTCCTTGAGCTTGGTGGTGTGTGTTTTCTAGATTTGTACCCACTGCCCAATGGGAGGGGTTAGAAGAGAGTGCTGGATGGGGTGGGAGGGTTTATTTTTGATTATACTGACTGCTTTCCTGAGGCAGGGAAAGTGTAGACAGAGTCACGTACGGGGAGGTTGGTTTATGTTACGGACTGGGCTGCACACACAACTCTCATTCTATCAGAGGTGAAGCCCTGGTTTCAGTGAGGGAGCTGTGGCTGCAGTGCCCTGACCTTACACCGTGTAAACAGTGAGTTTGCCCCTGACCACACCCCATCGTCATTAGGAAGAACTGCACAAAAGAGCTTAGTTGGAACCTGCAGTTGTACAGGGTCCTCATTCCCCACAATTCCCACGCACATTTTCCAATTGGATCTCTTCCCCTTTCCTGCGGCATCAGAAACTGACTGTAGTTACTCGATTTTCCAAAATAACCTCATTACAGAATTAATCAATGGGTCTTTGTAACTTACTGTTTTCATAAGAGCATCCCATCCAGTACTTGCTAAGTTTTTGTCACCAAATCCAGTGTAGTTGTTTTTTAATAATTTAAGGGCCTCATCTTGAAATAGTAACACAATCTAAAGGAAATACAGACACAGACGGTTGGCAATTACATCTTCCTGAATATTGTTACATCACAAGGTCAATATTTATTGTCCAACCTTACTTACTGAATTGACTTGCCCGGCTACTTCAGAGGCAATTTAACTGTTCACCACATTGATAAGGGATTGGAGGCAGATAGAGAGCCAGATTGGGTAGGGAAAACAGAAATACACTGCACTAATATTTTTTCTACAGCTATTTTATTTTAACAGTATTAAAAATTAATAATTGGAATAGGCCTCTGGAATATTATGTAGTTCAGTAACAACCACAGCTATAGCTCCTTTGATGAACTGTGCAGGAAGTGACAATCAATTTTATAAAAGTCTAGGCCTTTGACAGTATATTGAAGAATTATTGTAATATGCAGGATGCGGAAAGGTAGATCATAAAAAGTAACCAAAACTCGTGAGTTTTATTTAAAAAAGTGATTTCTTTCTGCATGATAGTGACAATAATTTGCATTTCTTCAGGACTTTTTCTGACGGAAGATGCCACACAAAAATGGACAATATTAAAGAAGTGGAGTGAAAGGGGCAAGTAGAGAGAACAGATACTGTCACTTGTGTAGACAGGAAAGTTGGGCCCTGAGGTAACAGATCTACAGACTAAGATTTAAAAGCTGTGGAGATGGAGACAGAGGCAAACAGTTCTATGCACATAGAAGAAATCTGTACTAATGAACACAGGCATGAAGCATAAGGTCGAGGAGATTAAGAATAGATTTGCTCACAGGCAGTGTGTATAAATTACATATGAGAGAAAAGAAAATAACATAAATGATTCTGCTGATACTAGAAATCCAGACCAACATTCAGAAAATGCAAAAAGAGCGATACTGAAAGGCCCGGCTAAAAAGGATGTTTCATTAATAGGAGAGTCCTGGATCCAAAGGAACACCCGCAGAAGGGCAACCGTTGAGAACTGAGATGAGGAGGAATTTCTTCAGCCAGTGAGCGGTGAATCTGTGGAATTTGTTGCTGCAGAGAACTGGTGAAGACAAATCATTGGGTGTACTTAAGGCAGAGATTGATAGATTCTTGATTGTTAAGGGGAGAAGGGAAAAGGCAGGAGAATGGGGTTGAAAAAAAAACAGCCATGATTAAGTGGCTGAGAAGTTCTGAGGGGTCAACTGGCCTGATTCTTCTCCTATATCTTATGGTCTAATAAACACAAGAGATTCTGCAGACTAGCAGATACAAAATTCTGGTGGAACTCAGCAGGTCAGGCAGCATCTATGGAGATGGCAGTCAACGTTCTGGGCTGAGACCCTTCATTAGGATTTAGCAGTGTGGTGAACTACATATACCTGTCTGGACACCCCCCCCCCCCGCTGACTGCTCCTGTGGCTCCTCCCACAGACCCCTGTATAAAGGAGATGGAGGTCTGAGCCCGGCCTCTCAGTCTCCAGGATGTAGTATGGTGGTCAACCACTGCTTGTTCCTTCTTCCAGTCAATAAAAGCCGATATCTCGCTTTTACGCCTCAGAGTGAGTTATTGATGGTGCATCAAGCAGTAATAATAATGGCCTGTTGAGTTCCTCCAGCTTTTTGTGTGTGTAGTGATGTGATTGAAAGTGTAAGCTGACTCAGGTTTTGCCTTTAGAAGAGGACTGAAACCACTGAGTTGTTCAGAGATGACAGACTAAACAATGGTATCAATAGCAATAGAGGGAGCAAGAAAGGGGAAAGTCCATAGGGTGGATAAAACAGCTGAGGTCTGTGACAGTCTATTGCTGACAATCATTTCAGAGGAGTGAAAGCCAAATTGAGAAAGGAGGGAGTCTTGAATAACAAAAATAAAAATCTGTGCATAGATAAAAATGTGTTCCAAATCTTTATAGGCTGAAAAAAAACTGGGAAGTAAGCAATGTTATATGGAAGGAAGGGGAGATTCAAAACCTTTCTACACTCTGCTTGTAAGCATTTAGCTTAGCTTGTGAATTATCACACCACTTTGTCATGTGTCTTTTATCTAATGAAAATCAACATTTCTATAAGTTGGATGGTAATATTTATTGCAGAGGAATTAGTAATGAAATTATCTTCATTGCAAATCAAATTAGATTGTGAAATGCGATGTACTGTAGGTTGTGAGAATGATGCCAGAGCTTGTATGTTCTGTATTTGGAAATGAATGGGTTGGCTCTGCCTTTAACAATTCAGTTATGTGTGACATTGAAAGAGTTTTCTTACAATATTACTGTGCTACTACTGATTCCAGAGTTAGAGTCATACAATACAGAAAGAGGCCCTTCAGCCCAGTTCATCCATGCTAACTAAGAAGTCTATCTGACCTAGTCCCATTAGTTGCATTTGGTTCACATCCCTCCAGGCCTTTTCTATCCATGCCTAAATGTCCTCTAAAAATTGTAATTGTACCCACTTCTACAGCTTCCTCTAGCAGCTTGTTATATATACTCGCTACCCTCTACATGAAAAAGTCAACCACAGGTTCCTCGTAAATCTTAGCCCTCTCACCTTAAATCTATGCCCTAGGACCATAAGACCTAGGAGAAAAAAGACCCATTGAGTCTGCTACACCACTCGGCCATGACAAATTTATTTAATTATCTCTCTCAGTCCAATTCACCTGGCTTCTCCCCATAGACTTTGCAGAACCTATCAATCTCCACTTTAAATATACCCACTGACTGGTCCTCCCCCAGCCATCTGTGGCAATGAATTCCACCTGCTCCTCATCTCTGCTCTAAAGCAATGTCCTCATAATCTGAGGCTGTACTTTCTGGTCCCTCATTTTAGGAAACACCCTCTCCATGGTCACTCTTTCTAGGCCTTTCAATATTCGATAGATTTCAATGAGATTCTCCACCCCCCCCCCCAACCTCATTCTTCTAAACTCCAGTGAGTACAACCCCAGAGGAACTTGCATTAACCCTTTCATTCCCGGGATCTTTCTTGTGAACCTTCTCTAGATGGCAGCACATCTTACCTTAGATTGTTACTGCCTGCTATGCCACTACCATTTAGGGTAGCAATGAAGGTCTTTCATCTCTGTCTGTCCTTGGCCATCTTCTCTACTGTGCCCCACGTATGGTTCAGGGTCCTCATTTCTGCCTCTACGGTACAGTGCCAAGTTGCCTTTGGTGTCCTGCATTCCCTCCGTCCTTCAGGATTCCAGTGAAATGCTGTCTCGATGATGCCCCAGAACTGCTCACAATACTCTCAGTGTGGTCTCATCAATGCCTCAGCATTACATCCTTATACTAGTCCTTTCAAAATTAATCCTAACATTGCGTTTGGCTTCCTGACCATCGATTCAACCCACAAGTTAACCTTCAGAGAATCTTGCACTCGGGTCTCCCAAGTCCCATTGCACCTGCAATTTCTGAGTTTGCTCCCCACTTAGAAATTAGTCTAGGCTTGCCATCCTGGGAAAAAGATTGTCATCATCCACTTTATCTATGCCTCTCAAGGATTTATGTACTTTTACAAGGTTACCCTTCAACCTGATACGGTCCAGGAATAATATCCTAGTCAGACTCACTGGGGAGTGTACAGGAGACAGAGTGACATAGGTAGTAGTTTCAAGGAGGTTGTTGCAACAAAGTTTCAGTCAGGTTCATGGATGACTTAAAAAGAAATAATATAGGTGACTAGTTGGAGAAGCATTATTTTATCCATTGGATCAGATTGATGTGAATCCGGTGCAGATCCCTCTCATTCTAAAAGAGGACTGGGATTGTGAAAATGACATTTTAAAGGTCTGCAATCAAACAGCATATAGTTTCAGAGGAAATTGGTATTCTCCATTTAATATTGTAAATAACTGGACTTGTAAAAAGTCTGTTAAAAATGTAGAGAATTGACCCGGGAACTTTGTGTGAGCTCACTGGCCATCGTGGGTTTACTTTGGATGCTCCATTGGATCAGCGTGGTCTCCGAGGAACTGCATCGGACACACTCCCTGCAAACTTAGACACCGGGGTACCTGACTGCTCCCTGATCTCCAGCATCCGCCAATTGCAGCAACTCGTACTTTACTCCCATAGCATGAAATCTCAAGGATCAACACTTACATCGATTAGGAATTTGCTGTGGTGTGTTGGCGCGACATGCAACGTAAAACAACATTCAGCAATGGTAAGAAATAAAGAATTATATAAAGTTAGAGGTTAAAGTATGGATATGGAATAAAATGTACATAAATACACAAATACCAGCATGTATTTAAAATATAACCAACATTATAATATGTGCTTTAAAGTGTTTACCGTGCAGTGTTTCTTAGGGAACTATGTATGTCAAAGGCCTTATTAAAATCTAATTACACCACATCTACTCCACTATTTTACCTTTTGCCACATGGTCAAGAGGAAATAAAACATTGAAAAGCTCTTTCATTTCAACTCTTTGACCCTATATTTATGAACGTTTTTCATAGGTAAATCACAATGGATATAGTTCCTGGGTCAATTCTGTCAATCTTTTTAATGGATTCTTTGCAAGTCCAGTTATTTATTTTAACCCCTTTGAATAAAAAAAAATGATTCCCACTGAAATTAAGTGCAGCAACCTTGTTGTTTGGCTGTAGACTTTTAGAAATTGTATTGAAATGATCCGAGTCATATTTTACAGAGAATGTTTAGAATGAAAGGGACCCGAACTGGATTCAGATCAATCCGATCCAATTAATTGAATTCAAGGGATGTGAGATAGTGTTGCAGCTCTATAAAACCCTGGTTAGATCACAGTAGGAATATCATGTTCAGTTCAGGGTAGCCTTGTTATAGGAAGGATTTCAAGATGGTGCAGAGGAGATTAACCAGGATGCTGCCTGGATTAGAGAGAATGTGTTATGAGGACACACTGAAAGGGCTAGGGCTTTTCTCTTTGGAGCAAAGGAGTATGGGAGGTGACATGATAGAGATGTACAAGTTGATAGGAGTGGACAGCCAGAGACAGTTTCCCAGGGCAGAAACTACTAGTATGATGGGGTATAATTTTAAGGTGAGTGGAGGAATGTAATTGGGAATATCCAGAGAGTGGTGAGTGGGAGAGGCAGATACATTAGGGATATTTAAAAAACCATTAGAAAAGCACATGGATGATAGAAAATGGAGGACTATGTAGGAGGGAAGGGTTAGATTGAGTGGGTTAAAAGGGTGGGCACGACATCTTGGGCCAAAGGACCCATACTGTGCTGTACTGTTCTATGAATGAAATACCACTGTTCTAAACTAGTTACTTATTTATTTTTAAGTGAGGAAAATTGTGTGTGTGTGTGTGTGTGTGTGTGTGTGTGTGTGTGTGTGTGTGTGTGTGTGTGTGTGTGTGTGTGTGTGTGTGTGTGTGTGTGTGTGTGTGTGTGTGTGTGTGTGTGTGTGTGTGTGGTTTACTGGACAAAAGTTAGATTCAGTTAACTTTTCACAGGATTTGTTTCCATTAGTTGAGGAACAATGAATGCTGGAGGAGAATCTGTTGTGAAATCAGTCCATCAAATACAGTTGCAGAAGAGACATGAATTTGTTTCACATTTGCTTTTTATAAGACCATAAAGTATAGGAGCAGAATTAGTTGGCCCATTGGGTCTGCTCCGCCGTTTTATCATGGCTGATCCAATTTTTCCCTTAGCCTCAATCTCCTGCCTTCTCCCTGGATCCCTTCTTGCCTGACCAATCAAGAATCTATCAATCTCTGCCTTAAGTATCCATAAAGACTTGGCTTCCACAGCTGCCTGTGGCAACAAATTCCACAGATTCACCACTCTCTGGCTCAAGAAATTCCTCATCGTCTCTGTTCTAAAAGGTTACCCCTCTATTTGGAGGCTGCGTACTCTGGTCTTAGACACATCCACCATAGAAAACATCCTCTCCACATCCACCTTGATAGGTTTCAATGAGGTCACACCTAATTCTCCTGAATTCGAGTGAATACAAGCCCAGAGCCATCAAACGCTCTTCATATGAAGCCATTCAATCCTGGAATCATTTTGTGAATCTCCATTAAACCCACTTCAGTTTCAGCACATCCTTTTTAAGATAAGGGACACAAAACTGCTCACACTACTCCAAGTCAGGCCTCACCAGTGTTTCAACATTACATCTTTGCTCTTATATTCTGGTCCTCTTGAAATGAATGCTAATGTTGCATTTTCCTTCCAAACCACAGCCTCAACCTACAAATTAACCTTCAAGGAATCCTGCACAAGGACTCCCATGTCCCTTTGCACATCAAGTTTTAGTATTTTCTCTCCATTTAAAAATAGTCAATCGTTTCATTTTGTTTACCAAAGTGCATGACCATACACTTACCAACACTGTATTCCATCTGCCATTTCTTTGCCCATTCTCCTAATATGTCTAAGTCCTTCTGTAACCTCTCCCTCAAAACTACCTGCCCCTCCACCTATCTTCATATCATCTGCAAACTTTGCAATAAAACAATCAATTCCATCATCCAAATCATTGACATATAACGAAAAAGAATTGGTTCTGACACAGACCCCCGTGGAATACCATTAGTCATTGGTAGCCAGCCCGAAAAGGCTCCCTTTATTCCCATTCTTTGCCTCTTGCCAATCAGCCACTGCTTTATCAATGCTAGAATTTTTCCTGTAATACCATGAGCTCATAGCTCATTTAAGATGCCTCATGTGTGGCACCTTGTCGAAGGCCTTCTGAAAATCTAGGTATAAGACATCAATCGATCCTTCTTTGTCAATTCTGCTTGGTATTTCTTCAAATAATCCAACAAATTTGTCAGGCAAGATTTTCCCTTGAGAAAATCATGTGCCTTCAAGTTCCCTAAGACCTCATCCTTAATAATCGACTCCAACATCTTTCCACCAATCAGAATAACTGGCCTAAAATTTCCTTTCTTCTGCCCCTCTCCCATCTTGAAGAGTGGAGTGACATTTGACATTTTCCCATCTTCCATAACCGTTTCAGAATCGATTCTTGAAAAATCATTACTACTGCCTCCACGATCTCTTCAGCCACCTCTGCTAGTGTTTTCCACAGTGAAGCAAAATAGTTATTCAGTTCATCCATCATTTCATTGTCTCCCTTTCCTACCTCTCCAGCATCATTTCCAGCAGTCCAATATGCACTCTCACCTCTCTTTTACACTTTATGCATCTGATGAACCCCTGGCATCCTCTTTAATATTATTGGCTAGCTTACTTTTGTATTTCATCTTTACCTTCTTAATGACTTTTTTAGTTGCCTTCTTTCAGTTTTTAAAAGCTTCCCAATCCTCTAACTTCCCACTATTTTTTGCTCTATTATATGCCCTCTCTTTGGCTTTTATGTTGGTTTTGACTTCTCTTGTTAGCCACAGTTGTGTCATCTTTCCTTGAAAATACTTCTTCCTCTTTGGGACATATATATCCTGTGCCTTCCAGAATTGATTCCAGAAATTCCAGCCATTGGTGCTCTGCCATCATGCCTGCCAGTGTTCTTTCCCAATCAATTCTGGCCACCTCCTCTCTCATGTCTCTGTAATTCCCTTTACTCCTCGGTAATACTGATACATCTGACTTTAGCTTCTCCTTCTCAAACTTCATGGTGAATTTGATCATGTTATGATCACTTTCCCCTAAGGATTCTTTAACCTTCAGCTCTCCAATCAATTCTGGTTCATTGCACAATACACAATCCAGAATAGCTGATCCTCTTGTGGGATCAAACATGATTTGCTCTAAAAAGCCATCTCATAGGCACTCTAGAAATTCCCCCTCCTGTAATCCAGCACCAACCTGATTTTCCCAGTCTACTTGCATATTGATATCCCCCATGACTATTGTAACATTGCCCTTTTAGCATGCATTTTCTATCTTCCGTTGTAATTTGTAGGCCATATCTTTACTACTGTTTGGTAGTAAAGGTCTTTTTACCCTTGCAGTTCCTTAGCTCTATCCACAATGATTCAACACCTTCCACTCTGTCACCTCATTCTAATGATTAGATTTCATTTTTTATCAACAGAGCCATGCCAGCCCCTCAGGCTTCCTGCCTATCCTTGTGATACAATATGTATTCTTGGACATTAACCTCTCGGCTATAATCTTTCAGCCATGATTCTGTGATGCCTACATCATACCTGCCAATCTGCAACTGTGAAGTGTTGAGATGTTTTGTTCAGATATTAGTGCAAAACAACTTCATGTTTTACTGATTATAATCATAATTTGACCTTGGTGACATCATGGAAGGGCACCAAAGATTTGAAACATATAGATTATATTTAAGGCAAAACTGGGCAGGAAAGGGAGAAGCAGATCACTTTTAGGACATGGACATTATTATAGACATTCCACCAGTAAGCATCACTATTATTATTAACTGAAACAAAGGGATTGATACTTACAATTGATTTAAAGATCAAAATAACAATTGCACATATTATTTCTCCAATGAAAATCATTGATACAGCTATGAAGTACTGCAAGTTAAAAAGAGAAAAATGTTAATTTTACATAATTTTATTGCTCTTTAACAGTTTACTATTTTATAAATAACTTTCTTACAAGCCATTATGCCAACACAAAATAGTGATGCAGATTCATTTCTTGTACTGCTGAGCTGGAAGAAATATGGTAGATGAGCACCATATTTGGATGGATAAAAGAGCACTAAGGAAGTTCATTGCAGATGAAGGGTCTCAAATGGAAACTCTGAAAGTCCATTTCCCCCCACAGATGCTGCTCAACCCACTAAGGTTGCTCTTTGCTTAGATTCCAGTATCTGCAGACTCTTGTGTCATCACAATAATGGGCAGTATGGCAGTTTAGAGGTTAGTGTAACATTACAGCACCAGTGAGCTGTGTTCAATTCCCACTGCTATTGTAACATTGAATCTGTATCTGTAAGGAATCTGTACGTTCTCCCCATGACCATGTGGGTTTCCTCCGGGTGCTCTGGTTTCCTCCCACATTCCAAAGGCGTACGGGTAGATGGTTATTTGGTCACGTGAGTGTAATTGGGCAGTGCCAGGCCTGTTGGGCCAGAAGGGTCTGTTACCGTTCTGTATCTCTGAAAACAATAAAAAATAAGGAAGGAAGTGAAAGCATTTTGCAACATTTGCGACAAGAGATATTTTTCATAACAGCTACTTAGTAAAGTGATACTCAAGGTGTTCAGGTTGAATATATTTCTATAACATCTGAGAGGCTCTTGGCTTGTGAGAGGAGAGATTATACACTCAATGGCCACTTTATTAAGTACAGGAGTGGAACCTGGTGTGGCCTTCTGCTGCTGTAGTCCATCCACATCAAGATTTACCATGTTGTATGTTCAGAGATGCTCTTCTGCACACCGCTGTTGTAATGTGCAGTCATTTGAGTTATTGCTGCCTTCCTGTCAGCTTGAACCAGTCTGGCCATTCTCCTCTGGTCTTCCTCATTAACAAGACGTTTTCACCCACAGAATTATCACTCACTGTTTCTTGTTTTTCACAGCATTCTCTGTAAACTCTAGAGGCTGTTGTGCACGACAGTCCCAGGAGATCATCAGTTTCTGAGATACGCAAACCACACCTCTGGCACCAACAATTGTTCCTCAGTCAAAGTGACTTAGACCTCTTGACCATGTCTGAATGCTTTTATGCATTGAGTTGCTGCCACATGATTGATTGATTAGAGATTTGCATTGACAACCAGGAGTACAGTTGTAACTAATAAAATGTATTTCAAAGGAAATTTATGATCAAAGTATGTATGTGCTACCATTTATTACCTTTAGATTCATTTCCTTGCAGGCATTTGAAAGGAAAAAGTAATATAATAGAATTTATGAAAAACTATATGTGAACAGACATAGACTGATAAACAACCAACGTGGAGAAGAAGACAAACTGTGCAAATATAAAACATGACTGGCAAACCTTGAAAGTGACCTCCAGATCATAGAATCAGATTCGTAGTGATTGATGTTATCCATGCTGGTTCAGGAGCCTGATGGTTGTGGGGTAATAACTGTTCCTGGACCTTATGATGTGGGCCCTAAGGCTTCTGTACCTCCTGCCTAATTTTTTAATATTTCTGGTAACAAACACGGTCCAGGGAGAGGGCACAGGAGGGATTTATGCCTGTATACAAAGAGGAAGGTGACATTACTGCTGGTAATTGGACCAGAAATATATGACATACTAGTGAGTCACAACCTACGGATGAAATTTCTTCTTTTAAACCTTGTCCAAAGCTTGCACACAAGGATAAGAGATGACTTGATACAGAAGTATAAGATTAAAAGAGACATCAATAAAATGGACAGGCCGTGACCTTTGCCCAAGGCAGCAAGGCTAATTCCAGAGGAGATGTAAGAAGTAAGTTTTTTTTACACTAAGATCGGTAAGTGCCTGTAATGCTTTGCTGGGTGTGGTGATAGAGATTAATACAGTAGGGACATTTAAGAGACTCTTAGGTAGGCATATGGATGTAAGAAAAATGTAGGATTATGGGCTGCGTGGGAGGGAGGGTTGGATTGATCAGGGAGTAGGTTCAAAGGCTGGTAGAATATGGTGGGCTGAAGGGCCTGTACTGTGCCGTACTCTTCTCATTACTGTGTTGTAACCTACAATCCAGTGTCTTCTGAGATTTGAAAGCCACAGATCTGTCATGTCCAACCATGGATCAGCGGAAGTGGTCGGTCGGTAGGCCATCAGGTTAATGGTTCTGGCAGAGCAGAGCAATTCCCAAACCTGTTGGGGGTTAGGAGCTGGGATACCATGCTGGCTGAAGGAAGCATTCAGGGGAAATGATCCAGTGTAGGGCAGTTGGAATGCCGTGCAGTGCTTGCTTGACTATCATTCTGAAGTTCAGGGGTCAGACAAGCTTGACACATCACCCTTGAAGCACAGTGAAAAACCCTTGGGTTATGAAGGCAGGACAGGTGGGAACTGCTCTTATGGCCATGACAGAGGGTTGCTTCACAGACTGCTGCAAGCACTGAGCATCCATAAAATGTAAAGGGATATTTATTAGTGTGGACACAGACCTCCAGCACTTTGGTGTTTACAGGGCACAGCCTCAGAATACAAGGACATTCTGATAAAACACATAGAAGGTGGGATATCCTTAGCCGGGGGATGGGAATCTGTGGAATTCATTGCCATAGATGGATGCAGAGGCTAAATCATCAGTAAAAGGTTAAAATGTTCTTACTTTTGTTAAAATAGTGGTGTGCTTGATGCAGCAGCCTCTCCGTGTCCAATAAGTGGAGCAAATGCTTTTCTTAAGCATTTTTCTTATTAGCTATTGGACATTAGTAGTACAAAAACCACAAATCCACTTCATTGGTAAGACCAATGGCGGGGGAAGCCGTGTGGCCTCAATTCTTGCGTGGACAATATGCTCACGTGTGGCGTCAACTGTTACAGCTACCCAGGGAGGAGGTGAGGAGAACAGAGACATGGTGGGTATATTGATTGGGAGTTGGCCCCTGCAGGCTGGCTTCCCCATCAGTACTCTCTCCAGTGTTCACCCTGGAAGATACCCTGTGTTGCCTTCATCTGTGGTTGACCCAGCTCGAAATGAGGAACTGCTGTGTACTTGTTCTTGCAGAAACATGGCTCTAGGACAACACCCATGTACCATCAATCTTCAGGCCATCACTCAGGGACTAGTAATAATGTTATTCTGTGACTGTATGTGCTGTCATAACCTCATGTACTGCTTTTCACCTTGGCCCCAGAGGAACTGTTTCACTTAGCTGTATACATGTGTATGATTGAATGACAATAAACTTGATCTCCAAATTGGACTTCATTAGTAAGGGTATCAAAAGTTACGGGAAGAAGGCAGCAGATTGGGGTAGAGAGGAATGATATATCAGTCATGATGAAATGGGGAAGACTTGATGGGCTGAATGGCCTATTTCTACTATGTCTTATGGGTCATAGCAGTTGTACAGTGTGACTCCATTGAAAAGTTGGTAGTACTCTCTTACGGCTGAAACCTGACAAGTTGCAACATCTTGGGGAAGTACTGTGCAGAGGGCAGAGTGTGAACATGCTGATATCTGTTAGAGATGGGGAATTACTGTTCACAGACTCTGCACTAAAGATGGATGGTCATGCCTGGCGTTGGTACAACACCCGAGGTTCAGTAGAGGTTTTTTGGGTTGTACAAGAACCTGTTCACCAGTTTGAACTATGGCATCGTTGGGTATGTGGCGTACACGCACACCTATCCGGGAGTCAAAGCCATTTATTGTTGACGGAGTTTAATTTATGTCTAAGCTGCAAAGGAATGGGGAGTTGCAAAAGTTATAAATGAATGGGATACTGTTGGAGATCTAGCTCAGTGATTGGACAACCCCTCTGGTTGTGGTTACCAAGGTCACCTGAACCCTGCAATTGGGTAAGGACTACAAAGCTACCCTGAGAGAATTGTGAATAAAAAGCATTACCCTCTCTTCATCTCAAAAGGTTTATTCATGAGATGCAGGAGCCCCAGACCGGGTACATGGACTGATTCACTAAGTTGTGGTTATCTGTAGAGGACACCTGTGGAATGACAGAGTCATCTTTATGGTAAAAGAAGATCTGGAGATTGACTGAATCTATAAATGATTGAGTTGATAACTGTGTATATACAGTGTACTTCTGTAAATAATCCCTAAAAATATAGTAGTAGTGGTTGTGTGATCGCCCGAGTCGAGTATGACGCTCTCCTAAGGATTTGTCTATTGGTGGCTGTGGAAGCTGATACAGGAAGCACACATTTTGGGGCAGTGTTGGAAAGAGGAACTGGTGGCTGTGGTTAGTGGCTGAGTCTCTCCTTTTGCAGCTGCTGCTTGTTCTCGGAGGCACAGCGGAGATTTCAATAGTTTCAACTGGTACATTTAATGTCAGAGAAAAGTATACAATATACATCCCGAAATTCTTTTTCTTCACAAACATCCACGAAAACAGAGGAAAGAATGATTGACAGTTAAATGGTAGAACCCCAAAGGCCCCCAGCTTCGCCCTCCATGCACAGGCAGATATAGAAATAGAGCTGTTTCCGAAGATGCAAGAAGAGTTGTCGTTAGGTGACATCGTCCTAAGCTCCGCCCTCCGATCACTGTAGCACTGTTCCCTCTCGGACATATTTCATCCAGTTGTATCTATTGAGTGAAATATCTTCCCAGTTGTTAGATGTCATGCAGAATTTCCTTAGGCTGGTTTTGATGTTATCTTTGAAGCGATTCCTTGCCCATCAGGAGTTTTCTGACCTTCCTTCAACTGGGAGAAAAGGATCTGTTTGGGGAGTTAGGCATCCAGATAACGTGACCTATCCATCGGAATTGGTGTTGCTTTATCGCGGTGGAAATGCTGCTCATGTTGGTCTCCTCCAGAACGCATGTGCTCGTGTGACTGACCTTCTAGCTGGTGCTCAAAATCTTTTGGCAAAACAGTACAACCGTGGCTGAGAAGAGAAGTTAAAGCTAATACAAAAGCAAAAGAGAGGGCGTACAACAAAGCAAAAATTAGTGGGAAGACAGAGGATTGGGAAACCTACAGAGAGCAACTAAAAGAATCATTAGGAGGGAAACGATAAAATATGAAAGCAAGCCAGCAAACAATATCAAAGTGGATAGTAAAAGCTTTTTGAAGTATGTAAAAAATAAAAGAGAGATGAGAGTAGATATAGTACCTCTAGAAAATGAGGCGGAGAAATAATTACAGGGGCAAAGGAGGTGGCAGATGAACTAATTGAGTATTTTGCATCAGTCCTCACTGTGGAAGACACTAGCAGTGTGCCAGATGTTGAAGGCTGTGAGGGAAGAGAAGTGGGCACAGTTACTGTTACAAGGGCAAAGGTGCTCAAAAAACTGAAAAACCTAAGGGTACATAAGTCACTCTGACCACATGAACTGCACCCTAGGGTTCTGAGAGAGGTATCAGTAGAGTTGGTGGAGGCATTAGTAATGGTCTTTCAAAAGTCATTGGACTGGCATGATGCTAGAGGACTGGAAAATTGCAAATGTCATTCCACTCTTTAAGAAAGGAGGAAGGCAGTAGAAAGGAAATTATAGACCAGTTAGCCTGACCTCAGTGGTTGGGAAGATGTTGGAATCAATTGTAAAAGATGAGGTTATGGAGTACTTGATGACACAGGACAAGATAGGACAAAGTCAACATGGTTGTTGGAATTCTTTGAGGAGATTACAAGTAGGATGGATAAAGGGAATGCAGTGGATGTTGTATATTTGGCCTTTCAGAAGGTCTTTGACAAGGTGTCACACACAAGGCTGCTTACCAAGTTAAGAGCCCATGGTATTACATGAAAGTTACATGGTTATAGCATTGGCTGATTGGTAGGAGACAGTGAGTGGGAATAAAAGGATTCTTTTCTGGCTAGCTGCCAGTGACTGGTGGTGTTCCGCAGGGATTGGTGTTGGGACACTTCTTTTTATGTATATCAATGATTTAGATGATGGAATAGGTGGCTTTGTTACCAGGTTTGCAGATGACACGAAGATTGGTGGAGGGACAGGTAGTGTTGAGGAAACAGGTAGGCTGCAGAAGGACTTAGACAGATTAGGACAGGGGTGTCAAACTCATTTTAGGTCACGGGCCGGATTGAGCAAAATGCAGCTTCATGCAGGCCGGATCAGTCGGACGCGTGCGAACGCAGCTTTCGTTGCCTCCGTTTTTTCAGCCTGCTCTCATGTGTCTCAGTCTCTGCTATAACTACAAAGTGTTTAACTTTACAAATTCCGTTTCTTATGAAGAAGACTGCCGAATAAACACTAAAAACCCTGAAAACCTGGTACCTGAATAAACTCAGCATTAGCCATATCATACGCCATAGGCGCTTCGATTACTGGGACCAGCTTTAATAGTAATTAGATATTATCTCATGGGCCAAAGATAATTCCACCGCGGGCCGGATTTGGCCCGCGGGCCTTAAGTTTGACATATATGGATTAGGAGAATGAGCAAGGAAGTGGCAAATGAGATACAATGTTGGAAAATGCCTGGTCATGCACCTTGGTAGTAAAAAAAAAGTGTAGATTATTTTCTAAACAGGGAGAAAATCCAAAAATCTGAGATGGAAAGGGACTTGGGAGTCCTTGTGCAGAACACCCTAAAGGTTACCTTGCAGGTTGAGTTGGTGGTGAGGAAGGCAAATGCAATGTTAGCATTCATTTCAAGAGGTCTAGAATATAAGAGCAGGGATGTGATGCTGAGGCTTTATAAACCACTCGTGAAGCCTCATCTTGAGTATTGTGAGCAGTTTTGGGTTCCTCATTTTGAGAAAAGATGTGCTGGCATTGGAAAGGGCTCACAGGGGGTTCACAAGGATGATTCCGGGAATGAAAGGGTTAACGTATGAGGAGTGTTTGATGGCTCTGGGTCTGTACTCGCTGGAATTCAGAAAGATGAGGGGGATCTCATTGAAACCTATCGAATGCTGAAAAGCCTAGACAGTAGATGTGGAAAGGATGTTTCCCATAGTGGATGAGTCTAGGACAAGAGAGCACAGCCTCAGGACAGAAGGGAATTCATTTAAAACAGAGATGCAGAGAAATTTCTTTAGCCAGAAGGTGGTGAATTTGTGGAACTTATTACCACAGGCAGTTGTGGAGGCCAGGTCGTTGGATGAGATTGCGGAGATTGAAAGGTTCTTGATTAGATATGACATCAAAGGTTACGGGGAGAAGGCAGGGGAGTGGGGCTGAGGAGGTGAAATAAGGATTGGCCATGATCGAATGGTGGGGCAGACTCGATGTGCCAAATGGCCAATTTCTGTTCCTATGTCTTATGGTATTGTTCCAGGGCTTTCAGGTGCCTGCTGTAGGTGGTCCAAGATTTTGCTCCATACAGTAATGTATGAAGGATGACTGCTCTATAAACCAGAAGTTTTGTTTGGACCTATAGGTTGTGATCTTTAAAACCGCTTTTTCTAAAACTGAATATGTATAAGTTATCATTATAATTGGTAGCTTGAATGGCAGTCCAGAAATAAAATCTGTTATCTAATGTGGCTAAGAGGACACCTGAGCAAACTTCAGGATACAAGTTTAAACACAAGGAGGCTTTCCATGGCCCTATAGTAAACCAGCCCGAGCATATTTATTTACAACTTGACGTTTCAGTTAAAGGAGTATTGGATGAGTCTTTATAAAATAACATATTAGCAGAAATAGGAGAACAAGCTGGAAATATTTAATAGGTCAGGCTGCATCTGTGGAGAGGAGAAACAGAATGAAAATTTCAGATCAATGACCTTTCATCAGAACAAGGAATTTGTTTTTCTCTCCATAACTGAGATCTAACCACTTTTTATTAATTCCATTTTTATTTCAGATTTCCATCAATGGGAGCTTTTGTCCTTTATGAATTTAAAGAATCCACCCTTTTCATGATTAGTTTGGTTATATCTAATCAAAACTTAGCAATATTGTCTTTCACTGGCTCACACGCACAGTTTCACAGATCTGGCGTGCAATTCCCTGCGTCAAGTTAAGAAGCTTATCATCTCTGAAAGACTAGACTGCTTGGGATCCAAGGACTTCATTGCAGGCCAGACATGGTAAAACTACTTCAGTTTCAAAATCTCTCCTTGCAGCAATATCATCAGCCTTGGCTCAGAACGTTGAGTCTTTATGTGTGTGGCATCGTCTCCGAAGGTCAATCCTGGGCTCAACCTATTGATGCAATTGCAAAGAAGGCACGCCGGCATCTATATTTCGTTAGGAGTTTGCGATTTGGTATTTTCATCAAAGACTAGCAAACTTCTACAGAGAGCATTCTAACTGGTTGAATCATCATTTGGTATGGAGGGGCCACTGCACAGGATCAGAAAAAGTTACAAACAGTTACAAACTCAGCCAGCTCCAATATGGGCACTAGCCTCCCCAGCATCGAGGACAATGCATATATGTTGTGGTGAACTACATATACCTGTCTGGACACGCCCCCCTCCCCACTGACTGCTCCTGTGGCTCCTCCCACAGACCCCGGTATAAAGGCGATTGGGGCCTGAGCCCTGCCTCTCAGTCTCCAGGATGTAGTTTGGTGGTCAATTGCTGCTTGTTCTTTCTTCCAGTCAATAAAAGCCGATATCTCACCTCACATCTCAGAGAGTTATTGATGGTGCATCATATGTATAATATAAAAGCAACAAATTTCACGACATATGCTAATGATATTTAAAATAATTCTGATTCTGGATTTCTAGCTTCTGCAGAATGTCTCATGAATATGATTAACTTACCATCATCAAAAGTACTTTGCTCTCCTTGATGGTACCACAGCAGCCAAAGAAGCCAAACAGTGTGAGGAAGCACCCTCCTACAATACAGAAGTAGCTGACGTTCAGCATATGTCCTGCACGTGATCCCAGAATTTGTAAGATAGCATCACCGTGCACTTTCATCCAGACACCAAATCCAAGAAGTACTAAACCAGCCACCTAGAAAGAAAAATTTCAATATCACAGCCTTATCCATCACGATAGCTTCTGTGCGTAGTCTTTTTGCATCAGTTCATTTTGCTGTATGTTTATAGAGACTAGAGTGCCCTCTGATTTAATACGTCAGTTTTTGATGTTGCACCACCAAGCATACAGAGGCTTTAAAAACACATAGAACATAGAAGCTTGTTCTATGTGCACAGTAAGACCCTTTGGCCCATAACGTTGTGCCAAAATTTAAACCTGCGCTATTGTTAATCTCAACCTTCTCCCCCTAAATAGCCCTTCATTTTCTATCATCATATGCCTATCTAAGAGTTTCTTAACTGCCCCTAATGAATCTGCTTCTATCTCCACCCCGACAGGGCTCTCCATGCACTCGACACTCTCTGCGTAAAGAATTTACCTCTGATGTCCACCCCCTACTCTTTCCTCCAATCACCTTAAAATTATGCCTGCTGCTTATGTTTGAGACTGGAGCTTATTAGCTGAAGATAACTGAGAGAAATTCTGTTCCTAGATTCCGTTGTTTCAGTTCACTTTTCTAAACAACATCGGAACTCACTGACAAACCAACGATAGGTTTAGAACATGTGCCCGTGCCCGTGCCCTCAAAGAAATGGGATTAGATCACCCCTTCATTATGCAAGCAGGTCAAAGACTAGTCTTGACTGGCCTCAGAGCTGTAGTTACCACTCAGACAGCGAATGCCTCTCACCATACTCTACTCTTGGCTTCACAAATTTAATTTCATCGCACATTTGGAGAAGTCTTCTTTGATTTAAAAATAAGCTAGTAAAATTTAATATGCAAATATCATGTTAAAATCAATAAAAAACAAGTTATAATTAAAATATGCCTACAAAATTATATGGGATGTACATACACAGATGTAAAAACTAATCCGATGTAAACATTAATATAAATTAATTAATTTACATTCACAGATGTAAAAATCAATCCAAATTAGTTTTAATTATCATTAGCTGCACGTCATTTGAGTATGTAAAGTTTTTCCATCAGCTCTGTAATAAATTAAAAGGTGTCTAAGATATTCTACCTGACAGACTTATTAGGTTTTTCTTACATTAAGGACCAACTCTAATAAACTTCAGTACTTGGAAAACAGGTCTGGAATGTTAACAATTAGATTGTAATTCAGATGATAGCTGATGTATGAATACTATTGAGAATATTGTGATAAATAAAAGAATGCCTTTTTTTAACCCATTCACTCAAATCACTCAAAACTTCCCTTTATAAGATTGTAATCATTGTGAGCAGCAGCAGGTCAGATGATTGTTGAGCCTTTCATTAGGATCCTGACTGTTCTCACTGTCCATTTTCCAGCACCCTTATTGTAAACCCTTGTTCTGTTAATCTATGCTGTGACTGAATATACTGACTGAGCTTCCACTGCTGTCCAGGATAGAGAACACCAAAGGTTGCCACCCTCTGAGTGAAAGAAAAATCTGATCTCATCTTAATCCTAAATACCCTACTCTTATTGTCAAACTACAACCCCTTTATTCTAGACTTCATAGGCTAAGAAAAATTCACCTCTGCATTTAGCACATCAAGGTCTTTAAAATTCTATAAGTTTTGATAAGATCTCCCCTCATACTTCCAAACACAAAAGAACTTGATCCTGGTCTACACAATTGTCCGATTTATGGCAAACTCATTTTCCCTGGAATCAGTCTGAGATCATCACTGAACGTCCTCTATAGGCCATATATAATTTTGCAGGTATAGAGACTAACAATGTACATGATACTTTGGGTCCAGTCTCACTATGGTCCCTTGTAAGCACAGTTAATACTTGGGTAATCAACCAAAAGCTAACATTTCACCTGCACTTTGACCTTCAGTATTCTGTTCTGTTCACCAAAGTGGATCATCTCACGTTTTGCCATCTTTTATATAAATGTGCAATGGCCAGTCTCCTCTCCTTTACCATTCGTCCCTGAAGTCTTCCTGTCTACCCACCTAAAGTAGAGACAAGTGCAAACTTGGAAATATGCCATTTTCTCCTCTTGGCCAAATCATTGACATTGGTTATGATCATCTGGAACTGATGATATACTGACATCTGCGATACTCATTGGTCACATCCTGACAGCCTGGGGATACGTTTATTACCACTTTTTGCTTTCCCTCCAATAATTACTTCTCATGCCTGTGCTCCTATATTTTCCTCAATTCTCTCTGCACTGAAAGGACATGCGGTTAGCACAGGCCCTGTGGGCTGAAGGGACTCTTCCTTTGCTGTACTGTATTCGAGATAGCTACTATTTTCTTCTCCTTGTTATATTTCTGTAAAATCCTTTACATACTAATAGGATGGAAGAGAACGTCAGGTTAGGTAGCAGAGACACAATTGATGGGTCCACGTCCATCGATCCCTCAAAGTTGCCCCGCATGTTGATAGAGTGATAAAAATGGCATATGGAGTGTTGACCTTCATTTCTTTCTGGGACTTTGTTCACTGGATGATTCAGAAGTTGTATAGGCTCCGTGAGAACCATATAGTGTTGTCTTATAGGTGGAAGACATGACCTGAAAAACCTCTGAGATAGATAGATTTAGCCATGAATTGATTTAGGAGACACTGTCATTATGTTACAAAGCCAGGCACAGGATGAAACGACACAGTAGAGCTTGTCTCTCAACAGGCATCATCTTATGCAAAACTAATTAACAATATGCTAGCATAGTTATCCTGAACTACTTACAGAAATAATCGTATTGACCACAATCATAAATATTTTTATACAAATGAAACTATTGATGGCATGTGACTCAGCATTTTCAGTTTTCAAGGTCTAGTTAAAAAAATGAAAACAAAATTAGTAAAATATATTGTATTAATGGACAGAGCACACTTTGAAACATTGCTTACTTTAGAGATACCATGCAGAACAAGTCCTTTTGGCCCAACAAGCTACCTTGCCCAGCAACCCACCTATTAACCCTAGCCTAATCACGGGGCGACTTACAATGACCAATTAACCTACTAACCGGTATGTCTTGGACTGTGAAAGGAAACTGGAGCACGCAGAAACCCACACAGTCACTGGGAGAACATACAGACTCCTTACAGATGTCATTGGAATTGAACGAAAAGGACTGTAACAGTACACTACCGTCCTTCAATTGCTGAATCTAATAAATCAATTTACAAATACGTTGTCGGTAGAGATCATGCTTGTATCCATGAGCGTGTCAATCAAAACAATATTTGAAATGGGAGTACAGCCATTAAAAGACAGAGGAGGCAATAGACCATAGATAATAACAAGGAAAGAAATATTAAATTGAGATTTTTCTATAGTAGATTGAACAGGTGGACGTTATATTGAATGACGAGGTACATTAGGAGACAGATGGATTGGGATGCACAGTGTAATGGTTCAGTAACTGGATCAGCAAGCATTGATTTGGAAACATGAGCGTGAATCCCATGAGAGGAAGTGGGAATTTAAATTGAAGTGAAAACTGGGGAAGATTGTGAATACCGAGGAGTCCTCTTGAATATTAACAATTTTCTCTTCTGAAATTAGAAACATAGAAAACCTACAGCACAATACAGGCCCTTTGGCCCACAAAGTTGTGCTGAACACGTTACTACCATAGAAATTACTAGGCTTACCTGTTGCCCTCTATCTTACCAAGCTCCATGTACCTATCTAAAAGCCTCTTAAAAGACCCTATCGTATCTGCCTCCACCACCGTTGCCGGCAGCTCATTCCAAGCACTCACCAGTCTCTGAGTAAAAAACTTACCCCTGACATC
Source organism: Hemitrygon akajei (assembly GCF_048418815.1). Taxonomy (NCBI): domain Eukaryota; kingdom Metazoa; phylum Chordata; class Chondrichthyes; order Myliobatiformes; family Dasyatidae; genus Hemitrygon; species Hemitrygon akajei. The sequence goes on from NC_133139.1 coordinate 69,887,970, forward strand.
TCCTCTGTACCTACTCCCCAGCAACTTAAACCTGTATCCTCTTGTGGCAACCACTTCAGCCCAGGGAGAAAGCCTCTGACTATCCACACTATCAATGCCTCTCATCATCTTGTACACCTCTATCAGGTCACCTCTCATCCTCCTCCATGCTATTTTCATTATTATACCTTTCCTTTTTATAGACCTTTTCTTCATTGGCCATCAACTGATTCGTTGCCAATTCCCTGATCTCTCATGATTGCCTGTATTACAATTTGCAAATGGACAAGTAACTAGTAAATTAAGTTCTACTTTTGATCGGGAAAGTTGTAGAGGCTCAAACAGGAAATGTAAGTGTGAGGATGGAATGGTGGAGCTGAACTATGATGTATATCTTATTAGTCCTATGCTATTTATTATAAAGATCTGTGATGGGTGCACATGGTACACGGAGCTTAGTAGAATAGAGGGCTAGAGCCTAGTAATTTGTAAGGTAGGAATGTGTTCGGCATTTGTACTTGTTACTGTTCCAACTTCCCTACTTTCAGGTGTGAGTTTATGTCTGACAAAATAGTTGCAGCCAACTTTTATATTGAGCTGGACCCATCAGAATACAATCTTCAATCAGATTTCTGTAAATGGGATGAGGTTGGAAGGAGCTGTTATCACTGGGAAGGACTAAGTAAATTGTGTTAGATTTTAAACTGGGTAACCGATTTTAAAATAAGCACTTAGTGATCTATACTTTTTAATAGTACCCACTTCAAGTGGAAAACTTGGAAAAAAACTATAACATTCTGCTTAAATTGAGGCGTTAAGGTATACATTTCCCATAGTTTTACGATCTAGTACTGTTTCTTGTTTTAAATCTATAAAAAGGGTCATTTCTAAATTAGTACAATTAACCTATTTCCAAAGTTACCTTATCTTCCATTGTGACGAATTGGAGGAAAATATTAAGGATGTAGATTTCTTTTTTACAAGTAAATAGGTTTAAGAGCTGAATTAGTAGTCCTGCGTTGTTAACATCAGATACAACTACACTGGTGGCGAATGGGTAAAGGAACAGGGTAATCCAGAGCAGAAAGAACTGAATGCTAATGGTGCTGTAGGTTTGTCCGAAGGAGGGATTAACACGTTGGTGCTGAACCCTCGTTGCCGTTACTGGAACAGAACCCCCACACCGTTTCAAACGGGGCGAGCGCGAACGCCGGCCCCGCCCACCGAGCCAGACCGGGCCCCGCCCACCGAATCCGGCCCCGCCCACCGAGCCAGACCCGGCCCCGCCTCTCGGCTCCAGTCCCACCCCCAACACGATGTCGGGCCCGCACGTCTGTAATGGACTGCGGGGAGCCAGCGTTGAAACGTACAGCACCATACCTCCGGCTCACAATAGTCGGGGAAAAGGGAAGCAGGAGTGGTGGGAGGCAGGCGGGGGGGGGGGGGGGAATGGGCGAAGGGGCGGAAGGAGGTGGAGGAGGAGGATAATGAGGAACTTGAAAGAGGAGGAAAGGAAAGAGGATGACGAAGGAATGAGGAGGAGGAAGAGAGATCGAGGACAGGGGAGGAAAATGATAATTGAATGAGAAGAGCGTGAAAATGCAGGAGAGAGGACAAAGAGGGAGGACAGTACTGAAATAAGAATCAGGCGCAGACGCAGGCTCCTCGGCCTCTCAAAGTGTTCTGCCATTCAATAAAATCACCACGTAACCTCTGCAGTCTGGTCTAGAATCTACTCTCTGCTTTAAACAACTTATTGAAACACTCTTTGATTCCTGCCCCAGGGCGAAGAGAATTCCAAACACCACTGATCCTGGGAAATAACTTCACTTCATCTGTTTTAACTAGGTGAGCTATTGTTTTAAACAGCGATTTCTAGGTCTAGATTTTCCTACAAAAGGAAATGTCCCCTGGACTTCCGCTCTTTCCAGATCCCCTGAGATCTTGTACGTTTCAAACTAGCCATCTATTATACTAATTGATTGGAGTACAGAGGAATTCATTGTAAATGAACACAATCAGTGGAGACACCTAGTGCAGATAATGGACTGCTTTCATTGCCTTCCTACATGAAATAGTGTCATAATGCAATAATAAATTACGGGCATCCTGTGTAGTCACTTGTTCAAGTTCAGATGTGTCATCTTCATCGCTTACCCGCCTTCAGATCAGAATCAGAATCAGGTTTATTATCACCAGCATGTGTCGTGAAATTTGTAACTTAGTAGTAGCAGTACAATGCAATATATGATAATATTAGAGTATATTAAATAGACAATATATCTGTACCTCCTTCCTGATGGCACTGCCTGCATGGAACTGACACAACTGTTCGGCAAGCCTTCTGTTCCAATTCAGCGGCACAGTTTCCCAAATAAACAAAGGGAATGCCGGCTATTTTCTCGATGAGTTTTTAATTCTTTGTCCCAAATAAGGGGCTGCCCCAATTAACCGATGGCCCAATGAACAGGAATTGTTTAAGTTCCCTGACAGCCTGAGCAGTTGAACCCCAGCTGAGGGGAGAGCTAAAGCTGTTAAATATAAAATAAAGGGAGAGAGTTAACTTTCTGAAGCGTAACTCCCACAGGGACATAAAATGGACATTGATGATCAGAAAATAAGCTGGTCCATAATGGTAAAAAAAAAACCTCCTCAAATTAGGTCATCTTGACCTATGTTCCCTCTAAACTGTGCGCGTGCACACGTTTTTCAACCAGCGCACAAAAGAAATGAATGTGCGCACAAAATAATGTAATTAATAATTATACTTATTGTTAGTCTAGACAGAGTTTACAAAGTATGGGTAAATGCCAAAGACAGGAGAGAGAAAAAATAACTGAGTGACTTAAATATGCATGTTATTTTGTTGTTATTCTGTGCAGTTTTATGTCAAATACTTTGTAAACCTACATAAACTGTGCCGTGTGTGCATTCAGTGCGCACATACTTCTGTCACAGGGAAAAAAAATTGCACAACATGAGATTTTTGCACACACTACTAAAAATTAGAGGGAACATTGATCTTGACCAATGATAATTAACTCTTTCCAGTGGCTAGCATCCATATGTAGTGGCAGAAAATCCTGTCCATGGTAGGTAACCCTGTCCAGTGGTCTGTGTCCTTGTCCAGTGTTAGATAGCCTGTCTTGTGGCAAATAGCCCTGCCCATGGTAAATGGCCTTGTCCAGTGGCAGATAATGCTGTCTGTGATAGGTAACCCTACCCAGTGGCAGATAGCACTCCAGATAGACAGATAGCCTGTCCAGTGGTAGATTGCCTGTCCAGTGGTAGATAGCCTGTCCAGTGGTAGATAGCCTATCCAGTGGTGGATCACACTCAGCAATTTTGAGACCAGAACATAATTACATTTGGATGAAGCTAAATGCCTGGAACCAGACACTGGCCACTCAGTCACAGTGATTTAATATGTTAGTCAGTTTAGCAGTGAATGATCTCTCTGCCCTTATAAATTAGGCATCTGGTCTTTCTGCAGAACAGATTTGTATATGGAAGTTATTTGCAACCACACTCAAACGTGAAAGGGCAATAATTTGAATCCGTAGGATTCAGACTCTCTAATAGGCAGAGTTAGGAGCTGACGCTGGAAGAATCGATACGACTTACAGTACCGTGTGAGGGAGAAGCACATCCGCGCCAGATGCACTGAGCTGCAGCTCAGAAAAGAAAGTTTCTTGAACCCAAGAGGGTCCAATATCCTTGCGGGCCGTTTGGCTAAAGTTGCTCGGGTGGGTTTAAGCTCATTTGGTAGGGGGAGCGGGAACTGGACTGATAGTGCTGAGGATGAGGTAGTTGGGTTACAGACAGAAGCAGTGTGTATGGAGAATCCTAGTAATAAGAGGCTGAAGACAGGGCAAAATTGCAGCCAGCAGGATGAGTTTCAATATAATAGGCAGACAAAATCAAAAAAGGTGAATACAGAACTGAAGGTGCTATATTTGAATGGACGCAGTTTATGAAATAAGGTAGATAAACTTGTTGCACAGTTACAGAAAGGCAAGTATTCTGTTATGGGCATCACTGAATCATGGCTCAAAGAAGATTATAACTGGGAGCTTAATGTCCAAGGATACACATTGTATCGAAAAGACTGGCAGGAAGTCAGAGGGCGTGGCATGGCTCGGTTGATAAAAAATGAAATTAAATCATTAGAAGGAGATAACATAGGGTGGGAAGGTGTTGAATTGTTGTGAATAGACCTAAGGAACTGCAAGAGTAAAAAGACCATGATGGGAGTTATACACAGACTCCCAAACGGTAGTATGGATATGGCTTACAAGTTACATTGGGAGATAGAAAATGCATGCTAAAAGGGAAATGTTCCAAGAGGCATGGGGGATTTCAATATGCAGGTAGGTTGGGAAGATCAAGTTGGTGCTGATCCAAAAGGGATCATTTCTAGAATGCCTCCGAGATTGCTTTTTAGAGCAGCTCGTGGTTGAACCCACCGGGGGATCAGCTTTTCTGGATTGGGTGGCGTGCATTGAACTGGAATTGGTTAGGGAGTTTAAGGTAAAAGAATCCTTAACAGCAATTTTGATCATAGTATGATTTCACCATAAAATTTGAGGAGCAGCTAAAGTCAGATGTATCAGCGTTACAGTGGAGTAAAGGAAATTACAGGGGCACAAGAGGGCATTGGCCAGATTTGATCGGAAAAGAACACTGGCAGGGATGGCAGCAGAGCAGCAATGGCTGGAATTTCCGGAAGCAATCCGGAAGGCACAGGATATCTACATTCCAAAGAGGAAGAAGTATGCCAAAGGCAAGGCGATGCAATTACGACTAATAAGGGAAGAGAGGGCATATAATAGAGCAAAAATTAGTGGGAAGTTGGGAAGACCAACAGAAGGCAATTAAAAAGGTCATTAAGAAGGTAAAGATGGAATATGAAAGTAAGCTAACTAATAATATTGAAGAGGATATCAAAGCTTTTTTCAGATACATAAGGCGTAAAAGAGAGGTGAGAGTGGATATTGGACTGCTGGAAAACAATGCTAGAGAGCTAGTAACAGGGACAACCAAATGGCAGACAAACTGACTAAGTATTTTGCATCAGTCTTCATTATGGAAGTCACTAGCAGTAAGATGGACATTCCAGGTGTCAGGGGTCACGAAGTGTGTGAAGTTACCATAACTAGAGAGAAGTTTCTTGGGAAACTGAAAGGTCTGAAGGTAGACAAGTCAGCTGGACCAGATAATGCACACCGCAGGGTTCTGAAAGGGATGGCTGAAGAGATTGTGAAGGCCTAAACAATGATCTTTCAAGAATCACTAGACACTGGAATGGTTCCAGAAGATTGGAAAATTGAAAATGTCACTCCACTCTTCAAGAAGGGAGAGGGGCAGAAGAAGGGAAATTATAGACCAGTTAGTCTGACCTCAGTGGTTGGGAGTCGATTATTAAGGATGAGGTCTCTGTGTATTTGGAGGCGTCTGATAAAATAGGCCGTAGTCAGTATAGCTTCCTCAAGGGAAAATCTTGCCGACAAATTTATTGGAATTCTCTTAAGAAATACTAGCCAAAGGAGAATTGGTTGTGTATTTGGATTTTCAGAAGGCCTTTGGCAAGGTGCTGCACACGAGGGTGCTTTGACCCCATGGTATTTCATAGAAACATAGAAAATCTACAGCACAATACAGGCCCTTCGGCCCGCAAAACTGTGCCAAACATGTCCTTACCTTAGGACTACCTAGGCTTAACCATAGCCCCCTATTTTTCTAAGATCCATGTATCCATCCAGGAGTCCCTTAAAAGACCCTATCATTTCCGCCTCCACTGCTGCCGCCAGAAAGATTACAGGAAAGGTTCTCACATGGATTCTCTCATGGCTGATTGGCAGGAGGCAAAGAGTGGGAATGGCTGCCGGTGACTAGTGGTGTTCCACAGGGATCTGTGATGGGACTGATTCTTTCTACTTTATATATCAATAATTTGAATGATGGAATTGATGGCTCTGTTGCAAAGTTTGCAGACAATATGGAGATAGGTGAAGGGGCAGATAGTTTTGAGGAAATAGGGAGGCTACAGAAGGCCTTAGACAGATTAGGAGAATGGGCAAAGAAGCAGCAGATGGAATACAGTGTTGGGAAGTGTATGGTCATGGCCTTTGGTAGAAGAAAAGATAGGGTTGACTATTTGTTAAATGGAGAGAAAATTTAAAAATCTGAGGTGTAAACATATGTGGGAGTACTTGTGCAGGATTCCCTAAAGGTTAATTTGCATGATGAGTCTGGTGAGGGAGGCAAATGCTGTATTAGCATTCATTTCAAGAGGATTAGAATATAAAAGCAAGGATGTAATGTTGAGACTTTATAAAATACTGGTGAGGCCTGACTTGGAGTACTGTGAGCAGTTTTGGGCCCCTTATCTTAGAAAGGATGTGCTGAAACTGGAGAGAGTTCAAAGGAGATTCACAGAAATGATTCCAGGATTGAATGGGTTGTCATATAAAGTGTTTAATGGCTCTTGGTCTCTATTCAGTAGAATTCAGAAGAATGGGGTGACCTAATTGCAATGTATTGAGTGGCGAAAGGTCTTGATGGAGTGGATGTGGAAAGGATGTTTCCTACGGTGGGAGAGTCTGAGACCGGGGACACAGCCTCAAAATAAAGGGTGTCTTTTTAGAATGGAGATGAAGAGGAATCTCCTGTTGAATCTGTGGAATTCTTTGCCACAGGCAGCTATGGAGACCAAGTCTTTATGTATATTTAAGGCCAAGATGGATAGATTCTTGATTGGTCAGGGGATGAAGGGATACAGGGGGGAAGGCAGGAGACTGGGGTTCAGAGAAAAATGGATCAGGTGTGATGAAATGGCAGAGCAGGCACGATGGGCCAAATGGCTTCGTTCTGCTCTTATATCTTGTGGTCTTATGGATTAGAATTGCATCGTAAGGGAATAATAGGCCAGAGTTATAGTAGAAATTAGTACTTCCTTTCACTCAGGGAGATGTAAATCTTCTGAATTCTCAGTCCTTTGTGCATTTTCAAGGTTGCAATCATTAGATTTCTAAATGTGAAGGGAGTTTGAGGATGAGACAGGAAGGCTATGCAACCCTGATCTCACTCATTAGCACAGCAAGCAGTACAGGGAATGGTGTCGTGGTTGTTTAGACAAGCACTCATAGAGCAGGTGTGAGATGCTGTGTTTTACTTTGCAAAATGCTCTTGGACTTTGTATGCTGGTTTTGAGTTATTATTGCCACATCGTGCAGAGCAGACTTTGTATGCTGGTTTTGAGTTATTATTGCCACATCGTGCAGAGCAGACTTTGTATGCTGGTTTTGAGTTATTATTGCCACATCGTGCAGAGCACGATGTCAAGGCTTTCAGTCAGCTTCATGCAGATGATGCTGATCAGGCGTTCAAAAGCCCTGCTTCAAGTTAATGTTTTCCTTTGCACTTGCCTCAAAAAAATGTCCAATCCTGCTTTAAAAAAATCAGAGAAGAAATTGAGAGCATCAGCCTGCCTCCCACCAACTCACTGACATATGTCCTGTGGCTCAGACAAAGAGCTGGAATCTTATCAAAGAGTTTGGAGCAATTGACTTCTCTGTTGAGAACTTATTCCAATGTCCTTTATAAACATGAGCTCATCCAAAACCCTGCTTCTCATTCCCTACTAAATCCCATCACTCCTCATCAACCTTCCAGAGCAGTGTTCTACTGTAATAATTCTGTTGGTGACTAAGAATTGGGATTCTATTCTTCAATTCCCTCTCAAGCAACACACAAAAGTGCTGGAGGAACTTGATGGAGCATCTATGGAGGGAAATGGACAGTTGATGTTTCGGGTCGAGACCTTTCATCTGCATAGGAAAGAAAGAGTGATGGCCAGTATAAAAATAGGCAGGGAAGGGATGGAACGAGAGCAAGCTGCTGATAGGTGGATCCAAAGTGAGGGGGGGGGGTTATAGGCAGATGGGTAGGGGATGTTGGCCACCAATTGTTGGGTCTCCACAGATGCTGCCTGATCGGCTAAGTTCTTCCAGTGCCTTTGCACGTTGCTCCTGTTTTCCACCATCTACAGTCCTGGTTGCGTCTTCACCCACCCTCTGATGGCTGGATGAAAGAGACTGGTAGGCGGCTGAATTGTGGGTCTTAATTATTTTATTTAGAGATACAGCTTGGATCAGGCCCTGCTGGCGCAACAACCTGCACTGCCCAGCAACCCACCTATTTAACCAGTCTAATCGTAGGACAATTTACAATGACCAATTAACCTACAGTATTAACCGGTACGTTTTTACACTGTGGGAGGAAATCGGAGCTCCATGAGGAAACCCACATGGTTCACAGAGAGAACATACAAACTCCTCACAGACGGTGCCACAATTGAACTCTGAACTCTAATACTCTGAGCCGTTACAGCATCATGTTAACCGCTGTGCTACCGTGGCACCAACGATAGGCATACCTTCTTCACTCCACTGGACAGAATGGTGCTATTATGGTAGATATACTTCAATCTCACTTTTCTCTGTTCCATCACAGGCAACTCAAATTAAGCTGCCAAAACCCTAAGCTCTAGCATTCCCTTGTATTATCCCTTAAAAGGAATATTAAGTATTGTTTTAAATAGCAAAACTCTCTAACATACCTGGTTGTATTTTGAGTTTGTGTATTTTTATCTCTGCAGGAGGAGGAGTCTCATCTTAAAGCGGTTTTCCAGGGTCCAGTGCCCCAAATTCTTCAGTTGCAATTCCCACCATATTTGACCAGATAAATGAAGAATTCAAACAGCTGTTAAGTTATTGAGCATATAGATTCTTGCTTACTAAGGACATCAAAGGGTTTGGGGAGAATGCAGGAGAATGGGGTCAGAGAAAAAAATAAATCCCTACCATTTGAGTTAATTGATAGATTTCCTCCACGATCTAATTGTAAATTTTGGTATAATTTTTTTTGCTGGCTGTTTGATGTTTATCTCTGCCTGTTCTCCATCTCCCTCTGGTGCTCCCTCCCCCTTTCTTTCTCCCTAGGCCTCCCGTCCCATGATCCTTTCCCTTCTCCAGCTCTGTATCCCTTTTGCCAATCACCTTTCCGGCTCTCGGCTTCACCCCACCCCCTCCGGTCTTCTCCTATCATTTCGCATTTCCCCCTCCCCCTCCTACTTTCAAATCTCTTACTATCTTTCCTTTCAGTTAGTCCTGACGAAGGGTCTCAGCCTGAAACGTCGACAGTGCTTCTCCTTATAGTTGCTGCCTGGCCTGCTGTGTTCCACCAGCATTTTGTGTGTGTTGCTTGAATTTCCAGCATCTGCAGCTTTCCTCGTGTTTGATGTTTATCTTTAGAAGCTTTTTGTATGACGCATGGCTCCTGGGTCGAACACCTAATGGGGTCTTTTTTTCTTCCTCACTTTTTTCTTGCTTTAGTAGGGTTTTTTTTTTCTTTTCTCCTTTTTTTTGTGTCACCATATTTTTCAATCTTTAATATTTTTTTCTCTTTTGAGACATTGTAAGTGTTACTTACTTTGATGCACTCTTGTATTTTGGATAATAATAATAATAATAATAATAATAATAATAATAATAATAATAATAATAATAATAAAAAGATTTGAAAAGAAAGAAAAAATAAATCCGCCATGATAGAATCGTGGAGCAGTCACGATGGGCTGAATGGCCTGGTTCTGCTCCAATGGCTTATGGACCCAGCAGCCTCTACAGGCTGACCCTGAAGCTGCAATGTCAGTGCAAGTCATAGACTCATAAAGCACTACAGCACAGAATAAATGTACTTCAGCCTGTCCAGTCTGTGCTGAAGTTATTCAGCCTAGTCCCATCAACTCGCACCTGGACGATAGTCCTCCAGAACCCTCCCATCCATGTACGTATCCAAACTCAAAAGTTGCAAGTCAACCCATAACCACCACTTCCAGTGGCAGCTTGTTCCACACTCTCGCAACCCTCTGAGTGAATAAGTTTTCCATCAGTTTACCTTTCACCCTTAACCTACAACCTTATACTCAACTTACACTTTTGAGTATACTTATACTCAACCCCAGAGCAAAAGGCCTGCTTGCATTTACCCTATCTACACGCCTCATTATTTTATGTACCTCTATCAAATTTCTCCTCAGTCTCTTATGCTCCAGGGAATAAAGTCCTAACCAATTCAACCTTTCCCTTGAACTCAGTCCTGGCAACATCCTTGTAAATTTTCTTTGTAGCCTTTCAATCTTATTGATACCTTTCCTGTAGGTAGGTGATCAGAACTCCTGATTTGGCTTCACCAATGTTCTAGACGACATCACCATAACGTACTGCTCCGATACTCAGTTCTCTGATTTATGGAAACCAATGTGCATGGAGAAGATTATGAAGTTAAACGTTGCTTCTTGTGGACACGTTACGTGGAGAGTTGTCGGACTTGCCAGATGGAAAGGTGGAGGGAAAGAAAGGAAGAGGAAGGCAAAGAACAACTAGCTAGATAACATCAAGGATTGGACCAAGCTGGACAAGTGTCGGAACAGAATGGCGTGGAGGGAAATCGTCTGCCAACTGGAAATTCCAGTTGCGATCTAACGACGACGACGAATGTGCCAAGATCAGCACACTGCCGCCTGATGGGAACATCTCACTGTCCTCTCTGGCTCACGCTCTGTCACCCACACACCCCAGCTCCCCCTTTCCCCTACCCTCCACCCTCCACTCAATGGACAGCTCCAACACCTCCCAGACCTTTCACGTCAAGCTCCACTCGTAGACTCCGGTAGTCCGCGTTGCAATAATGCTTCTCACTGCTGAGGAGGGTGTAGTCTGCTGAAAAGCTCTCCATGCCCCTCGCTTTCATGGTGGCGATATGCAAGCATGGGTTCCCACTTGGACTCATGGAGGAAGCAGCTGCCCACCGACATCGGTCTCAGGCCCTGGTCGGGTCAGAGAGGGAGGTTCTGGTGTTGAGAGCCAATGGCCGTGAACTTGGAGCCTTCAGGCCGTGAGGAAGCTGGGGAGACGGGAGTCTCCAATAATCAATCGAGATATATTCTCCAGCATCGGGCAATAGAGGGGAGAAGGACTTGGCCCTGAAAGAGAGCTGGAAGTTAAGAACAACGATCATGAGGAAGGGGTCAAAGTTGACTGAGAAGAAGCAAAGAGGTCCTGGTCTACAGTGCTCTAGGTCTATAGTGGGACCAAGGATGTTGCAAAAGGCAGGGATGAAAACCCAGGAAGGGATTGTACAGTCTCTCCCTGTGCCTCATTCTGCCTGTACTTGCAGGCTCGGTATCTCCTAGATCATAAGACCAGAAAAGACAGGAGCAGAATTAGACCATTCGGCCCATCGTGTCTGCTCTGCCATTCGATCATGACGGACTTATTATCCCTCTTAACCCCAGTCCCCTGCCTTCGCCTCGGAACATTTGACACTCTTACCGCGGGGCGTTATGGTTTGTAACATCAAAACATTAAACTAATCAAAATAAAAACAAGAGTTTGGAATAACGTATTTAAATTCGCGTTTACTTTAAACAGAATGGCGTGGAGGGAAATCGTCCGCCAACTGGAAATTCCAGTTGCGACCTAACGACAACGACGTATCACGTATTAGCGTCATGACGTATGCAATTTATTTATTATTACATCTAACCCGTAATGACTAATTTAAACAAACAAGAATACTTAATCAAACAATATATTTACAATTTTATTCAAATACTACCTAAGTACTAAATACACAACGCACCTCCCTGCTCAGCTATAAACTCCAATCAATACAGAATGCATCTCAACTTAAACACGGTATTCTATATAATACAACTAGAATACACACATCCACAGCATAGTAAATTTTAAATTGTCCCATTCAGACTTAAAGATTTAATCGCCGTGGAGGTTTTCTTAATCTTGTGGGATAACGTCTTTCCTGACAAAGGGATCACTGTTTGGCCGGTGAGAACTGTGGCTGTAAACAATCTCAGGTCCTGAGGTCTCTGAGGTTGTAGGAGTTGACTCTGGGGCTGCAGGAAGCGGCCTGACCGCTCTGGAAACAATTGCCTTCGCGCTCCTCAGCTGGTTAATGTGCCGTCTCCAAATGACATCACTGTGTGGGAGAGTGGCCCGGTTCTGTGCTTGATCTATGCAAATCCCCAGTCTTGATCAGCTCTCTAGTCCAGTTGTTCCCAACGTGGGGCGTACGCCCCACAGGGGGGTAATTTGATTTTTAAGGGGGGCAATTCGAGAATGAGTTAACAGTGAATTTTTTCTAGTAAGTCTGTGTGAGTATGAGTGTGTGAGCGAGTTAATACATATGTGTATATACAGTATGCATACATAAAAATACTTGTGTGTATGTACATGTGTAATTGCGTATGTACTGTATATATAGTGTATCACCATCATTACAACCATCAAATGGCTTTCATAATTAAATTAATGAATTGACTGACGTAGGAAGGAACGAATGAACAAGTCCAAATGCGTAAGAAACTCGTACGAGGTCGCGCCAATGCTGCATTTTGCAGTAGCTTTCGGTTCTTGGTGGTGTGAAGGTGTGTACATTGCGTCATCTCTTTTAAACGGTGTATCTGACTTTGTATGCTGTAGAAACGAATCGGCATTGTTTTATTTATTTATTATTATTATTATTTTAATATCACTTAATGTTCTTTTTTTACAATTTCTTAGTAATTTCTTCCTCAGAACTTTAACAGTCCTTTGGTTCTTTTATTTTTCTCTTTCATGAATGCCGTGTTCTTTGGAAGCTTGTTTAAACCAAGTTAATGGTCTTTTAGGCTTCCTCCAGGTGAATAGGAGTTCACTTTTTGAATAATAAGAATTATAAATCACCACAGGGGGCATCAGGATTTTAGAGGTGATTAGGTGGGGCATGGCCAAAAAAAGGTTGGGAACCACTGCTCTAGTCCCTCATCAGAACTGCTTGTCCCAAGAGTGAAGTATCGAACCTCCTTGTTTGAGGAGCCCTCAGCCTGTCTCAGCTGTGTGTCCCGCATAATTCGAGTGTGAATAACGGCCAGGCAGTTGTTGGTTACAGAGTGTGTGATATACAAGGAGGAAATTGGTGAGCTTCTGGTTCAGTGAATTGAATTAACTTTTATTTCTTACCTCCTTCACATACGTAAGGATTACGTTACTTGTGTTAAGTGTGTGTTCTGACATTTCTTGCAGTCCGGTTTTAGTGAAATTTAAGAGACTACTAGACAGGTATATGGAGGAATTTAAGGTGGAGGGTTATATGGGAGGCAGGGTTTAACGGTCGGCACAACATTGTGGGCCGAATGGCCTGTACTGTGCTGTATTGTTCTTTGTTCTTTACACTCAGGGCAAACCTTTCCCTCAAACCATTTGTAGCTGGGTGGTACGGTGCAGATGTAGTAAATCTTACTCCATTAACTTCAGGAAAGACTTTTCAGTCATTTCGCCACAAACTCTGGAACATTGTCGTTAACTAAGGCTACGTCCACACTACGCCGGATAAATCGGTAACCGAAGCTTTTTCTCTTCGTTTTTACCCTCTGTCTACACTAAAACGGCGTTTTCGTCTCCTGAAACCGGAGCTTTTCAAAAACGCTTTTCAAGGTGGATATTTTTGAAAACACTTCTCGGGCAGATCAGTGTGGACAGCGTAACCGGAGACTTCTGAACGGCAGCGCGCTATTTCAATGTTTTCTTGAACGCAACCTAACAATTTCAGAACAGACGGCAACGAGACTGAATCCAGAAGAGTTAGAAATGTACTCACCAAATACTTTGACCCATAACTTACTGAATAAATAAGTATACTCACTTTGCCCTGTTTCTGTCCTTGCTCGTATGAAGATGGTTTACCTATTTATACAAGTACTTCTCTGACAATAGATGCATAACAGCCGAATGTAACATTGTATGGAAATGCAAGATAACACTGATGCAGACATGTTTTATACATTTAACAAGGGGCTTTATTAATGCAACAGAGTTAGTCAGTTTTTCAAAGTTCGTCGTCAGCCGGGTCAATCTGTCCGTGAACTCCCCGTCGGTTGCCGCCGTACGCTCCAGTATTTTTTTAAAAAGTTTTAAGTTCTCCTGCGCGGGAGCCAACAGCGGTCCGTCGTTTTAAGTTTTTCTAGTCTGTAACCGAACAAACGTGCACCAAGTCTTTCATGGCGAGATTCGACACCAAACTTGCCGCTTGTTTTGGGTAGATGTGTTCTGCGCATGCGCAGCAGTTGGAGATTCGTCGAAATCTCCGTTTCAATGTGGATAGAGATATTTCCAAAAAACGCATAGTGTGGACGCCTATTGTTTTTACGCGAAACCGGCGGTTTCAAAATTATCCGGTCTAGTGTGTCCTTGACCATATTGACAGATGTAACTAGTAGAGTGGATAGGGGAGAGCCAGTGGATGTGGTATATTTAGATTTTCAAAAGGCTTTTGACAAGGTCCCACACAGGAGATTAGTGTGCAAACTTAAAGCACACGGTATTGGGGGTATGGTATTGATGTAGATAGAGAACTGGTTGGCAGACAGGAAGCAAAGAGTGGGAGTAAACGGGACCTTTTCAGAATGGCAGGCAGTGACTAGTGGGGTACCGCAAGGCTCAGTGCTGGGACCCCAGTTGTTTACAATATATATTAATGGTTTAGACGAGGGAATTAAATGCAGCATCTCCAAGTTTGCGGATGACACGAAGCTGGGCGGCGGTGTTCGCTGTGAGGAGGATGCTAAGAGGATGCAGGGTGACTTGGTTAGATGAGTGGGCAAATTCATGGCAGATACAATTTAATGTGGATAAATGTGAGGTTATCCACTTTGGTTGCAAGAACAGGAAAACAGATTATTATCTGAATGGTGGCCGATTAGGGAAAGGGGAGATGCAACGAGACCTGGGTGTCATTGTACACCAGTCATTGAAGGTGGGCATGCAGGTACAGCAGGCGGTGAAAAAGGCAAATGGTATGTTGGCATTCATAGCAAAAGGATTTGAGTACAGGAGCAGGGAGGTTCTACTGCAGTTGTACAAGGCCTTGGTGAGACCACACCTAGAATATTGTGTGCAGTTTTGGTCCCCTAATCTGAGGAAAGACATTCTTGCCATAGAGGAAGTACAGAGAAGGTTCACCAGATTGATTCCTGGGATGGCAGGACTTTCATATGAAGAAAGACTGGATCGACTAGGCTTATACTCACTGGAATTTAGAAGATTGAGGGGGGATCTTATTGAAACGTATAAAATTCTAAAGGGATTGGACAGGCTAGATGCAGGAAGATTGTTTCCGATGTTGGGGAAGTCCAGAACGAGGGGTCACAGTTTAAGGATAAAGGGGAAGCCTTTTAGGACCGAGATGAGGAAAAACTTCTTCACACAGAGAGTGGTGAATCTGTGGAATTCACCATTTTGAACAGAGATAAGGAGTTTATTTAGCCAGAGGTTTGTGGAGGCCAAATAATTGGGCATATTTAAAGTGGAGGTTGATAGGTTCCTGATTATTTATTGAGGTAGGGCGCTGAACTGACCCTCCCTCCTCTTTCAGCCGCTTCAGTTGAGGCCGGTTCATTGGCTATATTTAAGAGGAAGTTAGATATGGCCCTTGTGGCTAAAGGGACCAGGGGGTATGGAGAGAAAACAGGTACAGGGTTCTGAGTTGGATGATCAGCCATGATCATACTGAATGGCGGTGCAGGCTCGAAGGGCCGAATGGCCTACTCCTGCACCTATTTTCTATGTTTCTATGACAGTGTGCAAGGCTGTAGTGGAGGCTACAGGGAACACTTCTGGCTGATATGTCGTTGCATCCACTCCTACTAAGAAACTTGCGTCCATGAATGGTCCGGCAAAATCGAGACGATTGCTCTGCGAGGATAATGCAGGCCATTCCCAGGGATGTGGAGACGCTGCTCTTGGCATCTTCTGCAAGTATTTTTTAAAACTTGATTCTCTTTCCTTTTGCAAAGAAATCGTGCTGCTCCGAAGAAATAAAAACGTGCTGCGCTTTTTTAAAAACTCATGCCATTTTTGCTGGCTTCTTAAAAACACGAACGTTTCACTGTGTTTCAACAGGTAGGTAATCATCTCAGGTGCATTTTAAAAATACCTTGTCGCCACTGCTGTGTTTTCTAATTTAAAAAAGATAAACTAATTGAAATAAACCAAGGAAGTCTGGAATATCAGATCCAACTTTGGGTTTGCTTTAAATGAGACGCGTATGTATCATGTGGCAGGTAGCGGCATGATGTCACTTATTTTTGCTGATAACCGTAACGAGTTATTTAAACAAACAAGAAAGTTTAATCCGACAATGTATTCGCAATATTACTGAAATATCAAATTCACAACAGGTAGCATTGCGGTTAGCGCGATGCGATTACAGCTCTGGGGCGTCGGAGTTCAATTCCGAGGTCATCTACACCAGTGGGTTTTCTCTGGGTCCTCCGGTTTCCTCCCGCTGTCCAAAGACGTACCGGTTAGTATTTTGATTGGTCATTGCAAATTGTCCCTTGACGAGACTAGGAGGTGCGGCTGAAAGGGGAGGGAGGGTCAGTTCAGCGCCCTACCTCAATAAATAAATAATCAGGAACCTATCAACCTCCACTTTAAATATGCCCAATTATTTGGCCTCCACAAACCTCTGGCTAAATAAACTCCTTATCTCTGTTCAAAATGGACGTTCTTGGAACCTGAGGCCCTGCCCTCTGGTCCTGGACTCGCTATAACCACATCCACTCTATTTCGGCCTTTAAATATTCGGTAAGTTTCAATGAGATTCGTCCTGGTTTTTCTAAACTCCAGTGAGTACAGATACAGGGGCACCAAATGCGCTTCATACATTATCCCTTTCATTGATGGGATCATTCTCGTGGACCTCCTCTGGACTCTCTGAGGCGTTACTTTAAAACATTATAAACCCTTAGGTTACCCTACAGTCCTGTAATCCATTCTCTCCAATCCAAGGCTTTAAATGTTTGGAATCTGGCAGCACAAACAACGTTAATCAACAAAGAAAGAAAGAAAGTGAAAACCAGGCTATACCTTTTAATTAGAACATTGTTATGCAGAAATACATTCTAGTGAAATCTAAGCCTTCAGCATCTTGCAAGGATGTTTTTTGGGAACCATCTGGAAGGTTTGTACGAAACATATGCAGCTACTTAACACGGTACCATGGATCCAGATCCAAGCTGGACATTTCCCAGTGTATTTCCCAAAAACAATGGGTATGATATTTAGTTATTTTCAGCATTGTAAGAATAAAGCGATTGAATAATTGTCCACAGTTTATATGTTAATCCATGTTTTATCAGCCATTCACACACATTACTGCCACTTCCCTGGATCCAGCCATGAGCAGGTGGACTGGGGGAAGGTTGATTGGAACCCCTATCTTCTGTTATCTCTCGCAGGAACCGCACCAATAATCTGATGTAAGGTAATTAAAGGTTCTATAAAACCTCAGTTATACAAAGTATAACCCAAACTGATGCCTCTTACATTAGTGAGTTAGTTCTGAAGAAAAATATTATTTAACCTGCAATAAATCCTTTAGTGACCCTTTGTGATCCAATCAGTGTACACTCAGTAGTCACTTTATTAGGTCTCTCTGTACTAATAAAGTGGCCACTGAGGTATGTTCCTAAGCTTCTGTTGCTGTAGCCCACCCATAAGACATAGGAGCAGAATTAAGCCATTTGGACCATCAAATCTGCTCTGCCAATCAATCATGGCTGACCCTTTCTTCCTCTTCTCAGCCCCACTCCCCAAGCTCCCCCTGTAACCTTGGATGCTGTATCCAATAAAGAACCTATCAAGCTTTGTCCTAAATACACACAATGACCTGGTCTCCACAGGTGCCTGTGGTAATAAATTCCACAAATTCACCACCCTCTGGCTAAAGAAGTTTCCCCACCTCTCTGCTTTAAATGTACGCCCCTCTAACCTGAGGCTGTGCCCTCTTGTCCTAGACTCCCCCACCATGGGAAACATCCTTTCCACATCTACCCTGTCTAAGCCTTTCAACATTCAATAGGTTTCAAAGAGATCCCCCTCATCCTTCTAAATTCCAGCGAGTACAGACCCAGAGCTATCAAACATTCTTCGTATGATAACCCTTTCATTCCTGGAATCATCCTTGTGAACCTCCTCTGAACCCTCCCCTATGCCAGCACACCTCTTCTTAGATGAGGGGCCCAAAACTGTTCACAATACTCAAGGTGAGGCCTCACCAGTGCCTCAGCATCACATCCTTGCTCTTGTATTCTAGAACACTTGAAATGAATGTTAACATTGCATTTACCTTCCTCACCACTGACTCAACCCGCAAACTAACCTTTAGGGTGTTCTGCACAAGGACTCCAAAATCTCTTTGCATCGTAGATTTTTGGATTTTCTCCCTGTTTAGAAAATAGTCTGCACGTTTATTTCTACTTCCAAAGTGCATGACCATGCATCTTCCAACATTGTATTTCATTTGCCACTCTCTTGTCCATTCTCCTAATCTGAGTCTTTCTGCTGCCTACCTATTTCCTCAACACTACCTGCCCCTCCAGTGGACTTTGTATCATCTGCAAACTTGGCAACAAAGCCAGCTATTCCATCTAAATCATTGATACACAGCATAAAAAGAAGCAGTCCCACACTGACCCCTATAGAACACCACTAGTCACTGACAGCCAACCAGAAAAGGATCCTTGTATTCCCACTCACTGCCTCCTACTAATCAGTCAATACTCTAACCATGCCAGTAACTTTCCTGTATTACCATGGGCTCTTAACTTGGTAAGCAGCCTCATGTGTGGCACCTTGTCAAAGGCCTTCTGAAAGTACAAATATACAACATCCACAACAGCCCCTTTATCTATCCTGCTTGTAATCTCCTCAAAGAATTCTAACATGTTCAGCAGGCAGGATTTTTCCCTGTTGACTTTGTTCTATCTTGTCCTGTGTCACCAAGTACTCCATAACCTCATCCTTAACAATTGACTCCAACATCTTCCCAACCACTGAGGTCAGTTGAACTGGTCTGTAATTTCCTTTCTACTACCTTCCTCCTTTCATAAAGAGTGGAGTGACATTTGCAATTTTCCAGTCCTCTAGCACCATGCCAGAGTCCAATGATTTCTGAAAAATCATTACTAATGCTTCCACAATCTCTACCGCTACCTCTTTCAGAACCCTTGGGTGTAGTTCATCTAGTCTGGGTGACTTATGTACTTTTAGCTCTTTCAGTTTTTTGAGCACCTTCTCCCTTGTAACAGTAACTTCTTTTCCCTCCCACCCTTCAACATCTGGTACACTGCTAGTGTCTTCCACAGTGACGACTGATACACAATGCTCATTTAGTTCATCTGCCATCTCCTTCTTCCCCATTATTACTTCTTTGTCCTCATTTTCTAGCAGTCCTATATCCACTCTCTTTGATTTTTTACATACTTGAAAAAGCTTTCACTATCCACTTTGATATTGTTTGCTAGCTTGCTTTCATATTTCATCTTTTCCCTCCTAATGATTCCTTTAGTTGCTCTCTGTAGGGTTTTAAAAGCTTCCCAATCCTCTGTCTTGCCATTAATTTTTGCTTTGTTATATGCCCTCTCTTTTGCCCTTACATTTGATTTCACTTCCCTTGTCACCATGGTTATACTATTTTCCTTTTGTATTTCCTTGTTCCTATCCCTCTGATACAACCAGAATTGGCAGATTTTCTCTTGTTTGCAATATAGTCTCCATATTTTTGCATGAACGATTATATCAGAGTATGCAATCTAATCTTTACCTCAACATCTGTGAAATACAGTGCATGGTCTGAAGATATGCAAGGGCAGAATGAGAGATCTCAATCACTTTGTTTGTAATTTAAATGAAAGGCATTTAGCCACAAAATATAATAGAAACAATTTAAACTGGCAGTGGGAGATAACTCACTGTGATGGCTCAGTACGAGTTCCATTTTGAGTAGAGTTGATGTCCAATGTAATCCAAGGTGTGTGTGTGTGTGCGCAGGGTGTGTTGTCTCTTTCATTCTCTCTTCCATCCTCTTTCTTGTTCTCCTCTCTTCCTCTCTCTCTCTCTCTCCCCTCCTCTCTCTGTTCTTCACTTTCTCCTCTTTCCCCCTTTCTTTCTCTCTCCCCTCTCCCTTTCTTTCCTTCTCATTCTCTCCCCATCTCTTTTTCCTTCTCTCCTTTTTTTCCCTCTCTCCTCTTTCTTTCTCTCTCACATTCTTTCTCTCTCCCTCTTCTCTCTCTTTTTCTCTTTCTCTCTGTCTGTCTCTTTCTCTCTCTCTCTATTTCTCACACTGTTTCTGTCTGTCTGTTACTCTCCTTGCGTGTCTCTCTCAGCCTCTCTCTCTACCTCATTCCTTCATTAATTTTAAATAGCAGAAATGATGAACTTTCTATACCTTCAGTCGCATTGGGAGCACCAGGAGGATGTTGGCAGTAGGTTTGATGACAACCAAGCAGTTCACTGTTCATTCTCGAGGGCTCTGCACATCACCCTTTATGGACCTTCAATCATGAGTGAGTGCACCCATCAAAATGCCTGAAGCATTTCATTCAAACAAACTGTCCAGCTGTTGTGAAATTGCTGTAGTTTGATGTGATAAGTGCTCGACGGACATCAAGGCGTCCTCAATGCGAATGTGCTTATCCCTAATCTGAGGTGGTTTGTCCAGTAGTTTCATGAGATTACGTAGATAGTTACCCCTGAAGTGTAAAGAAATATATTTGAGAAGCTGAACTTGTTTATCTTAGAAAGTAGGACTTGTATTTGTACCAACATAAAGAGAAAACATTTTCTGGTGGCACACGTGTCTTTAACCAAAGTGAACAGATGTAAAGATTGACTGCAGACATGAGGTGCAGACCGTCTGACAGCGAGAGCGGCTACCGTTTGGAAACAGACTAAGACGTAACTTGCAAAGGGAAATTCAATAAAGAGAAAATATTTGATCATTCTCCATTCTGTGACTTTGGACAGTCGTTCAGAGCGGAGGGGCCTGCAAGGTGCAGAGTGGGAATAACCCTGGGAGGAGCAGCTAGTGAAAGGAAGAATGTAACATTGCAAAAACAACAAAGGAAAATTTGAGAAAGTGTAGACGTCAAAAATCTGAAATAAATCCTGTAAACTCTCTGAACTGACAAATGGTGGCAAATCTGACATACCTGCTGCTTCTCTCTTCATGGATCAGGCGTTCCCAGCCTGGAGCTCACAGACCCCTTGCTTAATGGTTTCGGTCCATGGTTGGGAACCCCTGCCATAGATGCTGTCTGACCTGCTGGGTTTTTCCATCAGTTTGATTTTTTAATACTGAAGAAATAATGCCAACTCCTTGTGTCCACAAACCATTCCAACTACACCTGAAGGACAAGTGAACCAAGGTCACTCTCTTCTCTCAGACCAGTTGTGAGGCTCGGGTTCCTTCGGTCACTACACCAGGCTGGTGGAGTGACACCAGACTCTCAAAACAGACCCTCTATTCTGGGCTCTGTCACAGGGGGAGATCATCCAGAGGTCCAGGGAAGGCCCAAAGCCTTATTAAAGCAATACAACATCTGCACTGACTCCTGGGAATGCCCTTGCCTGTGAACACTCCAGGGTGAGGATGAGGATCTGCAATAGTCCTGAAAATGATCACAGCTACTACCCTTGCACAGGGACTACAGGAGCCTTAGGTCCCAACCATCAGGTCCAGGAACAGTTATTACCCTACGATCATCAGGCTCATGAACCAGGCTGGGTAACTTCACCATTCACAACTGATTCCACAACCTGCAGAGTTATTAACAAGGACTCTACAACTCAAGTTCTCAGCATTATCTCCCTCCCTACCTACCTTCCTACATACTTGCACAATTTGTTTTCTTTTGATTATTGGTTGTTTGTCAGTCTTTGTTTACAGTTTTATCGTCATTATTATGTCCCGTGTCGTATGACGCAGGCGAATCCTGGTCTTTGACCACGATTGTTCTTGGCAAACTTTTCTACAGAAGTGGTTTGCCATTGCCTTTTTCTGGGCAGTGTCTTTACAAGACGGGTGATCCCAGCCAATATCAATACTCTTCAGAGATTGTCTGCCTGGCGTCAGTGGTCACATAACCAGGCTTTGTGATATGTACCAGCTTCTCATACGATCATCCACCATCTGCTCCCATGGCTTGAAATGACTCTGATCGGGGGGGGGGGGGGTGGGGGCTAAGCAAGTACTACACCTTACCCAAGAGCGACCTGCAGGCTAGCAGAGGGAAGGAGCACCTTACCCCTCCTTTGGTTGAGAAGTATCTCCACCCATTAGTTTTATAGTTTTTCATAAATTATTTCTTTATTTTCCTGTAAATAGCTTCAAGGAAATTAATCTCAAGGTAGCATATGTCAACATATACATACTTGGATAATAAATTTCCTTTGACTTTGAGAACCTTGAGGTCATGGATTAGGAGCACACAGAGGCCACTGTGGAATGAGAGCTCCTCCTCAGCAACTACCCTCCCGTCACCCTGTCTGCTACCTCCTGCCCCATCTGTGGAAGGGAGCACTCTCCTCACCCCACAATGGATCACCAACCACTTCGGAATCTACATTTCAGGAGAGGGGTAACCAATGAACTGTCACAGCCGAGTCAAGGGTTATCTTGCAAAATATTATTTTGCAAATTCAAAAACAGCTTTATCAGATACTCCAGTGTTGTTGATATTGCTTCCTGCAAAACATGGCAGTCAACCAGTGAGGTGAAAATGCAAAGATGATTCAGAACCTCCCCCCAGAGAAAAGAGGAAGAGATTGGGAGATCAGGTGTAGAGAAGCAGTCTTTCCACCTGGGCATTTCCATGAGCACAAAAAGCCATTTTCTTTCAGACGTTTAAAACAACAAGACTCCAGCATTGAAAATTAGATTTTGAACTGAATGTAGACACAAAATTCCTAGTTGGAGGTTTGTAGGAAGACCAACTCACCTTTACATTTGAGAGGACTTAGTTTTAACCAGGTACGTAAGCATGTTCTTTTTCTTTTCCCTGGCACTAGTAGTTTTAGGATGCAATGCAGATGACATTTTTTTGGACCGAGTAATTTCCTATGATATGCATTCATTTTAATTACATGATTTGTGATTTTTGTTTCTTGTCTTGAAAATGTATATTGATTTCTACTTTACCTGATTTTATCTTAGAGCAGATTTCCAAGTTGATCAGGAAACATTAGGTATAAATTGAGTAGATAATCTTTTAACTCCCTCATCCTCAAAATCTGACCAGTTCCTAAACGCCAGTGAGATTGGTTGGGGCTGGAAAAACAGCGCTGTCCTCTTATTCAGAGAGCGTTATGTTTCTTCTGATGGCTCAGAAGAGGCTGAGGACTGTTCACCTTACTTGGTCAATAAAGAGAATTAAAGAGAGAGTGCAGCTGAATGTGAGAAGGAAAATTCTACACTGCATTTAATGTCACAGAATGCCTTTAGAATTAGGTATAGCACGATAATATTACACTATAGATTGTGCAATAGCATTAAAATGTTTCTTTTAAACTGTCAAGGCAATTTAATTTATTTGGTTAGCTTAAAAAAAAGAAAATGTTCATCTAAACTCTAACTAAATCTTTGTATGTCCAGGTGATAGCAAGATTAAATATTAATTCAATTTATTTACAATGATTTCCTACTCTGGAAAGGATTTCAAAGCAAAATGGCCCTCAAGTGTTCGTGGAATTGTAGAGAGTGTTTATCTACACTCCAGCAAAGACTGGGCAAAGGGAATCAGTGAATTGAGAGTCAGCAAGCACGCTGCTGGAAGAACTCAGCCGATCAAGCAGCACCGGTGGTGGATGGGAATTGTCGATGTGTCTGATGTAGGGTTTCAACCTGAAGCATTGACAATTTCCTATTCTCACTGAAGACGATTCTCAAGCTGCTGAGTTTATCTAGCAGATAGCTGATTGCTCCAGATTCCACTTTCTGAATCTCTGACATTGAAGTTGCTGAATGTTGTTTTTGTTTAAGTCAAAAGTCAAGTCACTTTTATTGTAATTTCAACCATAACTGCTGGTACAGTGCATAGTAAAAATGAGACAATGTTTTTCAGGACCATGGTGTTACATGACACAGTACAAAAACTAGACTGAACTACGTAAAAAGACAACACAGAGAAAGCTACGCTAGACTACAGACCTACACAGGACTGCGTAAAGTGCACAAAAACAGTGCAGGCATTACAATAAATAATAAACAGGACAATTGTTGCATTTTGCACCAATGCACCGCAGCAAATTGTTAATACATGTAGATGTGTATGGCCAATAAAGCTGGTCCTTTATCTGTAGTCCCCTTTGTCTCCAGTAACTTCAGAATTTTGACCCATTTCTGAGTGTTTTCTTCAGGAAAAGCAAACAAAAATAGATAGGCCAAATGCAACAATTTAAAAAAAAATATTAAGTGCTTCCTCCAATTATAAAACAAGAAGAAATTGTAAATGTTTTATTTCTGCTTAATTATCACAAATTATTATACTCTGTAAAGAGGTGGAATATTATGAAGTGCTTTTGCAATGGACAAACAATGCAAAGACAATTGTTAATTTTAAATCGGAGACTGAGAGAAGCAGGGGAAGTTTGTAATGTCAAAGGACAATGTTTGACCATTATGCTGGTAAAGGTAGTCTGCACATTCTAATCCCACGGTCTAGGATTTGAATTAAAGTCACCCACTGTTCTACTAATACACATACAAGCACTCTGTCAATAGGAGGAGGCTTTCTCTTATTTATTACTATTTATTCTTTTCCATAGATGCTGCCTGACCTGCTGAGTTCCTCCAGCATTTGTCTGTGTTACACTGGAATCCAGCATCTGTAGAATCTCTTGTGATTATATTTGCTGCCTCCATCTCCCTTTTAGAAAGGGATTTGCAAATCCTTGCTCCAATTTGAGAGTATTTATCTTCCTCCCCAAAAGTCTTTCCCTAATTAATTTGCCTTTGTATTTCCTTACCTCTCTGCACAGAGAAACACAGGCAGGAAGGTATAGTTTTAAACTAATTTTAAACACCTCAGTTAAGTTTTTTTTTCTCAGCCTTCTCTGGTCCAACAGAATCAATTCCAGCTCCTCCAATGATCCCTCATGGCTAAAATTTTCCAGTCTTGGCAATCTCCTTGCAGTACAATCACATCTTTTATAATTTTTATGTTATTTGGAGGAACAGCATGGAACAGACCCTTCCGACCCAATGAACTACGCTGTCCAGCAGCTCACTCTAGCCTAATCACAGGACAATTAACCTAATGACCATCTCATCCTTGGACCACGTGGTCACAGGGAGAATGTACAAACTCCTTACAGACGGTGCAAGAATTGAACTCTGAAGTGTAGTAACCTTGCTCTTTGATCTTTAATCTATAATGCAGTCGTGTTAACCGTTGTTATTAGGGAAAAGGCAGATATATGATCTTACAGCAGCAGATCGGCAGTGGTCTCATGGAACAACAAAAACAGGCTCCTCCACCCTTGTTCTTGCTTCCTCATGCAATAGTATTTCAAAGACAAAGATCAAATGAAATTTATTATCAAAGTACATATATTATATGTCATTATATACAACCCTGAGTTGCTTTGCAGGCATTGACAACAGAATAAATACAATCGAATCCATGAAAAATTATACACAAAGACTGATGAACAACCAGTGTATAACAGAAGACAAGCTGTGTAAGTCAACAAAAATAATAAATAAGTAAAACAGTGAACAAGAGTCCTAAAAAGTGAGTCCATAGCTGATGGATTCAGTTCAATGCGGAGGTGAGTGAAGTAATCCACACTGGTTCAGGGGTCTGATGCTTGCAGAGTAATAACTGTTCCTGAACCTGATGGTGGCTGGTTTGATGTGGTGAAGAAAAATATTTCTGACATTCTGATGTTACATTCTAGTTGCTCAGTATTACATGAGGATTAATTTTCCATACTTCATTGAGTCCTAAGCAGCAACCAGTCTGAAAGTCCCTATATTTAAATTTTAAATGAGATGTATTTATACCCTAAATAACAGTTCTCAACTATTGCAGCAGGTAGATTCTCATCCCTTTCCTAAAGGGCAAAACAGCACGTAAGTTGGCTTCAGTCAGTAAAGTTGGGTTGCTGCTGAACGTACAAGGTGATAAATTATACAAAAACGTGAAATGTGCGAAGTGTAAAAGCATTTCATTGCTGTATCAAAATATTTTTGCTCTTTCTCATTCCTGATTTCATCTTGAATGGGTAAGCAGATTGAAAGTCATAAAAAGCCATATAATCCTTTGAATATGCTTCACTCTTCTATTAGACCATGACCTACCTTCAGTGGCCAGTTTGTTAAGTACACTTGTACACCTGCTCATTAAGCAAGTATCAAATCAACCAATCATGTGGCAGCAGCTCAATGCATAAATGCATGTAGGCATAGTCAAGAGGTTCAGTTGATATTCAGACCAAACATCAGAAGGGGAAAAGTTAGATCTAAGTGACTTTGACCGTGGAATGATTGTTGGTGCCAGACGGGATGGTTTGAATACCTCAGAAACGGTTGATCTCTGAGATTTTCATGCACAACATCTCTGGAGTTTACAGAGAATGGTGTGATATATATTTCTTATTAATAGGTAGTGCAAAAAGAGACCAGAATAGTGAGATGGTACTATTTATGGATTGGTTCATTGTCTGTACAGAAATATGATGGTGGAGGAGAGGAAGCAGTTCCTAACACTTTGAGTGTGTATCTTTAGGCTCTTCGCAGTGTCACTACTTTCTGTGAAGGCTGAGGAAAGTCCATCTCCCACCACCCATCCTCATCACATTCTACGGGGGTTGTATTGAGAGCATCCTGAGCAGCTGCATCACTGCCTGGTTCGGGAATTGCACCATCTTGGATCGCAAGACCCTGCAGTGGATAGTGAGGTCAGCTGAGAAGATCATCGGGGTCTCTCTTCCCGCCATTACGGACATTTACACTACACGCTGCATCTGCAAAGCAAACAGCATTATGAAGGACCCCATGCACCCCTCATAGAAACTCTTCTCCCTCCTGCCATCTGACAAAAGATACTGAAGCATTCGGGCTCTCACGACCAGACTATGTAACAGTTTCTTCCCCCAAGCTATCAGACTCCTCAATACCCAGAGTCTAGATTGACATCTACATCATTTATTATTATATTGAAATTTGACCTCCACTGTGCCTATTGTCTTGTTTATTATTTATTTATTAATTAATTATTGTACTACCCTGCACTGTTTTGTGCACTTTATGTAGTCCCGTGTAGGTCTGTTGTCTAGTGTAGTTTTTGTGTTGTTTTCACGTAGTCTAGTGTAGCCTCGAGTTGTCTCACATAGTCTAGTGTAGTTTTGTGTTGTTTCATGTAGCACCAGGGTCCTGGAGGAACGTTGTTTCGTTTTTACTATGTACTGTACCAGCAGTTTATGGTCAAAATGACAATAAAAAGTATCTTGACTTGACTCGTACCTCCTTCCTGATGGTAGCAATGCAAAGAGAGCATGTGCCCGGGCTGATGGGGGTCCTTAGCAATGAAGTTTGAGGCGTCACCTTTTGAAGATGCTGGGGAGACTCGTGCCTATGATAGATTTGGCTGAGTTGTCTCTGCAACTTTTTCCAACCCTGTGCACTTACCCTCCAGAGCAAATGCTGATGCAACCAGTCAGAATGTTTTCCACGTCCATATCTTCGCAGGCTAGTCATATGATGAGAAGATAGAAACTAGGCGTGAAAAATATATATTAATGTGCATTTTGAGAATACAATAACCTATTGGTAGGAACCTTTTAAGGAACATCACCCCACAGTGTGATTTATCCAATCGCATTGAATAATTAGACAGCTGTTGTGTCCCTTCATTTACACAGTAATCTTAAGGGGATGTATTCATAAAATTCATTGTAACTTGTAAAATGATCCATGGTTTAAAAGATATTCTTTAAACAACGGGTGCTATTTTGCAATGGGATATCATGTGATTTTCATATTCCATGTTTAGTAAAATGCTGCTGTACCAGGAAGTCGAGTGTTGTACCCTCCCACGGGATCGACTCATTCCGCAACAGTTCACCAACATCATGACTGTAAATAATAAAAAAAAACAACACTGTTTGTTCAATTTAAATTGGACCTAGATGCCTGTGTGATTCTAGGTAGAAATAATAAGGTAGCCATGTGTAATTAACATTCAAAGGAATTCCAACAACTAAAAGTGACTCATGTTTCTTCAAAGGGATAAATAAAAAGTCATGACAAATATTTTTGTGTACAAAGAAATCGCAGAAGGTGCTGAGTCCTTAATTCTTTCTCTTCCCCAACACGTTGAGTTTTTACGAATTTTACTGCTTTTAGAGTCATAGAGAACTGTAAAGCACTGAAACAAGCCTTTCGGCCCATCACATCTATGCTGACCGTTGGGCTCCCATCTGTATTCATTGAATTTTCTAGTACTTGGCCCAGAGCCTTCAATGTCTGGACAAATCAGGTGCTCATCGAGATTCTGCCATCAACTCTGCTTTCACTGCTCTCTCAGGCAGTGTCCATCAGGTTCTCACTCTCTGGGTGAAAAAGCACCCCCTCCCTGGCAAATCCCCTCTAAATTTCTCACTCCTTTACCCTAAATCTATGGCCTCCAATTGTATTGTATTGGTGAATTAAGTGAGAGTAAGCATTAGGCACAGACTAGAAGGGCCGAGATGCCCTGTTTCCGTGCTGTAATTGTTATGTGGTTATATATTTACTATACCACTGATAGGGAAATAGTTTCTTCAGTCCATCCTATCCATGCCCCTCAGAAATTTAGATACCATAATCATGTTCCCACTTCATCCCCCTACTCTAGGGAAAAATGGCCCAGCCTCTTCAGACTCATAAGTAAAGCATGCCCTCATAGGCAACATCCGGCTGAATCTCCTCTGCACCCTGATTATTTCAGATATCCAATTTGATTGACAAAGAAAGGACAATGGATTTCATCATGTTCAATGCCCTCCTGCCAAAAATGTTGCAGAATTTTTTCCAATTTTCATGTGTTCTATGGTGGGACTAATGTAAATTGTCATCGTGGACTCAATGGACTGCAAGGCCCGCTTGTGCCCTTTATGTCTCCATGGATCTCTTTACCTCTAATATTAGAACAGCAGCAAGAGATCTTGGCCATTGACTCAGAGTCATGAGTTCAAATCCCACTCTGGGAGCTGGTGAATTTAAATGTGTGTGTGTTCAGATGCCTTGGCGTTCGGCATGGGCGATCATGTCTCTCCATCCATCACGGTCCCTGACCCTCCGAATTGTAGTTGTTGCCTCCCCTGTTTCTAACCGTGATGTTAATCCATCTCTCATTCTCACTCTCTCTCTGCCTCTGCTTCTTTTTCCTTCCAGCTTTCCAGTTGTAACTAAATGTTCCAATGTCTCTCTTCACATGATGTGTCCAAAGAATTTTGATTGCTGTTTTCTGATTTTTTTTAAAGTCATGTATATTTAGTTTTCGTTCTCTGTAGAACTTCTTCGTTGGTGATCCTGTCTGTATATGATATGCAGAGCATTCTTCTGAGGAACCACATCTCTGCTGCGTTGATTCTTTTTTCCATTGCATTTGTGATGGTTCATGACTCGCAGTCATACATCAATATAGAAAGAATGTAGCAGCTGAGAGTTCCAAGGCGGATGTCAATTGCTATTTTCTTGTTCGTTAGGATGTTTCTTATTTCTGTAAATGCTGTTCTTGCCATTGCTATTCTTGCTTTTATGTCTGTTTCGCATTTGCCATCAGATGTTACCCATGATCCAAGGTACTTGAAGTTGTGAACTTGTTTCAGGATTTCATTTGCCGATACAATCCTACAGTTTGGGGTATCAGGTTTCTTTGATATTACCATTACTTCAGTTTTCTTTTTGTTTAAGGTTAGACCAAGTCTTTCGCTCTCTGTGTTGATGGTAGATACTAGTTTCTGTAAATTTACTTCACTGTTTGCTGTCAGTACTGTATCATCCGCGTAGCGGAGTTTGTTGATATTGTATCCTCCTGTACTTATTCCAGGTAGGTCTTGTACGATTCTCATGATGTTTTCACCGTACAGGGAGAACAGGTCTGATGATAGAACACAACCCTGTCTGACTCTTCACTTTATTGGCTGATATTCACCAATCTCGTTGTCTATCTGTATGGCTGCACTTTGTTGCCAGTAGAAATTCCTGATCATTCTTAGATCTTTTCTCTCGATATTAATATCTTTAAGCATTTTCATGATGGCTTGGAGTTTCACTGTGTCAAAGGCTTTTGTGTAGTCAATGATACAGAAGTATAGGTCTTGTTGTACTTCTATTGACCTTTCGATAATATTTCTGAGAATATAAGTTGCGTTTGATGTTCCCTTGCCTTCGACAAAGCCGTACTGTTCTTCACTGATCTCTGGTTTAATTTTCTTTCTTATTCTGAACATGATGATTCTAAGTAGAATTGTTGTGAGGTGGCTCATTAAACTAATTGTTCTGTGTTGTCCACACTCTGTTGCACCTGGTTTCTTTGGCAGTTCAATGAATAACGTCTTTAAAAGATCTTCTGGTGCTTTGCCACTGTTGTATATTCTATTCAATAAGATTGTTAATTTCTCTACACCAAAATCTTCTGGCGCTTCATATAGTTCAACCGGAATGTTATCTGGTCCTGATGATTTCCCCTTTCGCATTTTCTTCATAGCATGTTCCAGTTTTTCTTTCAGTATTGCTGGGCCCTCGTTGTTGCCGATATCAAAGTTGTCCTCTCGGTCTTTGTCGTTGTATAGGTCTTTGATGTATTCTGACCATCTTTGCATTATTTTTCCTTTTTCCATAATTGTGGATCTGTCTTTAAATTTGTCAAACTAAATAACAGGATTTGAAATAAATATTTGGTTCCTGGTGAATTGAACAATGAAGCAGCCAGGTTGTTGTAAAAATCATCTAGTTCACAAATGTCCTTCAGGAAACAACATCCCAGATGGTTGAAATAGCCCATCTACTGCAGTTCGCTAATGTCCTAAAAGGAACAACATTTGTGATCCTTATAAAATGCCGGAGCAGGTTAGGCAGCATCTATGGAAAGGAATGAGCAGTCAACATTTCGGGCCGAGATCTTTCATCAGGTTTGTTCTTCTCCACAGATGCTGCCTGACCTGCAGAGTACCTCATACTCTTTGTGCGTGTTGCTCTGGATTTCCAGCATCTGTAGAATCTCTAGTGTTTATTTGCAATCCTTACCAGGATTGGCCTATAAGTCACTTCAGACCCATTCTGAAAGGTTTCCATAGTGAGAGATAGACAAGAAACAAGTACTTGGAATAAATTATCTAAAAAAAAGACGTTATTTAATTTGGGATTACTAAAAACAAAACTGCTGTAACTATTACACAAGGCATGTTATTAACACAAGCAATTCTGTAGATGCTGGAAATCCCAAGCAAGACACACTAAGTGATGGAGGAACTCAGCAGGTCAGGCAGCATCTATGAAGGGAAATAAACAGTCAACGCTTTAGGCTGAGACCTTTCACCAGGACTGAAAGGAAGGGAGGCAAGAAGCCAGAGTACGTTTTTTTTTGGAGCTAAAAAACAACTTGCTGGAGAAGAACAGCGTGTTATACCACATCTGTGGAAGGGGAGATGTCAGAGTAAAGATGAGGGAGGAGGGGAGGAAGAAGTACAAGATGGCAAGTAATAGGTGAAACTGGGAGAGGGGGAAGGGGTGAAGTAAAGAGCTGGGAAGTTGATTGGTGAAAGAGATGAAGGGCTGCAGAAGGGGGAATCTGACAGGAGAAGACAATGGAAGGAAGGGAAGGAGGAGGAGCACCAGAGGGAGGTGATAGGCAGGTGAGGAGATATGGTGAGAGAGGGAGACAGGAATGGGGAACGGTGAGGGAGACAATTACTAGAAGTTCGAGCTTTCAGGTTGGAGGCTACCCAGACGGAATAAAAGGTGTTGTTCCTCCAGCTTGAGTGTGCCCTCAGCCTGGCAGTAGAGGAGGCCATAGACAGACATGTCCAATTGGGAATGGGAAGTAGAATTGAAATGGGTGGCCACCAGGAGATCCTTCTTTTTGTGACGGCCAGAATAAAGGCGCTCGGCAAAGCAGTTTCCCAATCTATGTTGTGCCTCACCGATATACAGGAGGCCACATCGGGAGCACCGGACACAGGATGCCACTCCAACTGATTCACAGTTGAATTGTTGCCTCATCTGGAAGGACTGTTTGGGGCCCTGAATGGTAGTGTGGGAGGAACTATTAGGGGCAGGTGTAGCACCTGTTGCTCTTGCGAGGGTAAGTACCAGGAGGGAGATCAGTGGGGAAGGACGAATGGACGAGGGAGTCGTGCAGGGAGCGATCCCTGCAGAAAGCAGAAAGGTGGGGGGGAGGGAAAGATGTGCTTGGTGGTGGGATCCCGTTGGAGATGGCTGGACACGGAGGCTAGTGGGGTGGTAAGTGAGGACAAGAGGAACCAGCGGGAGGATGAGGTGAGGACAGATGTGTGTGAAGTGGAAGAGATATGACTGAGGGCAACATCGATGGTGGAGGAAAGGAAGCCCCTTTCTCTGAAGATGGAGGACACTTCCGTTGTTCTGGAATGAAAAGCCTCATCCTGAGAGCAGATGCAGTGGAGATGGAGAGAAGGGGGTGGTGTTTTAGAAGTTACAGGTTGGGAGGAGGTATAATCCAGATAGCTGTGAGGGTTAGTGGGTTTATAAAATCTACTGATATCCCCTCCACCAGCTGTCCATCATCGGCCTCCTCAACTGGTTCCACCTTTAATCTGCCGGTTGCTCTCTCCTCCCCCCACCCCAGCACCGGGTTCCACCTATCACCTGCCAGCTGCTCACTCCACCCCCAGCCATCTATCATCCCCCGACCCACCGGGTTCCACCTATCACCTGCCAGATGCTCACTCCACCCCCAGCTGTCTATCATCCCCCGACCCACCGGGTTCCACCTATCACCTGCCAGATGCTCACTCCACCCCCAACTGTCTATCATCCCCTGACCCACCGGGTTCCACCTATCACCTGCCAGCTGCTCACTCCACCCCCAGCCGTCTATCATCCCCCCACCCCAGCACCGGGTTCCACCTATCACCTGCCAGATGCTCACTCCACCCCCAGCTGTCTATCATCCCCCGACCCACCGGGTTCCACCTATCACCTGCCAGCTGCTCACTCCACCCCCAGCTGTCTATCATCCCCCGACCCACCGGGTTCCACCTATCACCTGCCAGCTGCTCACTCCACACCCAGCTGTCTATCATCCCCCGACCCACCGGGTTCCACCTATCACCTGCCAGCTGCTCACTCCACCCCCAGCTGTCTATCATCCCCCAACCCACGGGGTTCCACCTATCACCTGCCAGATGCTCACTCCACCCCCAACTGTCTACCATCCCCCGACCCACCGGGTTCCACCTATCACCTGCCAGATGCTCACTCCACCACCCCAGCTGTCTATCATCCCCCGACCCACCGGGTTCCACCTATCACCTGCCAGATGCTCACTCCACCCCCAGCCGTCTATCATCCCCCGACCCACCGGGTTCCACCCATCACCTGCCAGCTGCTCACTCCACCCCCAGCCGTCTATCATCCCCCGACCCACCGGGTTCCACCTATCACCTGCCAGCTGCTCACTCCACCCCCAACTGTCTATCATCCCCCGACCCACCGGGTTCCACCTATCACCTGCCAGCTGCTCACTCCACCCCCAGCTGTCTATCATCCCCCGACCCACCGGGTTCCACCTATCACCTGCCAGCTGCTCACTCCACCCCCAGCTGTCTATCATCCCCCGACCCACCGGGTTCCACCTATCACCTGCCAGCTGCTCACTCCACCCCCAGCTGTCTATCTTCCCCCGACCCACCGGGTTCCACCTATCACCTGCCAGCTGCTCACTCCACCCCCAACTGTCTATCATCCCCCGACCCACCGGGTTCCACCTATCACCTGCCAGCTGCTCACTCCACCCCCAGCTGTCTATCATCCCCCGACCCACCGGGTTCCTCCTATCACCTGCCAGCTGCTCACTCCACCCCCAGCTGTCTATCATCCCCCGACCCACCGGGTTCCACCTATCACCTGCCAGCTGCTCACTCCACCCCCAGCTGTCTATCATCCCCCGACCCACCGGGTTCCACCTATCACCTGTCAGCTGCTCACTCCACCCCCAGCTGTCTATCATCCCCCGACCCACCGGGTTCCACCTATCACCTGCCAGCTGCTCACTCCACCCCCAGCTGTCTATCATCCCCCGACCCACCGGGTTCCACCTATCACCTGCCAGCTGCTCACTCCACCCCCAGCTGTCTATCATCCCCCGACCCACCGGGTTCCACCTATCACCTGCCAGCTGCTCACTCCACCCCCAGCTGTCTATCTTCCCCCGACCCACCGGGTTCCACCTATCACCTGCCAGCTGCTCACTCCACCCCCAGCTGTCTATCATCCCCCGACCCACCGGGTTCCACCTATCACCTGCCAGATGCTCACTCCACCCCCAGCTGTCTATCATCCCCCGACCCACCGGGTTCCACCTATCACCTGCCAGATGCTCACTCCACCCCCAACTGTCTATCATCCCCCGACCCACCGGGTTCCACCTATCACCTGCCAGCTGCTCACTCCACCCCCAGCCGTCTATCATCCCCCCACCCCAGCACCGGGTTCCACCTATCACCTGCCAGATGCTCACTCCACCCCCAGCTGTCTATCATCCCCCGACCCACCGGGTTCCACCTATCACCTGCCAGCTGCTCACTCCACCCCCAGCTGTCTATCATCCCCCGACCCACCGGGTTCCACCTATCACCTGCCAGCTGCTCACTCCACCCCCAGCTGTCTATCATCCCCCGACCCACCGGGTTCCACCTATCACCTGCCAGCTGCTCACTCCACCCCCAGCTGTCTATCATCCCCCGACCCACCGGGTTCCACCTATCACCTGTCAGCTGCTCACTCCACCCCCAGCTGTCTATCATCCCCCGACCCACCGGGTTCCACCTATCACCTGCCAGCTGCTCACTCCAATCCCAGCTGTCTATCATCCCCCGACCCACCGGGTTCCACCTATCACCTGCCAGATGCTCACTCCACCCCCAGCTGTCTATCATCCCCTGACCCACCGGGTTCCACCTATCACCTGCCAGCTGCTCACTCCACCCCCAGCTGTCTATCATCCCCTGACCCACCGGGTTCCACCTATCACCTGCCAGCTGCTCACTCCACCCCCAGCTGTCTATCATCCCCTGACCCACCGGGTTCCACCTATCACCTGCCAGATGCTCACTCCACCCCCAGCTGTCTATCATCCCCCGACCCACCGGGTTCCACCTATCACCTGCCAGATGCTCACTCCACCCCCAGCTGTCTATCATCCCCCGACCCACCGGGTTCCACCTATCACCTGCCAGATGCTCACTCCACCCCCAGCTGTCTATCTTCCCCCGACCCACCGGGTTCCACCTATCACCTGCCAGTTGCTCACTCCACCCCCAGCTGTCTACCATCCCCCGACCCACCGGGTTCCACCTATCACCTGCCAGCTGCTCACTCCACCCCCAGCTGTCTATCATCCCCCGACCCACCGGGTTCCACCTATCACCTGCCAGCTGCTCACTCCACCCCCAGCTGTCTATCATCCCCCGACCCACCGGGTTCCACCTATCACCTGCCAGCTGCTCACTCCACCCCCAGCCGTCTATCATCCCCCGACCCACCGGGTTCCACCTATCACCTGCCAGCTGCTCACTCCACCCCCAGCCGTCTATCATCCCCCAACCCACCGGGTTCCACCTATCACCTGCCAGCTGCTCACTCCACCCCCAGCTGTCTATCATCCCCCGACCCACCGGGTTCCACCTATCACCTGCCAGCTGCTCACTCCACCCCCAGCTGTCTATCATCCCCCGACCCACCGGGTTCCACCTATCACCTGCCAGCTGCTCACTCCACCCCCAGCTGTCTATCATCCCCCGACCCACCGGGTTCCACCTATCACCTGCCAGCTGCTCACTCCACCCCCAGCTGTCTATCTTCCCCCGACCCACCGGGTTCCACCTATCACCTGCCAGTTGCTCACTCCACCCCCAGCTGTCTACCATCCCCCGACCCACCGGGTTCCACCTATCACCTGCCAGCTGCTCACGCCACCCCCAGCTGTCTATCATCCCCCGACCCACCGGGTTCCACCTATCACCTGCCAGCTGCTCACTCCACCCCCAGCTGTCTATCTTCCCCCGACCCACCGGGTTCCACCTATCACCTGCCAGTTGCTCACTCCACCCCCAGCTGTCTACCATCCCCCGACCCACCGGGTTCCACCTATCACCTGCCAGCTGCTCACGCCACCCCCAGCTGTCTATCATCCCCCGACCCACCGGGTTCCACCTATCACCTGCCAGCTGCTCACTCCACCCCCAGCTGTCTATCATCCCCCGACCCACCGGGTTCCACCTATCACCTGCCAGCTGCTCACACCACCCCCAGCTGTCTATCATCCCCCGACCCACCGGGTTCCACCTATCACCTGCCAGCTGCTCACTCCACCCCCAGCTGTCTACCATCCCCCGACCCACCGGGTTCCACCTATCACCTGCCAGCTGCTCACTCCAATCCCAGCTGTCTATCATCCCCCGACCCACCGGGTTCCACCTATCACCTGCCAGATGCTCACTCCACCCCCAGCTGTCTATCATCCCCCGACCCACCGGGTTCCACCTATCACCTGCCAGCTGCTCACTCCACCCCCAGCTGTCTACCATCCCCCGACCCACCGGGTTCCACCTATCACCTGCCAGCTGCTCACTCCAATCCCAGCTGTCTATCATCCCCCGACCCACCGGGTTCCACCTATCACCTGCCAGCTGCACACTCCACCCCCAGCTGTCTACCATCCCCCGACCCACCGGGTTCCACCTATCACCTGCCAGCTGCTCACTCCACCCCCAGCCGTCTATCATCCCCCGACCCACCGGGTTCCACCTATCACCTGCCAGCTGCTCACTCCACCCCCAGCTGTCTATCATCCCCCGACCCACCGGGTTCCACCTATCACCTGCCAGATGCTCACTCCACCCCCAGCCGTCTATCATCCCCCGACCCACCGGGTTCCACCTATCACCTGCCAGCTGCTCACTCCACCCCCAGCTGTCTATCATCCCCCGACCCACCGGGTTCCACCTATCACCTGCCAGCTGCACACTCCACCCCCAGCTGTCTATCATCCCCCGACCCACCGGGTTCCACCTATCACCTGCCAGTTACTCTCCCCTTCCACATCTGTCCATCATCACCCCCCCACCATACATCAGGTTCCACCTATCGTGCCAGCCTCTGCCTCGACAATCCCTCTCCCCTCTTTATACTGACCATCTCCCCTCCACACTCGGCTTCAGGGTCTCGACTAGTGCTCGGCCTGTACAGACACTGCCTGACGTATCGAGTCCCTCCTGCATTGGATTCCAGCTTTATTTAGTTATTTATTGAGCTACAGCATGGAGTAGGCCCTTCGAAACACACCGCCTCGCGGGTCCCAGATTTTAACCCCAGCCTAATCACGGGGCAATTTACAACGACAAATTAACCTACCGAACGGTACGTCTTTGGACTGTGGGAGAAAACTGAAGCAGCTCCGAGAGGCAGTGGTGGGAAATGAGCCCGTGTTGCTGGCACTGTAAAGTGTTGTGCTGACACAACACTTGTGCTGACACTTGTACAAGTGTTGTACTGTGCCACTTCTTTTCTTGCGTCTCCACTTTCTTCTTATTCATAGGGTAGGGTCTCCAACCAACCAGTACAATTAACCGTTAATATTCTAGCTGAACTTCCATCACATATCATACACAGGTCAAAGACGTACAGCTCAGCACACAGCTTATGCTCCCTCCAACTCCAGTCCATCTCCCTGATCCCTGACACACCCTGGATCGGATTTACACCCTCTTGGCCACTCCTACAAGCCCCAGCCTGCAGGCTTCCTGCCTTTACTCATGGGCAATACCTGTTCATTGGTATCCAGTGGTGCTTTCTTATATTTACCCTATCTATATAACCATATAACCATTACAGCACGGAAACAGGCCATCTCGGTC
This sequence comes from Hemitrygon akajei, assembly GCF_048418815.1. NCBI lineage: Eukaryota > Metazoa > Chordata > Chondrichthyes > Myliobatiformes > Dasyatidae > Hemitrygon > Hemitrygon akajei. The sequence continues at coordinate 69,926,015 of NC_133139.1, forward strand.
CTTCTAGTCTGTGCCGAACGCTTACTCTCACCTAGTCCCACTGGCCTGCACTCAGCCCATAACCCTCCATTCCTTTCCTGTCCATATACCTATCCAATTTTTTTTTAAATGACAAAATCGAACCTGCCTCTACCACTTCTACTGGAAGCTCGTTCCATACAGCTACCGCTCTCTGAGTAAAGAAATTCCCCCTCCTGTTATCCCTAAACTTTTGCCCCTTAACTCTCAACTCATGTCTTCTTGTTTGGATCTCTCCTACTCTCAATGGAAAAAGCCTATCCACGTCAGCTCTATCTATCCCCCTTATAATTTTAAATACCTCTATCAAGTCCCCCCTCAACCTTCTACGCTCCAAAGAATAAAGACCTAACTTGTTCAACCTTTCTCTGTAACTTAGGTGCTGAAACCCAGGTAACATTCTATTAAATCTCCTTTGTACTCTCTCTATTTTGTTGACATCTTTCCTGTAATTCGGTGACCAGAACTGTACACAATACTCCAAATCTGGCCTCACCAATGCCCCTCATAATTTTATATACCTCTATTAAATCACCCCTTATTCTCCTATGGAATAAAGTTCTAACGTATTCCATTTTTCCCTGTTACTCAAGTCCTCACAAACCGGCAACATTCTTGTGAAGTTTCCCTATACTCTTTCAATCTTAATTGCTATCTTTCTTGTAGGTAGGTGGTAAGAACTGCACACAATACTCCAAATTAGGCCTCATCAATGTCTTATACTGTAAGGTCATGTAATAACAGGTGGAAACATACATAATTAACAACCATCGACATTGACTTGGGGCTCATCTTAAGAGGCTGGTCTGACGTGATGATGTAATTATGTGAAGTTCAGTTGCCGCGCTTTGAGTTCAGAGTTAGGAGTACAATATATAAGTTCATATGTTTTTTCCTAAACATAAGACGCCTCACACTGTTTTATTTGCGTAAGCCTACATTGGTAAATTCAATGCTCTAGGACGATCCCTAAATTATTCAACATGTCAGCCAATGCAGTCGCTTTGAAACTGCTGGAGTTTTGGGAGGAAAATGCTATTGTTTGGATAGTACAAGCTGAGGCTCAATCTGTGCTGTGAGAATCTCCGTCAATGCCAATACTACTATGTGGTAGTGTCGCTCAGCAACTCCACGGCTGGAGCACGATAAATACCGATCGCTGAAAGCTTACCTTTTGCAGACTTTTGGACTATCGGAGTCTGAACGCGCCAAACAGTTGCTCTCCTTACCCAGGGATGTTAAGTTGTCGGAGCGAATGGGCCACCCGCTGCTTCTCCTGGGAAATCACCATCCTTCTTTTATTTTCAACGAACTCCTCATGCAGCAAAAGCGTGATCAAGTGTGCATGGCCCTCACTAATGCACCCGTGAAGGGTGATAGGGAGGTTGGTAAAATGGCAGATAGCCCACCCTTAGCCAGGCAGAGGTGCATCATTCCCCCTCCTTTTCCTGCCTCAGTAAGCCTGGTCAGCAAGGCTCACGGCTGAAGGATGCCTGCGGCTACAAGCAGACAATGCCGGCTCTGTGTTTTTACCACGCTCACTTCCGTATGAACGCTAGGAAGTGCTGACCGCCACACTGCTTCGGCAGAGTCAGCGCATCGGTCTGTGAACACCATGGGGTCCTGCTGCCGGGGTGGTCTACTCTTCATCATGGACACCCTTTCAGGGTGAGGTTTCTGTGTGACGCGGGTGCCCAGGTGAGTGCGCTGCCTATAGATGAGAAGGTAAAGAGTGATGGAAGCTCGCTGAAGGCCGTCAACGGCAGCAGGATCCAGACTCACAGGTCATGATGGGTGACGATCTGCTTCAGTGGGATTCCGTCCTGGCTAAGGTGGCTAGACCTCTGCTTGGTACAGATTTCCTGTGTGCCCAAGGACTATTAGTTGATTTTAAGAACTGCCGGCTTGTGGTTGCCAAGGACTTTGGGTCGATGCCCTGCTCCCCCCAGTAAGCTCCTCACGACTCTGTCAAGCGCTTGCATCACCGCATGAGAGTTTACTCGACTGCAGGGTGAACTCCCCAGCCTCACCCAGCCTACAATCTCCACTACAATCACAAAACATGGGGTCGAGCACCACGTTCCCACAACTGGCCCGCCAGTCCACACCTGCGCACATAGACTGGACCCAGACAAGCTGGTCATCGCAAAGACCTGGCATTGTACACCGGTTGAATATCCCCTGGACTGCATCCTCCATATGGTCCCTAAGTCCGATGATGGTCGCGGCCCATGTGGCAATCACCGACACCTTTATGAGGTCACCAGTCCCCAATTGTTATCTGGTCCCACACATCCAAGATAATTCAGCATGTTTGGCTGGAAGTTAAGTTTTCCTAAAGTCAACAGAGGTATGGGCTACCATCAGGTGCCTGTATGCTCAGAGGACATTCCTAAAATGGCTGTGATAACCCCGTTTGGCCTCTTTGAGTTTCTGCTCATGTCGCTCGGGCTGAAAAATGCAGCACAGGCTTTCCAACGGCTGATGGACTCTGTGTTAAAAGACTTAGACTTTCTTTTCGTCTACTGGATAGCACACTTGTCGCCAGGGAATCGAAGCTTTGACATCTTTCTCATCTCCACACACTGTTTGAGTGCAAGCCAACACGGGTTTATTATTAAATCTGCTAAATGCCAGTTTGGGTCGTCAACCATTGACGTTCTTGGCCTTCGCATCTCCACAGAAGGTGGAAACAACTCCCACCAAAGGTAGGCTCTGTTATGGATTTCCCACCATCCCACACTACTAAGAATCTACAGGCGTTTTTAGATATTGTGATTTTTTTTAAATGACGGCCTCATTCGACAAGCTGCTGAACTTGTGCTCCCCCTGTATAGTGCACTTAAAGACAATACCGCTAATGACGGGCTTGACTGGTCATTGAACGTGACCAGGGCACTTGATGATACCAAAGAAGCTCTTCCTAACTTGACCCTACTGGTACACCTACTCCCAGATGCACCTGCAGACATCACTGCTGACATGTCGGACTATGCTGTGGCTACTGTACGCGAATGGTTGGATGGAGGTGTGTGGTACCCTCTCTCCTACTTCAGCCAGCAGCTTCATCTCCCCCCACCCCCCGACAGGAAGTACGGCACGAGTTTCTCAGTCTCTAACTGGCTGTCCGCCATTTCAATTTTTCATCTGGCGGGATGCCATTTCACAGCTTTCGTCGACCACAAGCCCCTCGTGCATGTTTTGGCCAAAATATCAGACCCTCAATCTGCATGGCAGCAATACCTCCTGGCCTGCATATCAGTGTTCACATAGGTATGCAACATATCAAGGGGAAAAATAATGCTGCGGCAGATTGCCTCTCTCAGCCAACCACTGAGGCCATACACATAGGGGTTGACTACGCTGGCATGCCAACAGACCAAGCTGCTGACCCAGAGGTCCGGGCTTACCGAATATCAGCAACGGACTTGCGGTTTGCTGACACTAAGTTCAGGGAAGCTAGGATTTCTCTCCTGTGTGATATCTTAAACCGCCCTTTCGGCTCGTATGATGGCCCGTTTTGCGCTTTGGAATGGAGAGGAAAGGTTTCTGTCATACATGAGAGGTAGACCTGAATGTATTCCGGTAGACCGCCTTAAACCGGCCCGGCAAGATTTGGAGGATTCTGCTACCATGCCCCTGCCTCTGGGTGAGCCAGAGGCCCCTGCTGTTCCTTCACCCAGGGAACGTAGGACCTGAGCTGAGCGGCTCATCCAAGCTCAGGACAGGCCTACGATGCGGTTTTAGTGAATTCTGGGGGGCGGGGGAGCGTGGGGTGAGTCCTGTGCAGGGTAATGTAATTGGTGGAAATGTCCATAAGACGTCTTCAAGGAGCAGTGCCTCGGAAAGTCAGCATCCATTATCAAGGATCCCATCACCCAGGACATGCCCTCTTCTCATTGTTACTGTCAGGGAGGAGGTACAGAAGCCTGAAGGCACACACTCAGCGATTCAGGAACAGCTTCGTCTCCTCTGCCATCCGATTCCTAAATGGACATTGAATCCATGAACCCTACCTCACTCTTACATTTTATTCTGCTTTTGCACTGTTTTTGTCTTTTTTCCCCCTATATTTATCATGTATTGCAATGTACCGCTGCTGCTAAGTTAACACATTTCACGACATACGCCGGTGATATTAAGCCTGATTTTGACTCAGATTCACAACCACTGACACTCAGTTGGGGTTCACCTTTAGAGGCTGGTCTGATGTGATGACGTAATTATATGAAGTTCAGTTACCGCGCTTTGTGGTCAGTGTTTGGAGTACAATAAATGAGTCGATACAGTTTTTCTTAAGAATGAACCACCTCACATCGTTTTATTTATGAAAAGCTACAATAGAACTTCAACTATCTGACGTGTTGTTATTGTATTTTGATAATCATTTATTAGGGTATTATTCATTACAAAGTATAACATGGATTAATGCATGTATTCTGTTTTCCACTGTTCCATGTCTCCGTCATCTTCCTTGTGAGTAAAATTGCTCTTGCTGTGTGCAGGTTTAAGACAACTCCATGGTGCAGCTAGCAGAGCCTGCTTCACAGCTTCAGTAATTCTGATGCTGTCTGTGTGGTGTTTGCATGATCTCCTGTGATTGTGTAGGTCAAAGTTGGAAGTAAATTTATCATCAAAGTTTGTATATGTCACAATATACACCCTGAGATTCATTTTATTGCAGGAATTTGCAGGAATGTAATGAAATACAATAGAATTTATAAATAAAGACTGACAGATGTACAAAAGCAGACAAAATTGTACAATTAAAAAATAAATACATAAGACTGCGAACATCAGTTGCAGAGTCCTTGAGAGTGAGTCTGTGGGTTGTGGAATCAATTGGGAGTTGAGCTGAGTGAAGATTTCCGTGGGTCTCCCAAAGATGTGCAGGTTGACAGTAAAATGGCGGCTCCAGAGCCCCTAGTGTGAATAAGTGGACTGGGTGAATGATGGAATCTGGGTGGGGATTGTTGGAATGAGGGAAGATTGGGTTAATAGGAAAATTTTTAGGGTTATTGCATAGCTTTGAGTCAGCACGGGCTTGATGGGCCAAATGACTTCTTCCTGTGTTGTAAGGGGATCTGTAAATAGTCATGCCACACGAAAATATTGCTTTGCCTGTTGAGTCTATGCCAGCTCCTCATGGGATTTCTTTGTTGCTGTCACACATACCAAGGTACAGTGAAAAGCTAGTCTTGCACGGTGCATTGAGGTGGAACAAAGTAAAGCAATAACAATGTAGAATAAAATCTAACAGCTACAGAGAAAGTGCAGTACACAATAAAATGCAAGGCCAAGAGTCCATCCTATTCTACTAGGGAATCGTTTAATAGTCTTCTAACAGCAGGGTAGAAGCTATCCTTGAGCCTGGTGGTACGGGCTTTCGGGCTTTTATGCCTTCTTTTGAGCTCGATGGGAGAGAGGAGAGAAGAGAGAAGAGGTCTTTGACTATCTTGGCTGTCTTACTGAAGCAATGTCACGACCAGCCTGGCAAAGTGCTTTGTGATCGTAGATGTTAGAGACACTGGACGGTGCTCGTTTATGCACGCTAACCTGCTTTTCTTAGGTAGCAGGACGATAGTGGTCTTAAAGCAGGTGGAAATCACAGACTGAAGCAGGGAAAGGTTAAGAGCGTCTGAAAGTACTCCTGCCAGCTAATCTGCACAGGATCTAATGGCATGGTCAGTTTCTGCAGTCATCTGCAGAGCAGTTGTTTCACCAAACCTTAATGCATACAAATAGGATGCTTTCTATGGTGCATCGATAAAAATTGGTAAGGGTCGGCAGGAACATGCCGAATTTCTTTAGCCTCCTAAGAAAGTAGAGGCATTGGTGAGCTTTCTTGTCATGCAGTCTATGTGGTTGGGCTAGTACAAACTATAGGTACTTGAAGCTTTCACCCCACTCAACATCATTGATGTAGAGAAGAGCGCGTGCACCTATTCCCTTCCTGAAGGCAATGGTCGTCTCCGTCATTTAGCTGTCATTGAGGAAAGGTTATTGTCTCGAAGCTATTCATCCATCTCCTACCCCTGCAAACTTGTATCTGGCCATATGCCGTTGTGTGTGCACAGGGGGTACGGTGGGGGCTGAGGGTGCAACCTTGTTGAGTGCCAGTGTTTAGATTAGTTGTTTCGGATGTGTTGCTGCTATCGTTTCTGACTGCAGCCTGTAAAGGATCCAGTTGCAGAAGGAGATGCTGAATCCCAGGTTTCAGAGTCTGCTGATGCGTTTGCTTGGAATTATAGTATTGAAGGCAGAATTGTAGTCAATAAGCAATAGTCTGACATCACACACACAAAACCCAGCAGGCCAGGCAGCAGCTATGGAAATGAGTAAACAGTTGACATTTTGGGGCCGGTCTGCTGCAGGTGTCTTTACCGTCCAGATGCCCCAGAGATGAGAGTAGGACCAGAGAGACGGCGTCCACTGTAGCCCTGTGCCAGCAGGAAAGGTTGTGCATTGGGTTGAGGTTGTCTGGAAGGCAGGAGTTGATGTGTGCCATGACCACTTCGAAGCACTTCGTGACGGTAGATGATAGACTCACTGGGTGGCAGTCGTTTAGGCACATTATCTTGTTTTTCTTAGGGACCAGGATGACAGTGGTCTTCTTAAAGCAGGAAGGAGTCACGGATTGTAGCAGGAAGAGGTTAAAAAAGTCTGCAAATTTTCTTGCTGATCTGATCTGCACAGTAGAAGGACACAGCCAGAGAAACCATCCAGGCGAGATGCTTTCCATGGGTTCACTCTCCAGAAGATTCGTCTTGCATCATGAGGATTGGCCTGTCAGGCCATTCCCCCACTCTTTCCCCATAGTTCTGCTTTAATTCACTCTCGGGTGGTTGTCCACATCCCTTTTACAAACACTGACTGATGGTGGTTGAATTATTTGCCAACAGGTACAGCGTCTCTCTTTCCACTCTTCTAAACCAGGCATCAAAACACGATTAATCTCTTCCCAACCATCCTTGCGTCAAGGAGGAATTTCTTTAGCCAGAGTGTGGTGTATCAGTGGAATTCATTGCCAAAGCTGGCTGTGGAGGACAAGTCATTGGCTGTATTTAAAGTGGAACTTGATAGGTTCTTGATTAGTTAGGGTGTCAAGAATTACAGGGAGAAAGCAGGAGAATGGGGTTGAGAGGGATAATAAATCAGCCACAACCAAATGGCAGAGCAGACTCGATGGGCCAAATGGCCTAATTCTGCTCCTATGTCTTATGGTCTTTCCCAGAGCGTGTTGACCAGAACCTTGCACACAAACCACAATTTGCAAAAAACTTCCAAGAGCAAAATAGAACGCTGGAAATATTAGATACAGAAAATATCGGATGATCAGCAGGTCAGGTAGCATCTGTACAGAAAGAAAAAGAGTTCCATGTTACATGCCAATGCCCTTTTATTAGGTTGGCTAATCCTTCTGTTGAACTGTTTAACTCCTGCATGTGCGATGTCTTAAAATTTCCTCCAAGAGGACCACAACCTTGTCATGGTTTGGAGGCTTGTGTGCCTCACTGACCTGGAGAGCTATGCCGGCTGGGGTTAGGGCTTTATGTTTTGGCTTTTGGTAGGATCACCTGTGCCAAACAGGTCAAAGAGTAGATGCCAGAGTTAGAGCGGTCCACCAATCCTCCAGATTCAGGAGTTCATCTCAGGGCTAACAACCCCGACTGGTAAAACAACATTGTTACAGAAACAGCAATGAAGAATGTTTCTGCATCTGAGTGGTATATGGAGTTTAGAAACATAGAGGGCTGAGCAGTAAGGAGATTCTAGGCACTTTCTAGAGTAGGTTATGTGGTTGGCCTGTAGATTTCTACGTTTCTATGTTTTCTGAGTCTCCACACGGAATTTGTATGTCTGACAGTAGTGAAAACCGAGAAGAAGCTACTGACACAAGGCAGGAAGCTCTGAACACCACTAGCAATGGAGGACCTTCACTGCTGCCTTAGACACCAGCGGCGTAACAGCCAGTAAGTAAGTTGTTTCATGTGTATGGGTTGCACAGAGTTGTGGATCACAGGTTCCATGTTACATAGGAGCCCTTGAAAATATTTGAACTAGGAATTGTTTGTATTGTATACTTTCTAAGTTAATGTGAATTAAGTATGTACTAAATGTAGCTGCAAATTTGCTTGTTCCTCCTTGATTTGGTTTTGTTACATGTGTTTATAATTATATCTAATTGTATAACTGTTTACACACAGTGCTGCTTGATCAGTAGAACTTGCTTGCTGGAGATCTGGTCATTGCTGGTACATTCCTAATGTGCCCCCCCAGCAATGACACCACCAAAGAATTCTGAGCAGGAGATCACGGGAGGGAACTGTTCTTGCTGTTCTGCTTTACAGGATTCTACAGAATGAATTATTTATAATAAAGAATATTAAATAAAATTATCTTTATTTTTATTTTCAGATTGTACGAAGCACAAGTAAAAAGATGTCGCTCTACAAATTCTTGAAGATGGCAATGTTTGCTGTCAATTTCATCATCTTTGTAAGTAAACCATTGAATACTTCACTAGAAGTGCTTGTTACCGTGTGGAGTATCGTGAGCAGCTTTGGGCTCCTTACCTCAGAAAGAATGTGATGGCATTGGAGAAGGTTCACCAGAATGTACTGGGTATGAAATGGTTAACATATGAGGAGCATTCGATGGCCCTGGGCCTTTACACAATGGAGTTTAGAAGAATGGGGGGGGGGGGGATCTCATTGAAACCTATTGAACATTGAAAGACCTAGACAGAGTGGATGCGGAGAGGATGTTTTCTAAAGAGCGGGAGGCTAGGAATAGAGGGCACAGCCTGAAAGTATAAGAACGCACCTTTAGAACAGAGATGTGGACGCCAAAGGGAATCTATGGAATTCCTTGCCACAGACGGCTGAGGAGCCCAAGTCGTTGGATATGTTTAAGGTGGAGGTTGATAGATTCTTGATTAGTAAGGACATCAAAGATTACAGGGAGAAAAGGGAGAATAGGGTCCACAGGGCTAATAATCAGCCATGATGGAATGGCAGAGCATACTCAATGGGCCGAATGGCCTAATTCAGTTCCTATGTCTTATGGTCTTACTACAGATTGGTGCAATGCTATTGATAGGTTGAAAGAAGAACAAACTTGTTTGATGCCCAGACTTACAGTAAGGTGTTACGAACCCCATAACTGGGTCACTTACCAGCAAAGATAGAGAGGTCCGATGAAGTCTGATGATACTATTTTTAACAGTATTTATTAGTAAAATTACACAAAAATAATATCAATGCAAACATACAGATAATATACGTCGTCAATACTAAATCTAAAAGTGCAGGTATAATAATAATAAGAAATAGCTCTATCGTTGTCTAAGGGATAATGTATTGTCCGATGGAAATATAAAAGTCACTCAGTTCATGCAGGCTGCAGCCTTTGGGGACCGCTGGGTTTGCAATGGTTGGAGAGAGAGAGAGATTTTTGGGAGAAAAACTTGCCGGCTTTACCTTTTATGATTTCGATCCATCGGAGTCTCGTTGGTGTGGCCGTTCACTTGTTGCGTCTCCTTTAGCTAAAGCCGTTCTTCCGTGGTGAGCCCGCCAATCCCAGGCAAGGGAAGGACGCACACGAGCCCCCACCGGCTGTCGCTATTAAACGCTGTCACGGGATTTCTAGCATTTCTCCTGGTGCGTCTAAAGGGGTTGTTCCCCAGACCCTCTTTTAACCTTACTCACAGGGTCTCAGATGTCAATCAGGTTGGGATGATGCAATCCCTCAACCAGCCCACTCTGGTCGTCCCCTGAGGGGCTTCAATGAATAGTACAGTACTCAATACACAATTCCGTCTCCAAGAGACAATAGCCGTTATCAGGGGTTTTTGTTTCGCTGAGGCCAGGACACATTCCAAACCTTGTGGATTCTCTCTCATTTCCTGGGTCCCAGACCCGAATTAATAGCGATCTTGCGATTCTCAAAAAGGAGGGGGCGACTTTGTACCCTTCGGCCCCTCAGAGTTGCGGCACATTCGTACCAAAGGTCTGCAAAGTGGGTTGATACTAAACATTATCTTCCTGAAAATTCCAAACAAGCTCCAGAAGGGATGTACTGAAAACCTGTGTCCGTAATGGGAAATCCAGTGCCGGGGTAAAGTCTCCCTGTAAGCAATAATCCCTTACGATGGACAGGAGGATGAATTCCATCTCCCTGGTCATGATTGCGTCTACAGTAGAGAGTTGTGTAGGCATTGGTTATGTTCCGGAGTCAGGCTGACAGGTCACTGGGCTATAAATTAGTCCTGGTCTATGGAAAGCAAGCAGGGCCGTGGAACTGAGAGGAAGACCGAAGCAGCCACCATCCATTTGAAAGTCCGAGCAGGAAGGAGGGGCCGTCCGGCCTGATCCTTCTGCTGTTCCCATTCACAGCAATGGGAATGAGACGGAATCCCCTTAAAAGATCACAAATTCATGATGGAATGGAGTTCACCAGCACAACATTGCAGGCTGCTGTCTCAGCATATCGAATACAATTCAGCTCCTTGTTGCAAATTTAGATGATTTTATTCCGATTTCCCAAACTGTACCCATTTCCCTGTTTTGGCTCAAATCTACTTAGACGTTTGATTTGAATGACATGTTTGAATGGAATATTTAACCAGATTTTTAAATTGCTTTTAAATAATTGAGCCTGACTCTTCAGTGCAACAGTTAGAAGGAACTGTTTGCTTGACTGTGTCAAACATCACCTCAGTCCACTCTCTTGGGTGGAGGTAAAGGACTCCTTAGACGACTATAAAGAAGAAATACAGGTGACTTATTCCCAGTGTGGGGATAATTCTGAGGATTATCCTAATGCCTGCAATCAGTATTTATATTTCAATCAATATCCAGCCATTATTGTTGTTGTGGGATTTTCCTGTGCACAAAGTGGCTGCTGCCTTTCTCATATAGTTTTCCATTGTCTCCGACGTGTGCTTGGAGACACCCTGAAAACGATATAAATGGCAAAGTATGAATGCAAGTATCTCTTCAACAGTGAACGGTCTGGGAGGTAAAAGCAATGCTTCATATAAGGACAACATGTACAAAATGCTAGAGGAACTCAGCAGGTCAGGCAGCATCTATAGAGAGGAGTAAACTGTTTATTTTTTGGAACAGGAAAGGTTACCAGTGCATAGTAGTAGTGAGGCTGGGGGTGGGAAAAACTTACACCCTTGCCGCCTTGGGTGCTTGTTTGTCTTGCTGACAGTGTTCTGCTTTCTTAATGTAGATACCAGCATCTGCAGTCTGTTTTGTCCTCTAATCCTCGTATGACAATCCCACCTGTCCAGTAACATGAATCTATGCTACACTTCCTGATGGCTAATATGTATCTGTTTAGGCTGAGAGACCAGAAATTCATAGTAATCTGGGTCATAAACCCAAGAGATTCTGCAGATACCGGTAATCCTGAGCAACACACACACACAAATGCTGGAGGAACTCAGCAGGTCAGGCAGCAACTATAAAGGTAAAAAGCCCATGTTCAGACTCTTCATCAGGTCCTGATTGAAGAATCTCAGCCTGAATGATGACTGTTTATTTAAAGAGATCAGCCGTTAGCTTCAGTTGTGACATGTACATCGAAACATACAGCGAAATGCGTCGTTTGCGTTAAATCAGATCAGCGAGAATAGTGCTGGGCAGTAAGGTGTCGCCATGATTCCAGCGCCAACGTAGCATGCTCGCAGCTCACTAACCACAACCTGGACCTATTTGGAATGTGGGACGAAACCCACACGGACATAGGGAGAACTTACAACCTCCTCACAGATGGCAGCGGGAATCAAACTCTGAAATTACAGCGGGCGCTGCAGAGCGTTGCGCCAATCGCAATGCTACAGTGCCGCCCTGCTGAATTCCGTGTGTGTTGTTCCAGATTTCCAGCGTCTGCAGTCTCCCTCCACGTAGATGGTCAGCCCTTCTCTTAGTAACAAGGTGTCGGTGTCTTTTGCAGGTCGGAGGTGCCGCTATAATGGGCGTAGGGATCTGGATTAAAGTGGATGGTGGATCCTTCTTTGCAGTCCTGGCGCAAGTGTCATCATCCCTGAAGGTGGTAGCTAATGTTGGATATCTCTGCATTGCACTAGGGGCCTTCTTAATGGTCATTGGCTTCCTGGGATGCTGTGGTGCAATGAAAGAAAACAAGTGCATGCTAATGATAGTGAGTAACACATTCTTCTTTGTTTTCTCTTCTCATTGTCCAAAGGAAAGAAGCTGACAGCTCTGACTTTCTTGTTAAGCTTCAATTGATTGATCTTGTTATATACTCAGGGGCCTCTTTATTAAGTACACCTGTACACCTGCTTGTTAATGCAAATATCTAAATAGCCTATCATGTGGCTGCAACTCAGCGTATAAAAGCATGCCGACATGGTCAAGAGGTTCAGTTGTTGTTTAGAACAAACATCAGAATGGGGAAGAAATGTGATCTAAGTGACTTTGACCACAGAATGACTGATGGCACCAGACGGGGTGTTTTCAGTATCTCAGAATACTGCTGATCTCCTGGGATTTTTACACACACAAGTCTCCAGGGTATACAGTGAATGGTGTGAAAAACAAAAAAAAAACCGGTGAGCGGCATTTCCGTGGGCGAAAATGCCTTGATAATGAGAGAGGTCCGAGGAGAATGGGCAAACTGTTTCCAAGCTGACAAGAAGGTGACAGTTACTTAAATAGCAATGCATTATGACAGTGGTGCGCAGAAGATAATTTCTGAATGCACAACACATCGAAGCTTGACGTGTGTGAGCTACAGCAGCAGAAGTTGACAAATGCAAACTCAGTGACTACTTTATTAGGAACAGGAGGTTCACTGTAATCACTGTGAGATAATGAGAGTCACGTCGTGATCAGAATCACTGAAGTACATAATATCGTGTAATTTGTTACTTTGTGCCAGCCTTACAGTGCAAGACATTAAAAGATATGAATTACAATAAGAACTGTAAGTGTGAAACGAGCTGCCTGCTGAATTGGTGGATGTCGATTTGATTTCAGTACTTAAGTGAAGTTTCATGGATAGGAGAGCTGTGGGGGGGAGCTATAGTCCAGTTGCAGGTTGATGGTACTGGGGACAATAAAGGTTTGGCACAGACTAGAGGGGCTGAAGGACCTGTTTCTGTGTGGCAGTGCTCTATTACTCTATAAGTAGAGCAAAATAGTGGGGCAGTGTTCATGGGTTCATGGGCCGTTCAGAAATCTGATGGTGGAGGGGAATCCTAATTAAAACCAAAACCAATAAAACGTAAGATATGAAGGTGGGAAGGTTATTTGTCCTAAATAAATTGCTCCTGGTGTGAAGGTGATTGGTAGAAACCGGGGCTGTTGACGGGAATGTGGGGAAAGCAAAATAAAATTAGCACACATGGGTGCTGAATGGTTAGCATGGAGCTGATGGGTCAAGGGGTCTTTTTCCCTGCTGTTTGACTCTGTGACTCTAAAAGAAAGTGCTGAAAATCCTGAGCGGCATGGGTGGATCCAGAAATTACCGCTTCAGCTTGATGCTCTGAGAAATGTTGGAGACAAGAAGAGTCTTGAGCTGCAGAGTGAGGGGAACGTGCAGAGTGAACACATGGAAGGTGCCGGGATGAGATGGAAGGCAAAAGGGATGGGATGACAGTGCAAGGTGAATGCTCACGGTAACGGGGCGAGTGAATAGCAGAAGGCAGGACTTTGTTCCTGTGGCAGTGCTGGTAAAGTCGAGCCACAATATCTACAGCATACCAGGGGAGTATAAACAATGCTGTGTACTTTATTCTGGTTTAGAAGTGAGACCAGCCAACAGATGGTGCTTCTGTTGCATATAGACATGATGAGATCATTATGTTCAATAACCACATGGCTTATTTACAACTTCTGCATAAATACACCACAAGGTGGACGTGAAATAAGAGAACCTGAATAATTATCTAAGCTTCCAGAATGAAGTGCAATTACAAACTCCAGAATCACAAAATGCATTTACAAGTTAAGTTATTGACCCGATATAATAACTGTTTCTATCACCACAGCAACTGCTCGACCTGCTGAGAATTTGCAGCCGATTTATTTCAGATTTCTAGAGTCTGCAAAATTTTGTTTTTGGGTTTAATTATATTTCTTTCCATTTTCAATATTGAACTGAATCGGTGCACTGTCCGGACCGCCCGGGTTTAACCTATTCCTGCTGTGGCGAGAGTCTCCTCCCTCCACAATGAGGTGGAAATCGGAAAAGGTTCAGCAACGGAGGCAGGAATTCTGATGAGGTTGCTGCTTCGGATCAATGACCATCAGTCAGTGTTGGAGAGTTAAGTTTCAAAAGCAGATTAAGAGCTGATTAACAGGTGGAAGGTGAGAACAGGGTAACGTCTGTGACAGGACACAGAGTTAGAGCATTTAATTAATGAAAGATACAACAGTGAGGAGCATTACCAAAGAAATACAGGATGGGCTCAGAAATAGTTACAGCAGACTAGCAGGAAGGACGAGACACAGATCTGATCTGAGTGGGCATGGATACACGGTGACAGTTAGCGATGGTAGCCCCTATTGACATCAATGGATCTGAGGTTGCGAGGGTAAACAGCTTCAAGTTCCTCGGCATCCACATCAGCAAGGACATCATGTGATCTGTGCATACTGGCTGTGTGGTACAAAAGGCACAACAGCGCCTCTTTCCGCTCAGACGGTTGAGGATGTTTGGTATGGGCCCCCAAATGCTAAGAGCCTTCTACAGGGGCACAATTAAGAGCATCCTGACTGGCTACATCACTACTTGGTATGGGAACTGTATCTCCCTTAATCGCAGGACTCTGCAGAGAGTGGTGTGAACTTCCCATGATTCAGGACATTTACAGGGACAGGTGTGTAAAAAGGGCCTGTAGGATCATTGGGGATCCAAGTCATCCCAACCACAATCTGTTCCATCTGCTACCATCTGGGAAGTGGTACCGTAGTTTAAAAGCCAGGGCCAACAGGCTCCAGGACAACTTCTTCCACCAGGCCATCAGACTGATGACCTTACGCTGATTTGAGTGTACATTTACTGTTCTATTTATTATAAATTATTAGAAATTACTATGATTGCACATGGCAGATTTAGATGGAGACGTAACATAAAGATTTTTACTCCTCATGTATGTGAAGGATGTAAGAAATAAAGTCAATTCAATTCAATTTGGCATCTCAATAGGAAAGTTCATAGATGTAAAATGGAAGCATCACAAGAACAAGAAGATGATATAAAAGCAAAAATACTGATGTTTATACAGAAACATGGAGAATAAGGGTTGGTAACAAGTTTGTTCAGGAAGTAATAAGTTTGTTAAGAGAGTAACAAGTTAAGCTTTGGAGAGAGAAAATCATTTAAGATTAATGAATATTCCCCAGAAGTTATGGATATCATCAGGTTTAATCTGTAGGAATGGGAATTAGGGAACTGAAGTTGTTCTTTCAATGATGTTTATCTTTTTGTTTAAAAATGTCAAGGAATTCCACAGGTATGAAAATCATATTCCCGCACACTGGAGTAATATACAATGGTGAGATATTAACATAAAGTTTGTACATTTATTCAGCTCTAAACTCTTGATAATAATCTGCTGAATGAGCAAATGGGGACGGCAAATGAGTGAATGATCAGGATTCACTTTAGTGCTTTCATTGTCAGTTTCAGGTCAGGTTGAACCTAATAACTCTTTCTTTCTCTGTGATGAGCATAATAGCAAGATCCAGAAGGAAGCTGAGGTAGTTGATGGTCCCTTTAAATAATACGTGGTTTTGGAGGGTGGATAGGGGTTAGTTACTTTCTTGGTGTTCAGTGGATGATCTAGTTAAGGCTGTGGCTGTGACATTCGTCTAGTCTCAGTGACCACTTTATTAGATACAGGAGTGTGCCAAATAATGTGGCTGCAGGAGTGGAACCTACTGTAGCCCACCCATGTCAAGCTTTGGCATTCAGAGATGCTGTTATAGAGTCATAGAGAAGTACAGCAGAGAAACAGGCCCTTCAGCCCATCTAGTCCATGCCAAAACCACTTAAACTGCGGGCTCCCAGCAACTTGCACCGGGACCATACCCCTGCCATCCATTCACCTATGCAGACTTCTCTTAAATGTTGAAGCCAAGCTCATATGCACATTTGCACTAGCAGCGCAGTCCACAATCTCACGACCCTCTGAGTGAGGAAGTTTCCTCTCATGGTCATCTTAAACTTTTTACCTTTCACCCTTAACCCATGACCTCTGGTTGCAGTACCACCCAACCTCAGTGGAAAAAGCCTGCTTGCATTTACCCTATCTATACTCCCCATAACTTTGTATACCTCTATCAAATCTCTCAATCCTCTACACTCTAAGTAAAACCTATTCAATCTTTCCTTATAACTCAGACCTGACAACATCCTTGTAAATTTTCTCTGCACTCCTTCAATCTTGTATATATTTTTCCTGTAGGTAGATGACCAAAACAGAACACAAAACTCCAAATTAGGCCTCACCAATACCTGATACAACTTCAACATAACATCCCATCACCTGTACTCAATGCTTTGATTTATGAAAACCTTCTTTATGACCCTATCTATACGTGACACCACTTTCAATGAATTATGGACCAGTATTCACAGATCCCTTCATTCTACCACATTCCTCAATGCCCTACCATTCACTGTGTAAGACCTACACTGTTTGGTCCTACCAAAGTACACCACCTCTCACTTTTCTGCATTAAATTCCATCTGCTACTTTCAACCCATCTTTGCAGCTGATGCAGATCCCTCTGCAAGCTCTGATAGCCTTCCTCGCTGTCCACTACACCCCCAATCTTGGTGTCATCCGCAAATTTGCTGATCCAGTTAACCACATTATCAACCAGATCATTGATTTAGATGACAGACAACAAAGAACCCAGCACCGATCCCTGCAACACACCGTAAGCCACAGGCCTCCTGTCAGAGACGCAACCATCTTCTACCACGCTGTGGCTTCTCCCATAAAGCCATTGTCTAGCCCAGTTTAGTACGTCATCTTGAATGCTGAGCGGCTGAAGCTTCTTGACTAGCTTCCTACACGGGGCCTGGTCAAACATCCACAGCCTTGCCTTCATCCACTTTCCTGGTAACTTCCTCAAAAAACTCTATAAGATTGGTTAGATATGACCTACCACGCATGAAGCTATGTTGACTATCCTTAGTCAGTCCATATCTATCCAAATCCTAATATATCCCATCCCTTAGAATGCCTTACAATAACTTTCCCACAACTGGTTCACTGACCTGTAATTTTCTAGCTTACATTTAGTGCTTTTTTAAAACAGTGGAACAACATTGGCTAGCCTCCAGTCCTCTAGTATCACTCCTGTCGCTAAGCATCATTTAACTATCTCCACTAGGGTCCTGGCAATTTCTGTACTTGCCTTCCATAGGGTGTGAGGGAACACCTTGGACTCCAAAATTCTTCTATTTATCAATGTTGTTGAGGGTTCTGCAATGAAATGTACATTGGTCCTGCAAGAGTGCAACATGTCACACTTGCTTGGATTAAACTTCATCTGCCATTCCTCTGCCCATGTCCAGAGCTGATCTACATCCTGTTGTATCCTCTGATCTATATACCATACACTGTCTACAACACCACCAATCTTTGTGTCATCTGCAAACCTATCAAGGCAACCATCTGTATTTTCATCCATGTTATCTGTATACAATATATCACAAACAACAGGTGTGGGAGGAAACCAGATCACCCAGAAAAAACTCAAGTGGTCACATGGGGAATGTGCAAAGTCCACACGGGCAGCACTAAAATAATTAACTTAATTTTTCTACAGATTCAATAATTTGGTACCTCGGTTCACTGAGCTCCCTCAAGCTAAAGCTGTTGTTTTTTAATTAAGTGTACAAACAGAAAATATTTCTGAAGCATTTTAAATTCCCATGGTACCGGAAGCAAGTTAAAAAAACAGGGTGTTAATTTTTGTCATTTCTCTTCCCAGTTTTTCTTGGTAATCCTGGTGATCTTCTTGGCTCAGCTTGTGGCTGCTGTGGTTATCCTGGCATTTTCTGGCTTGGTAAGGTTCCTTTAAAAGTAAGACTGTTTGATATTGAAGTGTTATCAGATAGGTAAGGAAATCTATTTAAGAAATGCAGGTTAAACAAGAAGTCCCACAGTGGTGCTGTGGCTTAAATGTGCTGAAGCTTCATGGGAAACGAAAACATCGAGACAGCAGATGGTGTGCACTGCTGTTGGAGAAGGCCCCTGCACTTGAGCGATCCTTCCCTCTCTCTCTTGATAGAGGACGTGGGCCTGTTGGGTGGGGGGTTGGGGGATTTGGGGAAATGATGCGGAAGATGTAACGTTGGGACATCCAGTTGCTGGTCTCCTGCTCCCGGTGTGCAAGAACAATCTCTCTCTCCCTTGCAGGTGAGAGAGGGTCTGTCTAGAATATCAAAGTGCTGGGTTGGACTGTGTTTCTGATGGATCCAAGATCAATGTCTCTTTGGGGGCATTTGTATGGTGGGGTGGTGGGAAGGAGGTGGTGCTTCTGCTGTTGCAAGTGGAGTGAGTGGGAAGGGGTGAGTCAATGCTTGTGCATGGGAGGGGAGAGATGGGACATTGGGGTTCTGATATTACCATCATTCATCCTTTAGGGTTGTTTGTTCTGTGGATGTCTCTGTGAAGAGTAAGAATTTCAGGTTGTGAACTGTGTGCATTCTCCAATAGTAAATTGAACCACTTGATTTGTCAGAAGTTATTTGTTGAGTTAGCCATTCCCATTGAAGGTAACATTTGAGCAATTGCCTTCACCCGTGGTGTGCAGGTGAGGGGAAGGGAAATCGACTTTGGGTTCTTCTTGTAAATACAACCCTGTCAGATATGGGCAGCTGTGATGTGGTATGGACAAGCCAGCTAATAATCAGGGTCAGTATTCACTCAGGAATAAACATGTAATTCTGAAAGACCCTGATATTTGATTTCTGGAGACCAAGGAAGCGGATTCCTCAGGTATCATTTGCAAAAGGAGGCAAGGGAAGAATGATGAAAGTTGTCCAAAAAACAAAACCATGCCGTTGTTCTATGAGCAACATTGGCACACTCAGTAGAGCTGCCTCACTGTGCCCGAGGTCCAATGCTGATCCTGACCTTTGGTACTGTCTGTGTGGAGTTTGCAAGGTCTCCTCCTGAGCATGTTTTATTTTCCCGGGTTCTCCGGTTTCCTCCCATATCCCAAATATCTAAAATACATTGCCTTGGTGTGTGTAGTAAGCTGTAGGGGTAATTGATGAGAATGTGCGGAGAATGAGTGCAGGTTGCATATTATGTTTGTTGTAAGGAAGACAAATGTAATGTTAGCACATATTTCAAGAGTACTAAAATATAAAAGCAAAAGATGTAATGTTGAGAATTTGTAAGTATAGTGAAGTATAGTGAATACTTGGAATATAGTGAACAGTCTTAGAAAGGATGTGCTGAAACTGGAGATGGTTCAAAGGAGGTTGACAAAAATGATTCCAGTATTAAATGGCTTGTCATCTGAAGAGTGTTTGATGGCTCTGGGCTTGCATTCACTAGAATCCAGAAGAATGAGAGGTGACCTCATTGAAACCTATTGAATGGTGGAAGTCATTGATAGAGTGGATGTGGAGAAAATGTTTACTATGATGGGAGGGTCTAAGACCAGAGGACACTGCCTCAGAATAAAGGGGCATCCTTTTAGAATGGAGATGACGAGGTATTTCTTATGCCAGAGAGTGATGAATCTGTGGAATTCTTTGCCACAGGCAGCTGTGGAGGCCGTCTTTATGTATAGTTAAGGCAGAGGTTGACAGATTCTTGATTGGTCAGGGTATGAAGGGATATGGGGAGAAGGCAGGAGATTGTGGTTGAGAGGAAAAATGCATCAGCCATGATGAAATGGCGAAGCAGACTTGATGGGCCAAATGGCTTAATTCTGCTCCTATATCATATAGGCTTATGGTAAGTTCTTTACGCAGAGGGTTGTGGATGCCTGGAAAGTGTTGCCTGGTGTGGTGATAGAGGCAAATACATTAGAGGCTTTTAAAGAGAGGTGTGCCTAGACACATGAATGAAAGGAAGATGTAGGAATATGGATATGGTGAAGGTAGGACGGATCAGTGTTTGGTTGGGTGTTTTTGATTTGCTTTTTAGCTGGTTTGGCAGAACGCTGTGGGCTGAATGGCCTGTTCCTGTGCTGTACTGTTCTGTGTTCTAGGGCATGTCAGTTTACCATTTCAGCATGGGGTATTTTGAATTCCTTAGAAGTTTAAATCCCATTTAATGTCATTTTCTTTGACTTGGTAAATCTTGAAAATAATCCAAAAACAAGACAGAACACATGATACAAACTTGATTAAATTGTGGATGTGTCCTACATTTAACCTGCATTACAAAGTATTCTAACAGATCAAAAAGGGAAAATTTAGGATCAGAAACTGAGAAGCAGCAGTTGAGTTTGTAGAATATATTTGTGACAATGACATATTATGGAATATATTTTGATTAAATGGCCAACAAGCTAAATGTGATTACATTTATAATAAAGTTGCTTACTATAAATATAACTTCTGAAGTTTTCGAATTCTCACTTGAAAATCAAACGTGTTCTGTTTTTCAGGCAGACATCTTTATGAGCTATATTGCAACGTGGCTCAGGGATTTCTTTAAAAACGATTATGGTAGAATTCCGGAGTTGACTGAGGTATTTGATGCTTTGATGCTTCAGGTATGTAATACAACATACACTTTTTAATCACTAAAAGTAATTACTAATTACAAAAGATTCCAAGAGCTGCAAGGTAATGTTGCAGCTCTACAAAATTCTGGTTAGAGCACACTTGTAGTATTGTGTTCAGTTCCAATTGCCTCATTATAGGAAGGATGTGGAACTTCAGAGAGGATACGAAAGAGATTAACCAGGATGCCTGGAATAGACTCTATGTTTTATGCTGAAAGGTTGAGCAAGCTAGGGATTTTCTCTCTGAAGTGAAAGAGGATGGGAGGGGACTTTATAGAATTCTACAAGATAATAAGAGTTATACGTTTGTAGATTGGATGGCCAGAAACTTTTTCCCAATGAGAAAATAATTCAAGGGGGCATAATCTTAAAAGGGATTGGAGGAAAATATATGAGAAATGTTTTACACAGTGATTGGTGTGTCGAAGCCCTGCCAGGGTAGCGGTAGAGATAGATACGTTGGGGGAGCTTACAAACTCTTAGATGGGCACATCGATGAAAGAAAAATGGAGGCCTATGTAGGAGGGAAGGGTTAGATTTATGTTAGAGTACGATAAAATACCTTAGTTAGACCCCACTTGGAGTCCTGTGTTCAGTTCTGGTCACCTCACTACAGGAAGGATGTGGATACTATAGAGAGAGTGCAGAGGAGATTTACGAGGATGTTGCCTGGATTGGAGAGCATGCCTTATGAGCTTGGCCTTTTGTCCTTGGAGTGACGGAGGATGAAAGGTGACCTGATAGAGGTGTATAAGATAATGGGAGGCATTGATCATGTGGATAGCTAGAGGATTCTCCCTGGGTCTGAAATGGCTAACATGAGGGGGAACAGTTTAAAAATGTTTGGAAGTAGGTATAGGGTGGATGTCAGAGGTGAGTTTTTCATGCAGAGATTGATGGGTGCACTGAAGGCTCTGCTAGCAACGGTGGTAGAGATGGATACAATAGGGTCTGTTAAGACCCTCTTAGACAGGTACATGGAGGTTAGAAAATAGAGGGCTTTGCATTAGAGAAATTCTAGGCAGTTTCTAGAGTAGGTTACATGGACGGCACAATATTGTGGGCTGAAGGGCCTGTTATGTGCTGTAGATTTCTTTGTTCTATGTTCTGAAAGGTTGGTAGAACATTATGGGTGAAGGGCCTATACTACGCCATACTATTCTATATTCCATATATATACTGCAGGTGTTGGAAACCTGGAGGAGGAAACAAAATAGAAGATGTTTGAATTACTGAGCAATAGGTGGAAGAAGAACTAATGTTTCAGGCCATCTGGTTAGATCACACTTGGAAAGTTGAGATCAGTTCTGATTGCCCCAATATAGGGATGTGGAAGCTTTAGAAAAGGTGCAGAGGAGATGACCAGATTGCTGCCTGGAATATTAAAGAAACAAAATGCAGTGGGAGGGTTGAGGGACAGAGGTGATAAGTGACGAGCGGAGTCCGGGAGAGTTTGGCTGACGTGATCTGCTGTGGAACTGTGTGAAACATACAGCATCCAGTGAAATGGGACAGGTGTAATCAGGAGAGGGGAGAATTCTGTCATTACAGGATGAGAAATAGACCGTGAATGCTGTAGGTGTGAGACAGCAGACAGGAGGGAGATGAACACAAATTGAAGTCTAGGAAGCTTTATGTTCTTTTTGTATTTCAGATGTTCAACATCTGCAGTAATTTAGTTTGGCTCACTGAGTTAATAATCTGTCAGAATGAGTTTTGTCTTTTGCTTGTTTTGTTGGTGTTGGACTGGAGATGATGTGATCCAGGAGGTTCTTCGGAATCAAGAATGAGGTCTAAACCTTGTGGTATATCTTTGTTCTGTGTTCATGACAAAGAAAAAAACGTAACCAAGTCACTTTGCTATAGAGAAAGGAGAACAAAGAACGAGCAAAGAAAAGGCAAAGAACAAGAGAAGTCATGGTGACCTTCCACTAAAAACTAGCTCAGACTGGACAGAGAAAGGACATTCCATTGATAAGAAGTAACAGTCAGATTCAGTGGTGTGACCCAGGCTGCAGAGAAACAGTAAAATGCATCACTAGTTATAGTAAAATTACTGAAGACTTACTGAACAATTACACACAAACAGGTGATCACATAAATAAAAATGTACGTCAGCGTAAGAAAATTAAACCACAAGAAAAATAACTATTTTGGACTCCAATGCAACGTTCAGGAGAGCTGTTCCCCACTGAAGTGTGAATTGACCTGTCTGCAGTGACACACAAGCTGGCTGCATCATGAAACAGCTTCATCAACCACTGGATTATTCTCTAGTTGGCTACAGTTTACAAAACAAGAGACCTCCCCTTTGGTGTTGGTGTACAGATCCCAGTAAGTCATCTAATTTAGAAACAGAAAAATAGGCTGGAAATTCTCAGCTGGTCGAACAGCATTTGTGTAGAGTGAAATAGAAACAGACTGAAGTCCTTTCATCAGAAATGGGCCAAGTTTGGAATAAAGTTGCAAGGGCAGTGGGGAGACCAGTAGCACAGTAGTGTACTGGGAGCACAACGCTTGACAGAACTGCTAACCCAGGTTCAATTCCCGCCACTGCCTGTAAGGAGTTGAAACGTTCTCCCCATTTCCTCCCACAGCCCAAAGCCGTACTGATTGGTAGGATAATTGGTCATTGTCAGTTGTCCCATGATGGGCTAGGGTTAAATTGGGGGATTATTGGGCGGTTTTGGTCAAAGGGCCGGAAAGGCTATTCTGCGTTGTATCTGAATAAATAAATAAAAATAAATAGGCAAAAGGGGCAGAGGGTGGAGCGTGTGGATGATACAAATTTCAGTGACGTTACTCAAAGGCTGGGCAGTGAGGGAGCTCTGGTGGAGATTGAACTGGAAAGGAGCAATGAGATCAGAGATCGCACCAATACTTAACACAAGGATTGACTTTCTAAAACAGAGAGTTCAATTTAGAAGCTAGCCCTGATACTTTACATTGACTGGGAACACCTGCTGAAGTCACTGGAATTCTCAGTGACTTTCACAAGTTACCGAAGCTTTGGACAAACCCAGAGTTCTCAGACTTGTTTTCTTTTAGTCTGTGACTTACAACTAGGTGACTTCCTTTTCAGTCACGTTATACTTAAACATAACTTTTAACAGATAAGTACGAGCTGCATTATTTAGCAAGATGGAAAACTAACCCCTGAGAAGTTAATTGCAGGGTTGTGAACAAGGAGATCACATTCTGAAACAATAGATACAGGTTGGATTTAGATTGCAGGAAGTTCCTGCAGTGTTGCTCGTCTTCAACGGTACTCTGAAATGGCCCGGAAGGAGCCCAGAAATCACGCTACATTAAACCACACTGAGAGTAACTCCAGATGGATCAACCACCCATCACTGAACACTGCAGCAGGTTCAGACGTGGCAAAGTCACTGCCAAAACAATCGATTGTGCAAGGTCCCCGCAGCTCGCAGGGTTGAAGGGAGCTGTCTCACCCAAAGTGGCTCCATGCAAAACTGATACAAATTGTGCACAGAATCACACAGATTCCTGTAAAACAAAAGCAGGCGATATATAATTTTCACCCTAAGCTCTCTCGGCATTATTCTGATGTTAGTGTAAAAATCTCAGGTTATAGAAAAATGTAGATTCTGACATTACTGTCATCTTTAAATAAGCTAATTATTCAATCATTTCTCTTTTCCAGTTTAAGTGTTGTGGAATGAGTGGTTCCACCGATTTTTTAAACTCACATTTCGTCAACAGCACTGGAAAATTTCCCAAAGCTTGCTGCACCAATCTGATTACTTGCATCCTTCCAGGAACTGCGCAGGTAAGCCGTATATTTCTAAACCATCTCGAAGTCGGTGGATATTTGTGTCTGTATGAAATCTGTCATATGCCCTAAAACCACCGTTGGTCTGAGTGGTGAAAGGCAGAGACTTTATCATCAATCAGATCAATATTTCCATGCAATTTAAACATCCTTTAGGCCCGTCAAGTCTATGTTATCTAAAACCATCTCTATCAGTCCTGTATTCACGTTTATGTCCCTGTAACCTATACATAGAATATAGAACTATACATAAACAGCGTTGAGCTCAACCAGCTAAAAAGTGAATCAAAACCCCCAAAAAACTAATCCCTCCTACCTACTGACACATTATCCATATTCC
The DNA here is from genome assembly GCF_048418815.1 of Hemitrygon akajei. NCBI lineage: Eukaryota > Metazoa > Chordata > Chondrichthyes > Myliobatiformes > Dasyatidae > Hemitrygon > Hemitrygon akajei. The sequence continues at coordinate 69,950,913 of NC_133139.1, forward strand.
TCCATCTTCCTCACATTCATGTGCCTATTTAAACATCTCTTAAAAGCCTCTAATGTTCTTGCCTGTACCACCATACCAGGGAGCACATTCCGGGTTTCCACCATCTCTGAATAAGGAACCTTACCCTTCACATTCCCTTTGAACCTACCCCCTCTTACCTTCAAAGCATGCCGTTGGTATTAAACAGTTCTACCCTGGGAAAAAGACACTCCCTGTTTACTCATAATGCCTCTCATAATCTTATAAACCTCTTATCAGATCTCCCTTCAGCCAAAGGAAACAACCCAAATTTGTTCAGCCTCTCATGATAGCGAATGCCTTTTAAACAAGGCAGCATCCTGGTAAACCTCTTCTGCACCCTCTCCGAAGCTCAACATCATCAATAGAAGTCCTTTTGGCCCATCAAATCTATGCTAGCTAAGACCATTCTTACCAGCCTCATTTATTTCCTTGTAACCAATTTGCCACGAATGTCTCTGAACTTTCTGCCAGCCTCTGTAGCAGTGGCATTGAGAGTTACTAAACAACCTGTGGGAGGAAACCAGAGCACCGCGAGGAAACCCACACAATCACAAGGAAGTGTGCAAGCTCTGCACAAACAGCATGGAAGGTCAGGTTTGGACTGGATCACTGGAGTTGTGTATGAGCCTGCTGCTAACTGCTACACTAATGTGCCACCCCAGAGGCTCTGCATCCACCCCCACCTCTCACACCCATCTCTCTCTCTCTCTGTTTCAAGTTCAAGTTTAATTCAGCTAAAGGAAACAGCATTCCTCTAAGGCCAAGGTGCAAAACACAATACATCCAGTCACACACAGCGTAAAACAGATATAGTTACAATAGCACATACAGTCACAAAATAATGCTAACATACCAGATCCCTGAGGGGCATGGCCTGAAGCTTGATGGTACATGGGATATTGCCCTGGAGCCATGTTTCCGCAAGAACAAGTATGCAGCAGTTCCTCATCTCACACTGGTTCGGTCACTGGCAACCACAGTCCAGCTCATCTTCCAGGGAGGAGTCTTTCCCTCCCACTGTCTCTCACTCCACCCTGTCTCTTGCACACTCTCATTTTACCTTCCTCCTTCTCTAGTGTTTACCGGGCAAGTTCTTTCGATATTAAGGTGCAGAACCGTTTCCATCATGTACAACATCACCGTGCAAGTTTTAATCTCAGTCATGCCGTCTGCTGAATCACTGAAATGCAAAGAAATTAAGTAAGAATCTAAAAGGAAACAAGAAATTTGAAATTACCAAACTCTTTCATAACCTCATTGTTCATTGCATTCTTTTACTATTTAAAATGAGGTTTAAACAGGACAAACCATTTTCACACAGAGGATGCACAAAGCCAGAATGAAATCATGACAAGTTAACCTAGTTTCTGTTGTCAGTGAATGATAGTTGGAAACCAGGACACAAGTAGGGCACCCTAGACTAATTTTTACATTCACCAGCAGAGAACTTCATTACTTAAAGTCTCATTCAAAACTTGCTGGCAGCAAGAATCCCCTCGGTCCGACACTGCAGTTGAAACCCACCTTGTGACTCAGAGGCAAGAGCATTACCTTGAGCCAGTGCTACGGGAGGTGTGTGGAGCCTCTTTCAGGAAGGAGGCAGCGGGCTAACTGTACTGCAGACTATTGACTGCTCATCTCACCAGATCATGGGCTTTGTGAATCAATCAATCAGAACTACGATAAGTGCCGTGGTTCTAACACTGACCTGGCAATTAGCTGCTGAATGAAGTAAGTATCTTTGAGGAGGAGCAACTGATTCAGAGCAGAGGGAGGCCCATGTTAATGTTCCTCTTGAAAGAGTAGAAATGTGGCAAAGCTCAAAGATGATCCTCTTTATGGGATGAGTCCAGTTTTTGCCCAGTGTTTCCAGGAAATCCCAGTGGGGAGAGGGTCTCTGTGTAGTTTCTCAACTCAACACCATCCTGAAATCCCAGAACAATATGGTGTTCAGCAACAGTCTAGGTTTCTTCACACAGAGAGTGGTGAATCTGTGGAATTCTCTGCCACAGGAAACAGTTGAGGCCGGTTCATTGGCTATATTTAAGAGGAAGTTAGATATGGCCCTTGTGGCTAAAGGGATCAGGGGGTATGGAGAGAAAGCAGGTACAGGGTTCTGAGTTGGATGATCAGCTATGATCATACTGAATGGCGGTGCAGGCTCAAAGGGCCGAATGGCCTACTCCTGCACCTATTTTCTATGTTTCTATGTTTCCTAAAATCTCAGCAAAAGTTCTCCTCAAAAACCCATCTCAACCTGTGTCTGTCAAAAGGTCTTGTTTTGTGTTTAATTAAAGCAGTCCGCAGCTGGCTGGCACACCTCGGATCCTGGACAATAGTAGCTGGGGAATTGGTGAAGCATGTGTAATGTTGAATCAGGTTGGTGGGTCTGGCAAGTGAGACAGGAAATGCACTGACTTCGAATAGGTATATTAATAATTTATTTATCAGCAGTAAAAATTCGACCAAACATTCATGTTTCCCAAGTTACAGACATCAGAAAGCTGAATACTCAACAAGCATAAGTACATTCAACTTAATTAAAAGTGCTCGTGGAGCATAGCTTCCTAATCATGTGCATCCATATCTTAAACAAAGGAAGAAGAGAGCATGCCCCTTCCACGTGTTGTTTTATTCACCCAGGATATCTGAAACTGGACACCAGGCAATATCCAATGGGAAAAGCAGCTGCAGCTTCTAAACTAACCAATCACAATGGAAGTGACTTTCGACAATCAGAATAAGGCTCGCCCCCAGAGGACAGCACGCGCTTCCTGCCCAATACCTGACACAACCCTGTTCTTAGCAACGGGAATGCCATCACAAGCAGCCGGTTGGAAATGCTTTCCTACCGTACTCCTCCCTCCAGCAATGTTTCCACATGTAGGAGTTTTGTTTCTTGATATGTTGAAGGGAAGAGGAAGACAAGAAAATGTGGCAGAACAATAGTCACAAGAGTGAACAGAATGTGGTTTTGTTGCTTTCAGGGTTGCTATCAGGTACTCCTAAACTTCCTGAAGAACAACACCGTAATACTTGGTATCATTGCCCTGGTGATCGCGGTACTTGAGGTAATGTATTAACTCGCGAAGTGAGCATGTTTAAAATGTGATATTGACTATGTATGTAGCTAACACGGTTAACTTATGAGATTTGTCAGCCTTATAGAACATTGAAGAGTACTGTGAAATATACAGTATGCCCTTTGCCCTACAATGTTGTGTTGAAATATTGACCTACTCCAAGATCAATCTAACACTTCCCTCCCACATCACTTTCCATTTTTATTTCATCCATGTGTCTATCTAAGAGTCCTTTAAATTTCCCCAAACTATCTGACTCTACCAACGTGCCTGGCAACATATTCCACACACTCACCATTCTCTGTATAAAACACCTAACTCTGACACACCACTTGTACTTTCCTCCAAGTGTCTAAAGAAACGTTCCCTCTCATATTAGCCACAGACATGATGGGCTGAAGGGCCTGTGTCAATACTGTGGAACTCCATGGCTATCTGATTCTACAGCTCGTCAGGTAAGTAAGAAAATGGCAGGTATTTCCTAAACTAAATTTCAATTTTGACCACTATCGATCACTTCAACTGCCACTCCCAGCACTCTGCCCCCACCAGTTACCAATCTGCTGACATCTCCCTTCTCATTCACCCACCTACCAGCCAGGAGTGGCCCTATTTCCTTGACGGAATTGCATTGTACAAGAGGTTTTACCCCAGAAGAAGGTCTGATGTGTGGCTAATGTGCAGGACCTGTGGCAGTGTGGGCTTATGTACCAGCAAGCCCTTGTATAAACTTCATTCATTTCCTTCACACTGCCCTCTCAATTCACTAGTACAGACATCATGAAGCTCTAGCCAACTGAGTTTAATTCAATTGATGTTCAAAGCCAGTGCCTGTTCTCCAGCATAAAAAATAATTTACACATTCAGAGTCTGATTTGCCATAACTAATTTTTATGAATTATTCTGCAAGCATGAAATTGCATCTTAATTTAATCTTTTAATTGTTCACTGAAGATCAAGATAGTTCATTTAGTGAAAACATTTTAACAATTTATTTATATATTCTCAACTACTGAAATATCGCAGAGGGTTTTTGAGTGTGTTTGAAAGCTAGATCATCTACATGATGAGCAGGGTTTGGAAAAGGTGTCCCATCGGAACATGTCAGAGTCTTGGGATGAAAAGAAATCAAATATTTCAGTAAATTGGTCTATCATCTTTTCATGATTCTTTCAGTAAACCACTCATATTCATATTCATAGCACTCCTGAAGTGCAGTTAAATAAGTAACTTCTAAAACTTATTTCTAACTTATCTATAAAATCCACTTTTTAAAAATTGCATTTAGTTCACTGGCATGTCCCCCTTTCCCATAAGTAAAAAAAAATTATGGTTTTAATTTAATTGAACATGAAATAATTGCATCTTTTTTCTGTGATTTTACAGATGGGGGCAATGGCATCATCCATGATCATGTACTGCCAGATCGATAAAATGTCAAACGTTGCTTGAGAATGGAGAAAACTGTGTTTGCAACACCATTTAGTTTATGGTTTCTTCCTCCTTTTGATTGCTTTTATGTAAAGAGAGATCATTGCTAATAAATGAAAGCTTTTCAATCACTGTCTATTGCATTTACAGAGGGCATCAGTGAGAGAAAAATGTGAATCCTCACAATTGTCATCTCATTATTCCCTCCACTCAGTCAACAACTGTATCCCTCATGTTCTGGATCATCCAGTGACTCCACAGTTGTTAACCTCCCTGAAGTTTACAGTAGTTTGGTCACCAGTGGTATTTCAACCAACCAGCTGCCTCTTACTCAGTACCAGCAAATTGACCTCATAGACATCATTGCCGAAGTTAAATCTTGAGGCCAGAAATATTACTAAGTCTCTGGCAGACAATGAAGGCTTATATGCCTAAACACGGTTGTGTAGTGGTCTGTATAATGCTTTACTGGCCAGTGATCAGAAAATCAGGGTTCAATTCCTGCCGCTCTTTGTAATGAGTTTGTCCATTTTCCCATGACCACATGGGTTTCCTCCAAGTGGTCCAGTTTCTTCCCACATTGCAAAAGATGTACTGGTTAGGGTAAGTTGTGGGCATGCAATATTGGTGCTGGAAGCATGGCGACATTTGAAGGCTGTACCTGGCACATCCTCGGACTGTGCTGGTCACTTGAACTACATCGCACTGCACGTTTCAATGTACATGTGACAAAATAAGATAATATTAATCTTCGTCTTCTCTGTCTATTGTGGAAATGTAAATTTTCCTGCAGCCTCTACAAGTTCTGAAGGATTTTACGGGCTGGTTGAGTGCAAGATCACCAGAGATTAGTCCCGACAGAAAAGATGTTATATGCCTAAATATTGTAAAACGTGGCTGATTTTCCTCTGGCAAGTTAAGTGAGGGGGGAAGAATCATTAACAAAAGTCATTCTAAAACGTGTTACTGCCATCAGATAAAGTCTATTAAACTAACATTGTTCTGCAAATAATGGCTATAGGATTACTGAATGCAATGTTGAATTTCTCATACTGTTCTGCATATTGTACTTTTTGCTGTAAAAATGCCTATTTTAATGGTCATCATAGATGTCAGGAAGGGAGGCAGGGGAGGTAAAGAGTGAATTAAATCATATTTCCCTAGCAGGTTATAATCCTGGTGAATAATAGATTCCACACTACAGTATTATTGAGACGAATGTCCAATTGCATTATGCACTGCATCTTTTGCCTCATGGAATTTGGAGAGGAAATAAATGGTAACAACATCCCCAGTCCCTTCATGCCCTGACCATTCAAGGATCTATCAACATCTCCCTTATATACACATAAAGACTTGGCCTCTACAGCTGCCTGTGGCAAAGAACTCCACATAATCACCACTCTCTGGCTGAAGAAATTCCTTCTCATCTCTGTTCTAAAAGGATGCCCCCCTATTCTGAGGCAGTGTCCTCTGGTCTTAGACTCTCCCACCATACGAAACATCCTCTCCACAGTCAATCTTATCAAGGCCCTTCACCATTTGATAGCTTTCAATCTGCTCACCCTTCAGTCTTCTGAATTCCAGTGAACACAGGCCAAGAGCCATCAAACACTTTCAATCCTGGAATCATTTTCGTGAACTTCCTTTGAACCCACTCCAGTTTCAGCACCTCCTTTCTAAGATAAGGGCTCCAAACCTGCTCACAATACACCAAGTGAGGCCTCATCAGTGATTTATAAATTCCTAAAATAGCACCCTTGCTTTTGTATTCTAGTCCTCTTGAAATGAATGCTAACATTGCATTTGCCTTCCTCACCACAGGCTCAACCTGCAAATTAACCTTTAGGGAATCCTGCACAGGGACTTCCAAGTCTCTTTGCACCTCATTTTTATTTTGTATTTTCTCTCCATTTAAAAATAGTCATCCCTTTCATTTCTTCTACCAAAGCGCATGACCATACACTTCCCGACACTGTACAGCATCTAACATCTCCTTGCCCATTCTCCTAATCTGTGTAATTCCTCCTGTAGCCTCTTTATTTCCTCAGAACTACCCACCCTTCCATTTAGCTTCATATTATATGCAAACTTTGCAACAAAGCCATTAATTCCATCATCCCAATCAGTGACATATAATGTAAAAAGAACCATTCCTAACATGCACCCCTGTGGAACACTACTTGTCACTGGCATCCAGCCAGAAAAGACTCCCTTTATTCTACCCTTCACCTCTTCTGTCACTCTGGTTCCCAACCCCCTGTAACTCTAGATTAAAACCCACCATGCAGCATTAACAGACCTTCCCACTAGGATATTAGTCTTCCATTTCAGATGCAAACCGTCCCTTCTGTACAGGTCCCACCTTCCCTGGAAAAGAGCTCAAAGATCCAAAAATCTTATGCCCTCCCTCCTACACCAACTCCTTAGCCACGTGTTAAATTATATAATCTTCCTAGTTCTAGCCTCAGTAGAACATGGCACTGGTAGCAACACTGAGATCACAACCTTGGAAGACCTGCCCTTTTATCTTAACACCTAACTCCTTGAACTCACCATGCAGAACCTCAACACTCCTCCTACCCATGCCAGTGGTACCTATAAGGACTATAACTTCTGGCTGTTCACCCACACGTTTAAGCATACTGAGGACTGTCAATCTGAGATATCCTGGACCCTAGCACCTGGGAGGCAACATTCCATCTGGGAATCTTGTTCTTGCTCACTGATTCTCCTGAAGTTCTCCTAACTAACAAATCCCCTATCACCACAGCATACCTTTTCTTCCCACTTTCTTTCTGAGTCACAGACTCAGTGCCAGAGACCTGACCACCGTGACTTTCCTCTGTTAGATCATTCCCCCCTCCCATGACTGTATCCAAAGTGATACACCTGTTGTTGAGGTGGACGCCCACAGGGGCACTCTACACTGGCTCTGAAACCCCTTTCCCCTTCCTGACTGTCACGCATTTTCCTTGGGAGAAACCAGCTCTCTATGTGTCCTACCTATCACCCCTTCAGCTTCCCGAATGATCGGGAGTTCATCCAGTTCTGGCTCCAGCTCCTTGACACGGTTTGTTAGCAGCTGCAGCTGAATGCACTTCTCACATTTGTGGTGGTCAGCGATACTGGAGGTCACCCTGCCTTCCCACGGCCCGCAAGAAGAGCGTTGCACTATCCTGCCTGTCACCTCCACAGTCCTAGCTGAACAGACATAAAGAAGAGAAGGAAAAAAATGAGCTTTTCTTTCCTTTGCTCTCTCTGAGCGAAAGCCTTACGATCACCACTCTGACAATGTCCACTCAGACGATGCCCCCTGCGACAGTGACCACTGCAGGGACCGCTTGCCGCTGCTTCCCTTTAATTTGCTCTTACTAATCAATCCCAAACGCCGATCGGCTGCTGGTCAAAGCTATATTGTGCTGCCATGAACCGCTCCTGCTTCTTATCCTCGGGCAGTGGACCTGATTGAAGGCCCTTTCTCTCCAAACTTCTGATGTCTGGATTGGCCACTGTTTAAAGCTCTATGATATGACCACAGACCACTCCTGCCTTTTATCCTCGGGCAGTGGACCTGATTGAAGGCCCCTCCTCTCCACACTGACAATGTCCAGATTGGACATCCGTCAAAGCCCTATTAAGGCATGAATATGGATGCAGAAAGCAGGAACATAGTTCAGTCCTGTACTTGGGAAGAAACAACACCAGCCAATAACTTGTGGACATTTTGAGCCCCTCATCCAATAGCAATAGTTCATTGTTTCTTTTACAGTTGAATTCAGATCTTTCCACCTCTCTGTCCAATGGCGGACAGGAGCAGACATTAAGCTGTGCTGGAGGAATGTGACAAGTTGAGCGATGGTGATCTAATTCCTCAATTCACGTGCTGATAAAACTAACTTCAGAACATCTGTGCTCCATTGTGTTGTGCAGATTGGAGCAGCTTGTGATGCATCCAGCCAGAATACTCACCACCAAATATCCACAGAAAATGCCCAAATCGCCTGTAACTCCTGGTGAAGTATAACAACTGGTGTGGCTTCTTTGTGATTGCATTAACGTGTTGGGCCCAAGATAGATCCTCAAACAATGACACCAAGGAAGTTCGAAGTTCAAGCTGCTCACCTTTTCCATTGCTGAAATTGTCTCAAAATTCAAAGTAACTTTATAACCAAAGTACATGCACTAAGTGACCACATTATTATGTATTTCCTGTTCATAAACCTCTGTAAAATATAATCGGGATTGATTCCATGCAATTTCTAAAGCTTTCAACCAAGCAGCAAAAATCCTGTGCATAATTTCAAAGGAAATTAGTATTGCCATTCAAAGAGATTCCAATAGATGACTGGACTTGCAAAGAATCCCAGTTTAAATAAACGTGACGGGAATGTGCAGGAACTTTGTCTGTGTTCATTTTACATCGTTGGTTTACTTATTGTTAACGATAGCATTGTACAGCTGAAATGAAGGGAGTCTTTTCAACTTACGTAATTTTTTCTTTTAAACATGAGGCAAGACAGAACGAGGAAAGGTAGTGGATGTAGTTTAATTAGATTTTAATGATGCCCGTGACATACACTGGTACCTATTTTATTGGGTACACCTCATTAATGCAAATATCTAATCAGCCAATCATGTAGCAGCAACTCAATGTATAAAAGCATGCAGATGTGGTCAAAATGTTCAGTTGTTGTTCAGAATAGGCAAGAGATGTGTTCTAAGTGATTTTGACTGTGTAATGATTGTTGGTGCCAGATAGGGTGGTTTAAGTATCTCAGAAACTACTTATCGCCTGGGAGTTTCACACAGGAGTCTTCAGAGTTTACAGAGAATGGTGAGAAAAATAAAAAAACAGATCCAGTGAGCAGCAGATCTGTGGGCAAGAACACCTCATTAATGAGAGAGATCAGAGGAGAACGGCCAGACTGGTTGAAGCTGACAGGGAAGCGACAGTAATTCAAATAACCATGCATTACCATGCTGTGGAAATGAAGAAAGCTTGTTCTACTTTCAATATTTTGCAGAATAAAATTTATTTAAATGTGAGCCAACCCCTTCATTTCCTGGAACTAATCATACAAGCCATGGCATCATTTCTTGACCTGCAAACTTAATTTGATTTTTAAATGAGGGAAGTTTCAATCTTAAGCTCTTGCTTAAACATCATTTTCCAACTTCTAAACAATGTTGACTTTGAAAAAGGACCTAGTGCTTTCGTATATGACGAACAAAAACTCTTCTCGGGTTTCCAGCCGGGTACAGGTATCAATTAAAACCAGTATATCAATGACAAATTCTGCCGTCTTCTTCAGGGATGATGCCTGGGCATGTCTAGTCTGGTGATATTTATACCCCTGTATTCCTTCCCTCCTGATTGGTTAGTCCTCATCCGATCAGGTTTCTGCTCTCCCACTTTGGTTACAAATGAATTCCCGTTCTTACGTAGAGCGAGACCTTCGTCTTTGTGAAAATTCTTTTCCCCTAGTGTGATTTCAATGGCTTCCTTTACCAGGATGTCCCAAAAGCCATTGACATGACACATTAGTTTTGTGTCGTTGAAGTCAATCCTATTGCCATTGCGAATGCAGTGTTCTGCTATCAGCAATTTTTCCGGGTAACCCAAATGGATATACCTCCTGGGCTCCTTGATGTGGGTTTCCACCATGTGTTTCGTCAAGGCTGATCCCAGATCTACTCAACCCCATACACCTGCCTTCTCACTGTATCCTTTGATGTCCTCACTGATCAACTTCTGCTTTAAATACACCCATGGACTTGGCTTCCAGAGCATTCCACAGATTCACTACTCTCTGGCTAAAAGAAATCCTCCTTACCTCTGTTCTGAAAGATCTCCCCTCAATTTTGAGGCTCTGCTCTCTAGTTCTGGATACCCCCACCACAAGAAACATCCTTTCAGCATCCACCCTGTGCAGTCCTTTCAGCATTTGGCAGTTTTCAATGAATTCTGCTAAATTCCAGTGAGTACAGGCCCAAAGCTGCCAAACGCTCCGCATATGTTAACCCTTTCATTCCTGGAATCATCCTCGTGAACTTCCTCTGGACTCTCTCCAAAGACAACACATTCTTTCTGAGATACAGGGCCCAAAACTGTTGACAATACTCCAAGCGTGGCCTGACTACTCTCTTATAAAGGCTCAGCATTATCTCCGTGCTTTTATATTCTATTCCCCTTGAAATGCATGTCAACATTGCATTTGCTTTCTTTACCACAGGCTTAACCTGTAAATTAACCTTCTGGGAACCTTGCCCAATGATTCCCAAGTCTCTCTGAACCTCTGATGTTTGAACCTTCTCCCCATTTAGATAATAGTCTGCACTATTGTTTCTTTTACCAAAATGCATTATAGTACATTTCCCAAGACTGTATTCCATCTGCCACTTTTTTGCCCATTCTTCCAATTTGTCTAAGTCCTGCTGCAATCACATTGCTTCCTCAGTATTTCCTACCCCTCCACCTATCTTTGTATCATCTACAAACTTTGCCACAGAGCCATCAATTCCATTATCCAAATCATTGACAAACAATGTGAAGGGTAGCAGTCCCAATACTGACCCCTGAGGAACAGCACTAGTCACTGGCAGCAACCAGAAAAGGCTCCTTTTACTTCTACTTGCTGCCTCCTGCCTGTCAGCCATTCCTCTCTCTATGCCAGTATCTCTCCTGTAACACCATAGGATTTTATCTTTTTAAGCAGCCTCATGTGTGGCACCTTATCAAATGCCTTCTGAAAATCCAACTTCCCACTCAGTTTTGCTATTTTATATGCTCTTTCCTTGGCTTTTATGCAGACTTTATCAGCCATGGTTGCCCACACCTGTCATTTGAGAGCTTCTTCCTCTGTGGGTCATATCTAACCTGCGCCTTGTGATTTATTCTGAGAAACTTCAGCCATCTTTGCTCTGCCATCATCCTTGCCAGTTTCCTTCACCAACCCAACTGGACAAGCTCCTCTCTCATGTTTCTGTAATTCCCTTTATTCCATTGCGATACTGATACATGTGACTTATGCTGCTCCTTCTCAAATTGCAGTATGAATTCAATCGTATAATGATCATTGCCTCCTAAATGTTCCTTTGCGTGAAGCTCCCTAGTAAGATCTGGGTTAAGTAGGCTCAAGCACAAGCTGTTCTAAAAAGCCATCTTGCCAGCCTTCAACAAATTCCCTCTCTTGCGGCCCGACACCAACCTGATTTTCCAAACCCCCTTGCATACTGAAGTTCCCCATTACAGTTGTGTTATTACCCTTATTACATGTTTTTCCAGCTCCCTTTACAATCTCTTTAAGTTCCATGCGTATTTTTTATTTGTAAAACTTTTTCGACATCCATAAAGTTGTTTACATTTGCTTGCCTGTATCTCCTCAGCTTTTGATATCATAGTCCATCCAACTATTACCTCAAGCTTCAACAATTTACCTCAACTTTCCTTTCTCCACAATGAATCTGTTTTGTCTACTTGGCCCTTTCACTCCACCCATTCAATCTTCTACATCTTATATGGCACCTTCCATCATGAAAACATAGAAAGTCAGATTACTGTCGTTATCAAGCTTTTCATTTCACCTTTCAAAAATAAAACACAAGTTTTGTTTACTTTGCAAACACGACAAAATCTACAGATGCTGGAAATTCAAACAACACACACAAAATGCTGGTGGAACACAGCAGGCCAGGCAGCATCTATAGGAAGAAGCACTGTCGATGTTTCGGGCCGAGACCCTTCGTCAGGACTAACTGAAAGGAGAGATTCTAGAGATTTGAAAGTAGTGGGGGGAGGGGGAAATGCTAAATGATAGGAGAAGACCGGAGGGGGTGGGATGAAGCTAAGAGCTGGAAAGGTGATAGGCAAAAGGGATACAGAGCTGGAGAAGGGAAAGGATCATGGGACGGGAGGCCTCGGGAGAAAGAAAGGGGGAGGGGGGGAGCACCAGAGGGAGATGGAGAACAGGCAGGGTGATGGGCAGAGAGAGAGAGAAAAAAAAACAAACAACTAAATATGTCAGGGATGGGTTAAGAAGGGGAGGAGGGGCATTAACAGAAGTTAGAGAAGTCAATGTTCATGGATCTTTCGCCAATCACCTTTCCAGCTCTTAGCTTCATCCCACCCCCTCCGGTCTTCTCCTATCATTTTGGATTTCCCCTTCCCCCCACTACTTTCAAATCTCTTACTATCTTTCCTTTCGGTTAGTCCTGACGAAGGGTCTCGGCCCGAAACGTCGACATCGCTTCTCCCTATAGATGCTGCCTGGCCTGCTGTGTTCCACCAGCATTTTGTGTGTGCTGTTTTGTTTACTTTCATTTCTTTGCTTTTTGCATATATTGCATCCTGCATAAAACAATTGCTCTACTGTCTCTAATCTCCCCCTGTAGATTGGTCGATGATATCTCTGTTGGCAACGAGGAGGCGTACAGGAGCCAGATAGATTAGCTGGTTGCGTGGTGTTGCAACAACAACCTTGCACTCAACATCAGCAAGACCAATGAGTTGTGGACTTCAGGGAGGGGAGGTCAGGGGAACACACACCAGTCCTCATTGAGAGGTCAGCGGTGGGAAGGGTGAGCAACTTCAAGTTACTGGGCACCAACATCTTAAAAGATCTACCTGGGCCCAACACGTTGATTCAGTCATAAAGAAGGGTCACCACCACCTTTCTTTCATTAGGGTTTGAGGAGATCTGGTGTGTCACCAAGGAGTCCGGCATATTTCTACAGATGTATGGTGGAGACAATCTGACTGGTTGCATCCCACCAGAAATGGAGGCTCTAATGCAGAGGATTGAAATGAGGGCATTGTAGACTCAATTAGCTCCATCAGGCACACCGCCCTCCCCAACACTGATGATATCAGCAAAAGGCAGCACCTCCAGAAGCAGGTGTTCATTATTAATGACCCTCACTGTGTAGAACATGCCCTCTTTTCATTACTACTGGTAGGGAGGATTTACAGGAGCCTGAAGGCATACACTCAACATTTTAGGAACAGCTTCTCCCCCTTGGCCATCAGATTTCTGAATGGTTCATGAAAAAATGAGCACTATTCCTCTTTTTTCACTATTTATTTATTCTATCTTACAGTCATTTTTTATATCTTGCACTGTACTGTTGCCATGAAGCAACAAGTGTCATGACATTGTCAGTGTGGTGTAATAAACCTGACTGATTTGGGCTGTCAGATGTCTGGACTTAAATAAAATTGACAAACATTTCCAGCACAGTTCAGTATAGGAGCTATGGTGTGGGTCAGCACAGTGTTTTTCACATGACTAATATTCCTGAGGTCTATGACACTTACTAATGTTTTAATATTGTTAGAATAAAATGTGGAATGCTGTAGAAAAAATATCAGTGCAGTGTATTTCTGTTGTCCCTACCCAGTCTGCCTCGAAACCCTTATCAATGTGGTGAACAGTTAAATTGCCTCTGAAGTAGCCGGGCAAGTCAATTTAGTAAGTAAGGTTGGACAATAAATATTGACCTTGTGATGTAACAATATTCAGGAAGATGTAATTGCCGACTGTCTGTGTCTGTATTTCCTTTAGATTGCGTTACTATTTCAAGATGAGGCCCTTAAATTATTAAAAAACAACTACACTGGATTTGGTGACAAAAACTTAGCAAGTACTGGATGGGATGCTCTTATGAAAACAGTAAGTTACAAAGACCCATTGATTTATTCTGTAATGAGGTTATTTTGGAAAATCGAGTAACTACAGTCAGTTTCTGATGCTGCAGGAAAGGGGAAGAGATCCAATTGGAAAATGTGTGTTGGAATTGTGGGGAATGAGGACCCTGTACAACTGCAGGTTCCAACTAAGCTCTTTTGTGCAGTTCTTCCTAACGACGATGGGGTCTGGTCAGGGGCAAACTCACTGTTTACACGGTGTAAGGTCAGGGCACTGCAGCCACAGCTCCCTCACTGAAACCAGGGCTTCACCTCTGACAGCGGAAGGGTTCGTGGTCTTCATCCACTGTCGGAAGTCATTCCGCTCTCTGGGAAAGTGGCAGCACACCTTGGCGGATTGTAGATCCCAGTTTTGGATGTTGGTCGAGTGGCTTCATCCATAATTTCCCCAAGCGTTCAGGCTGATCAATACTTCGACCTATAACCCATCTACAGCAGCCCCCACCAGCACTACTTTATCATTTCCTGTTGGAGTTACCTTATGCGCAGACACCCAGGGCATGCCCTTTTCTCACTGTTACCATCAGGAAGGAGGTACAGAAGTCTGAAGGCACACACTCAGCGATTCAGGAACAGCTTCTTCCCCTCTGCCATCCGATTCCTAAATGAACATTGAAGCTTTGGACACTACCTCACTTTTTTTTAACATACAGTATTTCTGTTTTTGCACTTTTTAAATAATCTATTCAATATACATAATTGATTTACTTGTTTATTCATTATTATGTTTTATTTTATTTATCATTATTATTTTTTTCTCTTTTTGTCTGCTATATTATGTATTGCATTGAACTGCTGCTGCTAAGTTAACAAATTTCATGTCACATGGCGGTGATAATAAACCTGATTCTGATTCTGACAGTCTTGCACCTAGCATCACTTTATGTACATACAATCAGACTATGTATATAAAATAAACTTAGGTATTTATATTTATTGTGTTTTTTTATGCTGCAACAGATCCGGAGCAACAATCAGATCATTCTCCTTTACACTTGTGTACTGATGGATGACAGTAAAGAGCTCTGAAGCTTAAATCAAAGAGGAGGACAGCTGATAGATAGATAGATAGATAGATAGATAGATAGATAGATACTTTATTCATCCCCATGGGGAAATTCAACTTTTTTCCAATGTCCCATACACTTGTTGTAGCAAAACTAATTACATACAATACTTAACTCAGTAAAAAAAATATGATATGCATCTAAATCACTATCTCAAAAAGCATTAATAATAGCTTTTAAAAAGTTCTTAAGTCCTGGCGGTTGAATTGTAAAGCCTAATGGCATTGGGGAGTATTGACCTCTTCATCCTGTCTGAGGAGCATTGCATCGATAGTAACCTGTCGCTGAAACTGCTTCTCTGTCTCTGGATGGTGCTATGTAGAGGATGTTCAGAGTTATCCATAATTGACCGTAGCCTACTCAGCGCCCTTCGCTCAGCTACCGATGTTAAACTCTCCAGTACTTTGCCCACGACAGAGCCCGCCTTCCTTACCAGCTTATTAAGACTCTATGACCAGGGCCCCAGGATGTTCCCCATGCCAATCACAGAATGCCGCTCGGTCACCTGAAGATTAACTTATTCATGATGTGAATGCACTGCAGGAAGGAGTTTCAAGGCATGTTTGCTGTGATGTGCACCTGTACAGCGAGCTACAGATACAAGGAAAAGCTTGTTTGTTGCAACATCACGGGCCCGAGGCACAGACAGCACAGAGAATGACGATCAGCATCAGAATCAGAATCAGGTTTATAATCACCGCATGTGACGTGAAATTTGTTAACATAGCAGCAGCAGCTCAACGCAATACATAATCTAGCAAAAAAAACATAATAAATAAACAAGTAAATCAATTACATATATTGAATAGTTTAAAAAAGATGTGCTAAATCAGAAATACTGTATATTAAAAAAAAATGAGGTAGTGTCAGAAGCTTCAATGTCTATTTAGGAATCGGATGGTGGAGGGGAAGAATCTGTTCCTCAATCGCTGAGTGTGTGCCTTCAGGCTTCTGTACCTCCTTCCTGATGGTAACAGTGAGAAACCAGTGGGCATGCCCTGGGTGCTGGAGATCCTTAATAATGGACGTCGCCTTTCTGAGACACCGCTCCCTAAAGGTGCCCAAGATGGAGCTGACGGGATTTACAATCTTCTGCAGCTTCTTTCAGTCCTGTGCATTAGCCCCTCCGTACCAGACAATGATGCAGCCTGTCAGAATGCTCTCCACAGTACAACTATAGAAGTTTTTGAGTGTATTTGTTGACATGCCAAACCTCTTCAAAATCCTAATAAAGTATAGCTGCTGTCTTGCCTTCTTTATAACTACATCGATATGTTGGGACCAGGTTAGATCCTCAGAGATCTTGACACCCAGGAACTTGAAACTGCTCACTCTCTCTATTTTGGATTCCTCTATGAGGATTGGTATGTGTTCCTTCATCTTACCCTTCCTGAAGCCCACAATCAGCTCTTTCGTCTTACTGACGTTGAGTGCCAGGTTGTTGCTGTAACACCATTCCATTGGTTGACATATCTCACTCCTGTACGCCCTCTCGTCTCCACCTGAGATTCTACCAACAATGGTTCTATCATCAGCAAACTTATAGATGGTATTTGAGCTATGCCTAGCCACACAGTCATGTGTATACAGAGACTAGAGCAGTGGGCTAAGCACACATCCCTGGGGTGCGCCAGTGTTGATCGTCAGCGAAGAGGATACGTTATCACCAATTCGCACAGAGTTTGGTCTTCCATTTATGAAGTCAAAGATCCAATTGCAGAGGCCCAGGTTCTGCAACTTCTCAATCAGGACTGTGGGAATGATGGTATTAAATGCTGAGCTATAGTCAATGAACAGCATCCTAATGTAGGTGTAGATGTTGTCCAGGTGGTCTAAAGCTGTGTGGAGAGCCATTGAAATTGCATTTGCCATTGACCTATAGTGGCGACAGGCAATTTGCAATGGGTCCAGATCCTTGCTGAGGTAGGAGTTCAGTCTAGTCGTAACCAACCTCTCAAAGCATTTCACCATTGTCGATGTGAGTGCTACCGGGCGATAGTCATTAAGTTAGCCCACATTATTCTTCTTTGGCACTGGTATAATTGTTTCATTTCTGAAAGAAGTGGGAACTTAGCAGTGAGAGGTTGAAACTGTCTTTGAATACTCCCGCTAGTTGGTTGGCACAGATTTTCAGAGCCTTAACAGGTACCCCATTGTAACCTTCTAGCTTGTGAAGGTTCACTCTCTTTAAAGTGAGTCTAACATCAGCCTCTGAGATGGAGATCACAGGGTCATCAGGTGCAGCAGGGATCTTCACAGCTGTAGTTGTGTTCTCCCTTTCAAGGTGTGCATAGAAGGTGTTTTCATCTGATAGTGAAGCAACGCTGCCATTCATACTATTGGGTTTCACTTTGTAGGAATTAATGTCTTGCAGATCCTGCCAGAGTTGCCATGCATCTGATATCACCTCCAACCTTGTTCAAAGTTATCTTTTTGCCCTTGAAATAGCCCTCCACAAATCATACCTGGTTTTCTGGTGCAGGCCTGGGTTGTCAGACTTGAATGTACCAGATCTAGCCTTCAGCAGACGACGTACCTCTTGGTTCATCCACGGCTCTTGGTTTGGGAATGTACAGTAAGTCTTTGTGGGCACACACTCATCCACACAGGTTTTAATGAAGTCGGTAACAACTGCAGCATACTCATTCAGGTTCGAAGATGAATCCCTGAATACAGTCCAGTCCATCGATTCAAAACAGTCCTGTAGGCACTCTTGTGCTTCCCTTGTCCATACCTTCTTGGTCCTCACTGCTGGTGCTGCAGTCTTCAGTCTCTGCCTGTACTCAGGGAGCAGAAGTGCAGCCAGGTGATCAGACTTCCCGACGTGAGGGCGTGGAATAGCATGGTCGGCATTCTTGATGGTGGTGTAGCAATGGTCCAGTGTGTCGTTTCCTCTGGAACTGCAAGTGATCTGTTGATAGTAATTGCTTAGTGATTTTTTTCAGACTGGCCTGGTTAAAATCTCCTAAAACGATGGTGAAGGCGTTAGGGTGCACTGTTTAGTGTTTGTTACCCCATTGCTCAGATCATCTAAAGCCTGATTGACATTGGCCTGAGGTGGAATGTATACCACTATCAGAATGACCCCAGAAAACTCCCGTGGTAGGTAAAAAGGATGACACTTTACTGCTGGATATTCCACGACTGGTGAGCAGAATTGGGACAGCACTGATATATTTGTGCACACAAATAACACAAGACAGGGATGAGAGAGATTGAGGATAAATAAGATCACAGTGAAAAAAAATAATAAGAGTAAAGGCCAGAGTAGCGCAAGAGGTAGCCCATAGTGCTCTATCGCCAAGGTAGGGTTAGAGTTTAAAACCTCTCTCGTGCCCTCAAGATCATCAAAAACATCATTTTATAAAAGCATATAACACAGAGAAAAGGCACTTTGCCCTTGCCCAGCTTTCAACCATTTACTAGCACTTGGTTCAGAGCCTTCATAGAGTCATAGAGAGCAGAGCGCTGAAACAGGATCTTCGGCCCATCTATTCCATGCCAAAAATATTTAAACTGCCTACTCTCATCAACCTGCACCGAGACCAAATAAAACATGAAGTCGCACAAAAGCTAGAGAAAAAAACAACCTAAAGACCGTGACAATACTGCGCAAGAAAATAATGAAGATGCAACCCACTGAAGACTGATGAAAACACAATTATTTCAATTGCTTCGCAATCGGATGTTAACAGTGATAACATAGATCTAGAGAATGTCAATGATGAAGCTGAGCTTACAGACAAAGATATCCTAATATTTAACACTACACTAACAGAACATACGGGGATTGACCCAACAAAAAGACCCTATGTACCAAAACAAAGTACATCATCAGAATTTGCAATAATAGATAATACTTTCAACAACATTATATTACCATAACATTTAGGAAAATTTGAAACATTTGAAGAACTACACACAATAATGTACCATGCAGCATTAACAGCAGTGTAGTGCAATGGCCACATCAATAGAAACTCAAAACTGAGAAATGAAATGAAAACAACGAAATGGCAGAAGAGACTGAAAAACAACATTGAAATCTTAAGAGCAGAAATAGCCTGCCTAATAAGGTATAACATGGATAACCTGAGCAAGAAAGTTGAGAGGAAAGCTAAGGAAATTTGAAGGAAATATAAGGTCCATACAAGATATGATCAACCTAACAAAAGCACTGTAGAGTTTATAGATACACTAAAACAAAAGCTTGATGCACACAAAGCCAGATTAAATTGGTACATAAAATGCACTGGCTGAAGAAAACAGAATTATCAGATCAGAAACAATGAAAAGGGTTTATACAAGACATTGAAACTAAATTTGACACACCAAAATGTCACAACCCTAACACAGAATTACCAACAAACACAGAGATAATGAATTTTTGGTCAAACAGGGTGACGCACAATCATGAAGCAGGCTGGGTTAGGGAGGACAAGGAGCGCACACACACGATTGGAAAAATGTAAATACCTGAAGTTACAGTGGATATGCTGAAAGAGGTTATGAAAAATACCCACAACTGGAAAAGTACTGGAAGTGATAATATTCATAATTACAGGTATAAAAAATTTACTTGCTTTCATCTGTACCTATTAATGCATATCAACAATTTTCTTAAAAATCCTGAGAAATTGCCTGAATTTTTCACAGAAGGTAAAACATATCTTTTACCTAAAGGCTAAATCACAAATGACTCACCCATCAAAATATTACTTGTTGACAAACTATATGTGAAATTGTAAGCCATGTATCTCACAACTAATCAGCATTCACTCAGATATTCACAATATACTTACAGAACAGCAGAAAGGATGCCGGGAGGTTATGGAAGGATGTAAAAACCAACAGATAATTGATTTTGTAATTCTAAATCAAGCCCGGCTAAAAAGCAGAGATCTTTCATGTTGCTACAGTGACTACCAAAGGTATTCACATTCATAGTTGATAGAAGTTCTTAATATATATAAGCTACATCCAATACTTGCAAAATCCTTCAACATCTGATGAAACATTGGCGTACTATAATCACCCAATCTATTAACAACCAAAAAAGAACAGTCGCCATTGTCCAACTAAACCAAGGCATTTTCCAAGGTGACTCTCTAAGTCCACTATGGTTCTGGCTAGCTTTAAACCCACCCTCCAATTTACTGAATCAGAAGAAAATTGGGTATCAAATCAGAAACAATGAAATTTTAACACACCCTCTAAACATGTATGATTTGAAGTTATATGCACCTTGATCAGTAAAGCTAAAACAATTAATTCAAACAGTAGAACTATTTTCAAAAGATGTAAACATAAGTTTTAGACAATAGACAATAGACAATAGGAGCAGAAGTAGACCATTCGGCCCTTCGAGCCTGCACCGCCATTTTGAGATCATGGCTGATCAATTCCTATCAATACCCAGTTCCTGCCTTGTCCCCATATCCCTTGATTCCCCTATCCATAAGATACCTATCTAGCTCCTTCTTGAAAGCATCCAGAGAATTGGCCTCCACTACCTTCCGAGGCAGTGCATTCCAGACCCCCACAACTCTCTGGGAGAAGAAGTTTTTCCTTAACTCTGTCCTAAATGACCTACCCCTTATTCTCAAACCATGCCCTCTGGTACTGGACTCTCCCAGCATCTGGAACATATTTCCTGCCTCTATCTTGTCCAATCCCTTAATAATCTTATATGTTTCAATCAGATCCCCTCTCAATCTCCTTAATTCCAGCGTGTACAAGCCCAGTCTCTCTAACCTCTCTGCGTAAGACAGTCCAGACATCCCAGTGAATCTACGCTGCACTTCCTCTACAGCCAGGATGTCCTTCCTTAACCCTGGAGACCAAAACTGTACACAATACTCCAGGTGTGGTCTCACCAGGGCTCTGTACAAGTGCAAGAGGATTTCCTTGCTCTTGTACTCAATTCCCTTTGTAATAAAGGACAACATTCCATTAGCCTTCTTCACTGCCTGCTGCACTTGCTCATTCACCTTCAGTGACTGATGAACAAGGACTCCTAGATCTCTTTGTATTTCTCCCTTACCTAACTCTACACCATTCAGATAATAATCTGCCTTCCTGATCTTACTCCCAAAGTGGATAACCTCACACTTATTCACATTAAACGTCATCTGCCAAGTATCTGTCCACTCACCCAGCCTATCCAAGTCACCCTGAATTCTCCTAACATCCTCATCACATGTCACACTGCCACCCAGCTTAGTATCATCAGCAAATTTGCTGATGTTATTTTCAATGCCTTCATCCAAATCGTTGATGTAAATTGTAAACAGCTGTGGTCCCAATACCGAGCCCTGTGGCACCCCACTAGTCACCACCTGCCATTCTGAGAAACACCCATTCACCGCTACCCTTTGCTTTCTATCTGCCAACCAGTTTTCTATCCATGTCAATGTCTTCCTCCCAATGCCCTGAGCTTTGATTTTACCCACCAATCTTCTATGTGGGACCTTATCAAATGCCTTCTGAAAATCGAGGTACACTACATCCACTGGATCTCCCCCGTCTAACTTCCTGGTTACATCCTCGAAAAACTCCAACAGATTAGTCAAGCATGATTTACCCTTGGTAAATCCATGCTGGCTTGGCCCAATCCTATCACTGCTATCTAGATATGCCACTATTTCATCTTTAATAATGGACTCTAGCATCTTCCCCACCACCGATGTTAGGCTGACAGGTCGATAGTTCTCTGTTTTCTCCCTCCCTCCTTTCTTAAAAAGTGGGATAACATTAGCTATTCTCCAATCCTCAGGAACTGATCCTGAAGCTAAGGAACATTGGAAAATGATTACCAATGCATCCGCAATTTCCAGGGCCACCTCCTTTGGTACCCTAGGATGCAGACCATCTGGACCTGGGGATTTGTCAGCCTTCAGTCCCATCAGTCTTCTCATCACCGTTTCCTTCCTAATGTCAATCTGTTTCATTTCCTCTGTTACCCTATGTCCTTGGCCCATCCATACATCTGGGAGATTGCTTGTGTCTTCCTTAGTGAAAACAGATCTAAAGTACTCATTAAATTCTTCTGCCATTTCTCTGTCTCCCATAACAATTTCACCCAATTCATTCTTCAAGGGCCCAACATTGTTCTTAACTATCTTCTTTCTCTTCACATACCTAAAAAAGCTTTTGCTATCTTCCTTTATATTCCTGGCTAGCTTGCGTTCGTACCTCATTTTTTCTCCCCCTATTGTCTTTTTAGTTAAGTTCTGTTGTTCCTTAAAAACTTCCCAATCATCTGTCCTCCCACTCACCTTAGCTCTGTCATACTTCCTTTTTTTAATGCTATGCAATCTCTGACTTCCTTTGTCAACCACTGTGGCCCCTTTCCCCCCTTTGAATTCTTCCTTCTCTGGGGGATGAACTGATTTTGCACCTTGTGCATTATTTCCAAGAATACCTGCCATTGCTGTTCCACTGTCTTTTCTGCTAGGCTAAGTTTTGTACTGGATAAATGCAAAACATTAAGCATAAAGAAAGGTACAACAGAGCTAATTGAAAACAAAACAGAGCAGCAGGATACAATACAACCGATTGATGAGTATGAAACGTAGAAGTATCTGGGATATAAACGAGGAAAGAATATCGACCATAGTGCAATAAAGGGAAAATCTTTTGACAGAATTTACTTCAGTGTTTAAGAAAATCTGCCAAACAGAGCTCAACAACAAAAATATAACAAAGGCAATATACATTTTCGCTATGCCTATATTAACATATTCTTTTAGTATAATAACTTTGTCTGAAACTGAAGTGGAAAATTTACGAAGAAAATACGAACTGAAATGACAAATTTCAGAAAACATTTTGTACTCTTGAATGTGCTTAGATTTACACTACCTAGGACAGAAGGGGAAGAGGAATAACAGACATTAAAATCTACACAACAGTCAGTTAAAGCTTCTGAGGACATATTTTTATAAATAAAAAAAAACAGGATTCAGCACTCCACACGACCATATACAATTCTGATCAGAAGTATATGCCACTAAACATAAATGAGAGCATAACCCAGAAAAATGAAGAAATGATCACAGGTGAAGAAAAGATGACCCTCCATGGAAGGCATCCACATGATCCGAGCCCACTAGATGTTGGCAAGGAAGCGTTGTGGCAATACAGGACCAGGTGGTTAACACCAAATATTATCAAAAACACGTAGTAAAAGACCAACAAATTCAAGGTGATAAATGTAGAAAATGCCAAGTAAAATCAGAAACAATCCAGCAGCAGGATCCTGTAGCAGTTTAACACAATCTGATTACTTACACAGGCACAATCAAGTGTCAAACATCATTCACCAAAATGTTGCTTTAAAAGGCAAACTCAAAGAAGAAATCATACCTTACTATAACTACAAGCGTCATCCAGTTTTAGGGTTAGAATACCAGAAATTATATTATGATTGATCACTTATTACAGATAGTGCAATCCATAATAACTGTCCGGATATAATAATACATGATAAACAAGCAAGAACAACTTATTTCATAGGTACAGCCATTCCAAACACACACAACTTACAGAAATCAGTAAGTAAAATTACCAGAACAATGCTGAATTAAGAGAGGGAATTCAAGGACTTTGGAACATGAACAGGGTATACATTATCCCAATAGTAATATCTACAGCTGGTATCATCCCAAAGGCACGACACAATAGCATTAAACAATTACGGCTACACAGCAATGCAATTCTTCAGAAAGCCACAATTCTAAACACCACTAGAATAGTCTGACAGTTCCTAGCAATTGAGAAATAAGCATCAACATGTACAACAAGCTGGAAGAACTCAGCAGGATGGGCAGTATCCGTGGGAACTAACAGTCAACGTTTCGGGCCGAGACCCTTCATCAGGAGAAATAAGCATTCTTGGCCATGCCTGTACCTCAGGTTTTACCAGCCAGAGCTGAGAAAAAATGTTTTCAAAAAAATAAATAAATAATACTGAGAACATGAGTCGTAGAGTGCTTGAAAGTGAGTCGGTAGGTTGTAGAATCTGTTCAGGTGCTGAAGTGAGTGAGGTTATCCATGCTGGCTTAGAAGCCTGATGGATGATAGGTAATAACTGTTCCTGAACCTGGTGGCATGGGACCTGAGGCTCCTGCACCTCCTTTCTGATGGTAAAAGCAAGAAAAGAGCATGATGAGGCTGAATGATGAGGCCCCTTGATGACGGATGCTGCTTCTTTTGGGCAACGCTACTTGTAGATGTGCTCAGTGGTGGGGAGAACTTATCCTGTGATGGACTGGGCTGAGTCTACAACTGGACTCAGATTGTTCCGCGTAAGGTGCACATTCTACATTGCTGGAAAATGGTCAGGACCTCACTCATCCGGCCATCTTCATTAAAATCATCATCAAAGCTCATTTTATGGAAGCATATAGTGCAGAAAAAGGCCCTTTGCTCACAATATCCAACTATTCAATAACACTTGGTCCATAGTCCTTATGCTAATCAATACAAATGCATGCACATAATTCTCCTCAGCTTCACTAATAGACTCAGATTAAAGGATTAATAAAACAGGTCAATAAAACAGTGTCATAATAAAATCTCTGCAAACTATTGTCATGCTATTAAAAACTCCAGCATCAGACAAAACGTTTAATGGAGCCTATTTTCATTCCAATCTTTTTTTTGTAATATCAATAGTAGTCTGTGTGATATTTGTATGTTATCCATAATGTTACTAAGGAAGTAATTTGTCACATCATTACTGAATGATTTGAGGAAATCAGGCTGCAGTGTGTATATAATAGCACAGTTCTGTCATTAAAATGGAGCTGTACCCTGCCAATCCAGGGATCCGCAGTAGACTATCACTGAACACCTATTTAGTAATCTGCAGTTTACCAAAAACTTTGCACCAGAAGAATAAAGAAGCAAGAAGAATAAATAGAATTTGTAGCCTAAAATGCAGAAAGTTACGATTGCTCAGTTGGAGAATGGTTATGCTCTCACTAAACTTGGTCAGAATGTACAGAGCACTACAGATGGAGTGTGAACTCAGGAAGCTTCCGACTGGGTCTCTGCAGCTTCACTTCTTTCTGATTGCTGTTGTCACTTACCTTCTGAATGTCATTAAACTTAATGTGGATGTCACATTAATTTGTTGCTACTAAGACATTGCTGGGTGGAACATGATTTTGGAATTGTTTGATAGAACCGTGGGTATATGTGGGATGTTCCTCTTGCAGGGTGTGGGAAGGTAGTGTCCCTGACCGCTACAACAGCGAGAAGTGTCCCTGACCGCTACAACCGCGAGAAGTGTCCCTGACCGCTACAACAGCGAGAAGTGTCCCTGACCGCTACAACCGCGAGAAGTGTCCCTGACCGCTACAACCGCGAGAAGTGTCCCTGACCGCTACAACCGCGAGAAGTGTGTCCCTGACCGCTACAACAGCGAGAAGTGTCCCTGACCGCTACAACCGCGAGAAGTGCCCCTGACCGCTACAACCGCGAGAAGTGTGTCCCTGACCGCTACAACAGCGAGAAGTGTCCCTGACCGCTACAACAGCGAGAAGTGTCCCTGACCGCTACAACCGCGAGGAGTGCCCCTGACCGCTACAACCGCGAGGAGTGTCCCTGACTGCTACAACCGCGAGAAGTGTCCCTGACCGCTACAACCGCGAGAAGTGTGTCCCTGACCGCTA
The DNA here is from genome assembly GCF_048418815.1 of Hemitrygon akajei. Lineage (NCBI taxonomy): Eukaryota > Metazoa > Chordata > Chondrichthyes > Myliobatiformes > Dasyatidae > Hemitrygon > Hemitrygon akajei. Next base: position 69,976,900 of record NC_133139.1, read on the forward strand.
CAACCGCGAGAAGTGCCCCTGACCGCTACAACCGCGAGAAGTGTGTCCCTGACCGCTACAACAGCGAGAAGTGTCCCTGACCGCTACAACAGCGAGAAGTGTCCCTGACCGCTACAACCGCGAGGAGTGCCCCTGACCGCTACAACCGCGAGGAGTGTCCCTGACTGCTACAACCGCGAGAAGTGTCCCTGACCGCTACAACAGCGAGAAGTGTCCCTGACCGCTACAACAGCGAGAAGTGTCCCTGACCGCTACAACCGCGAGAAGTGTCCCTGACCGCTACAACCACGAGAAGTGTCCCTGACCGCTACAACCGCGAGAAGTGTCCCTGACCGCTACAACCGCGAGGAGTGTGTCCCTGACCTCTACGACCTCGAGAAGTGTCCCTGACCGCTACGACCTCGAGAAGTGTCCCTGACCGCTACAACCGCGAGAAGTGTGTCCCTGACCGCTACAACCGCGAGAAGTGCCCCTGACCGCTACAACCGCGAGGAGTGTCCCTGACCGCTACAACCGCGAGAAGTGCCCCTGACCGTTACAACCGCGAGAAGTGTCCCTGACCGCTACAACCGCGAGAAGTGCCCCTGACCGTTACAACCGCGAGAAGTGTCCCTGACCGCTACAACAGCGAGAAGTGTCCCTGACCGCTACAACCGCGAGAAGTGTCCCTGACCGCTACAACCGCGAGGAGTGTCCCTGACCGCTACAACCGCGAGGAGTGTCCCTGACCGTTACAACCGCGAGAAGTGTCCCTGACCGCTACAACAGCGAGAAGTGTCCCTGACCGCTACAACCGCGAGAAGTGTCCCTGACCGCTACAACCGCGAGGAGTGTCCCTGACCGCTACAACCGCGAGAAGTGCCCCTGACCGTTACAACCGCGAGAAGTGTCCCTGACCGTTACAACTGCGAGAAGTGCCCCTGACTGCTACAAAAGTGAGAAGTGCCCCTGACCGCTACAACAGCGAGAAGTGTGTCCCTGACCGCTACAACAGCGAGGAGTGTCCCTGACCGCTACAACCGCGAGAAGTGCCCCTGACCGCTACAACCGCGAGAAGTGTGTCCCTGACCGCTACAACAGCGAGAAGTGTCCCTGACCGCTACAACCGCGAGAAGTGCCCCTGACCGCTACAACAGCGAGAAGTGCCCCTGACCGCTACAACCGCGAGAAGTGTCTCTGACCGCTACAACCGCGAGAAGTGCCCCTGACCGCTACAACCGCGAGAAGTGTCTCTGACCGTTACAACCGCGAGAAGTGTCTCTGACCGTTACAACAGCGAGAAGTGTGTCCCTGACCGCTACAACAGCGAGGAGTGTCCCTGACCGCTACAACCGCGAGAAGTGCCCCTGACCGCTACAACCGCAAGAAGTGTCCCTGACCGTTACAACCGCGAGAAGTGTCCCTGACCGCTACAACAGCGAGAAGTGCCCCTTACCGCTACAACCGCGAGAAGTGTCCCTGACCGCTACAACCGCGAGAAGTGCCCCTTACCGCTACAACCGCGAGAAGTGTCCCTGACCGCTACAACCGCGAGAAGTGCCCCTGACAGTTACAACCGCGAGAAGTGTCCCTGACCGTTACAACTGCGAGAAGTGCCCCTGACTGCTACAACAGTGAGAAGTGTCCCTGACCGCTACAACAGTGAGAAGTGCCCCTGACCGCTACGACCTCGAGAAGTGCCCCTGACCGCTACAACCGCGAGAAGTGTCCCTGACCGCTACGACCTCGAGAAGTGCCCCTGACCGCTACAACCGCGAGAAGTGTCCCTGACCGCTACAACCGCGAGGAGTGCCCCTGACCGCTACAACTGCGAGAAGTGTCCCTGACCGCTACAACCGCGAGAAGTGTCCCTGACCGCTACAACTGCGAGAAGTGTCCCTGACCGCTACAACCGCGCGAAGTGTCCCTGACCGCTACAACCGCGAGAAGTGCCCCTGACCGCTACAACCGCGAGAAGTGCCCCTGACCGTTACAACCGCGAGAAGTGTCCCTGACCGCTACAACCGCGAGAAGTGCCCCTGACCGCTACAACCGCGAGAAGTGTCCCTGACCGCTACAACCGCGAGGAGTGTCCCTGACCGCTACAACCGCAAGAAGTGCCCCTTACCGCTACAACCGCGCGAAGTGCCCCTGACCGCTACAACCGCGAGAAGTGCCCCTGACCGCTACAACCGCGAGGAGTGTGTCCCTGACCTCTACAACCTCGAGAAGTGTCCCTGACCGTTACAACCGCGAGAAGTGCCCCTGACCGTTACAACCGCGAGAAGTGTCCCTGACCGTTACAACCGCGAGAAGTGCCCCTGACCGCTACAACCGCGAGAAGTGCCCCTGACCGCTACAACCGCGAGAAGTGTGTCCCTGACCTCTACAACCTCGAGAAGTGTCCCTGACCGCTACAACCGCGAGGAGTGTCCCTGACCTCTACAACCTCGAGAAGTGTCCCTTACCGCTACAACCGCGAGGAGTGTCCCTGACCGCTACAACCTCGAGAAGTGCCCCTTACCGCTACAACCGCGAGAAGTGTCCCTGACCGCTACAACCTCGAGAAGTGTCCCTGACCGCTACAACCGCGAGAAGTGTCCCTGACCGCTACAACCGCGAGAAGTGCCCCTGACCGCTACAACAGCGAGAAGTGTCCCTGACCGCTACAACCGCGAGAAGTGTCCCTGACCGCTACAACCTCGAGAAGTGTCCCTGACCGCTACAACCGCGAGAAGTGCCCCTGACCGCTACAACAGCGAGAAGTGCCCCTGACCGCTATAACCGCGAGAAGTGTGTCCCTGACCGCTACAACCGCGAGAAGTGTCCCTGACCGCTACAACCGCGAGAAGTGTGTCCCTGACCGCTACAACCGCGAGAAGTGTCCCTGACTGTTACAACAGCGAGAAGTGCCCCTGACCGCTACAACCGCGAGGAGTGCCCCTGACCGCTACAACCGCGAGGAGTGTCCCTGACTGCTACAACCGCGAGAAGTGTCCCTGACCGCTACAACCGCGAGAAGTGCCCCTGACCGTTACAACCGCGAGAAGTGTCCCTGACCGCTACAACAGCGAGAAGTGTCCCTGACCGCTACAACCGCGAGAAGTGTCCCTGACCGCTACAACCGCGAGGAGTGTCCCTGACCGCTACAACCGCGAGGAGTGTCCCTGACCGCTACAACCGCGAGAAGTGCCCCTGACCGTTACAACCGCGAGAAGTGTCCCTGACCGTTACAACTGCGAGAAGTGCCCCTGACTGCTACAACAGTGAGAAGTGCCCCTGACCGTTACAACCTCGAGAAGTGTCCCTGACCGCTACAACCGCGAGAAGTGTGTCCCTGACCGCTACAACCGCGAGAAGTGCCCCTGACCGCTACAACCGCGAGAAGTGTGTCCCTGACAGCTACAACCGCGAGAAGTGCCCCTGACCGCTACAACAGCGAGAAGTGTGTCCCTGACCGCTACAACAGCGAGGAGTGTCCCTGACCGCTACAACCGCGAGAAGTGCCCCTGACCGCTACAACCGCGAGAAGTGTCTCTGACCGTTACAACCGCGAGAAGTGTCTCTGACTGTTACAACCGCGAGAAGTGTCCCTGACCGCCACAACCGCGAGAAGTGTCCCTGACCGCTACAACCGCGAGAAGTGCCTCTGACCGCTACAACCGCGAGAAGTGCCCCTGACCGCTACAACCGCGAGAAGTGTCTCTGACCGTTACAACCGCGAGAAGTGTCTCTGACCGTTACAACAGCGAGAAGTGTGTCCCTGACCGCTACAACAGCGAGGAGTGTCCCTGACCGCTACAACCGCGAGAAGTGCCCCTGACCGCTACAACCGCAAGAAGTGTCCCTGACCGTTACAACCGCGAGAAGTGTCCCTGACCGCTACAACAGCGAGAAGTGCCCCTTACCGCTACAACCGCGAGAAGTGTCCCTGACCGCTACAACCGCGAGAAGTGTCCCTGACCGCTACAACCGCGAGAAGTGCCCCTGACCGTTACAACCGCGAGAAGTGTCCCTGACCGTTACAACTGCGAGAAGTGCCCCTGACTGCTACAACAGTGAGAAGTGTCCCTGACCGCTACAACAGTGAGAAGTGCCCCTGACCGTTACAACCTCGAGAAGTGTCCCTGACCGCTACAACCGCGAGAAGTGTCCCTGACCGCTACAACCGCGAGAAGTGCCCCTGACTGCTACAACAGTGAGAAGTGTCCCTGACCGCTACGACCTCGAGAAGTGCCCCTGACCGCTACAACCGCGAGAAGTGTCCCTGACCGCTACAACCGCGAGAAGTGCCCCTGACCGCTACAACGGCGAGAAGTGTCCCTGACCGCTACAACGGCGAGAAGTGCCCCTTACCGCTACAACCGCGAGGAGTGTCCCTGACCGCTACAACCTCGAGAAGTGTCCCTGACCGCTACAACCGCGAGGAGTGTCCCTGACCGCTACAACCGCGAGAAGTGTCCCTGACCGCTACAACCGCGAGGAGTGCCCCTTACCGCTACAACCGCGCGAAGTGCCCCTGACCGCTACAACCGCGAGAAGTGCCCCTGACCGCTACAACCGCGAGGAGTGGCCCTGACCTCTACAACCTCGAGAAGTGTGTCCCTGACCTCTACAACCTCGAGAAGTGCCCCTGACTGCTACAACCGCGAGAAGTGCCCCTGACCGTTACAACCGCGAGAAGTGTCCCTGACCGTTACAACCGCGAGAAGTGCCCCTGACCGCTACAACCGCGAGAAGTGCCCCTGACCGCTACAACCGCGAGAAGTGTGTCCCTGACCTCTACAACCTCGAGAAGTGTCCCTGACCGCTACAACCGCGAGGAGTGTCCCTGACCTCTACAACCTCGAGAAGTGTCCCTTACCGCTACAACCGCGAGGAGTGTCCCTGACCGCTACAACCTCGAGAAGTGCCCCTTACCGCTACAACCGCGAGAAGTGTCCCTGACCGCTACAACCTCGAGAAGTGTCCCTGACCGCTACAACCGCGAGAAGTGTCCCTGACCGCTACAACCGCGAGAAGTGCCCCTGACCGCTACAACAGCGAGAAGTGTCCCTGACCGCTACAACCGCGAGAAGTGTCCCTGACCGCTACAACCTCGAGAAGTGTCCCTGACCGCTACAACCGCGAGAAGTGCCCCTGACCGCTACAACAGCGAGAAGTGCCCCTGACCGCTATAACCGCGAGAAGTGTGTCCCTGACCGCTACAACCGCGAGAAGTGTCCCTGACCGCTACAACCGCGAGAAGTGTCCCTGACCGCTACAACCTCGAGAAGTGTCCCTGACCGCTACAACCGCGAGAAGTGTCCCTGACCGCTACAACCGCGAGAAGTGCCCCTGACCGCTACAACAGCGAGAAGTGTCCCTGACCGCTACAACCGCGAGAAGTGTCCCTGACCGCTACAACCTCGAGAAGTGTCCCTGACCGCTACAACCGCGAGAAGTGCCCCTGACCGCTACAACAGCGAGAAGTGCCCCTGACCGCTATAACCGCGAGAAGTGTGTCCCTGACCGCTACAACCGCGAGAAGTGTCCCTGACCGCTACAACCGCGAGAAGTGTCCCTGACTGCTACAACCGCGAGAAGTGTCCCTGACCGCTACAACCGCGAGAAGTGCCCCTGACCGTTACAACCGCGAGAAGTGTCCCTGACCGCTACAACAGCGAGAAGTGTCCCTGACCGCTACAACCGCGAGAAGTGTCCCTGACCGCTACAACCGCGAGGAGTGTCCCTGACCGCTACAACCGCGAGAAGTGCCCCTGACCGTTACAACCGCGAGAAGTGTCCCTGACCGTTACAACTGCGAGAAGTGCCCCTGACTGCTACAACAGTGAGAAGTGCCCCTGACCGTTACAACCTCGAGAAGTGTCCCTGACCGCTACAACCGCGAGAAGTGTGTCCCTGACCGCTACAACCGCGAGAAGTGCCCCTGACCGCTACAACCGCGAGAAGTGTGTCCCTGACAGCTACAACCGCGAGAAGTGCCCCTGACCGCTACAACAGCGAGAAGTGTGTCCCTGACCGCTACAACAGCGAGGAGTGTCCCTGACCGCTACAACCGCGAGAAGTGTCTCTGACCGTTACAACCGCGAGAAGTGTCTCTGACTGTTACAACCGCGAGAAGTGTCCCTGACCGCTACAACCGCGAGAAGTGTCCCTGACCGCTACAACCGCGAGAAGTGCCTCTGACCGCTACAACCGCGAGAAGTGCCCCTGACCGCTACAACCGCGAGAAGTGTCTCTGACCGTTACAACCGCGAGAAGTGTCTCTGACCGTTACAACAGCGAGAAGTGTGTCCCTGACCGCTACAACAGCGAGGAGTGTCCCTGACCGCTACAACCGCGAGAAGTGCCCCTGACCGCTACAACCGCAAGAAGTGTCCCTGACCGTTACAACCGCGAGAAGTGTCCCTGACCGCTACAACAGCGAGAAGTGCCCCTTACCGCTACAACCGCGAGAAGTGTCCCTGACCGCTACAACCGCGAGAAGTGTCCCTGACCGCTACAACCGCGAGAAGTGCCCCTGACCGTTACAACCGCGAGAAGTGTCCCTGACCGTTACAACTGCGAGAAGTGCCCCTGACTGCTACAACAGTGAGAAGTGTCCCTGACCGCTACAACAGTGAGAAGTGCCCCTGACCGTTACAACCTCGAGAAGTGTCCCTGACCGCTACAACCGCGAGAAGTGCCCCTGACTGCTACAACAGTGAGAAGTGTCCCTGACCGCTACGACCTCGAGAAGTGTCCCTGACCGCTACGACCTCGAGAAGTGCCCCTGACCGCTACAACCGCGAGAAGTGTCCCTGACCGCTACAACAGCGAGAAGTGTCTCTGACCGCTACAACCGCGAGAAGTGTCCCTGACCGCTACAACAGTGAGAAGTGTCTCTGACCGCTACAACCGCGAGAAGTGCCCCTGACCGCTACAACGGCGAGAAGTGTCCCTGACCGCTACAACGGCGAGAAGTGCCCCTTACCGCTACAACCGCGAGGAGTGTCCCTGACCGCTACAACCTCGAGAAGTGTCCCTGACCGCTACAACCGCGAGGAGTGTCCCTGACCGCTACAACCGCGAGAAGTGTCCCTGACCGCTACAACCGCGAGGAGTGCCCCTTACCGCTACAACCGCGCGAAGTGCCCCTGACCGCTACAACCGCGAGAAGTGCCCCTGACCGCTACAACCGCGAGGAGTGGCCCTGACCTCTACAACCTCGAGAAGTGTGTCCCTGACCTCTACAACCGCGAGAAGTGCCCCTGACCGCTACAACCGCGAGAAGTGTGTCCCTGACCTCTACAACCTCGAGAAGTGTCCCTGACCGCTACAACCGCGAGGAGTGTCCCTGACCTCTACAACCTCGAGAAGTGTCCCTTACCGCTACAACCGCGAGGAGTGTCCCTGACCGCTACAACCTCGAGAAGTGCCCCTTACCGCTACAACCGCGAGAAGTGTCCCTGACCGCTACAACCTCGAGAAGTGTCCCTGACCGCTACAACCGCGAGAAGTGTGTCCCTGACCGCTACAACCGCGAGAAGTGCCCCTGACCGCTACAACAGCGAGAAGTGTCCCTGACCGCTACAACAGCGAGAAGTGTGTCCCTGACCGCTACAACCGCGAGAAGTGCCCCTGACCGCTACAACAGCGAGAAGTGCCCCTGACCGCTATAACCGCGAGAAGTGTGTCCCTGACCGCTACAACCGCGAGAAGTGTCCCTGACCGCTACAACCGCGAGAAGTGTGTCCCTGACTGTTACAACAGCGAGAAGTGCCCCTGACCGCTACAACCGCGAGGAGTGCCCCTGACCGCTACAACCGCGAGGAGTGTCCCTGACTGCTACAACCGCGAGAAGTGCCCCTGACCGCTACAACTGCGAGAAGTGTGTCCCTGACCGCTACAACAGCGAGAAGTGCCCCTTACCGCTACAACCGCGAGAAGTGTCCCTGACCGCTACAACCTCGAGAAGTGTGTCCCTGACCGCTACAACTGCGAGAAGTGTCCCTGACCGCTACAACCGCGAGAAGTGTGTCCCTGACTGTTACAACCGCGAGAAGTGTGTCCCTGACCGCTACAACAGCGAGAAGTGCCCCTTACCGCTACAACCGCGAGAAGTGTCCCTGACCGCTACAACCTCGAGAAGTGTCCCTGACCGCTACAACCGCGAGAAGTGTCCCTGACCGCTACAACCTCGAGAAGTGTGTCCCTGACCGCTACAACCGCGAGAAGTGTCCCTGACCGCTACAACCGCGAGAAGTGCCCCTTACCGCTACAACCGCGAGAAGTGCCCCTGACCGCTACAACCGCGAGAAGTGTCCCTGACCGCTACAACCGCGAGAAGTGTCCCTGACCGCTACAACCGCGAGAAGTGCCCCTTACCGCTACAACCTCGAGAAGTGTCCCTGACCGCTACAACCGCGAGAAGTGTCCCTGACCGCTACAACCTCGAGAAGTGTGTCCCTGACCGCTACAACCGCGAGAAGTGTCCCTGACCGCTACAACCGCGAGAAGTGCCCCTTACCGCTACAACCGCGAGAAGTGTCCCTGACCGCTACAACCGCGAGAAGTGTCCCTGACCGCTACAACCGCGAGAAGTGCCCCTGACCGCTATAACCGCGAGAAGTGTCTCTGACCGTTACAACCGCGAGAAGTGTCCCTGACCGCTACAACCGCGAGAAGTGCCCCTGACCGCTACAACCGCGAGAAGTGTCCCTGACCGTTACAACCGCGAGGTGCCCCTGACCGCTACAACCGCGAGAAGTGCCCCTGACCGCTACAACCGCGAGAAGTGTCTCTGACCGCTACAACCGCGAGAAGTGCCCCTGACCGCTACAACCGCGAGAAGTGTCTCTGACCGTTACAACCGCGAGAAGTGTCCCTGACCGCTACAACCGCGAGAAGTGCCCCTGACCGCTACAACCGCGAGAAGTGTGTCCAGCTGAAGCTTCTAACAGTCTGCGTTATGGAGTTGGAGCTGGAACTGGATAAACTCCGGATCATTCGGGAAGCTGAAGGGACAATAGATAGGACAAATTGAGAGGCAGTTACACCAGGAAACTGGGTGACAGTCAGGAAGGGGAAAGGGGTTAAGGAGCTAGTGCAGAGTACCCCTGTGGCCATCCCCCTCAACACTAGGTATATCAGTTTGGATAGTGTTGGGGGGATGACCGCACCGAGGAAAGTCACAGCAGCTGGGTCCCCGACACAGTCTGCCTCTATGAAAGGTGGGAGAAGAGGCATGCTGTGGTGAAAGGCCGTTCGTTCGATAGGGAGACCGAAAGGAGGATCTGTGGGTGAGAACGAGATTCAGGATGGTGCATTGCCTCTTTGGTGCCAGGGTCTGGGACTTCTTGGATTGAGTCCTCAGCATTCTTAAATGGGTGGGTGAAGAGCCTGCGGTTGTGCTCAATGTAAATACCAATGACATGGGTAGGAAAAGTGGTGAGGGTCTGCCAAGGGAATTCAGGGAGTTAAGTGCCAAGTTAAAGTGGGCAGGACCTCCAGGATTGCTACCCATGCCACGTGCTAGTGAGGCCAGAACAGGGAAGATCATACAGTTTTCCATGTGGCCAAGGGATTGGTGTAGGAGAGAGGGCATAAGATCATTGGGCTTTCTTCCAGAATTGGTGGGACCTGTACAGAAGAGATGGTTTGCACCTGACATACTGAGTCTATAGAAGTGAGGCAAAGCAGCATCAACTTCATGGACCCTGTACAGATTACAGAGGAGGAGGTGTTTGCTATCCTGAGGCAAATCATGGTGGATAAATCCTCAGGACCTGACAAAGTGTTCCCTCAGACCCTGTGGGAGGCTAGTGCAGAAATTGCCGGGGCCACAGCAGAGATATTTAAATCATCCTTGGCGACAGGAGAAGTGCATGAGGATTGGAGGCTAACCATTGTTGTTCCGCTGTTTAAAAAAGGCTCTAAACATAAACCAGGAAATTAAAGGCAGTGTGTCAGTTGAGGGAAAGTTATTGGAAGGTATGCTAAGGGACTGGATGTAGAATCATTTGGATAGACATGGACTGGTTAGGGATAGACAGCATGGCTTTGTGTGTGGTAGGTCATGTCTAACCAATCTTATAGAGATTTTTGAGGAAATTACCAGGAAAGTTGATGAAGGCCAGGCAGTGGATGTTTCCTACATGGGTTTTAGCAAGACATTTGACAAGGTCCCACATGGAAGGTTTGGTAAGAAGGTTCAGTTGCTCAGCATTCAAGATGAGGTAGTAAATTAGATTAGAAGAAGTAAATTCTTCTTTGTGGTGGCGTGTTGGGGAGGAAGCATTAAGAAGAGGGACGCCTCACGTCTTAATAAGCTGGTAAGGAAGGCGGGCTCTGTCATGGGCAAAGTACTGGAGAGTTTAACATCGGTAGCTGAGCGAAGGGCGCTGAGTAGGCTACGGTCAATTATGGATAACTCTGAACATCCTCTACATAGCACCATCCAGAGACAGAGAAGCAGTTTCAGCGACAGGTTACTATCGATGCAATGCTCCTCAGACAGGATGAAGAGGTCAATACTCCCCAATGCCATTAGGCTTTACAATTCTACCGCCAGGACTTAAGAACTTTTTAAAAGCTATTATTAATGCTTTTTGAGATAGTGATTTAGATGCATATCATATTTTTTTACTGAGTTAAGTATTGTATGTAATTAGTTTTGCTACAACAAGTGTATGGGACATTGGGAAAAAAAGTTGAATTTCCCCATGGGGATGAATAAAGTATCTATCTATCTATCTATCTATCTAGACATTGGCTTTGTGGGAGAAGCCAGAGAGAGGTGGTAGAGAGTTGCCCCTCTGACTGGAGGCCTGTGACAAGTGGTGTGCCGCAGGGATCGGTGCTGGGTCCATGTCGTTTATCATCTATTTCAATGATCTGGATGATAAGGTGGTGAAGTGCATTAGCAAATTTGTGGAACACAGCAAGATTGGTGGTGTAGTGGTCAGTGGGAAAACTACCAGGGCTTGCAGAGGGCTCTGCATCAGCTGTTAGAAGAGAATGAAAAATGGCAGATGGAATTTAATGCAGACAAGTGTCAGGTTTTGCACGTCGGTAAGGCCGGCGGGGTAGGTCTTACACAGTGAACAGTCGGGCACTGAGGAACGTGGCAGAACAAAGGGATCTGCGAATACAGGTCTATAATTCATTGAAGGTCACGTCACAGGTAGAACTGAATTGATTTGTCTTTATTTCTTACATCCTTCACATACACGAGGAGTAAAAATCTTTATGTTACGTCTCCATCTAAATGTGCAGTGTGCAGTCATAGTAATTAATAATAAGTAGAACACCCAACATAGAACTACACTCAAATCAGCGTGAATTAATCAGCCTGATGGCCTGGTGGAAGAAGCTGTCCCTGAGCCTGTTGGTCCTGGCTTTTAAGCTGTGGTAGCATTTCCCAGATGGTAGCAGCTGGAATAGATTGTGGTTGGGGTGACTCAGGTCCCCAATGATCCTTCGGGCCCTTTTTTCATACCTGTCTTTGTAAATGTCCTGAATCATGGGGAGTTCAGAACTACCATCTGGATAGGGTCACAAAGAAAGCTTTTGGCACATTGGCCTTCTTAAATCAATGCACTGAGTACTGGAGATGGGATGCTATGTTGAAGTTGTACCAGACAATGGTGAGGCCTATTTTGGAGTATTGTGTGAATTTTTGGTCACCTGCCCACAAGAAAGGTTGAAGGAGTACAGAGAAAATTTACAAAGATGTTGCCAGGTCTGGAGAACCTGAGTTATAAGAATAGATTGAACAGGTTAGCAATGTGTTCCTTAGAGCATAGACGATTGAGAGGAGATTTGATAGAGGGGTGTAGATAGGGTAAATGTAAGCAGGCTTTTTCCACTGAGTGTGGGTAGGGCTACAACCAGAGGTCATGGATTAAGGTTGGCAAGTCAAAACTTTAAGGGAAATATGAGAGGAAATTCCTTCACTTAAGAGGGCCGTGAGAGTGTGGAAGGAGCTGCTGGTACAAGTGGTCCATGCAAGCTCAATTGCAGCATTTAAAAGAAGTTTGGATAGGTACATGGATAGTAGGGGTTTGGAGGGCTCGGGTCCTGGTGCGGGTCAATGGCAGTAATCAGCTTAAATGGTTTTAGCATGGACTAGATGGGCCAAAGAGCCTGTTGCTACGCTGCACTTTACCACGATTCTGTGACTCTAAAATGTGCTCAGGGATATATTTTATTTATTTACTTAATTCTTACATCCATCCCACAACGTGAGGGAGTAAAAATCATCGCATTATGACTCCATCACAATGTGCAGACATGGATTTAAAAGTCCAATGTTTTGCAGAAAGAAGCTGTCCCGTATCCCGTTGGTCCAGGCTTTAATGATGCAGTGCCATTTGCCAGACGGAAGCAGCTGAAAGAATTTATGGTTGGGGTGACTGGAGTCCCCAGCGATCTTCCAGGCCTACTTTACACACCTGTTGCTGTAAATGCCCTCAGTGGAGGGAAGTTCAGATCCACAGATGCGCTGGACTCTCCATGCCACCTTCTGCAGTGCCCAGTGATCAAGGTTGGTGCAGTTCCCATACCAGGCAGTGATACAGCCAGTCAGGATGCTCTCAATGGTGCCCCTGTAGTAGGTCTTAAGGATCTGGGGGATCATGCCAAATTTCTTCAGTCGCCTGAGGTGGAAGAGATGCTGTGATGCTTTTTATGGCCACATAGCCAGTTGGTACTCTCCAGGTGAGATCATCAGTGATCTGTACAGCGAGAAACTTGAATCTATTCACCCTCTCAGCTGCAGTCCCATTGATGATGTTCCTCCTGTAATCCAAGATCGTGTAGCGATGGGACAAAACCTCTCAGTTTCTACACCAATCACGATGTCAAACCAATCCCATCTGTCCGCAGTGACGTGCGAGATGCTGGAGGATATCAGCACATCAGGAAGCGTCTATGGAGGTAAAAGATTGTCAACGTTTTGGGTTGAGACGCATCATTTGTCCATTTGCTCCTCCATTCCAGCTCAGCCCACTGACTTCCTCCATTTGCTAGACTGCATCTCTTCATAACTCGGTGGTTAAGAAGGCGTACAGTGCATTGGCCTTCATCAATTGTGGAATTGAATTTAAGAGCTGAGAGGTAATGTTACAGCTGTATAGGACCCTGGTCAGACCCCACTTGGAATACTGTGCTCAGTTCTGGTCGCCTCACTACAGGAAGGATGTGGAACCCATAGAAAGGGTGCAGAGGAGATTTACAAGGATGTTGCCTGGATTGGGGAGCATACCTTACGAGAATAGGTTGAGTGAACTCGGCCTTTTCTCCTTGGAGCAACAGAAGATGAGAGGGGACCTGATAGAGGTGTATAAGATGTTGAGAGGCATTGATTGTGTGGATAATCAGAGGCTTTTTCCCAGGGCTGAAATGGCTATCCTGAAAGGACACAGTTTAAAGGCGCTTGGAAGCAGGTACAGAGGAGCTGTCAGGGGTAAGTTCTTTACACAGAGAGTGGTGAGTGCGTGGAATGGGCTGCCGGCAACGATGGTGGAGGCAGAAACAATAAGGTCTTTTAAGAGACTCCTGGATGGCTACATGGAGCTTAGAAAAACAGATGGCTATGGGTAAGCCTAGGTAGTTCTAAGGTAGGGACATGTTAGGCACAGCTTTGTGGGCTGAAGGGCCTGTATTGTGCTGTAGGTTTTCTAAACCCTGGAGACACAAGATTCTGGAGTCCGGAGCAAAGTACAAACTGCTGGAGGAACCCAGCAGGTCAAGCAGCATCTGTGGAGGGAAATGGACAGCTATCATTTTGTGCTGAGACCCTGCACCTGTCAATCCCTTTACTCGGTTTCATTCTCTTGCTCCTTTACATGATAATCCACTCAGTGGCCACTTTATTAGGTACAGGAGTGAAGCGCGGTATGGCTTTCCGCTGCTGGTCCAGCCTTTGATGTGTTGTGCATTCAGAGACGCTCTTCTGCACAGCACTGTTGTAACACATGGTTATCTGAGTTGCTGTCAATGGCTTGAACCAGTCTGGCCATTCTCACAATTACTTCTCTTATTAACAAATACATTTTTTGTCACAGAACTGCCGCTCACTTGACCTTTTTTTGGTTTTTGCACCATTCTTTGTAAACTCTAGAGTCTGTTGTGCATGATAATCGCAGGAGATCAGCACTTTCTGAGATACTCAAACCATCCCATCTAGCTCCAACAACCATTCCTTGGTCAAAGTCACTTAGATCACATTTCTTCTCCATTCCGATGTTTGGTTTGAATAACTACTAAACCTGTTGACCATGTCTCCGTGTTTGTCAGGCTTTTGTGAGTTATTGGCCCATTACTGGTTGATTAGATATTTCCTTTACTAATCAGGTGCACCTACTAAACTGGCCACTGACTGTATCAGCTATTGATACCAACAAACTCTAATCTTGTAACTTACATTTCCTGTTAGCATAATCTGAAAAAAAGTTTCATAATGACAAGGATCATTGACTAATTACCATTATTACCTGAGCACTTACCTCCATAAACAAGGATATCTACTGGTTTTAATATTCTAATGTTCCTGGTCCCTCTCAACCTAACTAAAGTATGTCCAAAGCCCTCCTCTTGGCTGAGTTGATGGTTGGGAACTTGAGGGAGATGCTAAGACCGATGGTGAAATCATTTCCATAAAAGTGCCACAACACTACATTGTTGCAGAGACAACTGGATGGAAGTAACTGCTCATGCAGCCCAATTACATCCAGGTGACTACTAACCAGTGCGTCTTTGGAATGTGGGAAGAAACTGGAGCACCTGGAGGAAACCCATGGGGGGAAGGGAAGAATGTACAAACTCTTCACAGGAAGCAACGGGTATTGAACCTCTGTTGGTGTAGCTGAAACAGCCTTTTGCTAACAGCTGTTACCATTCCAACTGCTTTGCTTACTTTGAGAAGAATTTGGAGAACTGCCTCAGCAGAGACAGCTGGCAGAAGGGAACCACTCCTCCCTGTGACCTCCTCACCAGTGCAAGTTTGGGCAAATAAAACGACGTACGGCATTTTACGGTTACGAAATGCTATAACAGCTCACTTTTTGAACTCCAAAACCTGAACACAAAGCACAGTAAAAGTCTTCTACATAATTACGTCATCACGTCAGATCAGCCTCTTGAAGCGAAGCCCCCTGCTCGGTGTCGGAGGTTGTGAGTTATGTACATTTCCACCAGTTACATTACTCTACATGGTGTGACTTGAACTGGAGGTCTTAAGTTAAGGGTAAAAGGTAAACCTCAAGGGGAACATCACTCAAGGGTGGAGTAAGTGTGGAACCAGCTATTGGCAGAACTTGGGGATGCAAGTTAATTTGCAACTTAAATAAGAAAAAGAAACATGGGCTGTTTAGAATATCGAAAAATAAACAGGATCATTAGTGTTGCCAGCTCCGAACCTCCCTACATATATTAACACAAAAATAGGCTTGGAAAGGGATCAATTCTTTTTCTTATTTCTGTTTTTTTTCCTTTAATCTTAGTTTAGTATTGGTTAAGTTAGTTTTTTTTTTGGGGGGGTATATTTTTGTTTTTTTTTGTTTTTTTTCTTTTTTGGTTTTTTTCTCTATTTTTTGTCTTTTTGGATAACTCAATTTTTTTCTTTTTTGTTAACTTTACGTTTGTATTTTGAACATCCATGGGAGGTTTATTTCCTTTGCACTGACTGAATATGTAATTATACATGTTTTCTGTTAGAAATGTAATTTTAACAATTATGTACCAACACTATGTATATCCATTGTTTTAATAACAATAAAAAGATTTGAGAAAAGTTAATTTGCAGCTTGTAAAGAGAAGTTTGGATAAGTACATGGATGGGAGGAGTTTGGAGGGTTATGATCCAGGTGTGGGTCAATGGAACTAGCCAGAATAACAGTTCAGCACACACTAGATGGGCTGAAGGGTTTGTTTCATTGTTACAGTGCTCTAGGACTCCATCCAAAATTTTAGAACACTAATACAAAATAAACTCTTCAGGTGCCAACACCCCCCACACTGCTGTTCCCTGCCTAGGTGGACGAGGAGATGTTTAAAGCACAGAGATAAGCCCTCAGGTTTTAGGCAAAGCTAACTGAAACCCTGGGAAAGCCTGTAGATTTGTCCAAACACTTGGAAGAAATAGGCATGAGAATATTTAGCATGATCAAGAATTGAGAGCTGCTGTTTAAACTTATGTTCATCATTTAAGAAATATTCTATAGATCTGCACCCATTTGGGCCTAACCTCTCGGTGCACCAGAAGAGCAAGATGTGATGTGACTGAGGAGCTAGCTGCCTGATCAGGATGTTACACAATAGGACCACTTGGTGGCGCCGAAGCTAAGATCTTCCAGGAACATCCAATAACCTGCAACCTGAACGTTTAGAAATCCTGATGGTTTGGATCTCCTTCGCCAGGTCATGTCTGCCGTGCCCCCTTACCATGCCCCTGCCCCATTCACGTACTGCGGCTTTATTCCCCTGATTCCCCTTTCGCCTCCGCTCACCAAGCCCATAGTTCTCGGGCACCCAGTAAATTTGTATAATTCTTGAGATCCCTTTAAACTCACTGAGTTCATTGAAAGACAGTATTGTACCGTGCAACATAAAAAATGGACTATGAGTGTATTAATGTATTAATAGAACAACACCCAAATACTGTGGAAGATCTGCTAGTCTGGTACCACTAGTGTCCTTGAGAATTACTGATTAATAGAGTATTCCACATTCTCTGTCCTTTCCTTGCCCTGACGATATCAAGACTGGTACCTGCCCTCTCCTGTACCTTACCCCTATACACTTGTCACTAGCTATTGAAACAGTATTGTACTTCCAACCCACAGTTCCCACACGGTTACTCTTGAGGGTGGGCCATGTCATCAGAGGATGGGGCATTGACCCAGAGCCTCATCCAGACTGGATCCAAAAGAACACTTGGCTCTGTGGTGAAGAATAGCGGGGAAGACCAGAGAAAAGTTCTGGTTGGTGAAGAAACAGAGGCAGATTTTGCAACATACCCGGCCCGCTGCCCGCGGGTCAGGAAGTCTGCCTCACCTAACTCAGATGCAGAGGGCTGTTCCCACCTCCTCAGGCACAGCGCTGAGGTCTCAGTGGCAACTGGGCTGCAGGGGTCCTGGTGTGGAGACCCTAACACTAGGAGTTCTTTCACAGAAGTTGGAGCTTTGATCAGAGAAATAAGTAAAGTATTAAAATAAATTAATAAACAAAATTTCCTTCCTTTTTGCCTCCTAGTCCAGGCGAAGATTTGGAGATGAAGGATTTTGACCTGAAACATCAACTGTACAGTTCTCTCCACAGATGCTGCCTGACCAGCTGATTCCTGTAGCTGTTTGTAGTTGTTGCTCAAGATTTCAGTATCTGCAGCCTCTTGTGACTCCAAAGGTTTGGAGAGGCAGCTTCCCGATGGAATGCAGGACGGTCCTTGACCAGGCCTTGATGCAGGAGTTCATCTGACACACAGTGACCCACCACCTCTTACTGGATAAGACTCGAATTCCTGCCTTCGATACAGTGTGTTTGAAGTCCCGGTTCGCCAACTGTAATGGCTGAGCGATGACCGGACCTCTATCACCCAGCAAGATTCTACTCGGCAAACACTCGTACTGGGTGTGACTGAGACTGTAGTACTCAGAATCACTGCAGTTAGCAGCACAGTAGGAGACCATTCAGCCCATCGTCTCCATGCTGGCCAGACACTAACGAGGTTAATTCCCAATTCCTGTATCCCTGCAGGTCTTGGCAACATTCATTTCCTTCAAACATGGGGATGATGTCTGCTTCATTCAGAACAGAAACAGACCCTTTGGCCTAAATGGTCCAGGCCAACCAAAATGCACTTGTCAGCTATTGGCCCATAAGCTTCTAAACCTTTCCCATCCAGGTACCTGTCCACCTGTCCAACTGTGTTTAACAGTTGCTGATGCACCTGCCTCAACTACTTCCTCTGGCAGCTCATTCCACCCTTTCTGTAAATAAAGCTTCCCTCAAGTTCCAGTTTAGTTTCCCTCCTCTCACCTTCCCTCTAGTTCCTGATTCCCCAACCCCTAGGGAAAAGACCGGTAGCATTCGGTCCATCTATTTTTGGCCAGTAAGTTCCAAATAGCCATTACTCATTGACTTAACTCCTTTCTCATCCTCCTATGATGAATTTTAATCCATGTCACCTGAGCACCTCCCCACTAATGGAAAGAGTTCCTCTCTGTTTACCTTCTCTTGGTTTATCAGCTGTACACACATCGATTAAATCACCCCTCGGTGTTTTTAAAGAGACCTATCCTAGTTCAAAGCTTCGAAGACCACAACGTGCTATAGGCCCTTCGGTTTATGATGCTGTGCTGACCTTTTGACCCACTCTAAGGTCAATCTAGGGGCCCAGGGGCCCATGGACACCTTGCTTAAAGGTATTGGTCCATGGCATAAAAAAAAGTGGGAAACCCCTTCCCTCCTACAAAGATTTTTCTAACATCCGTGTACCTATCTATCTAAGCATTTCTTAGATGTCCCTAATGTACCTGCCTCTACCAGCATCCCAGCAGTGGATTCCATAACCTACCATTCCCAACCAGGCTTGTGAGCCATGACTTGTCTGCCACAAACCCACATTGACTATCTGTGATGAGGCGATACTTCTCCAAATGCTTGCAAACCATCCCTAAGAATGTTCTCCAATAGCTTGCCAACCACTGACATAAGACACATTGGCCTATAAACCTCAGGTTATCCCTACTCCCTTTCTTGAACAAACGATTAACATTTTCCACCCTCTGCTCCTCTGGAGGTAATCCTGTGGCCAATAACAATGCAAAGATCATTGCTAAAGTTACAGCAATCCTTTCTCTCACTTCCCATGGAAACTTGGGGTATATCCTTTGTGGCCCCAGGGACTTAACTGTCCTGATGTCTTTTCAAACTTTTCTATCCTAATTGTTCTCAATTATATAATGATCACAGGAAAGCATTAGGTAATGTCAATTTCATAAATTATTGACAATGCAGAGAGATAATAGTACATGGATTCTGCCAATAAATTCTGGAAATGTTTGACCACAAGATAAAGGAGCAGAAGTAGGCCATTCAGCCCATCGAGTCTGTTCCACCACTCCACCATGAGCTAAACTATTTTCCCATCTAGTTCCACTTTCCGGCTTTTTCCCCATGTCCCTTGATACCCTGACTAATTAGATACCTATCAATCTCCTCCTTAAACACCGCTAGAAGGTGATCTTTATGGATTCAAATGGGTAGATTTGCTGTTGAAAATAGAACTAACTTCTGAGGCTGAGCTGAGGTTGGATTACGGAACTTGGAAACAGCATCTCAGAAACACACAGAAGTTTTCTCAGAGAACTTTCCTATCTTTGGCTCCACCAGGAGTGTCACGGACGAAGGGTGTGCAGTCACCACCAACTGGGCGGGTTTTTCTGGTCTGTTTCGTGTCCTGTGTGATACTTTTACCACAAAACATACAAATCTCTCTTTCATATTGGCTATGAACATTTGCATAAACACTGTGCAAACAGCATTGTCATTATCATCAGCTGTTTATTTCTCAAGTATGTAAATATTTTCTTTGTATAATATTCCCTTTAGTGTGTGTCTAGGTGGCACATTATATGAATGTGTTTGCCTTTATGCATATTAGAATGAAGCCTATCATATTCAAAGTGCCCCAGCAGGTTAATTCTGAATATCTAATATATCCTGCAGGGGAAGCTTTGATTGGTATGATTTCTGATCCAGGTGCCCACTGTTACATTGGTTGGAGGCCCCAGCATTGACACCTTAAGATGCAGTCTCATCCTGTGCTTCACACAGTGTGGAAGACTGACGCATACAGTCCTCTAGTGTAACGATAAAAATGAGACCAAAGAACAGCAAGGTCATTTCACTTGCCTCCTTGCCTTCAGACTTTCCCGTGGGTGATAACGCAATTGCATTCTAGGAGTAGCACGGTGGGGTAGCAGTTAGCATAACGGTATTACAACACCAGCGCACCGGGTTCAATTCCGCCGCTGTCTGTACCTTCTCTCTGTGTTGGTTTCCTCCAGGTGCTCCGGTTTCCTTTCAAGTTGCAAACACGGTCAGGTTAGTAGGCTAATTGGTCACATAGGAGAGATTAGGTGATGTGAATTTGGGCCGGAAGGACCTCTTACTGTGCTGTATCTCTAAATAAAAATGAAATACAGTAAGCTCTTGTGCGATGATGAAATCGAGTTGCATGGCAGTCACATCCTGCAGGTTCTGCTCAAACACTCACTGGAGAAATAGAAGTTTAAAATAATCAGTCGACGTTTCAGGCCAAGGAATGCAAGCGGGCATAAGCCAGAATGAGAAGATGGAGGGGGGAGGGGAGGGGAAAGAGTACGAGCTGGCAGGTGATAGGTGAGACCGGGTGAGGGGGAAGGTGGGTGGATGGGAGAGGGGAAGGAGTATGAGCTGGCAGGTGATAGGTGAGACCGGGTGAGGGGGAAGGTGGGTGGATGGGGGAGGGGAACGAGTACAAGCTGCCAGGTGATAGGTGAGACCGGGTGAGGGGGAAGGTGGGTGGATGGGGGAGGGGAAGGAGTACGAGCTGGCAGGTGATAGGTGAGACCGGGTGAGGGGGAAGGTGGGTGGATGGGGGAGGGGAAGGAGTACGAGCTGGCAGGTGATAGGTGAGACCGGGTGAGGGGGAAGGTGGGTGGATGGGAGAGGGGAAGGAGTATGAGCTGGCAGGTGATAGGTGAGACCGGGTGAGGGGGAAGGTGGGTGGATGGGGGAGGGGAACGAGTACAAGCTGCCAGGTGATAGGTGAGACCGGGTGAGGGGGAAGGTGGGTGGATGGGGGAGGGGAAGGAGTACGAGCTGGCAGGTGATAGGTGAGACCGGGTGAGGGGGAAGGTGGGTGGATGGGGGAGGGGAAGGAGTACGAGCTGGCAGGTGATAGGTGAGACCGGGTGAGGGGGAAGGTGGGTGGATGGGGGAGGGGAAGGAGTACGAGCTGGCAGGTGATAGGTGAGACCGGGTGAGGGGGAAGGTGGGTGGATGGGGGAGGGGAAGGAGTACGAGCTGGCAGGTGATAGGTGAGACCAGGTGAGGGGGAAGGTGGGTGGATGGGGGAGGAGGATGAAGTGAGAAGATGGGAGGTGATAGGTGGAAGAGGTAAAGGGCTCAAGAAATAGGAGAGAACAGTGGACAATGGGAGAAAGGGGAGGTGATAGGCAGGTGAGGAGAAGGGAAGAGGTAAGTGGAGAGTCAGAATAGGGAATGAAAAAGAAAAAAGAGAGAAGGGGAGGGGGGAAAGCTTTCCTTTAGCCAGAGGATGGAGAATCTATGGGACTCATTGCCACAAATGGCTGTGGAGGCCCAGTCATTGGATATATTTAAAATGGAGGTTGATAGATTCTTAATTAATAGGGGTGTCAAGGGATATGGAGAGAAGGTAGGAGAATGGGGTTGAGAGCAATGATAAATCAGCCATGATGGAATGGGAAACCATACTCTTTGGGTTGAATGGCTTAATTTTACTCCTTTGTTTTATGGTCTTATGATCTATCACTGGAAGTTAGAGAAATCAATGCTCATAACGTCAGGTTGGAGGCTAGCCAGACAGAATATGAGGTATTGTATGAGAATGGCCTCATGATGGCAGTAAAGGAGACTGTGGACAGACATGTCAGAATAGGAAAGGAAAGTAGAATTGAAACAGGTGCCCACTGGGATATGGTCAATGGAGTGAAGATGCTCATCAGTTTTCACTAATGTCGAGGAGCACTGGCTACAGTATTAGGATCAGAATCAGATTTCATATCACCAACATATTTCGCAACATTTGTTATTTTTGCAGCAGCAATACAATGCAATACATAATAAAATTGTGAATTACAGTAAATATGTGCATATGTGTAAAATAGTTAAATTTAAATAAGTAGTGCAAAATTAGTGGTGAGGTAGTACTCATGGGTTCAAAGTCCATTCAGAAATTGGATGGCAGAGGGGAAGGAGCTCTTGCTGAATCATTGAGTGTGTGTCTTCAGGCTCCTGTACCTCCTTCCCGATGGGAGCAATGAGAAGAGGACGTGTCCTGGGTGATGGGGGTCCTTAATGATGTTTGCCCTCTTTTTGAAAGAGTCTTTTTGATGCTACGGAGTCTGTTGCTCATGATGGAGTTCACAATTTTCTTCTGTTCCCCCCACCCCCATACCAGACAGTGATGTAGCCAGTCAGAATGCACTTCACGGTGCATCTGTAGAAATTTGCAAGAGTCTTTGACGACATAACAAATCTCCTCAAATTCCTAATGAAGTATAGCCACTGTCGTGCCTTCTTTGTAGCTGGATCGAAATGCTGGGCCCAGGATAGATCCTCAGAGATGCTGACACACAGAAACGTGAAATTGCTCACCCTTTCCACTTCTGATCCTTCAGTGAGGACCGGAGTGCGTTCCCTTGTCTTACCCTTTCTGAAGTCCACAATCAGCTCTTTGGTCTTACTGTTGCTGAGTGCAAGGTTGTTGGGGCAACGCCACTCCACTAGCTGATACATCTTACTACTGCATGCCCTCTCATTGCCATCTGAAATTCTGCCAACAATAGCTGTGTTGTCAGCAAATTTATAGATGGCATTTGAGCTGTGCCTGGCCACACAGTCGTGGGCATAGAGAGAGTAGGATGGCAGGCTAAGCACACACCCCTGAGGAGTTGATTGTCAGCAAGGTTATTTCCAATTTGCACAGATTGTTGGCTTTTAGTGAGGAAGTCAAGGATCCATTTGGAGAGGGACGTACAAAGGCCCAGGATTTGGAGCTTTTTGATCAGAACTGTGGTAATGATTGGATTAAGGTGTTAAGTGCTGAGCTATAGTCGATAAACAGGAGCCTGACATAAGAATTAGTGTTTTCCAGGTGAGCTAAGGCCATGTGATGAGTCAATTAGGTCACACCCTCTGTAGACCTATCGTGGTGATAGGTAAATTGCAGAAGGTCCAGGTCCTTCCCGAGACAGGAGTTAATTCTAACCATAACCAACCCCTCAAAGCACTTCATCACCATAGATGTGAATGCTAGTGGACAATAGTCATTAAGGCAGCTCACCCTGCTCCTCTTGAGCACTGGTACAATTGTTGCTCCTTTGAACTTCTGACTAGCTATGAGAGATTGAAAATGTCTTTGAAGACCTGTACAAACTGGCACAGGCTCTCCGAGCTCCACCACGTACTCCAGCGGGGACAGTCGACTGGTGAGGGTTCACCCTCCTGAAAGACAGTCTGATGTCTGCCTCCATGACAGAGATCACAGGGTTACCAGGAATCTTGATAGCTGTAGTTTTATTCTCCCTTTCGAAGCGTGCATGAAAGGTGTTGAGCAGGGAGTGAAGCATTACTATCATTCATGATGTTCATAGGAGGTAATGGCCTGCAAACCTCATTAGAGTTGTTGTGCATCCAATTCCACCTCCAAACTCACTTGGAATTGTTTCTTTGCTCTTGAGATAGCCCTGTTTAAGTCGAACCTGGTCTCCTTGCATTGCCCTGGGTCCAGACTTGAATGCCATAGCCCTAGCCCTCAACAGTCTATGAACCTTCTGTTTCAGTCACAGATTTTGATTCGGGTATGTACAGTAAGTTCTTGTAGGCATACTCTCATCCCCACAGATTTTAATGGTCAGTGCAAACTATGACATACTCAATCAGACTTGAAGGTGAGTCTGTGAATACAGTCCAGTCCACCGACTCAAAGCAGTCCAGTAAACAATCCTGTACCTCCCTTGTCCACATGTTCTTGGTCCTCTCTACTGGTAGCTAAAGTGTTCAGTTTCTGCCTGTACTCAGGGATCTTGACAAGGCCAGTATGAAAAAATCACCTGCAATACCGGAGGAAACAACACACTGGACCATTGTCACACCACAATCAAGGATGCCGATCGTGCTATTCCACGCCCTCACTTCAGGAAGTCTGATCACCTGGCGTTACTTCTGCTCCCTGAGTACAGGCAGAAACTGAAGACTGTAGCACCAGTCGGACCAAGAAGGTATGGACAAGGGAAGCACAGGAGTGCTTACAGGGCTGCTTTGAATCGGTGGACTGGACCGTATTCAGGGATTCACCTTCGAATCTGGATGAGTCTGCTGCAGTTGTTATTGACTTCATTTAAACCTGTGTGGAAGAGTGGGTGCCTACAAAGTCTTACTGTACATTCCCAAACCAAAGGCCATGGATGAACCAGGGGATACGTCGTCTGCCGAAGGCTAGGTCTGTGGCATTCAAGTCTGGTGACCCAGGCCTGTACCGGAAAACCAGGTATGATTTGCAGACTGCTATTTCAAGGGCAAAGAGACAATTTCAAACAAGGTTGGAGGCAACATCGGATGTACAATAACTCTGGCAGGGTTTGCAAGACATTACTTCCTACAAAGTGAAAGCCAATAGTATGAATGGCAGCGATGCTTCACTACCAGATGAACTCAACGCCTTCATGCGACACAGCTTGCAGCGGCCACTCCGGAGCTGATTATCTGTTATTTGTGAAGTGGGGTGCCCTGCCCAATCATAATCGATTGAAAACAGATGTGGGAGCACAGAGGAACATCTGGAACATCTCCAGGAAGACCTTCTTCATTGCTGCTGCTGCTGTGAGGTCCGGGACTCTGCTGGGAAGAACAGGCCCCCAGTCCTCGGTGTCACGTTGCCAATGGCCATTGGCGGGGCCGTCTTAATACGGTCGGCAGAGGATGGTGTTCAGAGAAGCTGTGCCGGAGGAGATGGTCATCGGCTTGGAGGTTCGACGGACTCGGAGTCCGCTGCGGTCAGGTCACTTTTGGTGTGTGCTGCGTCCGCGAGGTTGAGTTGGGTGGTGCCGTGAAAGTCCATAGCGGGGGTATTCCTTTCTTCCGCCTGCATGGGATGACGAGTCTGTCAGGACCCTGGGGACTTATGGAAACTGTGTGGTGATTTCTTTTGAACTTATAGTCCTTTAACATCTTTGGACTATTTTTACTGTGCCCATGGTCTTTTTTTTTAATCAATTATGCCATTGTTTGCACTGTTGTAACTATATGTTGTAACTATGTGGTTTTGTGCAGGTCTTATAGCTTTAGTTTTTGGTCTTGTTTGTCTGGTAGATTTGGAGCTCCTTTCCGGGGACGCGCTAAGATGGTAGCGCGATATTAATACGCAGCAGCCTCTCCGGACACTGGACTGGGGATTGCCAAACGTTACATGGATTTTCTGGTGTAGTCTGTTTTGTCATATGCTTTTGTGATATCATTCTGGGGGAACGTTGTGTCATTTTTTAACTGCATTGCATTTGTGGTTTCTAATAAACTGAATCTGAATCTGATAACTACAGCTGTGAAGATCCCTGCTGCACACAGTGACCCTGTGATCTCCATCTCAGAGTCCAATGTTAGGCTGTCTTTAAAAAGGGTGAACCCTCGCAAGGTGGAAGTTCAATAGACAATAGACAATAGGTGTAGGAGTAGGCCATTCGGCCCTTCTAGCCAGCACCGCCATTCACTGTGATCATGGCTGATCATACACAATCAGAAACCTGTTCTTGCCCTCTCCCCATATCCCTTGACCCCACTATCTGTAAGAGCTCTATCTAACTCTCTCTTGAAAGCATCCAGAGACTTGGTCCCGATGGAGTACCTGGTAAGGTTCTAAAAACCTGTGCCAACCAACTGGCGGGAGTATTCAAGGACATTTTCAACCTCTCACTGCTATGGGCAGAAGTTCCCACTTGCTTCAAAAAGGCAACAATTATACCAGTGCCTCAGAAGAATAATGTGGGCTGCCTTAATGACTATCGCCCGGTAGCACTCACATTGACAGTGATGAAGTTCTTTGAGAGGTTGGTCATGACTAGACTGAACTCCTGCCTGGACCCATTGCAATTTGTCCATCGCCACAATAGATCAACGGCAGACGCAACCTCAATGGCTCTTCGCACAGCCTTAAACCACCTGGACAACACAAACACCTACGTCAGGATGCTGTTCATTGACTATAGCTCAGCGTTTAACTCCGTCATTCCCACAGTCCTGATTGAGAAGTTGCAGAACCTGGGCCTCTGCACCTCCCTCTGAATTTGGATCCTTGACTTCCTAACCGGGAGACCACAGCCTGTGCGGATTGGTGATAACATATCCTCCTTGCCGACAATCAACACTGGTGCACCTCAGGAGCCCACTGCTCTACTGTCTCTATACACGTGACTGTGTGGCTAGGCATAGCTCAAATACCATCTATAAATTTACTGATGATACAACCATTGTTGGTAGAATCTCAGATGGTGACGAGAGGGCGTACAGGAGTGAGATATACCAACTAGTGGAGTGGAGTCACAGCAACAACCTGGCACTCAAAGTCAGTGAGATGAAAGAGCTGATTGTGGACTTCAGGAAGGGTAAGATGAAGGAAAACATACCAATCCTCATAGAGGGATCAGGAGTGGAGAGAGTGAGCAGTTTCAGGTTCCTGAGTGTCAGGATCTCTGAGGACCTAACCTGGTCCCAACATATCCATGCAGCTATAAAAAAGGCAAGACAGTGTCTATACTGAGAAATACAGCCAGATGACCAGACTTTGTGAAGTGAAGGTGTGGGATGGCACAGTAAGCACTCCTGATGTCAGTGTAACAGTGATCCAGTGTGTTGGTTCCACGTGATCTGTTGGTAATAATTATTTTGAGACTTTTGCAAGCAAGCCTGCTAAAATTCCCGTCTGTATTTGGTAATTCTCTTGGCCATTATTTGCAGAACAATATCAGTTTAATGGCCTTTATTTTATTATTGATTCCTTGCTCACTTTATTTACCAGAGGAAATCAGCCACATCTTTGCAGTATTTAAACCCATGACATATTTTCTCTTTCGACTAATAATTTACCTTGGTCTCATCTCCAGTAACCTTGCGCTCACCCAGCCTGTAGAAACCGATGGAACTTGAATTTCAGTAACATTTCCATTTCCACAATGGATGAAGAAAATTAAGATCATGATTGTCACATGTACATCAAACCATACAGTGAAATGCGTTGCTTGCGTCAACAGCCAACACAGTCCGAGGTTGTGCTGGGGGCAGCCCGCAATTGTCCAGCATGCCCACAACTCATTAACCCTTTACTAAACCATAGTAATAGGCATCCGTTAGTCTCATGAGACGATGGATTTGCACCTTGGAAGGTTTCCAGGGCGCAGGCAGGGAGACCGGCAGTTGCCCAAGCTGCAAGCCTTCCCCTCTCCACACCACTGATGTTGTCCAAGGGAAGGGCACTAGAACCCAACCAGCTTGGCACCAATCTTTTTTTAAGTGTGGCTCAAGGACACAATGCGCTGCCTCAGCTGAGGCTCGAACCAGTGACCTTCAGATCACTAGACTGATGCTTTATCCACTAGGCCACGTGCCAACACTAACCATACATCTTTGCAATGTAGGAGGAAACTGGAGCACCCAGAGAAACGGGGAGACTGTGCAAACTGCTACAGACAGCGGTGAAGATTGAACCCTAATATTCTGACTGCTGGCACAGTAAAGCATTGCCCTGACTGCTTTGCTACTGTGCCTCCTGTTAATAGCCTTCATTATGTGCCAGAGAGCAAGCAACATTTCTGGTCCCAATATTGAGACCTGGCAATGATGTTCTTGAGGTCAGCTTGCGGACAGGGAGTAAGAGGTTGCTGGTGTGTTGAACCTGACTGTTGACCAAGTTATTGTAAACTTCAGGAAAGTCAAAACCACTGTGGACTGGTCACTGGATGGTGGACGTTAGAGCAAACTGGGAATACTGTTGTTGATTGGCAATGATGAGATGGTAATTGTAAGGTGTCAGATTTTTATCTCACTGGAATTTCTGAAAGCAATTCGGAAGCCACAGGATATATATATATATCCTAAAGAGGAGGAAGTATTCTAAAAGAAAGATGACACAACCGTGCCTAACAAGAGAAGTCAAAGCCAACATAAAAGCCAAAGAGAAGGCAGATAAATAGAGCAAAAAATTAAGGGAAAGGTGGAGGATTGGAAGCTTTTAAAAACCAACAGAAGACAACTAAGAAGTCATTATGAAGATTAAGATGGAATACAAACGTAAGCTAGCCAGAAATATTGAAAAGGATACCAAAAGTTTCTTTGGATATATAAAGTGTAAAAGAGAGGCGAGAGTGGATATCGGACCACTGGAAAATAACACTGGAGAGGTAGTAATGGGGGACAAGGAAATGGCAAATGAACTGAATATGTATTTGTATCAGTCTTCACTGTGGAAGATACTAGCAGAATGATGGAAGTTCCAAGTGCCTGAGCTCATTAAGTGTATGAAGTTATCATTGCTAGAGTGAAGTTTCTTGGGAAACTGAAAGGTCTGTAGGTAGATAAATCACCTGGACCAAATGATGTACGTCCCAGGGTTCTGAACTATGTGGCGGAAGAGATTGTGGAGGCATTAGTAATGACCTTTCAAGAATCACTAGATCCTGGAATGGTTCCAGAAAGCTAAAAATTTGCAAATGTAATTCCTCTCTTCAAGGGGGTAGAGAGGCAGAAGGAAGGAAACTATAGGCTAGTCAGTCTGACCTCAGTGGTTGGGAAGATGTTGGAGTCTAAGTCTCAGGCACATGATAAAATATGCATGGTTTTCTCAAGGGAAGATCTTGTCTGGCAGATCTGTTGGAATTCTTTGAATAACAAGCAGGACAGATAAAGGAGAATTGGTCAATGTTGTGTACTTGGATTTTCATAAGGTTTATGACAAGGTGCCATACATGAGGCTGCTTAACAAGCTACAAGCCCGTAAAGTTACAGGAAAAATTCTAGCATGGACAAAGCAATGGCCGATTGGCAGGAGACAAAAAGTGGGAATAAAGGGAGCCTTTTCTAATTGGTTGCCAATGACTAGTGGAGTTCCACAGGGGTCTGTGTTGGGACCAATTCTTTTTATGTTATATGTCAATGACTTTGATGATGGAATTGATGGCTTTGGAGAAAAGTATGCAGACAATATGAAGATAGGTGGAGGGACAGGTAGTTATGAGAAAATGGAGAAGCTACAGAAGAACAGATGGATTAGGCGAATGGGCAAAGAAATGGAAGATGGAATATAATGTTGGGAAGTGTATTGTCTTGCACTTCGGTAGAAGAACTGAAAAGGTTGACTCTTTTCAGCCAACTGAAAAGGTTGGCTAAAGGGATTGGGGGTATGGAGAGAAAGCAGGTACAGGGTTCTGAGTTGGATGATCAGCCATGTTCATACTGAATGGCGGTGCAGGCTCGCAGGGCCGAATGGCCTACTCCTGCACCTATTTTCTATGTTTCTATGTTTTTCAGATGGAGAGAAAGTACAAAAAACTGAGTTGCAAGAGACTTGGGAGTCCTGTGCAGGATTCCCTAAAGGTTAATTTGCGGGTTGAGTCTGTGGTGAGGAAGGCAAATGCAATGTTAGCATTCATTTCAAGAGGACTAGAATATAAAAAACAAGGATGTAATGTTGAGACTTTATAAAGCACTGGGGAGCCCTCACCTGAAATATTGCGAGCAGTTTTGGGCCACTTATCTTAGAAAGGATGTGCTGAAACTGGAGAGGGTTCAATGGAGGTTCATAAAAATGACTTCAGGATTGAATGGCTTATCATAAGAAGAGCGTTTGATGACTGTGGACCTATATTCACTAGAATTCAGAAGAACGAGGGGTGACTTCATTGAAACCTATCGAATGGTGAAAGGCTTTGATAGAATGGATGTGGAGAGGATGTTTCTTATGATGGGAGAATTCTAAAACCAGAGGACACGGCCACAGAATGTAGGAGTGTCCTTTTAGAATGAAGATGAAGAGGAATTTATTTAGCTGGAGAGCAGTGAAACTGAAATTCATTGCCAAAGGAAGCTGCGGAGGCCAAGTCTTTATGTATATTTAAGCCAGAGGTTGACAGCTTCTTGATTGTTGAGGGCATGAAGAAAAAAGGCAGGAGATTGGGGCTGAAAGGAAAATTGGATCAGGAGAGCAGATTCGATGGGCCAAATGGCCTAAATATGCTCCTATATCTAATGGTCTAATGCGCTTTGTAAGTGTGATAGTCAATGACTGGAAAGCTTTTGTTTATTAGCAATGCTCTCTCTTTACATAAATGCAATCAAATGGAAGAAACCATAAATTAACTAGTGTTGCAAGCATAGTTTTTTCTCCATTCTCATGCTTTAATTGGCTTCTGTCTGACGTGACAGTACATTATCATGGATGTGGCCATTGCTCCGATCTGTAAAATTGAAGAAATAAAATATGTGAGGCACAATAAATGCCAGAGGAACCCAACAAGTCAGGCAGCATCTATGAAAACCAATAAACGATCAACATTTTGGGCCAAGACCCCTTCATCAGTACTGGATAGGCAGGTGGGGGGAACAGGAGAGGTAAGAGTGGAACCTGAGTGGGGAATGGAGGAAGAGGGAAAGGGGAGGGGGAATAATTACTGAATATTAGAAAAATCCATGTTCTCGCCCTCAGGTTGGATTATACCCAGATTGAGTATAAGGTTCAAGGTTCAAGGTTTAGGGTTCAATATATATTTATTATCAAAGTATGTATGCAGTATCCAACCCTGAGAATTGTCTTTTCCAGATAGCCACAAAACAATGGAAGCCATTCAAAGAAAAACATCAACTCTCCCACGCACACAAAAGGTATGAGGTGTTGCTCCTCCAACCTGAGGGTGGTCTTATAAAACAACAGGTGCATCCTTTGTACATTTATTTAATTTAAAGCTGTGCATTGTATTTTACCTTTGGAGAATGGGGAAATGCCAAAGAAATAACGTGCAAATAATAACATGCAAATGTTGAAGAGAATAAATCGTGAACATAAGTTATCTAAGAGTCTTTGTGCTATGTTGTGCAGAAGCAGGCCCATCCACCCAACTCATCCATGCCAACAAAGTTGCCTACCTGAGGTAGTCCTATATGCCTGTGTTTAGCCATCCCTCCACATTTTTCCTATCCATGTACTTGTACCCAGGGCATACCCTTTTCTCACTGTTACCATGAAGGAGGAGGTACAGAAGCCTGAAGGCACACACTCAGCGATTCAGGAACAGCTTCTCCCCCTCTGCTATCCGATTCCTAAATGGACATTGAGTCTTTGGACGCTCCCTCACTTTTTTTAAATTTACAATATTTCTGATTTTGCATGTTTTTAAAAAATATATTCAATATATGTAATTGATTTACTTGTTTATTTAGTATTTTTTTTCTCTCTGCTAGATTATGTATTTATTAAGTTAACAAACATCACATGCTGGTGATATTAAACCTTATTATGATTCTAAATGTCATAATTGTACCCGCCTTTAGAACTTCTGGGGAGAGAAGACTTCAGATAGAAATATACCGTAGTTTTATGCCACATTTACTGAGCGGAGAGTTATTGAGGGAAGTAGGCAGAAAAACAACTAATGTCGTTCCTAAGTGGCCACTGCAAAAATCCTCAACACTTCTTGATTTGAAGACTTGTTTATTTATTTAACTTCAAGATATTTAAGACCATGAGACATAGGAGCAGAATTAGGCCACGTTTGTTCCACCATTCAATCTTGGCTATCCTTTTCTCCCCTCCTCAACCCCATTCTTTGCCCTTCTCCCCGTAACCTTTGATGCCATGTCCAATCAAGAACCTATCAATCTCTGCCTTAAATACACCCAACAACCTGGCCTCCACAGCTGCCTGTAATAATAAATTCCACAAATTCACCACCCTCTAGATAAAGAAACAGCCCCACATCTCTGTGGACGCTCCTCTATCCTGAGGCTGTGCCCTCTTCTCCTAGACTCCCCCACCATGGGAAACATCCTTTCCACATCTACTCTGTCCTGGCCTTTAAAATTCAAAAAGTTTCAATGAGATCCCCCCTCAACTTTCTAATTCCAGTGAGTACAGGCCTAGAGCCATCAAACATTCCTCGTATGATATCCTGGAATCATTCTTGTGAACCACCTCTGGACCCTCTCCAATGCCAGCACATTTTTTCTTAGATGAAGAGAGCAAAACTGTTCACAATACTCAAGGTGAGGCCTCACCAGAGCCTTATAAAGCCTCAGCATCACATCCCTGCTCTTGTGTTCTAGACCTCTTGAAATGAATGCTAACATTGCATTTGCCTTCCTCACCACCAATTCTACCTACAAGTTAACTTTTAGGATGTTCTGCACAAGGACACTCAAGTCCCTTTGCATCACAGACATTTGGATTTTCTCCCTGTTTAGAAAATAGTCAGCACATTTATTTCTACTACCAAAGTACATGACCATGTATTTTCCAACACTGTATTTCATTTGCTACTTTCTTGCCCATTCTCCTAATCTGTCTAAATCCTTCTGCGCCTACCTGTTTCCTCAACACTACTTGCTCTTCCACCCGTCTTCATATCACCTGCAAACTTGGCAAAAAAGCCATTGATTCATAGACACATAGAAGCATAGAAAACCTACAGCACAATACAGGCCCTTCGGCCCACAAAGCTTTGTTGAACATGTCCTTACCTTAGAACTACCTAGGCTTACCCATAGCCCTCTATTTTTCTAAGCTCCATATACCTGTCCAGGAGTCTCTTAAAAGACCCTATTGTTTCCGCCTCCATCACAGCCACCAGCATCATCTAAATCATTGATTTACAGCTTAAGAAAAGAGGTGAAGATATTTCTCTATCTTCACCTCTGGAGTGTTATGAACGGTATTCCATGGAACAGCGGTGTATGGGGTGTCAGGGAGAGGTAGTACCTCTGACGGGGAACACGTCGTACTCTTCTGAGTAGTTCGCCCGCATTGGTCCTCACCTGACACTCAGCTCTCACCAGTGGTTCCTCGTAGCTGTTTGCATGCAACAGCGGCCACACCCCGGGCAACGGCTTCGACTGGCCGGCAAAACCTGGTGAGGGCAGCCGATGGGCCTCAAACCCTCGGCCAAGGCAAGCGCTCAGTTGGAGGGCAGAAGAAACGTTTCAAAGACTGCCTCAAAGTGTCCCTCAAAGACCTCAACATCAATCCCAGTAGCTGGGAATCGCTTGCTCTGGACCGCCCAACCTGGTGGAGCAGGACCACTAATGGAGCGCATGCAGCAGAAATCAGATGCACCGCAGAGGCTCAGAGGAAATGCGCCGCGCGCAAGGCTCGAGCTACCTCCACTTCCACTGCAGCACCTACCCTCATGTGTCCCACATGTGGGCGAGCTTTCAGGGCCCAGATTGGCCTCACCAGTCACCTCCGGACCCACAGTCACAAACCCTCCACCTGACAGAAGTCGTGGTCGTCTTTGACTCCGAAGGATGAACAACAACAACAATTCCATGGAACATGATTGTTTACTGATTGAACCATTTAGACTGAATTATTCAAATTTGTATATTTGCAAGAATCTGACATGTTCTGATGGGACACCCTTTCCAAACCTCATCTCTCTTTAAGATTCAAGGTACATCATTATCGAAGAATGTATGCAATGTATAACTCTGAGATGCTTCTTCTCCAGATAGCCATGAAACAAAGAAACCATGGAAGCTGTTCAAAGAAAAACATCAACACTCCCTCGCACAAAAAACAACAAATCGTGTAAACGGCAACGAGAACGTCATCCCCAACCGCACGAGCAGAAAAAAACTAATCACGGAAACAGCAACAAGAACATCAACCCCAAACCCATTGGAATTAAAATATATCAAACTTTGAACACATAGGAAACCTCTTTGGAATATTTAAATAGCTGAGAATAAATGCATTAATTGTTAGTAACATAAGTTAAAACATGTCTTAATAAGTTCAACACTTAGAATAGTTTCATTCCTGAAGTCCTCAAAATCCCTTTGGAAACAAGCAACAGCTTTGAACATGAATTGGATAAGAATCATAGGGCGGAAGTTAAATGATGTAATTGATGGGGGAGTATGAAGGAAGTGAAAGATTATTTTATACAAGTGCTTGCTGATGAAACCCTCTCCATCACTGAGCACAACTACATGGAGTGCTATCGCAGGGAAACAGCATCTATCATCAAGCACCACCCAGGCCAGGCTCTCCTCTCACTGTTGCCATCGGGAAGAAGGTACAGGAGCCTTAGGAATCACACACCACCAGGTTCAGGAACAATTATTGCCCCTCAACTGTTCCCACAACCTATTGATTCACTTTCAAGGACTCTTCATCTCCTGTTCTTGATATTTATTGCACAATTTGTTGTCTTTTTCACATTGGCTGTTTGTCCTATTGGGTGGCAGTCTTTCATTGATTCTATGATTTACTGAATACGCCTGCAAGAAAACAAATCTCAGGGTTGTATATGGTGACATATATGTATTTTAATAATGAAGTTACTTAGAAATTTTGAATTTGGAACTTTGGAACATAAATCAGTACTGCCACAGACCTTAGACACGAGCAATTCATCAGGCCTCATGTTGTGGAAGACCCTTCCCACAATGCAGATCCCATGAAGGATGTTGGGGCACTCCTGGTTGGTGGATGAGAGGTGGATCAGTAACTGGTGGGGGCAGAGTGCAATTGGGGGGGAGGGGTTTAGTTCTGGTGAAACCAACAGAGAGGGAGGTGGAGTTGCAAATTAATTCTGAGTGAGGATTGACCCAAGAACAATGGAAGACATCTTAGATAGAACCATTATTACCAATAAAGCATATTCCAGATACATTAATTGTTACTGTAATTTAAGAAAACATAACATGTAGTCCTCCAGGTTTACATGTTACGCTTTCTTAAATTAAAGCCAATGCTGGCCTGGTGGGTAGAGCGGGGGTGCTGGGTGAGGTGGGTTTGGTATTTGTATGAATGGCCTGGTCTGTACGTAGGACAATTGTGCCAATGAAAACCCAAGAAGTGGCAACCAGCCCATTTCATGTAAAAGTCATAGGTGTGTATATATATATAGCCAGGATGCCTAAAACATTTGCATAATACTGTAGTAATGTTATGTATTGCACTGTATAGCTGCCACCATAAAAAAGCAAATTTCATGACATACGTGAATGATGATATACCTGATTCTGATATGGGTCTCTGTTGTGGACTGAGAGTGGGAAGGGTGCAGGGAGAGGGGAATCATGGTTGGGAAAAGGAGGAAGGGAGAGGGAAGGGAATGGGAAACACTCGAGAGACATTGCATAGTCACCAATAAACTAATGGTTCAGAATCAAATGACCTTGCCTGGTGTCTTGGGGCTGGGTGTGTCTGTACCCTGACACCCCCTTCTGCAGGCACTCCTCTGCCACCTGTCCCACACCCCTCCTGTGGCACTGCACTCTCAACATTCCCAACATCATTTCCTCCTGCCAGATTTACCAACTTGCTCTCTCTATTTTATGTTGACAAATACTGTACCGTACAAAAGTCTTAGCGCTTTAGATATATATATGTTTCACACAGTACTGTATGTGTGAGTAGATTTCAGCCTGTAAACTGGTGTTAAAGTTCTGTCAGCTATTGAAGTGGGAAGAGCTTCCTCGCCAACTCTGTTTTGGCTGTGGCAGACCCACAATGTATAATGAGCTAAACGCTAATTTCTCTCATGGCAATAACCTTTGAGGCTTAATTTTTTCTCATGGTTTCCTCATCTATAAATTCAACAAATTATTCAACAGACAAACTGAATCTAATTGGCGTTTCTTCACAACTAATTGACTTCAGCTTTGAGAATATCTTCAAAATCTCTTCTCTGAGACAAACACATCCTGCCCGTGATATGGTGACCAGAACTGTATGAAGTTCTTTAGCCATAACCAAATTACAGCTCATTAGAACTAGTATAGCTTCCCCTCTCTCTATTTTGAGTCTTGCAACTAAACCTAAGTATCCTAGACATCGCTGTGCTGGTGTTCTATTGATTGACATGCAAAGATACACAAAATATACAAAAACTTCAGTGAACTGTCAGATCAGCACAAGTGGTCCTTGGCTGCGGTCTAGCATCGCTGCAGGCCTCGTCTGTGGCCAGGACAAAGAAGCGAGCAGGAGAAATATTGGCAGGACAGTGCCCATCCTGCAAACTGCTTTTGCCAACAGCTCCCTTCTGGAAAGTGTTATAAACAAAAACCAAACCATCTTAAAAGCTCCCCCCCCCCAGGCAATTAATCTGATTCCAGTCAGCCCTTCACTGCACTGCACTGTTATCACTTAAACCTCTTTTTATGAAGCAGTTTATTGATTTCAGCAAACAGCACCATCATACTCTCAGTGCTAATCAACAAGCTCCAAAAACTGGACCTTTGTACAGCTGGATTCTTGTTGGATTCAGTCTGCAAATGGATTCTTGACTTCTTCATCAGGAGACCACAGTCAGTGCAGATTGGATATAACATCTCCTCCTCACTGACCTTTAACATTGGTGCACCTCTAGGATGCCCACTTAGTCCACTGCTCTTCTCTTGCTACATCCACAGCTTCAGCACCATTTATAAATTTGCCGATGTCATAACTATTGCTGGCAGAATTTCAGATGGTGATGGGGAGGCATAAAAATGTGAGATGGAGCAGCTGGTTGAGTGGTGTTACAGCAACAAACTTGCACTCAACTTCAGTAAGACTAAGGAATTGATTGTGGACTTCAGGAAGGGAAAGCCGAGAGAAGAGGCACCAGTCCTCACTGGGGCATCAACAGTGGAATAGGTGAGCAGCGTCAAATTCCTGAGTGTCAACAACTTTGAAGATCGATCCAGGGCCCAACATATTAATGCAATTACAGCGAAGCCACAACAGCGACTATACTTCATTCGGAGTTTGAGGAGATTTGGTACGTCACCAAAGGCTCTTGCAAATATCTACAGATGTACCATGGGGAGCATTCTAACTGAGTGCACCACCATCTGGTGTGGAAGAGTTATTGCAGAGGATTAAAAACAAGTGGCAGAAAGCTGTAAACTTGGCCAGCTCCATCATGGGCACTAGCCTCCCAGCATCGAAGACATGCCCAAAAAGTGATGCTTCAAAAGGGTGACATGCATCATTTAGGACCCCCATCGCCCTGGACACTTTCCCTTTACATTTATCAGTGATGAACTATTCTCTTGCTTCTTTACCCTCTAGAGATGCATTGCCTCTCGTGGTGAAGAGTGCAGAAAAGGCTCACAAGGATATTGTCAGGACTGGAGAGCCTGAGTTATTGGGAGAGCTTGTGTTGGATAGGTTTTTATTCTTTGGAATGAAGGAGGAAACGGAGCAAACTCATGCAAGTGCTTTGAACTTATGAGAGGCATAAATAGGGTGGGCATTAACTATCTTTTCCCAGGGTAGTGGAGTCCAAAACTAAGGGGCGTAGGTTTAGAGAGAGAGGGGAAAGATTTAGAAGGGACCTGAGAGGCAACTGTTCCATGCAGTTGCCATGGCCTGTTGGGTAGAAGATCCTTTGTCCATGCTAAGACTCTATGACCCTCCCTTCTCCAGGCTCAATTCCATTGTCATTTTCTTGTCTGCCTGACTAGTCATAGTCATGGAACTGTGCAATATAGAAACAGGCCCTTCAGCCCACCACATCTATGCCAACCATCATGTTTATCTATACTATTCCCACTTCCCTGCATTAATTCGAGATCCACCTATGCCCTGTTCATTCAAGTACTAGTCCTATTGCCTCTTAAACATTCTTACACCACCTCCTCTAGAAGCTAATGTCAAATACCAAATACTCTCTTTTTAAAAATTAACTTCTTAGATAGAGTTGGTGACGCTGTACAGGCCAATCCACCATACAATGGATGTGTTGATGAACTCCAGCTATGCCATCAGCTTCCAAGAATGATGGAGAGACGCAGTCATCGAAGGCCTATGCTCCACTGAGGAGCTAAAGGCCCAAATAAGTAAGTCATGTGGTGTGTTTTCCTTCATTAGCTGGGGGATTGAGTTCAAGAGCCGCAAGATAATTTTACATCTCTATAAAATCCTGGTTAGACCACACTTGGAATATTCTGGTCACCTCATTATAGGAAGCTTTAGAGAGGGTGCAGAGGAGATTTATCGGGATGCTGCCTGGTTATAGACCATGCCTTATGAGGAATGGTTGAGCAGGCTAGGCTTTTCTCTTTGGAGTGAAGGAGGATGATAGAGCTGTGCAAGATGATTGTAGGCATAGATCGAGTGGAAAGCCAGATACATTTTCCTTGGGTGTAAATGGCTAATATGAAGGAAGAGAGTATAGGGGGATGTTAGAGGTAAGTTTTTTTTAAACACAGGGAGTGCTGAGTGTGTGGAATGCCCTGCCAGGGGTTCTGGTAGAGGCAGATACATTAGGGTCATTTAAGAAACTCTTAGATAGGCACATAGCTGATAGTAAAATGGAGGGCTTTGTGGGAGGGAAGGGTTAGATTGATCTGAGAGTAGGTTAAAAGGTCGGCAAAACATCATGGGACTCCACTGTGCTGTAATGTTTTACATCAATGTTTACACTTAGTGGTCACTGTACTTGTGCCTAGTAAGGTGCCCGCTGGATGTATGCTCGTGATCTTCTGCCACTGTGGCCCACCTGCTTCAAGGTTCAACACTGACAGATATTTGTATTAACGAGCAGGTGTACCTAATAAAGTGGCCACTGACTGTATATATCAGATCTGTTTTAAATCTTCTCCCACACCTTAAAACTCTGCCCTGTGATCATAGGAACTCTTACATTAATTATCCGACTCTAGCTGTGCCTTTCTGAATCTCCATTATGCCGTGTCCCAGCCTCCTCTGCTCCACTACAACAGTCAATCGATATCTTCCTCAGTTTAAGCTTTCCTTTCTCATCACAAGCTACGCTGCCAATATCTGAACTGTCCTCAAACTTCTTAACAATGCTTCCTTCACTTAAATGTACATCAGTCCTCTTTATATATTAACCATTTCCAATCACTACTGCTTTCTTTCTTTCTTTGAGAGAATGCAGGGTTGACATGCACTCGGTGGCCACTTTATTAGGTCAGTAATGCAAATATCTAATCAGCCAATCATGTGACAGCAACTCAATGCATTAAAGCATGTATTTACGGTGTAAGAGTTCAGTTGTTTTCAGACCAAACACCAAAATGAGGAAGAAATTTGATCTAAGGGTCTTTGACTGTAGAATGATTTCTGGTGCCAGACAGGGTGGTTTGAGTATCTCAAAAACTGCTAATATTCCAGGATTTTTATGGACCACAATCTCTCGAGTTTACGGAGAACAGTGTGAGAAACAAGTGGGCATCATTTCTATGGTGAAAATGCTTTGTTAGTGAGGGAGGTCAGAGGAGAATGGCCAGACTGGTTCAAACTGACAGGAAGGTTACAATAACTCACATAATCATGTGCTGTAACAGCGGTGTGCAGAACAGTATCTCTGAATGCACAACAGGCTGAACTAGCAGTGGATGGGCTACAGTACCGTGAGACCACAAGCATACACTCAGGCCACTTTATTAGGCACTGGAGGTGCTGAATAAGTCAGCCACTGAGTACCATCTAATTAGTTAACCCCCTTAGCGCCACACATAGTCAATATTCCACTGTAAATATTTTCACTTTGTGACTATAATACATTACCTCAAATAGAGCTGTTCCCAAGGCAAATACACCAAACAGAGAAAGGTTTTTCCTCAGAAAGTTCCGTAACAAGTTATTGCAACTCTGGAAGAAACAGAAAATATTATTTTCAATTGTTTGGCTTCATTTCCTTGCCCTCTTTCTCCTCCCTTAAAAGATATCAAAATACAGAAATCCTACAACTGGGAACATTGCAGAAGGTGTATGATAGGGAAGCATTTCCAATCGCCTGCTTCTGGCAGCGTTCCCATTGTCAGGAACAGGGAACTGGGATGGAAAGCACATGTGAACTGCGAGCAATACCAATGTACCAGCTACTCTTGCCCAGAGCGTGCCAACCAGCTGTAGACCACTTGCATTCTTGATGGTTTAATTAAAACAAAACAGGACCTATTGACAGACGCTGGCTGAGATAGGTTTTTGAGGAGAACTTCTGCCGAGATTTCAGGAATCCTAGAACTCTTGCCAAGCTCTATGTCTCCCAGGGATTTCAGGATGGTTGATGAAACTACACAGAGACCCTCTCCCCACTGGAATTAAGTTAACACTGGGCAAAAACTGGGCTCATCCCAGAAAGAGGATCATCTTTCAGCTTTGCCGCATTTCTACTCTTTCAAGAGGAACATTAACATGGATCTCCTTAAGATCTGAATCGGTTGCTTCTTGTCAAAGATATTTACTTCGTTCAGTGGCTGATTGCCAGGTCAGTGTTAGAACTGTGGCATTCATCATAGTTCCGATTGATTCTGCCTTTTGTTCACAAAACCCATGATCTGGTGAGATGAGCACTACAGTTAGCCCGTTGCCTCCTTCCTGAAAGAGGCTCCGCACACCTCCTGTAGCACTGGCTCAAGATGATGCTCTTGCCTCTGAGTCACATGGTGGGTTTCAACTGCAGTGTCGGACCGAGGGGATTCTTGCTGCCAGCATGTTTTGAACGAGACTTTAAGTAATGAAGTTCTGTGCTGGTGAATGCAAGAATCAAATGGGTTTAGTCTAGAATGCCCCACTTGTTCCCTGGTCTACAATTATCATTCACTAACAGCAAGAACTAGGTTAACTTGTCAAGATTTCATTCTGGTTTTGTGCATCCTCTGTGTGAAAATAGACTGCCTTGTTTAAGCCTCACTTTAAATAGTAAAATACTGAAGGGATCAATGAGGCCATCAAATGGTTTGATGATTTCAAGTTTTGTTTTTATCCTTTTTGTTTTTTTTCTTAGTTTGGATGAACTCCGCTAACCTACAGATTATGGGACTGAGTTGGAAACTTCCACTCCTATGTTGAACAAGGCTGATTTTCACCCTTGGCTTAGTTTGGAGGCAGAAGATCGTGGGTTCAATCGACAGCAGAAACTCTGGGGTTGCACATTAGTGCAGGTTCCTACACAGTTCCAGTGTCATAGGTTCACAGCTGACCTGTTGGTATGGACATCGTACATTTTCTTTTTAATCAGGTGTTTCCTTTGGTTTCCGCCCACATAGGTTGATTAACTATTATAAACAGCCTCTGGCGTAGATGGGTCTTCAAATAAGAGAATATAAACTCAAGAAATCCTGCAGATCACAAACAAGAGGAAATCTGCAGATGCTGAAAATCCAGAGTAAAACACACAAAATAGTGGAGGACCTCAGCAGTTCAGGCAACATCTAAGGACAGGAATAAATAGTCAATGTTTGGGGCTGAGACTGTTAAAAGTAGTCGATGATTCGGGCCAAAACCCTTCAGCAGGATAAATGAATGGAAAGCAGTGGGATCCTGTGACCGATGGGGATGGTCTGATCTAGCACAGACATCTGATGTATGGGTGGAGGATGCATACCATACAAAGATCACTGTCAAGGAAAGCAATATCCATCATCAATGGCCCCCACCATCCAGGTCTTGCTCTCTTCTTGTGGCTGCCATCAGGAAGAAGGTAAATGAGCCTCCCCACCAGGTTCAGAAACAGTTATTACCCCTCTACTATTGAGTTCTTGAACCAAAGGGGGTAACT
Organism: Hemitrygon akajei; assembly: GCF_048418815.1. NCBI lineage: Eukaryota > Metazoa > Chordata > Chondrichthyes > Myliobatiformes > Dasyatidae > Hemitrygon > Hemitrygon akajei. The sequence continues at coordinate 70,018,392 of NC_133139.1, forward strand.
TCACTCACCTCCACACTGAACTGTTCCCACAACCCGTGGATTCCTCATCTCATGTTCTCAATATTTATAGTTTTTTTTTCCTTTCTCTGTTTGCAGAGCTTCGTGTCTTTTGCACGTTGATTGTTTGTTCACCTTTGTTGGTGTAGTTTTTTTATTGATTCTATTGTGTTTCCTTGTATTTACTGTGAACGCCCACAAGAAACCAAATCCCAGGGTTGTATATGTGACATATATATACTTCAATAATAAATCAACTTTGTGCTTCGAACTTTGAAGGGTCTCTGTCCAAAATGTCGACTGTTTATTCATTTTCATAGATGCTGCCTGACCTGCTGAGTTCCTCCAGCATTTTATGCTTGCTCCTCTGGATTTACAGCAACTGCATACTCTCTTTTGTTTCTAATTCTTAAAATAGTGATATGATTGATGATAATGCCTCTGCTTTTCATTGCTTTAACCAAAGGCCTTTAAAAGAGTATGACAGATTCCTTGAAGATTTAGATTCAGTGGATACAAGTTGGGCCATCAGTTAATTGGGACGTTAATTGGGGCAGCCATTTATTTGGGACAACTCTTAAAGAACAAGAAGTAATCAAGAAAATAGCTGGGATTCCCCTTATTCGGGACATTGTACCGCTTTAATCGGGACCAGAGAACGTTGCCGCAAGGTTTCTAACTTGTGCCAGTCATGTGCATTCAGGTGACTGTCAGGCACTACACCGTGCTTAGAACAAAGAGTTTTTAAATACCATCAGTTGTGTGCACTTGTGTTCAAAAAGCAACGATGTTTGTCACTGATAGTTGGCAAGAAATAAATAGTAAGACAACACAGAACTGTCTTGCTCACTAAGATTGCAAGCATTCAGGCTTGGAGATGCCAGAAACAGACAAGGGTGAAAATGAAATGATTTCACCACTTCAACAAGTTAGAAACTACGAAGAATTTGAAGGTATCGACAATCACCTTGAATGATACAATGAAGATGAAGACTTGGAGGATGCAATTATCAAGTGCACAGTATGAAGGCAGTCTATTATCTACACTAGGTGTCTATGCTGATTTTGTTCATTTACAGTCAAAAGAACACAGCAACATCCACTGGATGAATTCCTCGTCAATAACACAGTATTATAGCACTGTAGTAATATCAGTAGTGTTCTAATTTGTTCTGCATTTAATTACACAACTTGTTACTCAGTTAAATGGTGGTTTAACTTTTTTTATACCTTTTTAACTACTATGAACCTTAAGCTAATTGGAGGCAGCCGCTCAATTGGGCCAAAATGCACTGTTCCCATGCGACCTAATTAATATGAATCCACAGTATCCAGAGATTTCTAAAGGGTTAAAAATGTATACAGTACCTGCACACCATGAGGTATTATGCAAGGACCAGAACTGAAGCAGCATGTTTCGGGATAAGTTTTTGTAGTGTTGATGAAATATGAGTTTACAAAATCGATATTGCCCATGATTCCACAACATCTGAACTGGAAGGGAGAAACATTTGAATAATTAGCTTATTTAAAGATATTTGTAGTGTTTGAATTTTCATTCATCATAAATTGGAGGACTCCTTCATCGAGCAGTTCTGTTCCAACCAGCACCAGCGGACCTTCCCAGTGGCCAGACATTTTAATTCCGGTTCCCATTCCCATTCTGACAATGTCGGCCCACGACCTCCTTTTGTGCCAAGAAGAAGCCAACCTCAGGGTGGAGGAGCAACATCTTGTTTTCTGGCTGGGTAGCCTTCAACCTGATGGCATGAATATTGATTTCTCTGCCCTGTTAAAAAAAAATTCCCCCCCCCACCCCTCTTCCTCTATTCCTCACTCTGACCTTTTAATTCTTCTCACCTGCTTATCACTTCTCCGTGGGTCCTCTCCCCACCATCCTTCCCTCCCTCCTACAGTCCTCTCGCCTCTCTTAACAGATTCCTACATCTCTAGCCCTTGACTTTTCCCACCACCTGGCTTCACCTATCAACCTTCTATCTAGCTTCCATCCCGACCCTGAACCTTCTTACTCTGGCATCTTCCCCTTCCTTCTCAGTCCTGAAGAAGGGTCTCAGCCCGAAATGTCCACTGTTTATTCATTTCCCTAGATTCTGCCTGACCTAGTGAGTGCCTGCAGCATTTTTGTCTGCACTGCTTCATTTTCTGTTATCTAAGATTTCTAAAGAAGCTGAGAGAGTTGGGAGTGAAAATCATGCATTATTTGTTCTCGGTCAGAATCAGTATTAACGCCACTGACATACGTTGTGTAATTTGTTGGTTTTGGGACAAGAACAATGCACAATACAGAAAGGTACTATAAATTACTGTATATATATATTATTTCTGTAATCACATGTCCAATGCATATCTATTGTACCAGGACGTGACCTCCTCATTCTCATCCCTGGGCATTGCCTTCTTGTGATTAGCTAAAGGAAGTGGGACGTATTTATGTTTTAGAAATTATGTTTTAACATAACATGACTAAAAAAGAAACCAGCTGGAACTATTTTTCCCCTGAAAGTTGCAAGTGACAGGCTAAAGAATGTGTTAGGGAACTCTGACTTTGACCAAGGCTCCAGAGATCTGTGAAAGTCACTTAGGGCTCCAGAAAGCTGAGCATGAGCTCCAGGTCAATGTAAAGCATTAGGAAAGCACTTACATTGAACACAACTGTTCCAGAAAGTCAGTACCTGCATTGAGTATTTTCTTTTTCTCATCTTGGAGTAATCTCCGACTTCATTCCTCTTTTCCTACTTAGTCATCATCAGACCTCCTTCTTGTCATTCACGAGCACTGTCCAGCCTCTGAGTCAGCATCACCATCACTCAGATTCCCCTCGTCTCCACCCTCTCCTCTTCCTTGTTCTCCTCATTACCCCGGAAGCTGAAAGCTTGTTTTATTCCAAACTTGCCACATTATAGGAAGGATATGAAAGCATTTGGGTGGTGCAGAGATTTGCCAGGATGCTGCCTGGATTAGAGGGCATGTCTTAGGAGGATAAGTTGAGGAGCTAGGACTTTCCTCTTAGGTGTGAAGGAGGATGAGGAGTGACCTGCTAGAGGTGTACAAGATGATAAAAGGAATAGATTAAGTGGATAGCCAGAGACTTTTACGCTAGGGCAGAAATGGCTAATACGAGGGGGCATAATTTTATGGTGATTGGAGGAAAGTATGAGCAGGGAGGGAGGGGGAGGGACATCAGGGGTAGGGTTTTTAGACAGAGAATGGTGGGTGCATAGAATGCCCTGTCAGGAGTAGTGGTAGAAGCTGATTCTGTACATTAGGGTAGGGGTACCCAGCCTGGAGTCCACAGACCCCTCGGTTACTGGTAAGGGCCCATAGTACAGAAAAGGTTGGGAACCCCTGCATTAGGAATATTTAAAAGATCCTTAGATAGAAACATGATTGATAGAAAAATGGAGGGCTATGTGGAAGGGAAGGGTTAGTTTGATCTTAAAGTAGATTAAGATGTTGGCACAACATCATGGGCCAAAGGGCCTGTACTGTGCTGTCATTTCTATTATCTATGTTCTGATGAAAGGTGTCCGATCCGATTTTGGTTCTCCTCCACAGAGAATTTCCAGCATGTGCTGCATTTATTTTTGTTTCTCAGGTGGCTTACTGGGTTTCGTCCATTCACATCCAAGTGAGGGCCTTTACTTTGTAAACCATGATCAACTGAAGAGTAATGCTGTGGTTGATGAAGCTCTTTCATGATGCAACTATCTGCGTGTTCTTGTGGACAGGGCAACTCATATTTCCGTGGTGAAAATTTCTGCCCAACAAAATATACAAAAAAACAAAACTCACTTTGATAACTCTAGGAGCCTAACTAGGCTACTGCGGATGCTGAAAATCTGAAATACAAAGTGCCCCCACCAAGCCAGGACTTCTCATTATTACCATCAAGGAGGAGGTACAGGAGCCTGAAGACACACTCTCCATGTTTCAGGAACAGCTCCCTCCCTTCCGCTATCAGATTTCTGCCCTATTTATTTATCTTTATAAATATACATTTCTTAACATGATTTATAGTACATTTCATGTAGTGCACTGTACAACCGTCCTGAAGAAAATCTCATGACATATATTAGTGATTCTGAAGGGAATATAAAACGCTCTGGGCTCAGCACTTAATTATTTACTTACAGATGTTCAGCATCTCCAGTCTGGTATTTTAAATCTGCAGAATTCACACTCTTCTTCTCACCTTGTGATTAGAGAGCTCTCCATTCTCCTGTGTACGCCTGCCCCCCTTTCACCGAAGCTTCAAACACCTTTCACACAATTGTACTCAATCTCTCCTGGACTCTGCCCTCTCACTGATCACCTTTGCCCTTCAACCCTTCCTCTGTGTTTTATATTTTACTAAAGTTGCAATTTTCCCAGTTCAAATGACCTGAAAATTTGGATTCCCCTCCACTCACAAGATGGACTCTTGACCTAACAATCTACCTTGCACTTTATTGCCAAACTGAACTGCATTTCTCTGGAGCCATTACACTTTATTCTGCTTTGTTATAGTTTCACCTCATTCTACCTCAGAATCCTGTGTAATGAATCGATCGGTATGAACATTATGCAAGGCAAGCTTTTCACTCTATCTTGGGGCATGTGACAATAATAAACCGATACCAAAACCTATACCAAAGAGTAACCCCAGAATTTGCTAGCTTTTGTTCTCTATCAGTTTTCCAATATCTGCAGTGTTTTACTGTTAGCAATTTTAAGAAAATATGTGTCTCACTACTTACCTTTCCCATCAGACTATCAAATGTGTCAGTTAACTCCTTATCTCTACCGTAATCATTTTTAATGAACTTCTGTAACCAATTTTGAATATGGTCCATTAACATTTCAGACTGGAAAACAGAGTGATAAAGAATCAAGTGAAAAGTTGAACCTGTGAACATAAGGAATTTCTCAAAACCTCTCAGAGGTATATTTATAGGAAGCCCCTGCATTATACACCCAGCGGTCATTTCATTAAGTACACCTGTACACCTGCTCATTAATGCAAATACCTGATCGGCAAATCAGACGGTAGCAACTCAATGCATAAAAGAATGCAGACCAAACATCAGAAAGGGGAAAGAAATGGGATCTAATTGGCTTTGACCGTGGAATGTTTGTTTGTGCTAGATGGGGCGGTTTGAGTATCTCAGAAACTGCCTATTGCCTGGGATTTTCACGCACAACAGTGTCTAGAATTCATAGAGAATATGGAACAAAAAACAGAAAAAACATCCAGTGGAGTTCTGTGGGCAAAAATACACTGCTAAAGCAAGAGGTCAGTGGAGAGTGGCCAGACGGGTTCAAGAAGACAGGAAGGTAGCAGTAACTCGGATAACCACACGTTACGACAGGAGTGTGTAGATGAGCATCGCTGAATGCACAACACATCGAAACTTGAAGTGAACAGCCTACAGCAGCAGATGGCCATGAACATACACACAGTGGTCACTGTATTACGTACAGGAGGTACCAAGTAAATCGACAACTGAGTGTAGATTTAATCTCAGCATTCTGCTTGTTGGCCATTTAATTGAGGCTTATTCCACAAAATATCATAGTCACGGATGTAATCTACAACTTCAGCTACTACAACCGAGTTTCTGATACTTCATGTTGTTTATTTTTATCTGTTAGTATCCTTTGTGATATAGTTCACTGATAAAATGTCACAATTAAATCAGTTTCGGTCATGTGCTTTGGGTAGCGGCGTGTCCTGCCTGATCCGATAACCGTCCCCTCTTTTGAGGTTACATCCAAGGCCCCAGCCCCTGGAGAATGAGTGTCTGGTATCAGCAGGTGTATTGAGGGGGTTTCCAGGGGTGATGGGACCATCAGGGACTTAAGAGTGTTGTTGTAATGGTATTGCTTTATGTAGTCTTGAGTATCGTATCAACACACACAAAATGCCGGAGGAACTCAGCAGGCCAGGCAGCATCTATGGAAAAGAGTACAGTCGATGCTTCAGACCGAGACTCTTCAACAAGACTGGAGAAAAAAAGATGAGGAGTAGATTTAAAATGTGGGGGAAGGGGAGGGAGAAACACAAGTGGTAGGTGCAACCAGGAAGGGGAGGGATGAAGTAAAGAGCTGGGAAGTTGATCGGTGAGAGAGATACAGGGCTGGAGGAGGGGTGATCTAATAGGAAAGGACAGAAGGCCATGGAAGAAAGAAAAGAGGGGAAGGAGAACCGGAGAGAGAGGAGATTGGGTATTGTATAAATGTCACTGTGATATTGTAGACATTGAATAAACTTTGTAAACCCATAGATTCACAGAGAAAATCCTAAGATTAGGATCCATATGAACTAAACCATAGAAAATATATTAATGAGATCTGAATTTCAAAATCTAGAATTAAGGAATACAAAATACTCCATGCTATCACAGAAATTGTTTGAGATTAAATTGTAAGCTGAATTTGCAAAATAATTTAGTCTGTTGATAAGGTTTATCAAGTACTGTATATAGAGTCACAGAGTCACAGAGAAAGCGAGCTTGGAATCAGGTGAATCGGACCCTTTTGGCCCTCTCTGTCCATCACATCTGTCAACCACTGACTGACTTTAAATCCTTTTCTCATTCTCCACATGTTCTCGTGAACTACCCGTTCCGTTCACTACACACACACACACACACACACACACACACACACACACACACACACACACACACACACACACACACACACACACACACACACACACACACACACACACACACACACACACACACACACACACACACACACACACACACACACACACACACACACACACACACACACACTTTGGGATGTGGGAGAAAACCAAAGCACCTGGAAGGTAAATGTTCACAAGGAGAGCATGCAATTTCCACACAGGCATTTCCCACCATCGCCTGTAAGGAGTTTGTACATTCTCCTCGTGATAGCATAGGGTTCCTCCCACATTCCAAAGTCATATGGGTTAGTGCATTAGTTGGTCACACGGGTGTAATTTGGCAATGGGCTCGATGGTCCTGTCATCATGCTGTATCTCTAAAAATAAACAAACAAACAAATGAATAAATAAAAGGTCAGGGTTGAGCCTGGATCTCAGATACAGCTCTGAGTGTGCCTATGTTGCCCAGAGAACAACAGCATGGTTTTGTTTTTTGGCCAACTGTCATCACTCTTCCCTTGCCTCCTTTTCCAAATGCACTTACACCTGAGGAATCCTCTCCCTTGCTCACCAGTAATCAAATATAAGAATCGTTCAGAATTACCGGTAAATGTTTATTCCTGAGTGAATACTGACCCGGATTATTAGTTGGTTTATCCATACCAGATTATAGCTGCTCGTATCTGACAGGTTTGCATTTACAAGAAGAAAGCAAGTTGAAATCCCTTCCCTTCACCTCTGCACCAAAGGCGACGGAAATTGCTTAAATGTTAGCTTCAGTAAGAACAGCTAACTCAACGTACACTGTCAGACAAATTTCAGTACATTGAAGCCACAACACCCCTGTGGGATTTCTCATTCAAACTTTACCTGCATCGCCGAATCTGATCAACCTGTCCACCCATCCTCCAGCTATCACCTTAGTAATTACACTGCACTGTAAGCACCTAAAATAACGCTGTTTATATTAGAAATAATTGCTGGTATTTATGTATTTATTCCATATCTGTACTTTATCCTCTAAATTTATTTTATATAATTCTTTCTTCTTTATCCTTGTTGAATTTTGTTTTTTCTTGGATGTCACACCACAGCAAGTTCCAAACACGTGTAACTGTACGTACATGGCAGGCATGAGCTGATTCTTGATCCATTATCCTTAAATAGATTTATTTTCCTGTCAGATATCACTTCCATATCAGAGAATCATTCACTTCAAAGACCCTTACCAGGCTCGAAAACAACACGAAAATCACACCAGCCACAAGCTGAGCCAGGAAGATCACGAGCATGACCAAGAAGAACTGGAGGGAGAAATAGCAAAAAATCAGCAATTCTGTTTGCGGTTCTAACGGTATCTTATGAATTCAAAGTACTTCCAAGTAACAAGTTTGTACATTTTGTAAGAAAGAAACAGATTTTAATTCAAGGTGCGTGTATCTGTCACAGTCGCAGCTTTAACAGGATCCTGCACTGAACACCCAGAAAGTAGGTGGAAGGCCAATCCGGCACTTACCTCTACCTCCTCCCTCTCCAAAGCCTACACAACAGCAGCAATTTACCTACCAACTCAAGCACGCTGTGTTTTATTCTATTTATCTTATTTTGGGATACAGCTCCGTGCCGACTCAATACACCCATGTGACTAATTAACGGAATAGAGTTTGGAATGTGGGAGGGAAACGGAACGCCTGGAGGAAATGCACATGGTCACGGGGAGAACGTACAAAACGATTTACAGATAGCGACAGAATTGAACCCAGGTCAGCTGTAATAGGATTATGCTTACCACTATACTCCCACGCTGCTATGGTTTTGGCTTTCTTTAAGAACTATACAATGTACTTATTTCTGACCTGACTTACATTATTCTGAAGTGATTACAGTAATACAGTGGACCATGAAGACACATAACGTTTCCAGATATTTTCTCTTCTCCCCTCTGGTATCAGGCACAAGATGCAAAAGCCAGAAGCACATAACACCAAACTCAAGGACAGTTTCAATCCCAAAGCTAACCAGGCTCTTGAATGGAGCTCTTGTATGATACGATGGACTGTTGGCCTCACAATCCATCTTGTTCTGATAAGGTAAACTTTATCATTTTCCTGTGCTGCTCTTTTTTTTCTTCAACTTTACACTTTATTCTCCATTGTTATTTTTTCATCTTTTTCTCGGCCAATGCACTGTGTCATGGTATAAACAGTGTGCAAGACAAGATTTTCACTGTTAGTGCATGTTAGACCAATGCCAATACCAACCAATTCAACCAAAGTTCAAAGTATATTTGTTATCTAAGTTCATTTATGTCACCATATGTCACTGAGATTCATTTTCTTGTGGACATTCATAGACAATGCAAATAAACACAACAGAATCAGTGAAACAAAGGTGGATGAGTGACTAGTGTGCAAAAGACGACAGACTGTGCAAGCACAAAAATGAATTAAAATAGCAAAGTAATAATATGTAATAATTGAATATTAAGGACATGAGATTGCAGAGTCCTTGAAAGTAAACCCGTAGGTTGTGGAATTAGTTCATTGTTGAGGTGAGTGAAGTTATCTATTCCAATCCAGGAATCTGATGGCTGAGGGGTAATGACTGTTCCTGAACTTGTAAGGTTTCACTGCTAATGTAATGGCCTCTCTGTAGTGGTTCACTGCTGAGGTAATGGTTCCTCTGTAGCAGCAATGTTTGGGTTATGACTCGTGATAACGGGGCTTTGGGATGTGCGCCATCCAATGAGAGGCATGCTGTTCTTTCTTGTGGGTCTGGGAGCAGGGACTTCGTGGTCTTCTGTCGGGGAGAGATCGGGGAGGAGTTGCAAATGGAGAGAGTTGGTAGACCGCCGGATGGAGTGGACTTGGAGTGAGGGTCCGAGGGTCAACTACACTCAGAGGAGGTCGATGGGGAACAAATGAACGGAACTGTGAGCTCCAACCTTTGCGCATTAGACTGTTTCATGAGAATGGGCCTCATCTTTTTTGTCGTTTTCTTTACCAACCATATAGTCAAATTAAGAATTATAAAGATCAATCGTTTAATCACATATCATGCATTGTCTGTTATTTCGGGGTACTGATTTGTAATGGGGAACACATCATGCAGCATTCACACAAACAAGATTTCTTAAGTTTGGTCAGGCCGGAGGCTACTTTTCCCTAGATTAAGCCGCTAGCTGAACTGAGAGCTACCCAAGAAAAGATGCATCAGAGAACGCTATACTCACCGTCAGCAACATGTACTTGTTTTCTTTCCGTGCCCCGTAACACGCCAGGAAGCCAATGATGATTAACAGCGACCCTGTTAAAATGCAGAGGTACGATACATTCTCTACCACCTTCAGGGGCATTGCTATGTTCCACAGGATTACAAATAAGTATTCAGCATCCACTTTAATCCAGACTCCCATTCCAAATAAGGCAGTTCCTCCCAACTGGAAAAGACAAAATCTTTACCACTGAAAAAGATTTTTTACACGAGTATTCGTTTCTAGCTTAGAGAGATCATTCACATCGTGAGGAAAGACTTGCATTTACAGTTTGATTTTCGTAATGCCTCCAAATACACTTTGGAGCCAATGGAGAGACATGTGAGAAATGTAGCAGCCATTTTGTGCACAGGGTGATCTCACACCAACAGTAATAGTTGGATATCGAATGAGGGATGCACATTGGCTGTGGGGATAAGGATCCCCACACTGGGAGTAATTTGCCTTCTCTTTTTCTTTAAAGCTGTCACATGGAGTTCTTCAAATTCACCTGGGAGGGTGGACTGAGCTCGTGTTTGACACAGTTGACAGAGCCGCTCCTCCTCAGTGCTGCACTGAAGAGTCAAGCTCAATGACTTAGAAACAAATAAAAGATATTCCATTCAAATCAAATCTACAAATAGATTTATGCCAAACTCTGAGGAATTTTGGCAGTGGAAGTGCTTAAATATGTTTCCCTCATGGGAAATCCAGCATTAGGGTTATTATCTCCCAATAGGGGACCATCAATTAACAATGGAAAGGAGGATGAATTCCGTCTACCTGATCATGATTCCCTCTACCACGGACAGTGTGGAGGCATTGGGAAATCAGAACCAAGCACGCTAAATTTGCTGTAAGGAGCTAAATTGTAATCAATCTGCTGGTTGAAATATCGAGGTAGCAGTCCGTAGTAATGTGCTGGTGAATTACATTCCATCATGAATACCTGATCTTTTAGGACACGTTAGATCCTGATGCTTCTGCAGTCCAAGGTCTCTTCGGAAGGCAAGAATGAGGCATAAAACTAATTCCTAAATAATTTTGGTGTGCTGAGCAAAGAGCAAAGCGTAACAAGAAGAAGCAGCATCAAGAAAATAAAGACAAGGCGGATGAAAATGCAGTTATGGTCACCTCATGCTCCAATCAGAGACAACAAAATTTCCAGTGACAACAATTAACCCATCAAATTGCCTGGCTTGGGTGACAGGAAACTAAAAAGCTTCTAGAAAAACTGTGCCATAATTACTGGAAAATTCACTGAACTGTTCCATGTATATAGGTGATTATAAAAAAAATTACAAGTAAGCTTCGGAAAGTTAACCTACAAGGAAAAAGCAAAAAAAAAAAATTCTACATGCTAATCTTGACAGCGGGCTCCCTCTCAATCCTGTTGCTTTCAGTTGGAATAGCTGTAGGATTAGACCGCTCAGACGTTTAACAGGATAACGTTCCACGGCCCTGCTTGCTTTCCATAGACCAGGACTACTTTACGGCCCTCTGACCTCTGACCTGTCAGCCTGACTCTGGAACATAACCAATGCCTACACAACTCTCTACTGTAGACACAATCATGACCAGGGAGATGGAATTCATCCTCCTCTCCATCATTAATGGATGGTATCTTATTGGGAGATAATGCCCCTAATGCTGGATTTCCTGTGAGGGAAACAAGTTTAAAGGGCACTTTTCTTGCTGAGTTTTCTCAGAATTTTCAGGAAGATTATGCTTAGTATCGACTCACTTTGCATAGCTTACTGTACAACTGGGCATCAGACCACTTTGTCCCTCTTTCAGCCTATCAATAATGTTGCACCAATCTGTAGCACAAGAACTTCAAGTAAAATATTCATTGATATACTTACAAAGGTGATGCAATTGAAAGAGAATATTAATATCTTCATTGCTGAATATAAAACCATCGCTTTCTTTGTGTGTTGTGTTATCTGATAGCAAAAGAAAGTAAAGTTGATTTTATTCTATATATTTATTTTGAAAAGAGAATTCATTCTTTACTATCCTCTTCAATAGAGCAGGCAAGAATGATTCATTCCAGTGATCTCCGCCTCAGAATTCTTTGGTGACCTTATTGCTGGGGGATATGTTAAGGATGTAGCTTTAATGACCAGATTTCTAGCAAGTTAGGAGATAAAAGAGATTCTGCAGATTGGAGCAATGCACGCACACAGCTGGAGGAACTCAGTACATCAGGCAGCATTTATGGAGGGAAATGAATAATTGAGGGTTCAGCCAAGACTCTTCAGTCAGGACCTGATGAATGGTCTCAGTACAAAACATTGACTTAACTTCCCTCCACGGATGCTGCCTGATGCCTTAAGCATTTTGTGTGTATTGCGCTGACAAGTAAGTTGTACTGATGAAATAAAAATGCCTGACGATAATTATACCATTAGCTGTAATTATAAACACGAATAACATCCTAAATCAAGGAGGGACAGCATTTTGAGTTAATTAATGCTTAAATCACATTTACTTATAATGTAGCAACAGCTATTTTGTGCACAGGAATTTCAGACCAGACAAATGACTGGATATTGCTTGACAGGTACAATGCAAATAGTTGTTATTATAAATACACTCAGAGTACCTCCTGTATCTAGTAAAGTGGCCACTGAGTGTATGCTTATGGTCTTCTGCTGTTGCTGTAACCACCTGCTTGAAGGTTCTTCATTCTGTGCTTTCATAAATGGTCTTCTGCACACCCCGTTCGAAAGTGTGGTTATTCGAGTTATTTTTGGCTTCTCGTAAGCTCAAATCAGTCTGGTCATTCTCCTCCGACCTCTCTCATCAAGGCCTTTTTGCCCACAGATATGTCATTCACAGGATGTTTTACATGTTTCGCACACCATTCTCTGTAAACTTTAGAGACCATTGTGTGTGAAAATCCCAGGAGGCTTGCAGTTTCTGAGTTCCTCAAACCACCCCGTCTGGCACTAACAATCATTCCACAGCCAAAGTCATTTAGATCGCATTCCTTCCCCATTCTGATGTCTGGTCTGAACAACTGAACCTCTTGACCATGTCTACATGAGTTGCTGTTATATAATTGGCCGATTAGATAATTGCATTAACGAGCAGGTATACAGGTGCCCTAATAAAGTTGCTACTGTGTGTACTTCTAAGGCATTCTATGAGATATGGACCACTAGCTTTATGTATACACATACGTGGAATGAGTGGGAATGTTGACCTCTGGAATCCGGAGGACAAATAAATGTTGGAGAAACTTAATACTTCAGGCAGCATCTCTGGAGATAAATGGATGGTGAGTGTTTGGGTGAAGACCATTCATCTGGAATATTAAGGTACCACATTTGCATGAGTTAAACATTTATCATTGATACAATCTAATGAAAGACATTAATATTCTTCTTCTCTCTCCATAGATGCTATCTGACCTATTGACCAATTGTTGATGTCACAATAGTAACCTTGTACTCAATGTCAGTAAGACCAAGGAATTGATTTTGGACGTTGGGAAGGGCAAGTAGGGAGAACACTCGTCAGTCCTCATTGAGGGGTCAGCAGTAGAAGGGGTGACCAGCTTCTCTGTGAGTCAGCTTCTCTCAGGATCTATACTAGGCCCAATATATTGGTGCAATTATGAAGAGGGCACATCAACAGCCATATTTCATTAGGATTTTGAGGAGATCTGGTATGCCACCAAAGACTCCAGCAAAATTTCTACAGATGTACCTTTGAAGGCATTCTGACTGGTTGCATACCCAGCTGGGATGGATACACCAAGGCACAGGACTGGCAAAAGTTGTAGAGGGTAAAAGAATCAGTGATCTCCATCATGGGCACCATCCTCCCCAGCATTTGAGGACATCTCCTCAGTAAGGTGTCCTCCATCATTAAGGACCCTCATCATCCAGTACATGCCCTCTTCTTATTACTACCATCAGGGAGGAGGCACAGAAGATACACACTCACCAATTTAAGAACAGCTACTTTTCCTCCACAATGAGGTTTTTGAACAGCCCATGAATCCATGAACATTACTTCAGTATTTTGTGCTACTTATGTATTTATTTATATTTCTTAACGCATGTCACTATTATATATATTACGTGACCCGCTGCCACAAAACACAGATTTCACTACTTATATCAGTAATAATAAATCTGATTCTGATCTTGAGTATTTCCAGTATTTTCTGCATTCAATACTTCCGGCATTTTTGCTTTGTTCTCAGAAGAATTAGCAAATTGTGTTTTGTGGTAAGATTCGATGCACTTTGGGAAAAAAAGGTCGAGTGTTAACCGGAATGGTTCCAGTGTTGAGGGATGCTAAAAGATGGTGTTCACCTCAAAACAAGGATGACTGAGATGGGATTGAAGAATGTTTAGGTTCCTGGTTTAAAGAGGGGAAAGAGAGGGAAGTTAATCATGTTGGCAGGTAATTCAAGGACAGGAGATATAAATGATAAAGCTCAAAGTACATTTATAATCAAATTATGTATACAATATACAACCTTGAGATTCATCTCCTTACAGGCAGCCACAGAACAAAAAAACCAACAGAACCCAATTAAAAAAGACCAACAAACAGCTAGAATCAGAATCAGAATCAGGTTTAATATCACAGGCATAGGTCGTGAAATTTGTTAAGCTAGCGGCAACAGTGCAATACAATACATTATATATATATATATATATAAAATAAAAAATAAATAAGTTACTGTAACTATATATATATATATTAAGGAGTTAAGTTGAAATAGTAATGCAAGAACAAAAATAATAAAGAAGTGAGGTAGTGTTCACGGGTTCAATGTCCATTAGGAATGCTCACATAGAGAAAAGAAATACAAATCATACAAGCAACAGTATTCAGAGCAAAGGTGAGTCCATAGACATGTCACCATATACTACCTTGAGATTCATTTTCTTGCAGGAATTTACAGGAATGTAAAGAAATTTAATAGAATTTATAAAGAACTCTACATGAACAAAGACGGGCAAACAACCAATTTGTAAAAGAAGACGAATTGTGAAAATGCAGTAATACTGAGAAGGTTGTCACTCTGAAGTGGACAATCACTCGAGAGGGAACTAATCGGGACTACAGGGATTCCTCTGTGGGCATAGACTCAACAGGCAGAACAACATTGTTCTGCAGTGTGCCTGTTCCCATGTCACCTCATAAAACAGAAGGAGGACATTTGGCTTATCAAATTTGTGCTGGCTCATCGAACAATCCAATCACCTCACTAATTTTCCATGTAACTTGGTCTCCTCACAGTCCTACCAATTTCCCCCCAGCTTCTATGGACTATCTAGAGCAGCCAAATGACCTGCCCATCTTTGGGAGAACTGGGGAAACCAGACAGTCGCAGGAAGAACATGCGAATTCCACACAGGCAGTACCAGAGTCACTGAAATTGTAAGGCAGGAGATCTGCTGAACGTGCCAGTGCACTTTCCCTTGAACCAACACAGAACAAACCTCATCTCAGGGACATCAGACACAAAGTTAATGGGTTACTTGCTTGAGGAAGTAATTGTTGTAATTCATAATGAATAGAACCCTAATAAATGATGATCGAAATAAAGTTACACCATTTTAAATAGTTAACTAAAGAACATTTTTGCTAAGATCCATGTTACTATGATCTTGCTTTCCTGCTAAATTACTTCCAATAAACCGAGCCAAAGTTTCAGATTAATGCTTTGGTAGAATCTATATCCCTGTCTGGAGCAGGTCCTGTAACCAGTGTACTACATCTGAGTTCATGATTACTTATTAAAAACATTGTAAATTTTGAGAGTGTTGGAAGCAGAGTTGATGATAGAATCTAAGTGGCTTCGAGACGAGCATTAAATTGCTCAGACTTTGAAGGCTCTGGGCCGAGTGCTGGAAGATGCAATGAATACAATGTGTGCCCACAGATCAGCATGTATACCATAGGCTGACTGGCCCATTTCCACACTGACTCTGTGACCCTAAAAACAGAAAAGGTTGGAAACATCCGATGTGTCAGGCAGCACTTGGGGAAAAAGAAACAGTTGAGGTTTCAGCATCTTCTGCCACTTCTTTGTACTTTTTATCAAGAAATATTTGTCATAACTTCTTGTTTATCCTTTTAAAGAAGTTCCATGTTGTTTATAATTGGAGGAATTATTAATTTATGTTAATTACACATGGGTCCCTTATTTGTTTCTGCCTATAATCACAGGGGTATCTAGATCCAATTTAAAATGAACTAACTGTAGAGTGTTTTGCATTACTTACAGCCACAATGTTGATGAACTTGATCCCAGAGGGTATAATACTCAGCTTTACTGAAAGATGTGGAATTTATGGTCCATTTCTCTATAGCAATAATTATTTAAAACAGGTCTGATAACTTGATACGGTAAATCATTTTTTCAACTTGCAAGGAATTTTATGCAAACATCTCCTTAAACTTTCCAGATAAATGAAAGGACACCTGAGCATAGCTGTTTACTTTATTCCATGTGCTTTGACACTTGGATTTATGGGATAAATCATATCATGGAGTGTTGTTCATGAAGAGGTTCTTTACCATTATTTATTGTATTCACAAAATGCACATAAACAGTGTGCATTTTTCTTTCTCAGTTTCTCCTTCTCATCACATTCCTAACCTGTTAAGACGTAGTTTTATACACTCACTGACCTGTTATTTGGTACATCTGTACAGCTGCTCGATTATGCAGCTATCTAATCAGCCAATCACGTGGCAGCAACTCAATACGTAAAGGCACGCAGACATGGTCAAGAGGTTCAGACCAAACATCAGAATGGGGAAGAAATGTGATCTAAGTAACTTTGACCATGGAGTGATTGTTGGTGCCAGATTGGGTGGTTTGAGTATCTCAGAAACTGCTGATCTCTTGGTGCACAACAGTCTCTAGAGGTTACAGGACACGCACTTAGTGCCACATCATTATGTTCAGGAGGTACCTAATAAAGTAGCCGCTGCGTATAGCTGGTATTGGTTTATTATTGCCACATGTACTGAAATTCAGAGCTCTTGTTTCTACATGTCTTTCAGACATTGAGAGTAAAGCTAAAACAGATTGTAGGATATTGTGCTACAGTAATTAAGAAAGTACAGCACAGATAGACAAATGAGGTGCAAGGGTAACAGCAAGGTAAATTGGGAGCTAAGAATTCATCTTTTGATGTACGAGAAGTCCATTGAATGGTCTGATAACAGTGGGATAGAACATGTCCTCGAGTCCAATGGCTCATACTCTCTGGATTTTGTATCTTCTGCCCATTGGGAGAGGTGAGAAGGGAGAATGACTTGAATGGGAGGTGCCTTTGGTTATGGTTTCGGCTATCCTGAGATAGCGAGAAGTGTAGACGGAGTCAGCGGAGGGGAGATTGGTTTGTGTGATGGACTGCGTCCACAACTGCGGTTTATTATGGTCTTGGGCAGAGCAGTTGCCATACCAACCCGGATAGGATGATTTTCATGGATGGGTTTACAAGATGATGTACAAGGATACAGACCAAGATCAGGAATGTGGGATTTGCCTTAATAGCCCTTTATCGACCACTGGGAAATTTCTATGCTCGAACAGTAAATTGCTATGTTTACTTAAACTGATATTGATTGTGCGTTGACCAGGAGCTACCAGATAAGATATATAATTCCTCTCAGAATATCAACGTATTTACAAAACTAGAAAACTCTCCTTCATCATGCTGGCTACAAGAATCAAAAAATTCTTTGCATCTCTGTTTAATTCACAAAAGTGAAAAATCCAGAACTACAGAGGAAAGGTAAAAATAATAAGAAATATGATAACAAATGTAACTTCAGATCTATTACACACCAATAAACTTCAGTTCAATTTAATGCAAATTGTAATCTCAGCTCTTAACCTGCCTTTATTCGTGGATTTGACCAAACAAGAATAGCGTGGCTCATTTGATACAATGGTGAAGTAATCAAGCCTAAAACAGATTAGTAGTTGACCAGATCTGGGATCATCCTGGTTTTCTAACTATTGGGAATGGGGAGGCAGATTTAGAACCTCTATTCGATCAAGATGATCTTGCGATTCAGAGGTCAAGAATAAGGCATAAAACCTGTGGCTTATGATTGTGTTACAAGAGCAAAGGAGAAGGAGAAGCAAAGGAAAAGAAAAGGGTAGACAAGATGGAATCATGGGCTACTCATAGCAGACTGAGGTAACAGAAAATTCCAAAGGTAACAGTGAACCAATAAAATACCCAGATTCAAGCAATTTAACATCTGCTACTGAATCCAAAAAGTTTCCTGACTAATACAATGGCAACTGCACCACAATACTGGAAAAGTACCTGAATGTAGATTCAATAGCCACTTTATAAGGTACACTTGTACACCTGCACGCTCATGCGTAACTCAAATGCATAAAAGCATGCAGACATGGTCAAGAGGTTCTGTTGATGTTCAGACCAAACATCTGAAAGGGGAAAAGATGTGATTTAAGTGACTTCGACCGTGGATTGGATCCTGGACCCGAATTGGTGGTGTTCAGAACCTGGGTCGGCGGTGAATGTGGAGGAAAAGACAGCGATGGCTCCCAACAGAGATGTTCGGACCCGAGTTGGTTGTCAGCATCAAGGTGAATATGGTGGGGATCAGCAATGGAGATGGCCAGCAGCCAGATCAGCAATGTTTGGAGTTGGACAGGGGCTGGCAGTCACTCTTTATGGCAGGACCGAGCTCGTGCAGCTGCTCCCCTTGCACGCAGCCGAAATATGTTTCCAATATTCTGAGATTTATGTGATGATTGGACTGCACTTGGTTTTAGCGTTTTCCTTCTTGTTGGGGGGGGGGGTAAGGTTTTGACGCTACTGTCGCTGTTTCGTCCTTCAGGTGAGGGGGTTGGGAATTGTCATTGTTTTTTTCTACAGGTGAGGGAGTCGGGAATTGTTACTGCCGCTCTTTTTTCAGTGGATGGGGATTATTACTATCATTATTTTTACTGTGCTGGCGGTTTGATGGTATTGTCGTTTTTTTTCAGCGGGGGAGATTTTGGCGTCTGCGAGTTTTGTTTGTTTTCTTTTTCATGCCCGGGGTTGGGGATGATGTCTTTTCCTTCATCAGCCCCATGGTCTTTCTGTATTTAACGGCTATCTGCAGAAGACAAATATCAGAGTTGTGTTTTGCATGCATACGTTGGCAATAAAAATGAACCTTTTGAACCTTTTTTTTGGACTGATTGTTGGTGCCAAATAGGGTGCCAACTGTTGATCTCCTCAGGCCCAACAGTCCTAGGGTTTACAGAGAATGGTGCAAAAAGCAAAAAGAAACATCCAGTGAGCAGGAGATCTGGGGCAAAAACACCTTGCTAATGAGAGAGGTCAGAGGAGAACGGCCAGACTGGTTCAACCTAACAGGAAGATGACAGTAACTCAAATAACCACGCGTTACAACAGCGGCATGCAGAAGAACATCTCTGAATGCAAAACATATCAAGTCTTGAAGTGGATGGACAGAAGATCAGGAACATACGTTCAGTAGCCACTTTATTAAGTACAGGAGGTATCTAATAAAGTGGCCTCTGAGTGTATCTATGACCATAATGTGTCTGCTATAATTGCTCAGAATTGTTACTTAGGGTATAAAACCATCTCATTTGAAATTTAAATACAGGGACTGTTAAACTGGCTCACAATCTCAGACTTCGCAAAGAAATAATCGTTAACTCCAAGGATCCAGCTAATCTCTATCCCGTACTGAGTAACTGCAATAAAGCATCTGTGTGTCATAAATCTCTCCCTTCACCAGTATAAACTGCATGTGGAGTATTTGAATCGATATTGGGTGAGGAAGCGAGGACAGGGAGGGCTCTGTTGTTCCATGAGACCGCTGCTGATCTAGTGACAAAACATAAATATACCTGTCGTCTCCATAATAACATCAGTTAGAACAATTGTAACAAAGATTAAAGAATTATAAAAGATGAGATCATACCACTAGTATGTCACCTAGACAGAAAAATTTGAGCTCTGAGGATTATTGGAGGAAGCTGTAGATTTCCTGTTGGATCGGAGAAAGTGTTTAAAATTATGAGGGACCTTTATAAATTTAATTCAGTTAAATCTATACCTCCTGACTTTCTTCTTAGTAGAGGGGTAAAAAAAGACAAGGACTTAAAACTAATTTGCGGAAAAATTATCAGGAAGGAAGATAAATACTTTCAAAGTGGAGCAAGTTTCTGGAAATCTCTTCCTAGCAGGGAGAAGGAGGCAGCAAGCCTCCTCGTCTGCACTCAGTTCTTGAACATGCATTAGTAGAATAGTGGCATCACTTATTTATTTATTCGGTTATTGAGATACAGTGGGGAACTGTGCAGCCTAACAACCCCCGATTTAACCTTAGCCTACTCGTGGCACCTTTAATAACGATCAATTAACCTACTAATTGGTATATCGTTGGACCGTGGAGGAAATTGGAGCACCTGGAGGAAACCCACCCGGATATGGGGGTAATGTATAAACTCCTTACAGGCAGCAGCGGGAATTGAGCCCGGTCTCTGGCACTGTAAAGCATTGTGCTAATCAGTACACTATCATACTGCTCAAGTCCTGGAAAGTGCGATTAAACAGGATTGACAATGAAACATTTTCCTTCATCATTACAAATCTTCCCTGCTTCTCTCAGTCTCAAATTAAACATTAACTATTCTTGCTTATGCATAAGGATGTCATAAAATTCCACCTCTTCATCAAGTCCAATAGTTTATAATAAATAAACATAAATAAAACCCTTATAATTTTTTCTTGTTTGATAACTAGAGAAGTTATCGAATAGCTTTTAAAAACTTGTATTTTGTTTGTTTATTTTTATTTGATGTTCTCGAATAAATTCCTCATTATTAGAAATAGATCCAAATTCTGGAGTTTGCAGTTGCTGGATTCTGGACCAATGAACAATCTGCTGGAGGAACTCGGCAAGAGGAGCAGCATCTGTGGACGGGGAGGGTCGAAACCCTGTATCAGGATGCCTCTACCATTCCTCTGCCACCGCAGACGCTGGTCCAACAGTTGGGCTCCTCGAACAGACTGTCTTGTATTGAATTTCTTTACAGAGTGGGTGACAATTGTCACTGGATTAAAGTTTGAATTAATTGTTAATCTTGCTTCCACCTGGATAGTTACATTTTCCTAAGGTAACAAAATAGATTAAACTGTCTTCAGAGTTAAAAAATATTCTAATACTATTACACAAATCACAATGCAATACTACCAGGCTATACCTCACTCTAAGGGTGTAATGAAACTATAGAGTCAAGGTACTCTGATAATGTAATCATTTCTTCCTTACACATATTGTTGGAGGAACTTGGCATGCCAGGTAGCATCTAGAGAAAGGAATAAAGTGTTGAGGTTTCATCAATCTTGATGAAGGGTCTTGGGCCGAAATGTTGACTCTTTATTCCTTGCAATAGATCCTGCCTGACTTGCTGAGTTCCTCCAGCATTTTGTGTGTCTTACTCTGGATTTTCAGCATTTGCAGAATCTCTTGTAATTATTACTTTTTTTACAGTTATACTTCTGCCTTATTTTTTTCACTTTAATTCTGTTTTTCACAATAACTTAAACAGTCCTCAGTCTCTCCTGTGCCATTGGAGAAGACAATGGGATTAGCTGAGTAGGGGACAGCGCTACGCACCCAACACCAGCCACACTCACATAGCATTTTAGCATCTCAATAGATTGGATAGGGTTGAGAGATTAGAAAATGGTCTACTCAATTTCAGAATCATTATCATAACGGGGTTTATTACAGCTGCTTTAAATGACGTGAGATTTGCAGTTCGGTGCAGGCATGAAATTACTATGAATTAGAACATAAATAAATAGTTTTAAAAAAGGAATAATAAGGTAGTGGCATACACAGAAAAAGCTGGAGGAACTCAGCAGGTCAGGTAGCATCTATAGAAAGGAGTAAAGAGCCGATGCCAAGACCCTTCATCGGACATTTTATAATGAGATGGTGTTCATGGACTATTCAGAAATCTAATGACAGTGGGGAATAAACTGTTTCTTATTTTGCAATTTATGGCTCACACTTCCACAAACCAACTTGGAAATGTGTTCAGGTATAAATCCAAGTAGAATAGAATTGAATATACAAGCTCAAGAGAATAAATTTAAACAATGAAAATCTCAAAACATGTAATTGAAAATAATGTGTATCAGAGAAATTCGAAGAGTCCAAAAACTGATGTCCGCTGTGCATTCCAAAAAAAGATAACTATCACAAGAAGATTTAGTTTGCTTGCTTACCAGAAGACCACTCCAATCTTCTCAGGTGTAAGGTGAGTCGATTTTCCCAAAGTCTCAGGTAAAGGATTTTGTATCTGCATTCAGTTCAAGATCAGATTTTTAATCCAGGAGCTGTTTTGGTTTAAATGTTTGAAAGAAATGGCTTTTTGTACTCATGCTAATGCCCAAGTGTAAACTTGGATCCTACACCTGATCTCTCCCATTCTCTCCCTCTTTCCTGAGGGAAAAGTTCTAAATAAGCTTTACATGTTCACCTTTCTGGTTGCATAACTTTGGTCTTCCATGTGATGCTTATAGAGTCATCATCAACACCACAGTCTTTGACAATGCTATTTTTGAACTTGCAAAATAATATTTTGCAAGATAGACCTCGATATGCTGTGAAGTTTCACTCAAGAGCTGTGCTTTGGGATAGTTAATCCAGTGTTTATATAACTAGAACAACACACAAAACATCAGAGGAACTCAGTGGGTTAAGCAACATCTATGGAAGGAAGCAGACATTTGATATTTCATCAGGACTGATGGACGTAGAATGAATATGATGGGCTAGTCGCCCTGGCTTGGGGATTCTTACACTTTGGTATCTATTTTAAATGCTCAATGTTCAAAGTAAATTTATTACTAAAATACATATATGTACCATATAGGCATCCGTTAGTCTCGAGAGACCATGGATTTGTGCCTTGGAAAGTTTTCAGGGCTCAGGCCTGGCAGGGTTGTATGGGAGACCGGCAGTTGCTCATGCTGCAAGTCTCCCCTCTCCACGTCACCAATGTTGTCCAAGGGAAGGGCAAGGGCTGATACAGGTTGGCACCTGTGTCGTCACAGAACAATGTGTGGTTAAGTGCCTTGCTCAAGGACACAACACGCTGTCTTAGCTGAGGCTCAAACTCGCGACCTTCAGATCACTAGACCAACATCTTAACCACTTGGCCATGTGCCTACCATATACTATCTTGTGATTCATTTTCTTGCAGGTAATATGTGGTGATATTGATAACATTTCTAAATAGCACTGTGTGATGTAGGTGATTCCGACTTGGAATAGATTAGTACTGGAGCTGTGCAAAAATAAGGCCAACACTTATGGCCCTAACCTAACTGTTTTTGGGAAGGAGATAGTGAGTTGCTTCCTTAAATGACTGTAACTTCTGCTGAATGTGTTCCCACAGTCCAGTGAGGAAGGGAGTGGTAGCATTAAAACACAGTAAAATAAATCATTTCTAAATGGGGAGCAAATTCAGAAATTAGAAGTGCAAAGGGATTTGCGAGTCCTTGTGCAGAATTCCCTAAAGGTTAACTTGCAGGTTAAGTCGGCAGTAAAGAAGGCAAATGCAATGCCAACATTTATTTTGAGAAGATTAGAATGTAAAAACAAGGACATAAAGGGGAGACTTTATACTGCATTGATCAAACCACTTTCGGAGTATTGTGAGATGTTTTGGCTCTGTATCTAAGAAATGATGGGCTGGCATTGGAAAAGGTCTAGAGGAGGTTCATGAGAATGATTCTGGGATTGAAAGGGTGAACATATGAGGAGTGTTTGATGGCTCTGGGCCTATACTGCCTGGTGTTTAAAAGGATGTGGGGGATCTCATTTAAACCAAACGAATTTAGAAAGGTCTAGATAAAGTAATGTAGAAAGGACGTTTCCTATAGTCAGCCAGCCAGAGGGCACAGCCTCAGAATAGAGGAACGTCCATTTAGAACAGAGAGAAGGAGCGATTTCTTGGACCAGAGGGTGGTGAATCTGAGGAAGTCATTACAACAAGTTTTTGTGGAGTCATTGGATATACTTAAAGTGGAGGCTGATAGGTTCCTGATTAGTCAGGCCATCAGAGGTTACGGGGAGGAGGCAGGAGAACGGGGTTGCGAAGGATAATAAATCGGCCATGATGGAATGGCAGAGCAGACTCGATGTGTCGAGTGGTCTAATTCTGCTCCTATGTCTTATGGTCTAACCTCATCTGGTTCAGGTACTCAAACAGAACTCGGTAGGAAGGGAGTTTCAGCATTTAAACCCAGTGACAATGAATATTCTCTAAACAGTAATTTCCGAAATCAGATGTGTAAAGGCTCTTGAGAGTCCTTGAGCAGGATTCCCTCAATGTTAACTTGCAGTTTGAGTCAGTGGTAAGGAAGGTAAATGAAATGATAGCATTTATTTTGAGGAGACTGGAATATAAAAGCAACGGGGTAATCCGATTCCCTTGTACATTTTGATCGTTGGAATGAAGAAATGCAAAGTTGTATAACACTTGAAAAGGTTACTAATACCCTTAGGAATGTTCATTGAGATTCGGCAACCATACTTGGATTACTTAAATGCCCGGATTTTTTAACCTACATATTTTAATTTTTTTAAATTAATATATCCCTTATAATAAGCTACCGGTAGTTTCTTAAATTTGTATTTTAAACTGGCTCCGAGAGCTGGATGCCTACTCTTTTTTTCTCTTTTCTTTCTTCTTCTCTCCTTTCCTTTCTTTCCTCTGTCTCTTATGATTTTTTTCTCCCTCCTTTTTTCTAAATGCGGGGAGATGGTGTTAGGATAGGTGTTCTTTTTTTTTCTCTCAGACTTATTAATTATTTGAATTGATTTTTTTTCAATATGTATTAATTGAGTCCTTGAATTCTTTCTTTAAAAAAAATTTAAAAAAGAGTTTTGCACCCCTTAGCTAAGAAGGGGCATTGGAAAAGGTTCAGAGAATGTTTATGAGAATGATCCTGGGAATGAAAAGGGTTAATGTATGAGGAGAATTTGATGGCTCTGGACCTATACTCACTGAAACGTAGAAGAATGAGGGGTGATCTCATTAAAACCTATCAAATATTAAAAGGCCTAGATAGCATGGATTATAACAGTGGTGATGATGAAGTTTTAACCAAACCCGTGACGTACTTGTTGAAATGCAGTAAGATGTTTTAGTTTTTAAAAATGCAGCAGGACATTCGTGTTTTAAAAAATTGCAGCACATTTTCCTTTCTTCACCAGAGGAAAAAGACAACTGAGTTTTAAAAAAAGGCAGAAAATAGATGAATTCACAAGTTCATAAACAGTGTGTACTGGGTGATAATAATCATAAATAAAAAATATAGCAGAAATGGCTGGCTCCGTCAGAAAAATTGATGCACTCAATTGCATAAGACATAACTGGATTTTGTATACTGAGCAAACTGAACAGCATTTTAACACAAATGAAATAACCAATGAGAAGTAAGAGCCAATTTGCTGAGTGTAATACATGGGAAAGCATACAGGAGTTTGACTGCTCCAACCAAACCAGCCGGAATGAGCTTTGCTGATATTGTGAAAGTAATGCAGGAACATTTAGAAGCAAAACTATAGCTGAGAGACATTGCGATTTTGTTCATGCTCACTTTCATTCCAGACTGAAACTCAACCAAGTCCTTGGCAGCTGTTTCCATTCATACAGTTATTTCAACTGCTCTTTTAAATGTGAGTTGTGCTTCAGTTAGAAACCATTTTTGAATGCTTTCTTGTAAGATTCCACAAACTAAATGATCTCTCAGTACATCAAGCTTTCACTGACCTGACAACACTTAGACAATTTCTTCAATTCAGCTGCATCGGCATTGTGATGGATTCTCCTTCCTTTTGGTTCAACTTATGAAACCTAAAGCTATAACAGGTTTATTTTTGGAGTAGCATCTTCACCTGCACTATGGCAGAAAGCTATGGACCAGGTGCTGCAAGGCTGCCCAGGCACTCAGCATTTCCTGGATCATTGTTCCTGGTAAGGATGACGAGGAACATCTCCAAAATCTCAAGGTTGTGTTAAAAAGATTAGAAGATTATGGGCTCAGAGTACAGTACAACAAGTGTAACTTCTTTAACACAATCCTCACATACTGTGGTCACACCATTAACACACAAGGTTTACACAAGTGTGCTCAGAAAATCAAGCAGTTAATGCACCAAGGCCAGAGGACATGTCACAGTTGCAGAACTTCTTAGGATTTGTCAATTACTATAATAGGTTCCAGCCAAACTTGGCTACTGTGCTCTACCCCTTGAACTCATTGCTACAGATTGAGAAGAAATGGCAATGGAAAAAGCAGTGTGAGGTGGCTTTCCAAAAGGTAAAGGAAATAGTGACATCAGACACTGTACATTATGATCCACATTGTCCAGAGAGGTATAGGTGCAGTGATGTCACAAGTTAAAAGTGATGGAAGTGATCACCCTATTGCCTTTGCATCATTTTCATTTAACACAGCAGAGAAGAATTACACTGATTGACAGAGAGGCCCTGAGCCTGGTTTGGGGTTTAAAACATTTCAACCAGTACTTGTATGGGAGAAAGTTTACCCTCATTACTGATCAACAACCACTGGTGTCAATTTTCACTCCATGAACAGCAGTAGCACAAATGCAGAGATGGGCTCTGTTTCTCGGAGGACACAATTACAAGATTGAATTCAAGAGGGCAACTAAACTTGGAAGTGCTGATGGATTATCTTGTTTACCCTTGGAAAAGGAAATACTAAAAAAGATTACAATTGAGGACCCTCCTCTTCATGTATTCTTCCTGATGAAAATCAAAGGTCTTCCTATTACATCAGAGATGATCTAAAGGGAAACCAGAAAAGACCCCAAACCGTCTTAGCAACCCAAACTGTCTGGAATGTGCAGCAGAAATTCCATTTCCCATCTTTTTCCCAGAACAGTGATGAACTTGCCCTTGACGAAGGTTGCCATCTGGGGATTGAGAGATATAGCATCGGAGGAGCTATATACTGGTCATCTAGGCATAATCAAAGTAAAAGCATTGGGTCGAAGCTTTGTCTGGAGGCCTGACAACATATCAAGCAGTTTGCCACGCACTGTTCTGGATGCCAAACATGCCAGAAGAACAGTGTCCAGAGCTGTCAGAACCATTTCCTGCAGTCCCAGAGTCAACTCCTACAACCACCACGGAGGAGGCCCCAGAAACTGATATTGTTTTCATAAGCATGAGTCTCACCTGCCAAACAGAGTGGCACCCCTTGTCAGGAAAGACTTATCCCACAAGAGTAAAAAACCTCCAGAGCAACTAACTCTTCAGGCTTGAATGGAATAATTTAAACTTTACTTTGCTGTGGTTCTCTCTAAAGCAGTTAAATTATATACTATACTGTATTATGATTGTTTGGCCGGCTGGTGGTGTAGTCAGTGCCGGGCTTCGGAGTGAAGGCTCCCGAGTTCGAATCCCACCGGCTCCAAAAAACCTGGAGAGGGATGGGCTCCACCAGGTTTCAGATGCCCAAGACACACCGTACGATGAGCAATCACCAAAAAGATCAGTGCAAAAAGCTTGTCACGACGGTGCCCGACGACCGACTCCACCAGGAGTGAAGGGCGCACACACACACACACACACACACACACACACACACACACACACACACACACACACACACACACACACACACACACACACACACACACACACACACACACACACACACACACACACACACACACACACACGATTGTAGACCACAAATTGAGATGCATTCCATATTAAGCTGGAGTTTATAACCAAGCAGGGAGGAGTATTGTCTATTTAATATCTCCATAATATTATAAATACATCGTTTGATTAAATATTCTTTGTTGTTTGCATAATGCTTCGTGGGTTATACATAGAAGTACGTGAATGGCATACATTATCACGTCACCTTGTCATATGGACATGCCTCGCTAAGAGTAAAATCAAAGTTTACACACGTCTCTCAGGTTCCCTTGTTCAATTAGTTTTGAGTTTTGGAGTTACTAAACATAACAGTGCTATCAGAGTAGTGTGGTTGGGGAACAACAGCACATTCTGTGGATGGATTTTGTAAACATACTGTAGCTACAGAACTCTTGGCAGAAGAAGCGAATGTTTAGAATGTTTTGGATGCCAACCAAGGCAGCAGCTTGGCCTTAGATGTTGTTCACCTTCTCGAGGGTTGTTTATGTTACACTCATCCTGGTAAGTTCAGGGTGTTGATGGCGGAGAATCACTCTGGTGGGTGAAGGTGAGCTGCAGAATATCTAGTCACTCTTGTTCTTAGTGGCTAGTCCAGATGAGTTTCTGATCAATTTCAATACCCCCAGCTTAGCGATGGTAATCTCTATGACATCTAGATGAGGAGGAATATCTTTAGTCAGAGGGTGGTGAATCTGTGGAATCCATTGTTATGGACAGGTGCAGAGGGCAAATCGTCGGGTATACTGTATTTCAAGTGGAAGTTAATAGGCTCTTGATTAGTAAGAGTGTCAAAGGTTATGGGGGGAAAGCAGGAAAATGGAGTTGATAGAAATAAGAAACTGCCATCACTCAATGGGCTAAATGACCTAATTCTGCTCCTATGTCTTATGGTGTTTAAGTATTTGGTAGATGGTAAGAACATCTCTTACAGAAGGTTTGGTCTCAGTCTGCTTTCTGCTGAAACTCACTAAGTCATGAACCACCTGCTTCCTATTTGTGTAAAGCTTCTGTTACCTGACTATGGTGTCTTGCCATCTATCAAAGTCTCAGAAAGAAAGAGGGAAAACCAGCAAGTCACCTTACCGATGCTTCCGCCGGTAAAGGCAAAATCCCATCAAACATCACAGATTCGGAAGGTCCCATAGAGCCAAGTATTTTCCAGTATTTTAGTACAATGTTATTTTAATAGTTTTACTCAAAATACTTTGATAAGTCACTGGTGCTTAATTAAGCTATGTATGTACATTTACAATTCTAAAATTGCATTACCATCTTCTATGTGGTGGTGAGCTGGGGCAATGGCATCAACACAAGTGGTGCCAACAGGCTCAATAAACTGATTAGAAAGGCTGGCTCTGTTAGAGGAGTCAAACTGGACACGCTGGAGGCTGTGGTAGAACAAAGGACCCTATGGAAAATCCTGGCAATTCTGGACAATGTTTCTCACCCTCTGCATGCCACCTTGACTGAGCAGAGGAGCACTTTCAGTAATAGACTAAGACAACTGTGCTGCCCAAACGAGCGCTATATGAGGTCATTCTTACCCTCGGCTATTAGGCTCTCTAATGAGTCAACCGAAAGCTAGGGAACCCCGTATTATTAGACTGTTTGAAGTAACTTATTTTTTATTCTTTCTTACTTCCCTTCTAATATTTGTATATTTGTATATCTGTGCACTTGTAATGTTGCTGTGACTCTGTAATTTCCTTTGGGATCAATAAAGTATCTATCGATCTATCAACACTAAGTAGCCATTTTATGAGGTGTCTCCTGTCACCCTTAGTTCATTTCCCTTTTGTTTTTATAACTGTGACTTCTATTCCTCAATCGCTCCACTAAAGAAAACAAACTTCCACTATCCACTCCAGTATTTTGTCTCCTATCAACTATTCCCTCAGCTTTCGTTTCTCCAAAGGAAACACTTACAGCCTCTCCAATTCATCCTTGAAATTCCAGTTCCTTATCCCAGAAAAAGAGTAGGTTACATGGCTGGCACGATATTGTGGGCCGAAGGGCCTGTTATGTGCTGTAGATTTTCTATGTTCTTTTACCAGGACAACACTCAGCCCTGACATTCCCTCTTCTCCCTCCCATCAGGCGGAAGATACAAAAGCCTGAAAGCCCATACCATAGGATCAAGGACAGTGACTATCTTGGTGTTATTAGACTATTGAACAGACCTTTTGTATGATAAGGTGGATTCTTGACCTCATAATCTACCTTGTTATGGCCTTGCAAATTATTGTCTGCCTGTACTGTACTTTCTCTCCAACTATAACTGCAATCTATATGGATGGCAGACTGAACAAAGTTTTTCCATTGTACCTCAGTATATGTGAAAATAATAAACCAATTTACCAGTTTTAGCAATTTGCCATTATTTTAAAATGTTTCTGGGTCTTCACTAATGCCTTCAAATACTTCATATTTTGTGATGGCCAGAACTATGTTATATATAAGGTTGGACCAGCGTTTTATAAAGGTTCAGCATAATCCATCTTTATTAATGAAATTTCTGATGTCTAATGATTTAATAAAGAAGGCACCTCCGTTTTCCAAGAAAGACTTGCACTTGAATCACAGATCTGGACTCTAATACTAAACTAATCTTTCAATTTTGTTTGTACATTATCCTGCTCCCCTATCATCCCTCTTTTC
The DNA here is from genome assembly GCF_048418815.1 of Hemitrygon akajei. Taxonomy (NCBI): domain Eukaryota; kingdom Metazoa; phylum Chordata; class Chondrichthyes; order Myliobatiformes; family Dasyatidae; genus Hemitrygon; species Hemitrygon akajei. Next base: position 70,048,722 of record NC_133139.1, read on the forward strand.
TCTCGCCCCCACCTATTAATTCCTTGCAACCTCCATTCCTAACTCTATACGCTGGAACCCATCAGAGGAAATTGACCAACACTATCCATACTCAGTATAATCCTCAGCCTTAATTGTTTTTACATTGGTTGAGATAGTGCCATGGTCCCTCCGTGGATTCTGAAGTGGTGGATGAGTCCATTGTGGGGGCAGCAGTCTCTTCCATAGATGGGGCTGAAAGTGGCTGAGAGGGTGACAAGGAGGGTAGTTGGTGAGGTGGGGCACTCATTCCCACTGTGGCCTCTGTGTGCTCCTGATTCATGACCTCAAGAACCTCATGAACATCACATAGCCCCATCCTCAACTTGGAGCATTCACAGGCCAGGGGGTTCCCAGGAGGCACTGCTGACGTTGGACAACCTTGAACCTCTGGGTGATCTCTCCCTGCGACAGAGTGCAGAACAGAAGGGCAGTAAATCGTAAATACACAAGAGATTCTGGATTTTCTGGAAATTCAAAGAAACACACACAAAATACTGGAGGAACTCAGCAGGTCAGGCACCATCTATGGAAAACTGGTGAACTCACAGCTGGAGACGTTGGCTTGAGGAAAGAGAGTGACATTGGTTCACTTGTCCTTCAAGTGAAGATAGAGGGTTTTGTCGAGACAAAGAGTTGGCGTTATTTCTCCAGCAGGTCGGCAGCCTCTGTGGAGAGAGAAACAATTAACTTTTAAAGTTTGTCAGTTGTGAGCGTTTACAAACTTCATTTCAGGTTTTTGGCATCCACGCTTTCTTGAATTTTGCTGTTTTTCCAATACGTTCTCCTTTTCACTGGCTGCTCCTTTTCCAAGGGGTTTCCCACTCTAAAACGTGCAGGTCCCTCAGCTCTGAACAAGCATTGCTCCATATTCCCTCTCTGTATTTCCCAGCAACACACCCTTCCCTCAGACTAATTCCCCTTCACTGTACGCTACTGAAAGTCCACATCCACATCATCAGTTGCCCTTTTCTTCCCCATGTGAACCCCAGCCAAACCCTCCAATTCCCTTATCATGACTCCTATTTGTGTCGCATTGACCCCAATCCTTTGACTTCCCTCCACAATACCTGAATTTCCACATGAATCCCATTCCACTTTTCAACTAAAGGGTAATTGACAATTAGATTATTATTGTCACATTGGTCGTGATACAGTGAAAAGCTTTTGTTTATGTGCGGTCTAGGCAGATTATTCCATACATAAATACATGAAGGTACGTTTCTAGTACAAAACAGAAAAAAATACCGAATACAGTTACAGAGAAAGTGCTGTGCAGGGTGGAACATAGAACATTACATCACAGCACAGGCCCTTCGGCCCACAATGTTTGTGCCGACCTTTTAACCTACTGCAAGACTAAATTGTAATGCTTCACTCCCACATAGCTCTTCATTTTTTAGAAGTTCAAAGGTTCATTTATTATCAAAGCATGTATCCTTATGCAACTCCGAAATTTGTCTTCTCCAGGTAGTCACGAGGCAAAGAAAAAACATGAAACTCGTTCAGAGAGAAACGTCAATCCCCCTCCCCATACAAAAAAGAATGGCATCCCAGTCATCAATCTCTCTCCCAAACCCACCTCCCCTGTACAAAATGGAACAGAGACATCGACCCCCAAAAAACAGCCCCTCCAAAATTAACAGAACATCAACCCCAATTACCCGCCCTTCGCACAATGAAACAGAAAAGGAAGCAGTGATAAAAAACACAGAATATAATAACCATGTCTGAAAAAGGCCACAGTGCATAAATGCAATATTCCAATCCATAAGCACAGAACCATGATAGCATCTTACGATATCATCGACATTCGTCAAAAGGGAGGAACACCGCACGAGGCAGAGATGCTTTCCCACCTGCCACAGCGAGCCGCACAACGACTGGCCACTCACAGACTCCTTCTGCGGCATGATCAAAAGGCAGGCGGTTGGTACTGAAACTCTCATTCACCTCGATGTCTCAGTTTTCCTCAATGCTTTACTCGCTGATTAATGGATGCTTTAAATGGTGAAATGTAGTCGACTCTCAGCTCACTCCCCATCTCAAGGTTTCTTCTCATCGAGGTTGACCAAGTGTGTGCTCGCTTCCCAGAATCTTCTCGGAGACAGCAAAGTGCTGGATCACTCAAACGATCTCCAAGCTGTAAATCGCAGACTTTAACAGTCCCAGAAACACTGTTGAAGGTGAAACACAGATGTAAAAGAAGTAAAAAAGATATTTTTGTTTGCTGTCTGGAAGATGTCAACTGAGGGAACATTGAACACTGGTGCCATCTTGACTGGAAGACCGGAAGACCATATGCCTATGAGTCTCTTCAGTGTCCCTAATGCATCTGCCTCTACCACCACCCCTGGCAGTGCATTCCATGAGCTACCACTCTCTGTGCAAAAATCCTGCCTCTGATATCCCCCTATACTTTCCTCCAATCATCTTCAAACTATATCCCCTTGTATTGGCCATTTCCACCCTGGGAAAAAGGCTGTCCGCTCTATCAATGTCTCTTATCATCTTGTAGATCTTTATCAAGTCACCTCTCATCTTCCTTTGCTCCAACGAGATAAAACCTTGCTCACTCAACCTATCTTCATAAGACACGCGCATCCGGGCGGCATCCTGGTAAATCTCTTCACCCTCTCTGCTTCCTTCCTATAATGAAGTGTCTAGAACTGAACACAATACTCCAAGTGGGATCTAGCCAACAGCAGACAATAGATGCAGGGGCAATGCTGAGGTATACTGAGAGAGCAAGATTTTGTTTTACTGTAAAGGAAGTCTAATCAGTTGCACAGGAACTGTGCTTGAGCCTGGTGAGACACGCTCTCAAGCTTTTGTATCTTCTGTCCGATGGGAAGGGAGGAAGAGGAAATGACTGGGTGTGAAAGGTTCTGTTGGCTGCTTTCTTGAATCAGTGGGAAATGCAGACCCAGTCAGAAGAGGGGACGCTGGTTTGCATGGAAGACCGAGCTGTGTCCACAGCTCTCAGCAGTTCCTTCTGCTCATTGGTGCTGCAGTTCCCACACCAAGCCGTGATACATCTCGACAGGATGCCCACTGGACTGGGATTCGAGCGCTTTTATAATTCTTGTCAGAGTCCCCCAGGGGGAGAACTTCTGCTCCTTCAAGTCATCCTTCCAGAGAAAACAAAGCTGATGGGGCTTCTTAGCAACACCCGAAGGAGCTGGAGAAAACTCGACAGGTAAGGCAGCGCCTGTGGAGGGAGATGGATATCTGGCGCTTTGTATCAAAACCCCTTCATCTGAACAGGAATCGGGGGGGGGGGGGGATACCAGTATAAAAAAGTGGTATGAATGGGTGGAGGGGCTGGCAAGTGATCTGTGGATCCAGGCGAGAGCGTTGATAGGCAGAGAGGAGAGTGGGAATGATGTAAGAAGCTGGGAGGTGACAGGTGGAGGTAGGAAAGGGTTGAAGAAGATGGATTCTGATAGGAGATGAAGGTGAAGGTTTGAATGAAGGGAAGGAGGTGTGGAGGGGAACCAGTGGGAGGTGTTTGTGGGTGATGGGCAGCTGGAGAGGGTAGAAAGGGCGAAAAGAAGAGGAAGGTGGAGGACAGGTGGATCAGGTGGAAAAAAGTGTGGGTGCTGGAGGGGACTGAGGTGAAAGGTTACCAGACGTCAGGGAGTTCAAAGTTAGCCCCATCAGATTGGAAACTATCCATGAGAAATATGAGGTGCGGTTCGTTAATTTGCATTGAACGGTGACGTGGCGTTGAGTAGCCGTGGACAGGCACGTCAGTGTGGGAATGGGAAGTGAAAGTACAACGGCTGGCCACACCTACCTGGGCGTTAGCACAAGACAAAACCACATGCACCGAGTACCTTGCTGTCCAGTCGCATCACTGGCTCACCTCTCGAAGGTGGGACATAAACCCTGGATTTAGTCATCGGCAAACATTGGAACAGTTCAGGAGCCACAGCCTGAGTGTAAGCCCCGGTGCCCAGCAGCTGGGTGGAAGGTGTAAACTCAACCACTGTGTCCCCCACCCTGATCCCACCCGTCCTCTCTGACACCCCAGAACAGCAAAAGCACAGGTCACAGGCTCTCCTAGAGAACCACTGGCTACATTTTGGACAGGAAACCCAGACCGTGATAGGACACGCTACCAAGCAGGTACAATGATACCTGCTCAAGTGCTTTGGACATCTTGTCGGATGATTAACAATCAGGCCCACTTGTTCATAAACCATGAGATGTAATAACCAGGATGGACCTGAATGAAGGGTGGACGATTGGTCGTCATCAGTGCATTTCCTTCCTGCAGTCCCTACCTTCAGAGTGCAAAGACTGGAGCTAAAGGAGGACATTGTTTTAGCTGTTTTTGAATGAAGGAAATGAGTAGAAATTCGGTAGAGCAGTTAGACACATACAAATAAGCAGAAACACACACCCACACAGCCTGGTAATGGAAACACCAATGCCCTTGACAGAAAATTCTACACGAAGTAGTGGGTATGTCCCAGTCCATCATGGGTAGAGTCCTCCCCACCATTGTGCACATCTCATGGAGTGTTGTTGCAGGAAAGCAGCATCCATCGTCAGGGACCCCCACCACCCAGGTCATGCTCTCTACTCACTGCTGCCATCAGGACGAAGGTACAGGAGCCTCAGGACTCACACCACCAGGTTCGGGACCAGTTATTACCCCTCAACCGTCAGGCTCTTGAACCACAGGGGATAACTTCACTCACCCCATTACTGAGAGAGCTGTTTCCACAACCTATGAACTCACTTTCAATGACTCTTCATCTCATGTTCTCCAAATTTATTGCTTACTTATTTATTATTATATTTTTTTCTTTTGCATTTGCAGTTTGTTGCCTTTTGTGCACTGGCTATCTGCCCTGTTGGTGAGTCTTCCATTGATTTGATCATAGTTATTGGATTTCCTGAATATGCCCAAAAGAAAATGAAGCTCGGGGCTGTACACGATGACATATATTGTACTTTGAGAGTAAATTTATTTTGAACTTTAAACTTTGAACATGTGTACATAGAAACACACACATAACACAAACAATAGAACAAAACTCAAGCACATGGAAACACACATATACAAATAAACTTACACACACACACACTAATAGAAAAACAGCTCACGCACTTGATGCACACAAACAACAAATGTGCACCAATAGATAAAATTGCACAAACACATTGAAACGTACACAAACAAAAGACACACACTGATAGAAGAACATAAACGCACATATACACATACAGAAAAACAACACACATGCATACACATACACCAGAATATGCCTCTTTGAGGAATATTAACCTTGTATTTCACAGAGCATCAACTTTGCTGAATATGGAGACTGTACTGAGCCAATACTGTGAGTTATTTTCTTCTGTCAGTTTGAATTATTTTTTTTTTGCAATTAAATTACTTGAATTAAGTGAAGGCCATTTATCTTCCTGTTTCTCCATAATCTCCAGATAATATTTCAAGAGTCGTGCAAGATTTAGATTGTACACGTTGATATTCTCCTTCCTAGAACAATATGGACCCTACATTGTTTCAATTTGTAAAGATACTGTTTAACATTCATCCACATGTTATATTGATAGGATCAGAATATGAACAGAAAAGGATTTATTGCAGCTTATTTAATGGTTATTCTTCAGAACTAACCCATTAATATGAAAGGCATTTGGGCTGTATAACTGAGGTTTTATAGACCCTTTAATTGCCTTACATCGAATTATTGGGCAATGATGATGCAGTTCCTGTGAGAGAGAACAGAAGATTGGGGTTCCAGTCAAATACCTTCCCCCTAGTCCACCTACTCAGGATGGTATCCAGGGAAGTGGCAGTAATGTGTGTGAATGGCTGATAAAACATGGCTCATTAGGATTAACATATAAACTGTGGACAATTATTTAATCTTTTACATTTACAATGCTGAAAACAACTAAATATCATACCCAGTTCTTTTCGGGAAATACACTGGAAGATGTCCAGCTTGGATCTGGATCCATGGTACCGTGTTAAGTAGCTGCATATGTTTCATACAAACCTTCCAGATGGTTCCCAAAAAACATCCTTGCAAGATGCTGAAGGCTATGATTTCACTAGAATGTATTTCTCCATAACAATGTTCTAATTAAAAGGTATAGCCTGGTTTTCTCTCTCTTTCAGATGCTGATTAACTTTGTTTGTGCTGCCATATCTGTTTCAAACCCCAAACATTTACAGCCCTGGATTGGAGAGAATGGATTACAGGACTGCAGTGTAACCTAAGGATTTATAACATTTTAAAATAACACCTCAGTCTGAATTACTCCTCTAATCCGACACCAAATGTTTCTCTATTGTTCAGTCTCCATTGCCTCTCATCGTTCCCATCTAATTTTCTGTAACACGGAGACAGAACAGTGCACAGTGATGTGTGAAATAGATTATTCTAGTGCGTAGGATGAGAGGACTTTGCAGCCGAGGCAACTCGTTATGATGTCTGTAGGAGATATGGAGTCTGCAAGTCCACAAAGAATGAGGTGCAGTGAGGTGGACCAGCTCCTAAAATGGGATTTGGGTTATGGAATCATACAGCACAAAAAGCAAGCCCTTTGGCCCACCGAGTCTATGCCAATCATCAAGCACTCATTTGACTCTGAGGCCTCTGTTGGTCAGAGTTGACCGCGGATGTTGTGACCCGGCCATCTAGAATATACAAAGCCAAGGCATTACGATACGGAGAGCACTGTTGCCCACGAGGCAAGCAGCTCCTCTCCATGCATCTGATAAACCCAAAGGAACGGTAGAGGCCGATACGGTTTGGCACCAGCAGAGTCGCAGGGGTTGCCAGTCAGTGTTGAACTCAATGTAGGACTCCATCTTCAGATTTTTCCTTCAGGACTTACCCCTGAAGCTGTCCCCGTGAGTGGGTGTAGCTGCAAGGCAGCAAAGGTTTCAGATCAGAGTTTTCCTTCTCCTAGATGAGCTGGCAACCATGGCCAACAAGCCCCATGTGCCTGAAGCACCAGTAACCCGCGTTTGCCCCTTCTCCTGTCAGTAGAAATGGTTCCGCTGGGCTCAGCAGCTAAGCCATACATGAAGGCCGGGAGCCGGACTTGGTTGTTGGAAGCTACATGAGGTGCATGACTTTGGGAGCATTTAATAGGTAGTGGAAGCTTATCCCCTTTACCACCCCCGGCTATAACAACCTTAAGGAACCCCATTAAACTAATCCTACATTGATCTTGTTTTTCCCTCAGAGTATACTGCTCACCCACACACTAGGGAGGGTTCGCAATCATGTTTCATCTACAACTTGGACACCTCTGGTGTGTGGGAGAACATGAAAACTCCACCCAGGTCAGGATTGGGTTACTGGAGCAGTAAGGTGTTGCTCTACCAGCTCACTCATCTTGCTGTCTCAGCAGGAGAATGGGTAGGTTTAGGGTGTTGTGATGGTGCATTGTGCGATGACAAATAAAAATGATTGAGCTGGTGAGGAGGTTATATTCTGTTTATTGCCAAGTCTTGTTTCTATTTCTCAAATAAGAGAAAATCTGCAGATTCTGGAAATCTAAGCAACTCACACAAAATACTGGAGGAAACTCAGCATCTGTGGAAAAAAGTACAGTTGCCGTTTCGGGCCGAAACCCTTCGGTAGGACTTTACGTCGACTGTACTTTTTTCCACAGATGCTGCCTGGCCTGCAGAGTTCCTCCAGCACTTTGTGCGTGTTGGTTATATTTCTGTTGACCTTGCCAATCTTTGCAGCTGGTGACAAATTTGGCAGTCCTGATGAGGAAGCTACACTGCCAGGTACCAGTTATATACAGTTGAGATTGCCAGTCTCTGCAGCTAATGACAAATTGGCCCAATTATTGAAAATGTGTCAGGGAGGAAGCAGACTTCTCTCCAAGACTATTCCCATGCTGGCTTCAGAGTATAAGACTCTGACTGCAGAAATTTGACATTTGGAAAATCCATTGTCATTGGTCAAGATTAAGGTACTTCACCCATTTTAAGAGAAGTATCTGATCACTGAGTTACAGAACGACACAGCATAAAGGAAGGCAAAAGAGACTGTAACAAATAACTTGCAGGGGGAACTCAGTAGGTTGAGTAGAATCTTGAGTGGTAGGGGCAAACTTTGGGTTGAGCTCTGAGAGGGGCGAGGGGAGGTAGGTAGTGTAGGGAGGAATAAGAGGAGTGTTGAGACAGAGGCAAATGAGTGATTGGTGGGCCGAGAAGGGGATGAAGGATGACGGGCAGCTGGAGCCGGGTAGGGGAATGATAGGTGGACGCAGGCAAAAAAAAATGTAAGTGGATCCAGGTGTGGAGGGGGTGGTGAGGGGGGGGGGGAGAAAATTAGAAGGGTAATAAACAGGAACACAGAAGCTACCATGATGTTTGCAAACACTGCACTCCTTTGTAGCATGTGTAACCATCTGAGCATCATTTTAACCCACTTTTTTTGGACAAAGTTATATATCTTTTTTTGCGGGAGGATGCTTATATTGTTGTTGAACTCAATACGTGTCCGGCAGAGCAGAGAAAGGTGAAGTCTAATTTCGTAGCAACATCAACTGGTAGAACAACTGACTGGTCCACCAAATGTGAGGGAGAACGTTGAGACAAGAATGCTAAATACATCGTCTACCCCTTGTCGGAGAATGGAAGAATTTATCCGAAGGTAGAAACAAGCAAGTCACCCTTTTGAAGCTTACTCACGGTTGCATTGTGGGAAACAGCAGACAGTTTGTGCATAAACAAGTGACAATGAGCAAATAACCTGTGTTTTTTTATAATTATTGCACCCAAGGGAAATGTTTCCCAGAACAACAGGGATAATTCCTCGGCACTTCGTTCAGCTGTTGCCATGGGATCTTTTAAGTCTACCCCCAGAGAACAAACACCTCATCGTCTCCTCCAAGGGGCCTCCTGCCCAACCCTCAGTACCATCCAGGCATCAGCCGGAAGCTCTCTGGACTAGGATTCGCACACACAACCTCGGGGGTCCAGAGGGCTGGGGTTAGCCCTGACCTTCGAAGCCACCCGTGAGGAGTGTGTACGTTCTCTCTGTGTGTCAGAGTGGGCTCTCCCTCTGGGTACTCCGAGTTTCTCCCACATCTCAAAGAGGTGGTGGCTTGCAGGTTAATTGGCCACTGTAAAGTTTGTAGGTGAGTGGTGAGAATCCATGGGGAATTGAGGGGAATCTGGGGAGAATGAAAATAGGATTAGATTCAGTTAGATTATATTTATTAGCCACATGTTCATCAAAGCATACAGTGAAAGGTGTGAACAGCCAGCACGGTCCAAGCTTGTGCTGAGGGCAAGTGTCGCCATGGTTTCAGCGGTAACATGGCTTGCCTAAGCTATTCAGCAGACAACAGAAAGGACACAACAACAGCAAAACAAACCTCTACTTACCTCCACCCTCCCCACCCAATGGGGATCAATAGGCCTCATCCCCAAGATCTGCCGACCATGGTCCTTGACCTCATGGATCGCTGGTCTTTGTCCTTAGTCCAACATCTGGACTGCTGACCGAACTCAGCCTTCCAGACCCACCGACTGAACTTGGCTCGTGGACCCACCTGCATAGACCTCTGACTCTGGCTCTAGGGGTCACGCTGACGGATAGTCTCAATGGGCTGGGGGCCTTTTTCCATTCTGTATGAGTCTATGACTCAGTACAGAAGGTAGAGATTGATAGGTGTCTGAAACCCAAGATGTATGGAGGTTGAGCTGCAAAGTAGAGTTGAGGTCAAAGATCAGGAGAGATCTTTCTGAATGGTATCATGTATTGTAAGACCAGTTTTGCCTAAGTAGTGTCAATTGTGTTATGTCCTCCTTACCATCTGAACGTAGGCCAGTCTTCTCACAACTGGTGCACATTAGATCAACACACACATAAATAGAATTGGCTTAAATAGATAAAATTAGATTATATTAGCTAAGTATACATCAAAACATTGTGATGGTCAACAGTGACTTGATGGGCTGAAGGGCCTGCTTGCCCCACATGGCTGTGATTTCATTGCACAGGCACAAGGTATCATGAGCTGAGCCTCAGCTGTCAGTCAACTCACATTCGAAGCACCAACTTTATAAACAATCCGAACACTGGAAAAACGTCTGCGCAAACAAAAGACATCGGAGGCCTGAGTACATGTTCCTGAGGCGGCGGCATGCTCCAAGTAGGAGAGAAACATGTCTGAAATACTCAGCAGGTCAGGGAGCGTCTGTGAAGAGAGATAAATGGTTCATGGTTCAGCTCAGTCAGTTTTATGGCATCCAGAGATCATGGAAGCCATAATACAAATATGCTTTGCAGATGATACAAAGATTGGTGGAGGGGACAAGTAATGTTGAGTAACCAGGGAGTCAGCAGAAGGACTTGGACAGATTACGAGAATGGGTAAAAAAGTTGAAGATGTAGGGAAGTGTATGGTTATGCACTTTGGTAGAAAGAAAAAAGACGTAGACTATTTTCTGAACTGGGAGCAAATATAGAAATCAGAAGTGCAAAGGATCTTAAGGATCTTTGTGCAGGATTCCCTGAAGGGTAACTTGCAGGTTGAGTTAGTAGTAAGGCAGGCAAATGCAATGTTAGCATTCGTTTTAAGAGGACTAGAATATAAAAGCAAAGCTATAATGCTGATGCTTTATAAAGCATTAATCAAACTGCATTTGGAGCATTGTGAGCAGTTTTGGGGCCTTATGTAAGAAAGGATGTGCTGGCATTGGAGAGAGTCCAGAGGAAGTTCACAAGAATGATCCTAGGAATGAAAGGGTTAACTTATGAGGAGTATTTGATGACTCTAGGTGTGTCTTTGCTGGAGTTTAGAAGAATGAGAATGGAATCTCATTGAAACCTATTCAATATTAAAAGGCCTAGATTGAGTAGAAGCGGAGAGGATGTTTCTTATAGTGGGAGAGTCTAGGACTAGAGAGCACAGCCTCAGGACACAACTGAGAGGAAGAGGAATTTATTTGGCCAAAGGGTAGTGAATCCGTGGAATTCATTGCCACAGATTGCTAAGACAGACTTCATGGAGAGACGGAGACCCAAGTTTCATGGTAAGATTTCGGCGGCTTGGCCGGGCGACACTGCAAGACGAAACATTCTGAAAATTAGGACCATGCCATTAGTGCTAATCAGGCATCTGCTTAAATAATACAAGTAACACAGAATCTCCGTGCCTATCAAAATAAACTTAACAAGTTCATATAGAAAGCACCAGGAAAACACCTTACAAAGAGAGTCGGTCAAGAAAATCACAAGGAAGGCTAAACGATTAATGACTTTCTCTAAACAATAATTAACCTGTACAGGTGATCAAACGACCTTGGAGCCCAATGCTCTCTGGCTCCCCACAAAGGCTTGAAGAGCTCATTACACCTTCCTCCCTTCCTTCCCTTCTCCCTTTTCATTCCCTGCATTTTTCTTCTCCCTTCCTCCATCCCTTCCTTCTTCCATTCCTTCCTTCCTCACTCACTCTGTTCCTTTCTCCTCCATTCCTTCTCTCCTTCCTTGGCCTTGCTTGTCTCCTCTTTCATCCCTGATCCTTCTTTCCCTTTGTCTTTCTCTTCCTTCCTGCTTACATCTTTTGCTTTCTTTTGTTCTTACAGTCTTTGGCGATGGATTGGATCCAACAGATAGCGAGCCCGTTAACAGCACATAGATCACACAACACCTCCCACATCAGAGATAAAGGCAAGACTTTCTCAGTTTACAGCTAAATGTGTTCAACGCAAGTTCACAGCCAGCCAGCTGATCTCTGGGACCTTCAGATAGTCCCAAATAAACAAAGGAGCAGAATGGCCTATTGCATCTGTTCTTCCATTCCAAAGTTCAAAGTAAATTTATTAATAAAAAAAAATATATATATACAGGTATCAACATATACAATCCTGAGATTCACTTTCTTGCAGGGATACTCAATAAATCCATAACAGAATAATAACTAAAATGGAATCAATGGAAGACCACACCAACTTGGTCATTCAACTACTGTGCAAAAGACAACAAACTGTGCAAATACAAAAATAAGAAATAATAGTAGTAATCAATCAATAAGCAATAAATATAGAGAACATGAGATGAAGAGTCCTTGAAAGTGAGTCCATAGGTTGTGGGGTCATTTCAATGATGGGGCAAGTGAAGTTGAGTAAAGCTATCCCCTTTGGTTTGAGAGACTGATGTTTGAGTGGTAATAAATATTCCTGAACCTGGTGATGTGAGTCCTGAGGCTCCTGTACCTTCTTCGTGATGGCAGCAGTGAGAACAGAACATGTCCTGGGTGGTGGAGGTCCCTGTTGATGGATACAGCTTTCCTGTGACAACACTTCATGTAGATATTCCCAGTGGTTGGGAGGGCTTTACCTGTGATGTGGTTGGGAGGCTTTACCTCCACTTCTTGTCAGATTTTTTGTTGAAGGGCATTGGTGCATACCAGGCTGTGATGCAGCCCATCAGTATATGCTGCACTAAACATCTATAGAAGTTTATCAAAGTTTTAGATGTCATGCCAAATCTTCACAGACTCCTAAGGTAATAGAGGCATTGTTGTGCTTTCTTCATAATTGCACTTATGTGCTGGGCCCAGGACAGGTCCTCCATTATAATAACACAGGGGAATTTATAGTTGCTGACCCTCTCCACCTCTGATTCTCTGGAGGACTAGCCCATGGACCTTGGGTTTCCTTGGGGTTGTTGTCGTGGCACCACTCAACGAGGTTTTCCTGCTTCCTATGTAATGATTCATCATCATCTTTGATTCAGCCTATGACGGTAGTGTCATCAGAAAACTTGAATATGATATTTGATCTGTATTTAGCCACCCAGTCTTGAGTAGAGTAGGGGGCTAAGCACACAGCCTTGCGGTGCACCTGTGCTGATGGAGATTGTGGAGGAGACACAATCTAAATTGTCTGCAAGTGAGGAAATTGAGCATCTAATTAGACAAAAAAGTATTGAGGCCAAGGACGTGAAGCTTATTAATTAGTTTTGAGGGGATGGTGGTGTTGAATGCTGGCCTGTAGTCATCCCGATGTATGCAGCTTTGCTGTCCAGATCTCCCAAAGATGGGTGAAGAGTAAATGAGGTGGCATCTACTGTGGACCTGTTGTTTCATAGGCAAACTGGAGCAGATCCAAGTCACTTCTCAGGAAGGAGTTGACATGTTTCAATACCAACCTCTCAAAACGCTTCATTACTGTGGATGTAAGTCCTACTGGAAGATAGTCATTGACGCAGGCTGCCACGTTCTTCTTAGGCATTGGTTTAATTGAAGCCTGTTTAAAGTAGGTGGGTCACTCAGACTACCAAAACGAGAGGTTAACGATCTCAGTACAGTGGATTAGCACAGCTCTTTAGTACCTGGCCAGGTAGCCAGTCTGGGCTAGATGCTTTTCATGGGTTCACTCTCTTGAAGGCTGCTTGCACGTTGGCTTCAGAGTCTGAAATCACAGGAACCTCGGGGGCTGTGCGAGTTTTGTGATAGTTCTCCCATGTTTAGAAAGTCAAAATGAGCATAGAAGCAGTTGAGTTCATCTGGAAGTGAAGCCCTGTCATTCAAATCAATGTCATTTGATTTAACTTGATAAGAGATGATAGTATTCAAGTCCTGCCACAACTGCCAAGCATCCTTTATTGATTCAAGTTTAATGGGGAATTGCCACCTCAGCCTGAGATGGATTTCCGGAGAATGTACCTGGACCTCTTGTAATGTTCTTGGCCACCAGACTGGAATGTTTCTGACCTGGCCCTCATCAGTTTGCAGATCTCATGGTTCATCCAGGGCTTCTGGTTGGGGATGACTCCCAATGATTTTGTGGGGATACACTCATCTAGAACAGTTTAAATAAAGTCCATGACAACCATGGTGTATTCATTCAGATCCACAGATGAGTCCTTGAACAGGCCCAGTCCACTGGCTCGAAGCAATCCAGCAGCAGCTCCTCTGCCTCCCACAACCAGCTCTTTGTTTTCCCGATGTCTGGAGTTTGGCTCTTTAGCCTCTGCCTGTGAGCAGGTAGGAGAAGGACAGACAAATAATCCAATTTACATAAATGTGATTGGGGCATGGAACAATCGGCATTCCTTACCTTAGTATAACAGTTGTCTAGTTTGTTAGGACCTCTGGTGCTACAGGTTGTATGCTGATGGTAACTGGGCAGGCTTTTTTCTTCAAACAAGCCTAGTTGAAGTCCCCGGCTAGGATATGAAATGAGTTGGAATGCATTTCTTGCTTGGAGATGGCATCATGCAGTATCTCGTGCACTTGATTATAGTCAGCAGCTGCTATGTAAACTGGGTCAGGATTATGGAAGAGAACTCCCTAGGTAAGTAGAATAGATGGCAATTGACCATTAAGTGGTCAAGGTCAGGGGAACATAAGTTCGTCAAAAGAGCCACGTTGCAGTATCTTCGAGAGTTTATCATGAAACACAGATCTGCACCTTTTGTCTTTTCTAAATCAGCAGTTTGGTCCATTCTGCAAAACATAGAAAACCTACAGCACAATACAGGCCCTTCGGCCCACAAAGTTGTGCCGAACGTGTCCCAACCTTAGAAATTACTAGGCTTACCCATAGCCCTCTATTTTTCTAAGCTCCATGTACCTATCCAAAAGTCTCTTAAAAGACCCTATCGCATCCGCCTCCACCACCATAGCTGGCAGCCCATTCCATGCACTTACCACTCTCTGAGTAAAAAACTTACCCCTGACGTCTCCTATTTACCTACTCCCCAGAACCTTAAACCCGTGTCCTCTTGTGGCAACCATTTCAGCCCTGGGAAAAAGCCTCTGACTATCCACACGTCAAATCCTCTGACTATCCACGAATCAAGAAGCCTCCAGGTCTGGCTTCTCCCCATGACCTTTGATGCCCTTACCAATTAAGAACCAATCAACCTCTGCTTTAAATATACCCAATGAATTGGCCTCCACAGCCTAAATTGGCAATTCATTCCACAGGTTCACCAACCTCTGGTGTTACGTTCTGTAACTTCAAAACATTAAACTAATTCAAAGGAAGACACGGGAGTCTGAAATGTCGGTCAAACTTTGGGTTTGTTTTGAGTGAGTTGCAAACCTATCTTAGTGTGATGATGCATGTAGTTCACGTGTTCATACATCTAACCTGTAATGAATTATTGAAACGAACAAGAATGTTAAGCAATATGTCTACAAGATTACTCAAATACTACTGAGATACCAAATACACACACTCCTCCATGCTGAACTATAAACTCCAATCAATAGAGAATGCATCTCAACTATATACACAGTGTTCTATATAATACAGATATCCACAGCATAGTAAACTTTCAATTGTCCCATTCAGACCTAAAGATTTAATCATTGTGAAGAATGTCTTCCTCGTGGGATAATGTCTTTCCTGACAAGAGGGATCACTCTGCTTGGCAGGTGAGACTTGTGGCTGTGAAACTATCTCAGTTTCTGGGGCCTCCTCTGTGGCAGTTGTAGGAGTTGACTCTGAGACTGCAGGAAGTGCTTCAGATAGAGGCCGTCACTTTTCTTCTCCTTCGATTTTTCTTCTTTGTGTTTGATCTTGGGAAGATAAATTTAGATCCTTGGAGCATTCTCTTATTAATCATTCTATTGCTCCCTTTATGATCTAATCTCTCCTCTTAGTTTCCTCATTCACAACATCAGCTGACAAATCCTCTGTTTTTGTGTCTCCATTCACTCCTTTCTTTTCTGCCCTTCCATTCATCCAGCTGGGCTTTGGTCTTTGCATCTACCATTACAAGCAGCCTGTTGTCTCCCACTTGAAGTTCATACAATAACCTTAATGCACGCAGGGAAGATTCTGGTTCTATATACTCACAAAAGCTGAATGCTTTTAGAAGTTCCTTGAAATCTCTTCTAGCTTAAAACCAAGTAGCTGCCTGAGTAATACATCAGAAGCTTTCTCAGAGATGTTGCCTACAAAAACTGTTGCAGTCAGACCACTGTTTTCATCACTTCACTCTTCCTCTGAGCAGCACGGTCCCTCCTTGGTCCAATATGCTTTCCAACCAGAGACCTGCTGGGGGTAAGGCTCCTGTGGAAGGTTAACAGTAAATGGACTGAATGGCCAACTTTGTAATCTGATGATTCTATAAAATACTTCTGCAATGTATTAGAGATAAACTACAACATGGAGCCTGGCTTTTCCTTCTCAGCAGTGTACATTGGCTTTGATCCAACCCTTAACCCTGAATCCTAATTTAGATTCAAATTCAGATTCAGATTTATTCAGAATCAGACTTATTTATCACACGGACAACAGAACATGCAGTGAAATGCTTTGCCAGCACATCTCCAATCTCTTGTTCCTCAAGGAGCTGTTAAAGAACATAATAAAAAAAAATCTGCAGTTCCACATCACAAAGCATGTCTGTAATTGTTTATTTTGTAAAATTTTGCTTAATGCTGCATTCTGGCAATGTTTAAGTACCTATGAATCCTCAGGAGAAAGTGAAGAAAACACATTCAGAAATGGTGGAAGATGTAAATTCTGAGGCTTTATAAGGCACAAGTCAGGCCACACGCAGATCATTTGGCTGTACTGCTACCTGGTAACAGCCAACACAGCCAAAGATGTGCTGTGGGCCGCCACACATTCTGTCCCCAACAATGTGTATTACATAACAAAACAGTTCACACCGAGCAACAAAGCAACACCAGCAGAACAAGCCCAGTCTGCAGACAATACACCTTCACCTTCCTCAGCACACTCACAGAGATTCTCAGACTCACTTCTAGTCATTGGGCCTCCACATCCAGGTTTTGAATCCATCTGAGGACTACAATCCGGAGTTCGGATCGACTTTCAGGCTTCGAGCTGGATTTACGATCGCCCTGAGGGCGTTGATCTTCAGTATCGAGCCAGGACTCACTGATGATGATGAATGAGGAACATGGATGCCAAAGACGAGGCCTGGACCTAGGCCTTGTACTCCAGTCACTCGATTCGAGTACCTAAGGGGTCACTAGGCCGCTTTTCTCCCGCCTGCGAGGAACGCCTATTTGGAACATGCCGGTGACTCCAGTCTGACATCCAACAACATCCCTGTTGCTGAACTTCAAACACGGAGCTGACTCTTGGACTTTGGCCTGACCCCTTTGCCTCCCACTTCCCTGTTCGTAAACCCTAAAGTGATCCCTAACTCCCCTTGCTGACAAACCTAAAATACCCCAAAATAACGACTAATTCCAAACCGCGACCTCAGTGGAGCCTGCAGCTCAGTGCCATCGTGAAACACCGTAACTTTTTTCAACCTTTTCTATCTAAATTTTAAAAAAAATGTTTGAAATAAATTCTAGTGACTTGTAAGATCTGCCTTGGCAAATTAGCAGGTTGCACTTGCGTAGGAGGGAATTTTAACAGGACAATAAATATTTAACATGGAGGTCATGAATATTTCATTTGTCGTTTGGAAGAGAGATGAAGAGGTGATTAAAGGCCTTTTTAGAGCTTTCTGAGTTCAAATATCAGACAAAGGGAGTCAAATTCAGACCTGGGGTCTCTGTTTATCAAACTGTGAACCATTTCCTGTAGGGACTATCTAGTAAGTGCAGAGATGTGACAGGCCATATTTCACATAATACATGGATTTGAGTACCAGGAACATTTACTGTATATACCTGGATTAAGTGTGAGTGCATTATGTTGGCTAATTATATATAAAAATGCACTTAACTCAGGCTAGGTCTTTAATCTTTGAGGGCTTTGTACTTATCTTTCAAAAGAGTTCCGGTGAAATGGATTTATGCATAGCGGCTGTTTGTTTTCATATGCTGTTTTTTCAAAATCTAGGCATGCACTGCAAATATACAGATTAGTTTATCTATATACTTTGCAAACACTATTATTATTTGGATGTCGAAATACAGTCTGCATTTAGTGGATTTCCACATCTTGCATGCATAGATAGGTACATGGACATAAAGTTGTAGCCATGCAAAAATTATCTGGATACTCAGTGAACTTATTTGTCGGCCATGTAGCTCGTCCTGCTGCAATCTTTCAGGTTAAATGGCAAAACTGATGAACAGATTCTGATTTTCGTGCCCAATATCCAAGAAAAGATGCTGTGGCCCAGGAGATTGTCCAAAGAATCAATATCAGAATCAGGTTTAATATCACCGGCGTATGTCGTGAAATTTGTTGCCTTTGCAACAGCAGTACAATGTAGTACATAGTAATAGAAAAAACTGTGAATTAAAGTAGATATATATAGATATTAAATAGTTAAATGCATATTGCAAAACTAGAAATAAAAAAAGTGGTAAGGTAGTGTTGTGTTCTTTATATTCATACATACTGTGGGTTACTAATAAAGAACCATGTTCTGGAAGAAATAGAACTTTTATTTAACAACAACCACCATGTTTTTACAATACCAGGTTTCTAGATCTTTCCATCATCCCTGCGCATGCTGAGAACTCTCTCCAATCACGTTCTTACACGTCATATCACCACATCTTCCTTTCCTTAAAAAGAAAAACAATTAGCAACATCAACCAGAGCAAATGCATAATTTAACATGTCTCTATCTGTCTCTCTGGGGGTTTATGAACACGAGTAGATCTTCTAAGTAGTTCACACAGTTCTTGTGTTTCGTTGTTATTTCCTTGTTTTGTCTGGTCTGCATCAGTTAACTGAAACTCTGAAGTTGGCTCTTTCTTGAGGTCTTTGCGATTTCTTCTGAACACTGCTTCTCCTTCTGTTTGGACCATGTATCGTCTGGGTTGTACTTCTTCAAGTACCGTAGCTTTCTGTGTCCATGTGTTCATTTTGTCTTGTATCCTCACTTCATCTCCTTGGTGCAGTTCAGGGAATGGATGAGAACATCTGTCAAAGTATGTTTTCTGCTTTGCTTTGTGTTCATCTTTCCATCTTTTCACTTGTTCACCTCCCTTTGTTCTCAGAAAGCTCTCAATGAAAAGTTCTTTAGCCTGTGATGTCACGGTTTCTGAAGCTTTGCAAAGCATCAAAGCTTTTTCCAAGTCTAAGTCTTGTTCTCTTAACAGTCTTTCTCTCAGACCATTATCCAGAATGCCACAAACAATTCTGTCTTTAATGAGAGAGTCTTTCAGTTCTCCAAACTCTCATGTTTTACTCTGGTGTCTCAACTCAGTAACATATTGATCAATAGTTTAACCAGCTGTCTGCGTACATGTAAAAATTCTCTGCCGCTTATACGTCACATTACGCTTCGGTATGCAAAATGCTTCAAATTTGTCCATTATCGATTTTAACTTTAAATTAACTCTATTTTCAAAAATAAAATGATTATACACCTCAACTGTGTCATCACCTATACATGGAGTAGAAGCGCAGCTTTCGGTTCTTCCTGTTTTCGATCTGCATTGATCGCCGATAAGTACAACTCAAAACGTTGCTTAAATTTTCTCTAGTTCTCAGCTACGTTCCCAGACAATTGAAGTGTCGGAAAAGGCTGCAAACCTTCCATTTGTAAAACTGTTAGCAACACCAAAACGGTTCAAACTCTTTTTTCAGAAAATCACCTTTGATTCTCCTGTGTTAGGAAACATATTATTCTTCCAGACCAACTTCTGGCACTATGTTGTGTTCTTTATATTCAGACACACCATGGGTCTCTAATAAAGAACCATGTTTTGGAAGAAATAGGACTTTTATTTCACAACAACCACCATGTTTTTACAATATCATGTTTCTAGATCTTTCTATCATCCCTGCGCATGCTCAGAACGCTCTCCAATCACGTTCTTACACTTCATATCACCACAGGTAGTGTTCACGGGTTCAATGTCCATTCAGAAATCTGATGGCAGAGGGGAAGAAGCTGTTCCTGAATCACTGAGTGTGTGCCTCCAGGCTCCTCATGGTAGCAATGGGAACAAGGCAAGGCCTGGGTGATGAGTGTCCTTAATGATGCATGCTGCCTTTTTGAGGCATCACTCCCTGAAGATGTGAGGGTTCACAAAAAAGATCCTGGGAATGAAAAGCTTAATATATGAGGAGCATTTGATGCTCTGGGCCTGAACTCGAGGGAATTCTGAAGGATGAGGCCATAGGACCAAATGAATTTCACAGATTCACCACCTTCTGACTAAAGAAAATCCTCATCATATAAATTCTAAAGAGTCTGTGTCCTCTGGTCTTAGACTCTTCTACTACAACAAACGTCCTCTCCATGCCCACTCTGTCTAGGCCTTTCAGTATTCAATGGGTCTATGTGAGATGACATGACTAAGATCAATGAGGGGGAAGCCTCAGTTAAACCTACCGAATACTGGGTAGATTAGATGTGGAAAAGGTCTTTTTTATTTGTAGGGGAGCCTAGGATCTAAGGGCACGGCCTCAGAATAAAGAGATGTCCATTTAGAACCAAGGCGAGGAGCAATTTCTACCACCCGTCTGTGGAATTTGTTGCCATGGGGAGCTATGGTACCCAAGTCATTGGATAAATTTAGTCAGAGGTTGATCGGTTCTTGATTGGTAAAGGGGTTAAAGGCCGTGGGGAGAAGGATGGAGAGTGTTGTTGAGAGAAAATATTAAGCCATGATTGAATGACAGAGCAGATTTGATAGGCCAAATGACCTATATCCACTCCTACATCTTATGGTCAAATAATGGAATCACAATAGCGGTTATGAGTTAAGCATCTCATAATGGGAAAAACTGGTTGATAAATAAAGTGCATGGAAATGTAAGGCAGCACACACAAGATACTGCAGGAACTCAGCAAGTTAGCCAGCATCTACAAGGGGAGTAAATAATTGACATTTTGAGCCAAGACGTTTCACCAGGAGGTTTAGGGCCTGTATTGGAAGAGTCAAATGTGAAGTGCTACTGATTTACACTCTCTAAACTGGCTTGGTTACTTTCAGGTGGATGTCTGATACCCATTACAAAGCTGACACGATTTCAAATCTTATCGGTACATTTCACAGAAATTAGTATAATCCTTGCAGTATTGAATGGGCAGAAATCTCCAATGCCTGACTAGAAGGAAATAATTACAGAATGGGAAATTTTATCCATTGCTATAAAACCATGTGGAGGGGAACGAGGTTGTTCTGGTGAAGACATTGAACTTCCTTTTAATGCATTGGGCAAGAAGAACCTGGTACTCGTCGAGGCATATTGTATTTTGACCATAGGCGTAGGAACAGAATTAGGCCATTCAGCCCATCAGATCTGCACCACAATTCCATCATGGATGATTTATTAGCCCCATTCTCCTGTCTTCTCCTTGTAACCTTTGGCACCCTTACCAATCAAAAACCTCTGCTTTAAATATACCCAATGACTTGGCTTCCACAAACAATTGTGTCATTGAATTCCACAGATTCACTACCGTCTGGATAAAGGAATTCCTTCTCACCTCTGTTCTAAAGGGCTGTCCATTCATTCGGAGTGTGCCAATGTTTAGAGTAACTTTAGCTCATCAGGCTTAGGTGAGAGCAGGTTTGGGTAAGGTACATCGTCTTTCAAGTTTCTCTCTCTCTCTCTCTCTCTCTCTCTCTCTCTGTCCTTACTTGACCATTCCCCATCTGTTAGGGCACAGTAGATTCCTGAAAATGGCTCCAGGGACAGTGTTTTGTACTCCACGTGGGTTGTGGAAAAATCTGTGAGAGAACACGTCTGCCCCAGGTGCACTGAGCTGCAGCTCCTGAGAGAACGTATCAAGGAACTGGAACTGCAGCTTGATGACCTTCGACTCATGTGGGAGAACGAGGAGGTGATAGGCAGGAGCTACAGGCAGGTAGCCACCGCTAGGTTGCAGGAGACAGGTAACAGGATAAGGAGGGGAAATGTACAGCCAGTGCGGAGTATACCTGTGGGCATTCCCCTCAATAATAAGTGTACAAATTTTTGATACAATCAAGGGGGACAACCTACTAGGTGGAGCCACAATGAATGGGTCTCTGGCACTGAATCTGGTACTGTGGCTCAGAAGAGCAGAGAGGTGAAGAGAATCGCAGTGTTGAAAAGAGATTCCTTACAGGAACAGAGACATGGTTCTGTGGGCACAATAGGCATCCGGATTGTATATTGCCTCCCTGATGCCAGGATCAGGGATGGCTTGAATCGTGTCAGTGGCATTTTCAAGGGCGAGGGTAAGTAGCCAGAAGGCTTGAAGCATATTGGCACCAATGACATAGGTTTGCAAGGTGAGGAGGTT
This sequence comes from Hemitrygon akajei, assembly GCF_048418815.1. Classification (NCBI taxonomy): domain Eukaryota; kingdom Metazoa; phylum Chordata; class Chondrichthyes; order Myliobatiformes; family Dasyatidae; genus Hemitrygon; species Hemitrygon akajei. The sequence continues at coordinate 70,070,912 of NC_133139.1, forward strand.
CTGAAGAGAGATTTTAGGGGGCTAGGTAGAAAGCTGAGAAACAGGACCTCCAGGGTAGTAATCTCTGGATTGCTGCCTGTGCCACATGCCAAGGTAAGGATAGAATGAATTGGCAGGTCAATGCGTGGCTGAGGAACTGGTGCAGGTGGCAGGGGTTCAGATTAATGGATCATTGGGATCTCTTCTACGGAAGATATGACCTGTACAAAAGGGATCCAGAATTGGTTAGAGAGCTTAAGGTAAAAGAACCTTTAGGGGAAGATGATCGTAAAATGACCGAATTCACCCTGAATGTTGAGAAGGAGAAAATAATGTTGGCTGTATCAGTATTACAGTGGAGTAAAGGGAATTATAGAGGCTGGAGAGAGGTGTTGGCCAGAATTGATTGGAAAAGAGCACTGCACAGAGATGATGGCACAGCAGCAATCACTGTAATTTCTGAAAGCAATTCGAAAGGCACAGGACATATACATCCCAAAAGAGGAAGGAGTATTCTGAAGGCGAGATGACACAACTGTCAAGAGAAGTCAAAGCCAACATAAAAGCCAAAGAGAGGGCATATAGTGGAGCAAAAAGTAGTGGAAAGTTAGAGGTTTGGGAAGCTTTCAAATACCAAGAGAAGGCAACTAAAAAGTCATTAAGAAGGCAAAGATGCAATATGAAAGTAAGCTAGCCAATAATATTAAAGCGGACACCAGAAGTTTCTTCAGCTACATAAAGTGTAAAGAGAGGGGAGAGTGGAAATTGGACTACTGCAAAACGATGCTGGAGAGGTAATAAAGGGGTCAAGGAAATGGCAGATGAATTGAATAAGAATTTGCATCAGTCTTCACTGTGGAAGACACTAGCAATATGGTGAACATTCCAGGTGTCAGGGGTTATGACATACGTGAAGTTACCATTATTAGAGAGAAGTTTCTTGGGAAACTGAAAGGTCTGAAGGTAGATAAATCATCTGGACCAGATGGTGTATGCTCCAGGGTTCTGAAAGAGGTGGCTGAAGAGATTGTGGAGGCAATAAAACGATCTTTCAAGAAACACTAGATTCTGGAATGGTTCTTGAAGACTGGAAAATTGCAAATGTCACTCCAAGAAAGGAGAGAGGCAGAAGACATGAAATTATAGGCTCTGTTACCCAGACATCAGTGGTTAGGAAGATGTTGGAGTCAATTGTTAAGGATGAAGCCTCAGGGTACTTTGAGACTCATGATAAAATAGGTCATAGTCAGCATGATTTCCTCAAAAGAAAATTTTTTCTGACAAATCTATTGGAATTCTTTGAAGAAATAACAAGCAGGATAGACAAAGGAGAATTGGTTGATGTTGTGCATTTGGATTTTCACAAGGCCTTTGACAAGGTACCACACGTGAGGCTGATTTTCAAGTTACAAGCCGTGGTATTACAGGGAAGATTCTAACATAGATAAAACAGTGGCTGACTGGCAGAAGGCAAAGTGTGAGAAGAAAGGGAGCCTTTTCTGGTTAGCTGCCAGTGACTAGTGGTGTTCCACACGGGTCTGTGTTGGGACCGATTTTTTTTACGTTTTATGTTAATGATTTGGATGATGGAATTGATAACTTTGCTGCAAGTTTGCAGACAATATGAAGATAGGTGGAGGGTCAGGTAGTTTTGAGGAAGTAGAGAGACTACAGAGGGACCGAGACAGATTAGGATACTGGGCAAAAAGGTGGCAGATGGAATACAGTGTTGGGAAATGTATGATCATGCGTTTTGGTAGAAGAAATGAAAGGGTTGACTATTTTCTAAATAGAGAGAAAATACAAAAAAACTGAGGTGCAAAGGAACTTGGGTGTCCTTGTACAGGATTCCCTGAAAGTTAATTTGCAGGTTGAGTCTGTGGTGAGGAAGACAAATGCAATGTTAGCATTCATTTCAAGAGGACTAGAATATAAAAGCGAGGATGTAATGTTGAGACTTTATAAAACACTCATTTGGAGTATTGTGAGCAATTTTGGGTCTTTTATCTTAGAAAGGATGTGCTGAAGATGGAGAGGGTACAAAGGAGGTTTATGAATGATTCCAGGTTTGACCAACTTATCATGTATAGAGCATTTGATGATTCTGGGCCTGTATTCACTGGAATTCAGAAGAATGACAGGTGACCTCATTGAAACCTATTGAATAGTGTAAGGTGGATTTGGAAAGGTTGTTTCCTATGGAGGGAGAATCTAAGATCAGAGGACACAACCTCAGAACAGAGGGGTATCCCTGAGTAAGGAGATGAGGAGGAATTTCTTTAGCCAGAAAGTGGTGAATCTGTGGAATTTGTTGTCAAAGGCAACACTTGCGGGCTGCCCCCCCCCCCCCCCGCACATCCTTAGTGTGTTGGTTGTTAACGCAAAATGATATATTTCACTGTACGTGAACATGTAACTGTAATAAATAAATTTGAATCTGACTTGAATGCATTGCAGTTGTGAACTTTGAACCTCAACTGAGAGCTGATTGGCTACTCAATAATTTGTACCTCAACCAGTTACAAACTACCCACATCAGAAGATCTGGTAGTAGGTTCATGCTGGCTGGTGAACATTCTAAAGTTGGATCAATAGATCTTTTAAGTAAAATAAATCTTTCCTCAAGGTATTTTGTTAAACTTTTCTTCTTCCTATGTCCATACATCACTGTTTCATTATATAGGAAACTTACAAAGGATCCTCTTCATATTCTTCTGTGGTAGTCCCTCAAGATCGAGGGTGACAGCATTGTGTGATCTGTGGCACCTAATGCAGCCAATGTGGAAATTATGGACTCTTCCAGAGACAGGATGGTAGGTAGGATACAAACCCTCTCTCCACTTATGCAGGCCTTCTGTGCACTCCAGGTGCACAAAACCTCAGCATTCTAAATACGTACCATCCCCAATGCTCCTTCTCCACTTGACCAGGGCCAGGAACTTCATGGATGTTTCATTTCTTCAGGGAAAATTTGAGGAAATATTTTCCTCTCCCTGCCTGGTCACCTCCTCTGTTGACATAGGTTGAGAGAGCGACTTTACATAGGATTAGAAACATAGAAACATAGAAAACCGGCAGCACAATACAGCCCCTTCGACCCAAAATGCTGTGCTGAACATGTACTTACTTTAGAATTATCTAGGGTTACCCACAGCCCTCTATTTTTCTAAGCTCCAAGTACCTATCCAGGAGTCTCTTAAAAGACCCTATCGTATCCACCTCCACCACCGCTGCCGGCAGCCCATTCCACGCACTCACCGCTCTCTGAGTAAAAGACTTAGATAGATAGATAGATAGATAGATAGATAGATAGATAGATAGATAGATAGATAGATAGATACTTTATTCATCCCCATGGGGAAATTCAACTTTTTTTTTCCAATGTCCCATACACTTGTTGTAGCAAAACTAATTACGTACAATACTTAACTCAATAAAAAAATATGATATGCATCTAAATCACCGTCTCAAAAAGCATTAATAGCTTTTAAAAAGTTCTTAAGTCCTGGCGGTAGAATTGTAAAGCCTAATGGCATTGGGGAGTATTGACCTCTTCATCCTGTCTGAGGAGCATTGCATCGATAGTAACCTGTCACTGAAACTGCTTCTCTGTCTCTGGATGGTGCTATGTAGAGGATGTTCAGAGTTATCCATAATTGACCGTAGCCTACTCAGCGCCCTTCGCTCAGCTACCGATGTGATATCTCCCCTGTGCCTATTACCAAGCACCTTAAAACTACACCCTCTCATGCTAGCCATTTCAGCCCTGGAACAAAAGCCTCTGATTATACACATGATCAATGCCTCTCACTATCTTGTACACCTCCATCAGGTCACCTCTCATCCTCTGTCACTCCAAGGAGAAAAGACAGAGTTCACTCAACCTATTCTCATAAGGCATGCTCCCCAATCCAGACACCATCCTTGTAAATCTCCTCTGCATCCTTTCAATGGTTTCCACATCCTTCCTGTAGTGAGGCAATCAGAACTGAGCACAGTACTCCAAGTAGGGTCTGACCAGGGTCCTATATAGCTGCAACATGACCTCTCGGCTCCTAAACTCAATCCCATGATTGATGAAGGCCAATGCACTGTACACCTTCTTAACCACAGTCAACCTGCGCAGCAGCTTTGAGTGTCCTATGGACTCGGACCCCAAGATCCCTCTGATCCTCCACACTGCCAAGAGTCTTACCATTAATAGTATATTCTGCCATCATATTTGACCTACCAAAATGAACCACCTCACACTTATCTGGGCTGAAATCCATTTGCCACTTCTCAGCCCAGTTTTGCATCATAACAATGTCCGCTGTAAACTCTGACAGCCCTCCATACTATCCACAACACCCCCAAACTTTGTGTCATCAGCATATTTACTAACCTATCCCTTCAATTCCTCATCCAGGTCATTTCTAAAAATCACGAAGAGTAGGGGTCCCAAAACAGATCCCTGAGACACACCACTGGTCACCAACCTCCATGCAGAAAATGACCCGTCTACAACCACTCTTTGCCTTCTGTGGGTAAGCCAGTTCTGGATCCACAAAGCAATGTCCCCTTGGATCCCATGCCTCCTTACTTTCTCAATAAGCCTTGTATGGGGTACCTTGTCAAACGCCTTGCTGAAATCCAAATACACTACATCTACTGCTCTTCCTTTATCATTGTGTTTAGTCACATCCTTAAAAAATTTGATCTGGCTCATAAGGCACAATCTGCCTTTGACAAAGCCATGCTGACTATTCCTAATCATATTATGGCTCTCCAAATGTTCATAAATCCTGCCTCTCAGGATCTTCTCCATCAACTTACCAACCACTGAAGTGTGACTCACTGGTCTATAATTTCCTGGGTTATATCTCCTCCCTTTCTTGAATAAGGGAACAACATCCACAACCCTCCAATCCTCCAGAACCTCGCCCATCCTCATTGATGATGCAAAGATTATCGCCAGAGGCTCAGCAATCTCCTCCCTCACTTCCCACAGTAGCCTGGGATACATCTTGTCTGGTCCTGGTGACTTATCCAACTTGATGCTTTCCAAAAGCTCCAGCACATCCTCTTTCTTAATATCTACACGCTCAAGCTTTTCAGTCCGCTGTAGGTCTTCCCCAGTCACCAAGATCCTCTTCCGTAGTGAATACTGAAGCAAAGTATTCATTATTACCTCTGCTATCTCCTCCGGTTCCATACACATTTTTGCACTGTCACACTTGATTGGTCCTATTCTCTGATGTCTTATCCTATTGCTCTTCTCATACTTGTAGAATGCCTTGGGGTTTTCCTTAATCCTGTCTGCCAAGGCCTTCTCATGGCCTTCTCCTTCTGGCTCTCCTAATTTCATTCTTAAGCTTCTTCCTGCTAGCCTTATAATCTTCTAGATCTCTATCATTACCTAGATTTTTGAACCTTTCGCAAGCTCTTCTTTTCTTCTTGACTAAATTTACAACAGCCTTTGCACACCATGGTTCCTGTACCCTACCATCCTTTCCCTGTCTCATTGGAACGTACCTATGCAGAACCTCACTCAAATATCCCCTGAACATTTGCCACATTTCTTCCAAACGTTTCCCTGAGAACATCTGTTTCCAATTTATGCTTCCAAGTTCCTGCCTGATATCTCATATTTCCCCTTACTCCAATTAATCATTTCCTAACTTGTTTGTTCTTATCCCTCTCCAATGCTATGGTAAGGGAGATAGAATTGTGATCACTACCTCCAAAATGCTCTCCCACTGAGAGACCCGACACCTGACCAGGTTAATTTCCCAATACCAGATCAAGTACAGCCTCCACTCTTATCGGCTTATCTACATATTGTGTCAAGAAACCTTCCTGAACTCACCCAACAAACTCCACCCCATCTAAACCCCTCGCTCTAGGGAGATGCCAATCAATATTTGGGAAATTAAAATCTCCCACCACAACAAGCCTGTTATTATTACACCTTTGCAGAATTTGTCTCCCTATCTGCTCCTCGATGTCCCTGTTACTATTGGATGGTCTATAAAAAAACACCCAGTAGAGTTATTGACCCCTTCCTGTTCCTAACTTCCACCCACAGAGACTCCGTAGACAACCCCTTCATGACTTCTTCCTTTTCTGCAGCCGTGGCATTATCCCTGATCAACAGTGCCACGTCCCCACCTCTTTTGCTTCCCTCCCTGTTCTTTCTGAAACATCTAAAGCCTGGCACTTGAAGTAGCCATTTCTGCTCCTGCACCATCCAAGTCTCTGCAATGGCCACAACATCACAGCTCCAGGTGCTGATTCATGCTCTAAGCTCATCCACTTTGGTCATAATACTACTCACATTAAAACAGAACATCTCAAACCATTGGTCTGAGTGCGTCCCTTCTCTATCACCTGCCTATCCTCCCTCTTGCACTGTCTCCAAGCTTTCTCTATTTGTGAGCCAACCTCTCTTTCCTCTTTCACTTCAGTTCGGTTCTCACTCCCCAGCAATTCTCATCTAAACTCTCCCCAATAGCCTTAGCAAACCTCCCCGCCAGGATATTGGTCCCCCTGGGATTCAAGTGCAACCCGTCCTTTTTGTTCAGGTCACACCTGCCCCAAAAGAGGTCCCAATGGTCCAGAAATCTGAACCCCTGCCCCCCCCCCCCGTTCCAATCCCTCAGCCACACATTTATCCTCCACCTCACTCTATTCCTATACTCACTGTCGCTTAGCACAGGCAGTAATCCTGAGAATACTACCTTTGCGGTCCTGCTTCTCAACTTCCTTCCCAACTCCCTGTAGACTATTTTCAGGACCTCCTCCCTTTTCCTACCTATGTTGTTGATACCAATATGTACCATGACCTCTGGCTGTTCTCCTTCCCACTTCAAGATATCGTGGATGCATTCAGAAACATCCCGGACCCTGGTATCTGGGAGGCAAAATACCATCCATGCTTAGAAACATAGAAAATAGGTGCAGGTGTAGGCCATTCGGCCCTTTGATCCTGCACCACCATTCAGTATGATCATGGCTGATCATCCAACTCAAAACCCTGTACCTGCTTTCTCTCCATACCCCTTCCATACCATGCTTCTTTCCTGCATCCACAGAATCGCCTGTCTAACCCCCTAACTATAGAGTCCCCTATCAACATTGCCTTCCTCTTCCTTTCCCTACCCTTCTGTTGCTTCCCCCAGGTAGGTCGTCTCCTCCAACAGTACTCAAATAGGAGTACTTATTGTTAAGGGGGACAGCCACTGGGGTGCTCTCCAGCATCTGCCTCTTGCCCTTCCCTCTCCTGACTGTTACCCACTTATCTGTCTTCCCAGGCTCTGGAGTGACCACCTGCTGCAGCTCGACGCACCTGGTGCAGATGTGGCCATCTGGGAGGCTGGGAGTCTCCAGGACCTCCCACATCTGACATCGAGCACAGAAAACCAGCCTCACACACATGCTTTCTGTCTGTATTCTACCCAGATAACCTACCTCGCCTCGACCCTTTATCGCCGAAGCCCCGTTGAGCCAAAGCCTTCCTACTCTACCTCCCTCTACTCCGAGGCCACTTCTTCAATGTCCGCTGTAAAAATCTGTCTTCTTTTTAAACTCTTCTCACTGTTCTCACTGGCTTCACACTCCACGTGATTGTGCAGTCGTGCCCCGTTCAAACTGCTGAAGAATAACCATCACCTTTTGAACTCTTCTCGCTGTTCTCACTGGCTGACCTCTACACGTTTGCACAGTCGTGCCCCGTTCAAACCGCTGAAGAAATAAGATTCTGGTGTTGGACGTGGGCACATATGGCCTGCTCAGCTAAGAATAACTAGAACCATAATACTAGGGATGTTGGCCTGGGCAAGGATACCAACATGGCTTAATTTATCCATCCAACAAACTTGAATGATTTTTCTGCCAAGTGCTTCATTGCAAACTTGAGTAACTTACCTGTTTGATTGGTGCCCTTTTGGGAGTTAAGAATCTCTCTGTTCTCCCTGAAAGCTGCAGGTAGACAGGGTGATGAAGGTGACATTTGGCACGCTTGCCTACATCATTCAGTGCACTGAGTACAGAGGTTGGGATGTTATATTGCAAGTTGTACAGGATATTGGTGAGGCTGCATTTAAAACAGGAACTTGCTCATAGGAAAGATGGCATTACTTGGGAAGAGTGCAGAGATTTACAAGGACGTTACCAGGACATAAAGTTCAAAGTACATTTATTATCAGAAGTATGTATAAATTATATAACCTTGAGATTTGTCTCCTCAGAGGCAGCCACAAAACAAAAAAACCAAAAGAACCATTTAAAAAAGAAGACCCATGAACACCCAATGTGCAGAGAGAAGGGGAAAAGAAACTAATCATGAAAACAATCAATTAGAGCGAGAGAGAGCCTGTGGGATGTTGAATACTGGGTGAACGAGCAGTCTTTGAGGTACTGCAAGCCTGTGTCTTTGTCATTGTTTGAGTACTCAGTGGTGGAAGGGGGAATCATTGTTTGCTGCCAATTGTGCACGGGAGGGAGGGGAGCTGGGGGGTGGACTCAGGGGTTCTAACATTTGTCGTTCATTCTTTGGGGGCACTCCTCTGTTTTCGTGGACGGTTACGAAGAAAAAGAATTTCAGGATGTATATTGTATACATTTCTCTGACATCAAATGTACATTCGAAACCTTTGAATAGCAAGCAAATAGCATTCCAAATGAAAGTGAGTCCTCAGACACGAAGCTCAGAACAGCCACGGCAGGCCTCAGCCTCAGTGCAATGAACAGCGGAGTAAACGTCGTGGAGCAGAGAGCAAAACCGCCACAACGTTTGCCTCTGGTCCTAACACCCTGCCTTTTCAATCCATCTGGCCCGCTTAAATCATCCAAACATTGGGCTGTTCCACACTCCAAGTCCCAGGCCCCGTTGCACCAATACCTTCTGGGCCTGGACCCCGCTACCACGTTTTGGCGTACCTGAGTATTCCGAATTGGCCCGGCGTTTAGATAGATCAAACCTTGCTCTTGGTTTAGGCGGACAGGCTCCGAATCTGCCGCTCCCCCACTCCAACTTTGCTCTTCTCCGCTCAGCCTGACTTCACCTTGCATCCGCTCTCTTCAACTTCGCTTGCCTCTTTCTCATTTACCATCATTTGCTTTTGCAGAAGAAGTATCATTTATAATAAAGTATTTAGTTGCATTTCTTATTTTGTCAACCACCAGCAAGTTGGTGCTTGCCTTCAGCAGCGCCATGTTAAACCACACAGAGTTATAGAGGTTGAGCAGGGTTGGAATCTTTCTCATTTGAGCGTAGGAGAATGAGGGGTGAATACATGGAGGAGTATAAAATCATGAGGGCAAGGCACAAATAGGGCCAAAGTGCACCATCCTTTTGCCAGGGTTGGGGAACCAAGAACTAGAGGATCCAAGTTTAAGGTGAGAAGGTAGAGATTTAATAGGAATCTGAGGCGCAACTTTATTTTATTACCCAGGGGGTAATCAGTGTTAAGGCAGGTACATTGAGAATATTTAAAATGTACTTGGGCAGATACATGGACAGGAAAGGTTTAGAGCAGAAGTTCCCAACCTGGGATCCATGGGCCCCCTTGGATAATGATAGGTATAAAAAGCTTAGATGGATATCGCTCACCTATATAGATAAATGGGACTAGTTTAGATGGGTTTTTGGTCAGCATTGATGGCCCTTTTCCGTGCTGTATGACTGTTGTTGTTCCTTTTCATGGCTTGTGGAGCATCGGGAAGCATTTTTTTTTACCATTTCCGTAGCTTTTTGGCTGATTTTTATGAGGTTGAGTGACTAGCTCGACACTCAACCCAGCATAAATGGAAAGTGTTCAAGAAACTGGCTGGATTCAAACTCGGGACCATTCTCCTGGAAGTCCAGTACCGATGCTATTACAAAACCGGCCAGCTTTGTACCACTGTCACATGACCACAGTTTCGATTCCTGTGAGTGTCACGTGACATTAGTTTCATTTACTAAGTGTGATGTATCTATGGTCTTGTTTTGCTAGAAGCTTGTAGTTTCGATTCCTGTGGGCGTCACGTGATCGTAGTTTCGCTTTGCTGGGAATCCGTAGTTTCGTTTCTGTAAGCTTCACTTGATGACATATACCGATGGTATAAAAGGAGACGCAGTCGCTCGGTAAGGAGTCATTAAGGAATCGACGAGAAGAGAGAGTGAGAGTGAAGATTGCAGACTTTGAATGAACCCAAAGGATTGGGTTAGCCAGCAGCGCTCTGTGCATTTCGAATGTGACTGACATTTCGTATAATCGATTTGTGGATTCTACCACACATACTTTTGGTTAACCACTGCATGATCTCAGGTGTTGTACGGTGACCATTTTGGCGAAAGGAACATTCCCTGTCAATTACTCTGTGAAATCTCGCTCTTCTTGGATTCTTTGGAAAAGGTACTCCAGGGCGGCAAACTATGGTAACTGTTACTATGTCTCTGCGAGATCGCTTCTCCGCTGTATTGTGAATCTCCAAGATCGTCTCTTTGTTGCATCGTGAATATACAAGTCTCTCCTCTCACTTATTTCATGAATCACCTGGACTTTCTAAATTGCCACTCTAAGACTGTGCTTGAGTAAGACTTTGTTAAGAATTGTTTCTAAGTTTGACTGTTTGGGAGCTATAGACTCATAATGCAACTAACTTCTAAGTTAGTCGTTTGTTTAATTTTCTAGATTTCTGCATAAATGTTAATAAATTTAATTGTTTTGCAATAATTCCCCGACTCCATTCTACATCTATCGTTGCTGGTTCGTAACACCACTCTATGACTCCCCTTAACTGTGTCAAAAATATGCAACCTCAACAAACATGGATCAATTTTTTAAATTAAATTTTAATGTTTTTTTCCACACAGTGAAATACAGAAGCAGTGAGGAAAATAAATTTAAGGCAATAAGGAAATGAAATGTATAAATATTACATCAAGCTGCCTTGCAATATCCACTGTTTAACAGTGCGTGGGTATCCAGCCAGGAGCCCTTGACAGCTTTATTTTACTTTAAACATTATTCTGTAAAGATGACCCAATATGTACAAATCAGCTCTAACACATACTGGACATTTATAAAATACTGATCTGTTTATTTAATATCACTTCAAGCCCCATAATCATAATTGGAGACGTGCTGTATAACATATTGTTGAGAGTAGATTTTCCCTGGTCCACTAATATAACATTGTGGTTCTATTTTTATGCTTGTTTCTATTTTTTCTAAAATTACTGAACAGTCAAAAAAACCCTTCGGGTATTTTCCCCATTTGCCCCAGAGCATCCCATCCAGCACGCCTCCACCTGCACATCACTGTGTTGTTAATATGTACAAACTGTTAACGTGCAAAGGAGTGGAAGGGAAATTAATGAGTGGATTCCGCTGCAAGTTTGACCTGCAGATTTTTTCTTCCCCCCTTCACCTGCAGGATTATTGTTCCCGGGGTTCAATTTCTTGCAGTGTGTGGAGCTGCTTATTGACTCATCACTCCCTTTGCAGTGATCCGCATCTTTTGCAATGTTTCACCTACCTCATCTGGATTTTAACCTCAGAGATTTTGCATCCTTTTGGGACCCGTGCTTGAGGTTGGGTTGGATTCTCGCTGGGTATACTGCATCTGCTGCGGTGCAAACAGGTTTTGATGCCTCCTCCTTGCCTGCTGGGTTCTGGGAGATATAGAGGAAGGAAGCTGAGGGCTGGAGAGTGTGCAGAAGAGGTTTACCAGGATGCTGCATGGATTAGAGGGCACGTGCTGTAACGAGAGGTTGGACAAACCTGGGTTACTTTCTCTGGAGTGGCAGAGACTGAGGGGAGATCTGATAGAAGAATATAAGAATATGACAGATACAGTAGGCAGGCAGCACCTTTTGTCCAAGGGTTGAAATGTCTAATACCAAAGGTGAGAGGGATTTTGAAGGAGATGTGCGGGGCATAATTTTTGTTTTACACAGAGAATGGTAGGTGCCTGGAATGGTGGTAGAGGCAGATACATTAGAGATTTTTAAAGACATGTTTAGATAGGAAGATGAAAATGAGAAAAATGGAAGGACATGGACATGGCAGAAAGAATCAGTTAAGTTGGCTATTTGATTACTAACTTAAGTCGGCACATCATTGTGATGAAAGGCCTTTTCCAGTGCTGTACTGTTCTATGTTCTATAATTGTTAATGAGAAATTTGTACATCAAGGCCACATTCAATCCCACACTCAACATTCTACCAGGAGATCACAGTCCTGTGATCATGGGATAATTTCTGCACTCAGATCAGTTGTTGGATTCATTTTGCAACAGTGTACAGTGGACTGGACAAGTACAATTTGTTTATTGAAGTTTGATTCAAATTTGTCTTCATCTTGTAAGGTACTGTGCTGCTGCAGCAAATATTTAATTTTCAAGGAATTTACACCCTGTGTATGCACATCTATAACAATAAACGAACTTATTGCTAGGCAAATGTTTTAAGACTTAATTTTGTCATGAAGATCAAGTTCAAAATCTTTAGCAATGGCAGATACGTTTGATATTGTTACCTAAACAGCTTTACAAATAACATCATGAGTGAAATCTCGTCATAGGTTCTTGTGATATAAACTTTGTAAAAATTGTCTTCATGGAAGAGTGACATTGAAAACTCAAGATGTGGAGCCAATCACAAGTTATTTATTAGCTGAGTTAACTGGCCACGAGAAACATCTTCACGGAGTGAGGCAAATGATGTGTGTGTCATGTGATATACTTAGCAAGCTTTCAGACTTCACTGGGAGCAGAAGATGCTGTATGTGTACACATCTTTGGTCAGAATACAGTGCAAGTCTTCTTACCTTACTGAAGGTGTGACCATAATCATATCATGATGACGTCAAAAAATGGAATGTTAATTTCGGAAGCAATGATATATAATTGTAAATAATGTCCATACTTCTGTCAACTCTGAAGATCTATCCTGGACCCAACACGTTGATGCAAAAGCAGACTAATGGCTATATTTCATTAGGAGTTTGAAGAGCTTTGGTATGTCACCAAAGGTTCTAGCAAATTTCTACAGGTTGCCGAGGAGAGCATTCGAACTGGTTGCATCACCTCCTGGTATGGAGGTGGCACTCTACAGGATTGAAACAACTTCATCGTGGACACTAGTCTCCTCAGCATCAAGGACACCTTCAAACTCAAAGAGTTGGCATCCATTATTAAGGAGCCCTATCACCTAGGATGTGCTCTCATTACCACCATCAGAGAGGAGGTACAGGAACCTGAAGACACACACTCGGTACTCAACTACCTCACTATTTTTTCACTATTTATTTATTTTTAAAATGTACTGTATATTCCATATTGTAATTTATAGCTTTTTAATATATTGCCTTGTACTGCTGCTGTAAAGCAACAAATTTCACAGTAATTGTCAGTGATATTCTAATTCTAATTTAGCTGAATTTTATTCACTTTTTTAAATGGCCTTTAACATTCCAAAAGCTGCTTAACTTCTTAAATTTATAAATTCCATATTTATTGGGGAATTTGATTTATTGTGAGAACTTCAGAATCAAGATAGATTTAAGACAGAGTGCATCCTAACTGATTATAGCAACCGGCAGAAGGTTGGGCAGATCAGTCTTGGTCCTGTGATATTACAAGGACCAGCTAAGCACCAGAAATCTGAATGTGAAATTGAGCAGGAGAACCCAGTGCGTTGATCTAGATATTCATGAACGTTCAACCATCAGAACTTCTGAAAAGAGATTAATTTAGAACATAGAACATTACAGAACATGTCATATTATGCCTACTTTTTAATCTGCTTCATAATCAACCTAACCCTTCCATCTTACATAGCCCTCTATTCCTCTTTCATCCACATGGCTAAGAGTTTCTAAAATATCCCTAATTTATTGTCAGATTAATTAAGTCTAAAACTGAAACCAGTTAAAAAAAACAGGAGGAGGGTGGTGAAGTGAGGAATATAAGAAATACCATTAGTAGGAGTTTGATCCTCACAAGATTGGAGAATTTGGACAAATGTGAAGGTGTTCTGAGACAAATAGATGACCTCGCTGAGATGTATATATAATAAGAGGCACAGATCGTCAGTACTTTTCTCAGGGTGGGAAATGTCAAATATTAGAGGGCTAAGTTTTAACATGAGAGGGGAAAAGATTCATGGATATCAACAAGGCGCTTTCTTTTATTCAGAGGCACCAGAAACACACTGCAAGCAGATGCAATTGCAATGTTTAAGAGCCATTAGACAGACACTTGAACAGGTGATGAATTGAGGGGCATGGCCCATGTGCAAACAGATGTGCAGTGCAAATTGGCATGATGGTTAGCACAGACATTGTGGGCTGAAGGGTCTGTTCTTTTGTTGTACTGTTCTATGAGATTACACCAGCACACCTGGGCATTCCTTGAGCTCTACATTCCCACCCTCAGTAATGAATACAAATATCTGGGGGGGGATGGGGCACAAATGTCCTATCAATTACAACAAAAACATGCTTCCTACTGAGGCATGGCAATGTCTCTAAAGCTGCAATGACATAGTGATAACATGTTCTGTCCTTCCATGGATATGACTACTTCTATGTACATTTAACTTCTGAGTTTCATATTGCATGTGACCCCACCCATGTTCTTGAACTCTAGTGTTCCCAATCCTGATGTGGCTCTAGTTCTGTCTGAACACCCTACCCACACACTTGCCTCATGTTGTTCCCATCCCCAACCTCGTCACCACGTGCATCTGTGCAAAAAGTGGTCAGCAAATAAAAGAGACGTAACATATAAGCTGTAGAAACTATTTACTTCGGGCATGCTATGCTGGTGTGGTGACATTTGCGGGCTGCCCCCAGCACATCCTCAGGTGTATTGGTTGTAAAGCACATATAACGCCAATCATGGTATCTTTAGATCTGAATGTGATAAATAAACTTGAATCTTGAAATCAAAATTACCCCCCTGATCCTGAGACTCTCCTCCCAAGTTTTAAACTGAAGAAGCAGTTATCCACCTATGAAGAATTTATAGTTTCTAAAAATGTTCACACAGAGATGGATCAGGAAGTTGTGTGTAATTTTGGTCACTGCAGTACGGGAAGGGCGTGGAGACATTGGAAAGGGTGCAGGAGAGGTTCAGCAGGACGCTGCCTGGATCACAGGGTATAAGGAGATCGGAGAAACTTGGATTGTTTGCCCTGGAATGTCAGAGGCTGAGGGGCAACCTAATAAAAATTATACAATTCTGAGAGTCAGAGGGAGGATAGACAGTCAGAATCTTTATCCCAGGGTAGAAATATTAAAAACTAAAGGACATGCATTGAGGTGGGAGGGGGAGTTTCTAAAGGAGTTGTGTGGGGTGGGGTTCTTTTTAACGTAGAGAGTGGTGGGCCCAGGAGTGGGGTGGTGGTGTAAACAGGTACGGTGGTGGTATTGAAGAAGCTGTTAAATAAATACATGAATGTTTCAGATTCAGGTTTAGAGATATAACACGCTATGGCACTGTAATAGTTTTACACTAACCACCATGCTACTGTGTCACCCCAGAATATTCAGGGAATATAGGAATATGGATCATGTGCAGGCAATAGTGATTTTGAGTTGTATTCTCCATAGTGTTTAGTATGGACATTGGAGGTCAGGGGTCTGTTCCTGTGCTGTCCTGTTCTGCACACTGTGGCCACTTTTTTAGGTACACCTGCTCGTTAATGCAAATTTCTGTGGCAGCAACTTAATGTATAAAAGCAGGCAGATGTGCTGAAGAGGTTCAGTTGTTGTTCAGGCCAAAGATCAGAATGGGAAGAAATTGTTATCTAAGAATGGTGTGGTTAAAAGCAAACAATAACATCCAGTGAGCAGCAGTTCTGCGGGTGAAATCACTTCCTTATTGAGAGAGATCAGAGGAGAATGGCCGGACTGGTTTAAGCTCAAAGGAAGGTAGAAGTAGCCATGCGTTATGATAAATGTGCAGAAGAGCATCTCTGAACGCACTACACACCAAACCTTGAAGTGGATGAGCTTCAGCAGTTGAAGACCACAAACAAACATTCAGTGGCCATTTTATTAGCTACAGGAGGCATCACTGACTGTATGTTAAGACTTGAGCACAGAAACAGGCCCTTCTGCCTACAATGCCTACCGATAATTATGTCAAATTAAACTAAACCTGTCAGCCTGTTCTATGTTTTTAAGCAGTTCCGAAGTGCATTTAGGAATATTCCATGCTGCAGGATCAGACGGCTTTCAACCTTGACTACAACCCCCGAAGATCACATGGAAGATAAATCACCGCATAGGATCAATACATGTTATCATAAACTCAAGTGATTCTGCAGACGCTGGAAATCTTGAGCAACTATAACTCAGCACGGCAGACATGACCTAAGTCGTGGAAGAAACTGTTGGTGTTTCAGGATGAAACCCTTCATCAGAACTGGAAAAGAAATGGGGTGG
Source organism: Hemitrygon akajei (assembly GCF_048418815.1). Taxonomy (NCBI): domain Eukaryota; kingdom Metazoa; phylum Chordata; class Chondrichthyes; order Myliobatiformes; family Dasyatidae; genus Hemitrygon; species Hemitrygon akajei. The sequence continues at coordinate 70,087,313 of NC_133139.1, forward strand.
AAACTAGAACAGGAAGGTGGGAGGAAGAGGGAGGATTACGAGATGGCAGCTGATAGCTGAGGTGGGTAGGTGAGATGAAGTAAGGAGCTGGGAGGTGATGGATGGAAGGGGTAAAGGGTGAAGAAGAACAAATCTGATATAGGAGATGACAGTGAATCATGGAAGAAAAGGAAAAAGGAGGGGCACCGGAAGAAGGTGATGGGCTGGTGAGGAGGAGAGAGGGGTAAGAGCTGAGTAAGAATTGTGAATCGAAAAAGCATAAAAGGGGGAAGAGGAGAGAAATGACCAGAAATGAGAGAAATGAATGTTCATGCTGTCATGTTGGAGGCTACCCAGACAGACGCTGAGGGTGAGAGTGGCTTCATGACTGTAGAGAAGGCCATGGACCAACAGGATGGAATGAGAATGTGAAGTAGAATTGAAACGGCTGGCCTCCGGAAAACCAATACAGGGTTGATGCTTTGCTCAGCAGGGGTGTCTAGTGCCAAGGATCACCACCTCGAATCAGGGATCAGCTGTTTAGAGAGGAGAGAGATTTTCACCCAGAGATGATTGGATGTGCACAGTTTCCATATCTCCCTTATTGTCTGACATACTCAGACACACTGAGAGCACAAGTTATAAGAAACCATCAAGGAGGTCTTTAATTCGCAGCTCATATGGGATGGTTGTTGTTTGTGCAGTGTCCACATGATGCTGAAGATGGTGGTGACCTCAGGAGGGTTATGTGAGGCTTGGAGAAGGTGCAGCACAATCCAAACACCATTTCTGTGGTTCTCTTTCCTCAGATGCTCCCTGACCTTCTGAGTATTTACCTCAACTCTGATTTCGTGCCAGCAACGTCACTAAGTGTCTCCTGTCGCCCAGCTCTGCCTGTTTCCACCACGACTATCTACTGACGTCCCCCTCTTGTGAGTTCTGAACTTCCTCCCAACAGCTGCAAGGGGAACCCCTGAGTTTTATGCGGAAGATGTGGCCCGATGCTTTTCATCTCATTCCCACTGTCTGCTCTGTCCTCGGTCTCCTACGCTCTTCCACAAAGCTCAGCAATACATCAAGAAACACTTCTAACCTCAGCACTTTACAGTCACCTGATAATAAGTTCAACAATTTTTTGTGTCTGCTTATCCCTCCTCTTCCTGACTCAAATTTTATTTCTTTCAGAATCAGAAGAAAAGCTGGAAGTTCACAGCAGATCAGGTGGTATCCATAAAGAGAAAAAAGTTAACACATTTTCTCCTCAGATGCTGCCAGACCTGCTGAGCATTTCCAACATACCCTGTTTTTAACTCAGTAGCAGCTGTATTTTGCTTTGTATCAATAGTTGCATTGTGCCCAGTGGTGGCTCATGGTTGCTCCTGTCCAACTGAATAGATCATGATCAAAATCTGGATCAGATCCATAATTTCAAAGGTGCAACTGCAGGATTTTGCTGGATAATAATACCTGCATGTACTTCAAAAAAATTATTTATCAACTCTGTGACTCTATAAGTGCTAGCAAATGGGACTAACTTGGATAGGGCAGCGTAGGCCAGTTGGGCTGAAGGGCCTACTTTGGTGTTGTATGCTGTTCAGTGTGTGGAACTGAATGCAAATGGTATCAAGCTCACAGAAAAAAAACAAATCAACAACACAGATAGGGCTGGAAGAAATGATTCAAGCCAGCTGAAAATGTAAGTAGTAAAGCCTTAATGGTGTGTTCAGTATTTACCCTGAATTTACAAGGAAACCTCAGCTTCTTTTGACAGGGTTATTCGTATTATTGTCTATTGTGCACAGTGATGGGCAGGTAGGTGGCAGCTGCAGTTCAATGCTGACCGATTCAATACCTTCTAGCCAAGAAAAGTGTTTTAAATGTCTTATGTTTGAAGTTATTAATAATTTATCTTTCACAGAACTTTAGAACAACTGTATATATTAAATAGTAATAATTCACATTTTTTTTTAAGAAACAGTACCTTTTTTCAAACCTACAGAATTACAGTATAACAGTGCAGATATGTTGCACTAACGCATCCAGGAAGTGTCATTACAGACAGCGACATTTTGCTTCAATGCATAATCATTGCAACTTTATGAAATAACACACAAGGGGAAAGTGGGGTGAGGGGGGGAAATTAGAACGAGAGCATCAAGCGAGTAATGTTCAACTTTGCATAGGGACACGATGAAGCACATGGTACAGCCAAAACTATTGGGTGACGTGGAGGATTGAGCTCGCACACGGGAAGCGGGGCCATGGGGTGCAGTGGAAGTCACTGCATTGACTGGTGGCGAGGAAGATCTTGCGATAAACTGCACGAGAATGCTAAACAGAAACTGGAAAGGCCCTGTGGTGCATTCAGTCTTTACCCAAAACCCATAAGCAAACCTGCACCTCCAACAATCTTTTGCAATACTGCCGGAACCAGTACGTATAGCTTTAACATGTTACACATAGAGAAGACCATTTAAGTTTGGAGCAAAAAGTAATGGAAATACTCTACAGGGCAGGCAGCATCTAAACAGGTCATTGTCCTAGGCTCAGATGAAAGTACAGTTAACTGAAATGTAACCTCATGGAAGCTGCCTGACCTGCAAGGTATTTTGAGAACTTTTGTCTTGCATTATGAAATGTTTTTCATACACTCAACTGACAGGCTGTGATCTGCTGCACTCAAGCTGATACATTAAAAAATAAATACTTCTGTTGCTTTTGACTACGGATATAGTTGGAGGTGTAACCATTCCTGTCCCAAGTGTCTGCCGCCCACAACCACAAAAATACTGAGTGAAATCTAGAATGAGACAGAGTTTCTCTTGCAACACTGCAGGATGGGAATAGCGTTTAAGTTACAGAAGGCTTTAGTATTGATCTGGAGAAAGGAATTCTGTTGTCTGGGAGAGTGGAGGGATTTAAGTTCAGTTGATGAAATGTTTCTAAATTAATAACAAGCATCAGTAATGACAATTTTCTGTGTTCCATACCCGTGAGGAGAAATAGCTAACTACATCGTTATTGGCCTGATTGATCAATCTATAGTTGATTCAAACCACAGCAGTGTTAATCCTCACTGAAATGTCCCAGCTACATTGAGGGATAGGCAACTAATGCTGGTGTTGTCAACACCACCCACACCACAATGATAAATAAGGTCTATAATAGCCATGGACACAAAGTGCAAGAGAAGGGGTGTAAAATCGATAATACAGCACATAAATTTGCCAGGTTTCTAACTCCACAAGCCTACCCTTCATTCCACTCTGGCTTCCACCTCAAGCTCCCCTTGAGAGGAAGTACTACAGCTGGATTAAGAGGGTCCTTTTGTAGATCACTAAAGTCAGAGAAGAACTTAGCAGATTTATTTTCCCCATTTGGCCTTGGGTGTTATTTTAATTCTTGCAGGAGATCACAGTAGAGTGATCAGTAGGGTAGTACAGCAGTTTGCGTGACATAATGACAGCTCAGAGCATTGGAGTTTGGTGTTCAATTCTCCGCTGTCTGTAAGGAGTTTGTACGTACTCCCTTCGACCATGTGGGTTTCCTCTGGGTGCTCCTGGTTGCCTCACAGTCCAAAGATGTACTGGTTGGTAGGTTAATTTGTCATTGTAAATTGTACTGTGATTAGGCTAGGGTTAAATAGGTAGGATACTGGGTGGTGTTGCTTGTTGGGCCAGAAGAGATTGTCCTGTGCTATATCTCTAAATAAGAAAAGCAGAAAACCATACATGGCTGGGGCTGAGCAAGGGGCCACAGGTGTCCACAAGAAGGACGGAGAAGTCATAACTGAATGACCACACCGATATGACGGATTAAGAAAGCAAAGGAAGGTTTGCCTGACTGTAGCTGTTACATCTCGCTCTCTCTCTCCAACGAGACCCCGTGAGTGGGGATAAAAGTGAGGTCTGGGGAGACACCCCTCAGACACACCAGGACACACACTAGTGAGCACTGCTTGAGTGTTGGAACCCACGTGAAGGTGTGGGGCATCGGAGACCGAACAAAGGATCGGTCAGTTTAACTCACAGTGTTTATAGCAGGGCCGGTGGGGGCTTGTGTGTGTGTCCACCCTTGCCTGGGTGACGAGTCCACCACAGAAGAACGGTCTAGCTGAAGGACAGAGGGGTCATACCCGAATGCCCACAACACATCGACGGATCAAGAACATAAAGGAAGGTTTGGCTGACTGTGCGGGAGGTTTGTCAGACCACTGCTCTCTTTCAAACCACTGCCTCCAGATATTCTCACACACAAAGCAGTGAATGGGATAAAGGGTTTTGATTTGGTTTTGGCATTTTAGTGGCTGTTAACTTCAGGATAGGACGCATAGCTAACCTACAAATTAGTTCTTCTCCAAATCGAAGAGGATGTGTCTTACCTAGACAGTTGATGCTGAACTAGCTGCCGGCTTTCCACACACAAAGGCTAATGGGAAGCTAATGCTGGTAGGATGTAATATGAAAGGATGATTTACTATCACCCCTTTGTGATAGCTTCTTCCTTGAAACACAATTGTTGTCATGCTTGCTAATGCAAACATCTAATCAGCCAAACATCTGGCAGCAACTCAAGGCATAAAAGCTTGCAGACATGGTCAAGAGGTTCAGTTGTAGTTCAGACCGAACATCAGAATGGGGAAAGAAATGTGATCTAAGTGACTTTGACCGTGGAAGGATTATTGGTGCCAGATGGGGTGGTATGCGGATCTCTGGAGCTGCTGATCTCCCGGGGTTTTCATGTACAACGGTCTTTAGAGTTTACAGAGAATGGTGTAAAAAAAACATCCAGTGAGCAGTGGTTCTGTGGGTGACTGACCAGAGGAGAATGGTCAGATTGGTTTTAGGCTGCCAGTAATTCAAATAACCAAGTAACAGTGGTGTGAAGATCATCTCTGAATGCACAACATGGGTGGGCTACAGCTGCAGAAGACCACATTGGGTTCCACTCCTGTACCCAATAAAGTGGCCACTGACTGTATCTTTGAATGGGACAGGACTTACAGAAGGGATTGCAATCTGCAGCAAGCTCTTAAATCGATAGCAGCCTGATGAGGTCAAAAATCAGCCCAGCCCTGACCTTCAGCTGAACATCTCAGCCCCCTCAGCCAAGGCAAGAAGCAAGCTTCTCATCCAAATCCTCACTGTATCTATCATCCATTCCAGTGCATAATTCCACACAACACCCCTGTCCCAAAGAAATAGTGCACAGCATATTTGCAGCTGCTATTTCAACCAGAAAGGAAGTGACTAATTAAGATATCTGCTTTAGACTCAGAAATAAGAAAAAAAATCAGAATGCCAGGAAAAATATTCGTTATGCTAAGAACACTTGATTTTGCTGTTTTGGACAAAAATTCTTTGTTGATTGCATTTGTTCTCAGTCACTTAAATATCATTGGTTCAAGAACATAGTCACAATTGCTTTCCCAGAAAACATCTAAAAATAGGTAATAAATGTCCGTACCCTAAAAAATTAACAAATAAAGCGCTGGGCAGAGCTGCAACAACAGTACTGGACTCTAAAAACATGATGGTGCTGTGACTGTTTTACAGGCAACAAAATAGGCACCTAAAGGTCCAAATGCCCATTCCCTAATGGCTGGTCAGCTCAACAGGCTACACTGACATTGAGTTCACTGGAAGGGCAAAGTGTGGGAATGGACATCTCAGTCCCTCTGCCATACTGAACGCAGCTGAGGCCAGCGTGTGCTGTTGCTTACCTCATTGTGAGGGAGCTATACTGTGCTTCTGCTGCAAGGCCTCCAACTCCAATGGAAGAGGCTACAGAGAGCAGTGGATGCAGCCAATTTCACTATGGGAACAGCTCTCTCCACCATGAACATCTACAAGAGATGACATCTTAGGAAGGTGACACCCACCGCTAGGTACACTCATCATCCGGGCCAATCTCTCTTTGCATCACTTCCATCAGGCAGAGGGTGCAGAAGCCTGAAGACCTACACGTCAGTGTTCAACAATGCCTTCTTTCCCACTGCCACGAGGGTCCTGTACTGGCCTGAAAAATCCCAACACTACCTCGGACTATATCCATCAATTTGCATTGGTCCATTAAGTTTTTGTAAATTTATTTCAGTTTAAGTGTATGCAATGTATGTTGTATTTGTAATGTACTGCGTTGCTGCTCCAAAATAAATAATTTTTATGGTCTTTATACCCTGGGTACATATTCCTCTGACAATGAACCTGAGACCTTGTGGTCTGCATGGTGCCCGGAGATGTCCCACTGTCAGAAGCTCTCAAGCAACTGGGGCTGCACAGTGGCTCTAACTGAGACACAGAGTGAACAGTTCATACCGTGAGGTCTATAATGGTTCTCAGAAAAGCAATTGCATTGATCCTAATCTCCTCCTCCTTATTCTCCTGAAACCCTATGTTATTGTACCTCAACTTAATTCCCTTTCTTTCTTTTCGTTACTTGTTTTCGCCAAAAGTAACTTGGCAGTCGACAGCTGACCTGATGCACACCTTTAGGATGTTCGAGGAAACATGTAGGGGAAGCCCACACGGTCATGGGGTGAGCATGTAAACTTCACAGACAGCACCGATGGAACCGGGGAAAGTACGGCAGCAAAGCGGCAGGCTCCATTGCTGTGGCCTTAATCCTGGCCAGGTGGCCCAGCTGCTCGACTCCATTGGCTGAACTTAGTGCTGACAGGAAGTGGGACAATTCCAATGGAACATCTACCTCTGGAAACCCCCTTACTCACGGTATCAAGTGACTCGATAATGAACTAGCAATTGAATCAACACTGGGCTTCGGGAGTGGTGTGGAGAGAGAGAGAGGGAAACATAGAGACAGGGAATGTGGATGAAGAATGAAAGAGAAATAAGGAAGAGAAAATGTGAGAGAGAGAGAGAGAGAGAGAGGATATTGGAAAGGAAGAGTGGATAAGGAAAAGTGGAATTAAATAAGTGAGGAGAGTATTGAAGGATATTGGGAGAGGGAGAGAGGAAAAGTAGAAAGAGGGTGGAAAATAGTGCAAAAATATACAGTGTGGAAAAGGAGAGCAGGAGAGAAATTGTGGAGAGATTTGAGGGAGAGAGCCAGTTTGAAAAGGGGGGAAAGGAGGAGGAGGGGGAAGGGAGACCCTATTTGAGAACTGGGAGGGATTCTTATAAAGAGGCAGTTGATCCTTCAATAAGTAGTGAGCAGTAATGACGTTTTGCCTTGTCACACAATATCCCTGCAATATCCTCTCCCTCCAAGCTGTGTATTGTTGCAAGGCTCGGTGGTGGCTGGGAACTGCTACAAACACTAGGGTCACTATCTGCAGTGCATAATTAAACTCTGCATTCAGCTAGAAACCTACTCTTCCCCAGCACTTAGACAATTCAAGTAAAATTTGAGAACATTCAAATAGAAATTGCTATTATTTCATCTAATGCCAGGATATAACTAAGTGCACGGTAATGACAACTTCATTAAACTAAATTAATCTCATAGCACAGCAGGACCATATTTGGCCCATTCATTACACCGACTCTTTGACAGAGTGAACAAATTAGCTCCAATCCCCTGCTCTTTACCCCATGCTCTTGCACCTTTCACACCTACATTTTTGTACCTAATTCCATTTTCAAAGTTTACTTAGTGCAAAATAATTAATTGTAGCATTTGGCTAGACTCGTGGAAAGGCACAGTAGAATTCAACCATTAAACCTTTTGCTACTTGCTGTGGCTACCACTGCAATGCATCGATGTTCATTTCTCTATGAGAGTATAACACCACACCATCATTCATTCACAAGGCCAATGCTCATCCAGTGACTGGGATAACCAGCTATGTGTAACCAACATGTACAGAAGTCTTTCAGGACCTGTGACCTCTCCCCCACCCCTCACCCCTTGCTACATCCAACCGTGCCAGGTTTAATTGGTCGTAAGAGTGAGTGATATTCTCAACATTTTCCAATGTAACAATTCAGCAAGCGGCTTTTAGCAGTGTTGGTTACTCCTTCTATCAACTTGAGAGCATTGTCAGTAGTCCAAGTGTTTTTCTCGCAACTTACGTACTTATTACAACAAGCCAGTAGGCCTAGGAACACAATCCCATCAGCCAACTCTCCTTCATCTAATTCCTTTCAACATGTTCTCACTCACATGCTCAACAACCTTCACTTTTGCGACTCAACTACATAAAGGGCCACCATTTAAACTGAGAGGTCACTCACACGGTCAGAGGGAGAGGTCAAGAGCACCTGAGGTCAGGGTCAAGCCATGTCTCAGGGGCAGCCCCAGTGGGCCAAAGAAACAAACTGAGGCGGGGTGGGGGAGGGTTTGGAAAATGGCAATCGTGTTTTTGTTCAGAGCCATTGGGACAGCAGCCCCAACCTTGCCTCACAGTCATCGGCAGCTAATACCATGCAGGTTTTTGGCAAGCTGGGTATTAACACGATGACTGTTTGGAGAATAAGCCACTGCCATAGCAACAGGCTAGGAATTTTCTGCGCTCAACTAGTGCGATCAGAACTCTTGTTTGGTCTGGGAGTTCTCTCTACACCTATATAGTGGCGTGCCATTTCACAAGGACCCGGCCCCACCTCGGAGAAAGCCGCCCGCGCTGTGGTTTTCTACTTCTCATCGCACTATGTGGACCTCCGGTCAACAGAACACATTGGGATTCATCATCCGGTTTAACAGTCAATGTCGGGCAACAGAAATAGCCATCAAAAGCCGGCCAGAGAAGTGCTACGGTACAGCTGTAACATGCATGAATGCTGTTGTTGAAACCAATCTGGTTCACTAGTGAAGGAAGTCCGCCATCCTTTCCCGGTCTGATCTCTACGGGACAGTAGACATGGATGCAGCGTGCCTTCTGCAAGATATTCGGAATCAGCCTGATGAGTCACCGTTCAAGGGATAAAAGGAGGTGGCCAATAGTGCAGGCCTTACTAAAAAATCCCACATCGTGGCAATGAATACCCCTTCTCCTCCACAACATTTCTATATTAGAAAAGAGGGGTAATAACTGCCTCAAGCACATTAACTATCTACTTTGCGTAGAAAAAGGAGGTTGTGTCCCTTTAAGAACACATGCAGCGCTGATTCCGAGCTGTTGGGTACTTCCTCAAGTCGAGAGGTGTTGATTAGGGTTAAATGCTAATTTGCAGCCAATTTACATAACTTCAATAAATTACTAACCCCTTTATACAAGAGCACTTCAGAATATTTAAGTATATGACATGTAAAAGCAGTTTAAGCATGTAATGCACTTAGCCAGTATACTTTATACACAAACATGCAGTCACGTGATGCTGATACACGAATTTTTTGTTTGAAACCTTTCACATTCTTTTGAGATATTCGTATTATTTTTTTCAACTGAATGGGCACCTTGGCAAATCAGAATCCTAGATTCTTAAGTGTTTTTTTTAAATTCCCCCAGTTGTGTTGTTTACCTCAGGAAGTGTTTGATTTTATATAAACGCCCAGTTATTTGCAGGTGTTTTTTTAAAACATACACACACGCACGTGCACACATACATGTGCACACACACACACACACACACACGCACACACAGCCCTTACTAAAACTTTTGATGGTTTATCGCTTTCTTTTCCAGGAGAGATGGGCACTCTGTGTCCTGTGTTGTTGCTGCAGATACGGGTTTAGGAACCGGTGCTGAGGGGGTGGTGGGACTCCCCTGATGCTCAGCGAGTGTCTTTACGCTGTCCCCTGGCTTCCATCTCTCCACAGTCGAGGGGGTCATGGGGATGGCCATTTTCACCGGCCCGAGTACACTCTTTGCCACTGTGGCCAAGTGGTTGACAAAGCTGGGCTTATCTCCAGATGTCACCACTGCAGTCGAAGAGCCTGGCCCGGCTCCGCACGTGATGGAGGCCGGGGCCTTCTTGACCTTGCCCTCTGGGATGGCGTTACTCTCTGTGGCGGTTTCCAGGACACCTTTGTCACAGTTGACGGGGGCACTTTTATCTGCAGCGTCTTGCTGTTTGGCTGGAGGAGGGAGGCGATCTGGAGGTAAGGCCTCGCTGCTCTCAAGCCCGCACGGTTCGTCAGCCATCTCTTTGGTCTCGATTGCTGACCTCCTCTTGTCTTTGCCATCCTCGGCAGCTGCAGTCACGTCTGGAACAGCAGGGGTTTCAGTAGTTTTCCCTCTTTCCTTGGACCCTAGATGGGAGCCGCTTGCTGGAGATGCATCTTTGGCCTCCGACACAGCGTCCTTGTCCATCTGTAGCGTGTATCCACCATCCCAGCTGGGGCAGACGGATTCCACAGGCTCAGTTTGCACTCCCTGGTGTCTCTTGCTGGGTGGGTCACCGGATGGCATCTTCTTGGGCTGGAGGGGAGGAGTTTTGTCCAGGGATTTGCCAACGGTGTCAACGTGGACGGAAGGGGTCATGCTAACGTTGAGGCTGGCAATTACGGCACCTGGAGATGCCTTCACCTCAGAGCGCGCTGTCAGCGTATCAGGGCGCAAGGCCTGTGGAGGTCCAGAGTGCTTGCCTGCACCCGCCGCTGGAACGGAGGAAGGAGGCGTACCACTCCTCCCGCTCGGTGAACTGCAGGGTGTGGCCTTGTCCTGGCCTCTGTTTGCAGAGGATGCGGTGGTCCCTTCCAAAGGAGGTTCAGAAATCTGGGGTTTCAGTGGACTGGAACTCTTCAGGGCAGGAGAGACCGCACAATCCCTCCCTGGGCTGACATCCACACCTTTTGCAACGTTGTTGGTCCCACCATGGACAGAAGGGACTGTAGACCAGGACCTCCTCGTTTCCTCTTTGACCCCTTCCTCATGATCACTCGTCTTAACTTCGAGCTCCTGTACAGGGTCAAGTCCTTCTCCCCGCTCTTGCCTGATGCTGGAGAATATATCTCGATCGATTAATGAAGACTCCTGTCTCCCCAGCTTCCTCACGGCCATCTGCCTGAAGGCTCCCACTTCGGCGCCATCGGCCTTTGACCCCAGAACCTCTCCCTCCGACTCCGCCAGGCTCTGGAGGCTGAGTTCCGCGTGCAGTCCCTCCTTCCGGAAGTCCGCGTGGGAAGCCTCGAGGCTGTGCTTGCGTATCGCCAGCTTCTTCTCGGAGCCAAGAGGCATGGAGAGCTTCTCGGCGGACTGCACCCTCTTCAGCAGCGGGGAGCGGGGGGGCTCGGCGCTCTTGGGCCGCGGCCGGACCACCGGGGGCGAGGAATGGAGCTTGACGTGAAAGGTCTGGGTGGTGTTGGAGCTGCCCACCGTGTGGGAGGGCAGGGGGAAAGGGGGGTGCTGGGGCGAAGGGTGCGTGGGCGACGGCGTGTGGGCCAGAGGGGACAGTGGGATGTTGCCGGCCGACTTGCAGCGCGCCGAGCGGTACTGGCGTTGCAGCTTTGGGGACAGACCGTGGAGGCTGCTGGGTCGGATGTGGTGGGGGGTGGCTGGGGAATTCGGGACACTGGAACCCGGAGAGCTGCTTTGAGATGAGTTACCTCCTCCTCCTGCAGAGATAAGAATACACAGTCTCAATATATAAACTCAAAACACATAATCTTGTTTTGTGATTAAAACAACTTGCAATTTTACTTTTAGGTTTAAAAATTAAAGTGATTAGCTTTACTTTGTCGCATTTACTTTGGACCGTACAGTGAACTGTGTTGTTTTGCATACTGGGGGTAGCCCATATCTCTCACCAGACTTCCAGCGCCAACATAGTGTGCCCACAACTTACTAACCGGAACGTGTTTGGACTGTGGGAGGAATCCCAAGCAGTCACAGACAGAGTGTATAAACTCCTTACAGAGCGCAGCAGGAGTTAAACTCCGATTTCTGGTGCTGTGAAACGTTATGTTAGCCACTACGCCACCATGCCATCCCATTTTAAAGGTTAATACAAGGTGGGGTGGGGGGGGAGGGGGGAATGACCAGTCAAAAAAATCGCAGACGCTGAAATTGTGAGATAAAAACAGAGCGTCCTGGAAGCGCTCAACAAGTCCGGCAACGCCTGTGGGTGAGCAAACCTGCGAATGTTTCCGGACTGAGACTCATGGTCTGAACTCCCCTTCCCAATTCTGAAGGAGGATCGCTGACCCAAAGCATTATCCTTCACTCTTTCCACAGTTGCATCCTGACCCGTTGTTTCTCCAGCATTTGTACGACAGAATGTCATTTGCTGGGAATGTGGAACTCACAGACTGCAGGTCAGGAAATGTGTGGAAATAACACAGATCAACGTTTCAGCCTGAAACATTAACTGTCTTTTTGTTTTTACGGATGCTACCTCACCTTACCGAGTTTCTGTAGCCTTTTCTGGGTTTTATCAAACTGATGGAAATCCACAGGCCCCTCTCTCAAAGTCACAATCAGTGACACAGTGCTGTAGTGGTCAGTGTAATACTTCACAGTACCAGCGATGGGAAGATCAGGGTTCAATTCTCACTGCGGTCCAAAAGGAGTTTGTAACGGTTTCCCTGTGAGTGTTTGGGTTTCCTCCGGATGCTGCGGTTTCCTTCCACATTCCCAAAAAACGTACGGGTTTGGGTCAGTAAGTAGGGGGCTGGATCAGTAACGGGTCAGTAAGTAGCGGGCGAGATTGGCAACGAGCCAGTAAGTAGCGGGCGGGATCGGTAGCGGGTCAGTAAGTAGGGGGCCGGATCGGTAACGGGTCAGTAAGTAGCGTGCCGGATCAGTAACGGGTCAGTAAGTAGGGGGCGGGATCGGTAGCGGGTCAGTAAGTAGGGGGCCCGATCGGTAACGGGTCAGTAAGTAGGGGGCGGGATCGGTAGCGGGTCAGTAAGTAGGGGGCCCGATCGGTAACGGGTCAGTAAGTAGGGGGCGGGATCGGTAGCGGGTCAGTAAGTAGGGGGCCCGATCGGTAACGGGTCAGTAAGTAGGGGGCGGGATCGGTAGCGGGTCAGTAAGTAGGGGGCCCGATCGGTAACGGGTCAGTAAGTAGGGGGCGGGATCGGTAGCGGGTCAGTAAGTAGGGGGCCCGATCGGTAACGGGTCAGTAAGTAGGGGGCCCGATCGGTAACGGGTCAGTAAGTAGGGGGCCGGATCGGTAACGGGTCAGTAAGTAGGGGGCCGGATCGGTAGCGGGTCAGTAAATAGGGGGCCCGATCAGTAACGGGTCAGTAAGTAGCGGGCCGGATCGGTAACGGGTCAGTAAGTAGCGGGCCGGATCGGTAACGGGTCAGTAAGTAGCGGGCCGGATCGGTAACGGGTCAGTAAGTAGGGGGCCTGATCGGTAACGGGTCAGTAAGTAGCGGGCCGGATCGGTAACGGGTCAGTAAGTAGCGGGCCGGATCGGTAGCGGGTCAGTAAGTAGGGGGCCGGATCAGTAACGGGTCAGTAAGTAGGGGGCCGGATCGGTAATGGGTCAGTAAGTAGGGGGCCGGATCGGTAACGGGTCAGTAAGTAGCGTGCCGGATCAGTAACGGGTCAGTAAGTAGGGGGCCGGATCAGTAACGGGTCAGTAAGTAGGGGGCCGGATCGGTAACGGGTCAGTAAGTAGGGGGCCGGATCGGTAGCGGGTCAGTAAGTAGGGGGCCGGATCGGTAACGGGTCAGTAAGTAGCGGGCGGGATCAGTAACGGGTCAGTAAGTAGCGGGCGGGATCGGTAGCGGGTCAGTAAGTAGGGATCATGCTACATGGTGCCAGATTCATGGCAACACTTGTGGGCTGCCCCCAGCACAACTTTGGGCTGTGTTGGTTGTTGACACAAATGATGCATTTCACTGTATGCGACAAATAAAGGTAACCTTTAATCTTTTCACTTAAGAGCAGGGTGAGGGAGTGACCTGTAACCTGAGAATTTGGGAGGGACATGGTGCAGTTGCAGATGGATGGGACTAGGCAGATCAGGTCAACATAGAATAGATGGGCTGAAGGGCTTGTTTCTGTACTGTAGTGCTCTATTTAATTGAGAGAGCTGCGCATGTGGGATTATGCTGATGGCTGTTATTGACTGATATGGTTTTGATGGCTAAATGGTTTCCTATGTCGCAAAATGGCACAGTTCCGTTAGTACACTTGCGACAGGGTTCATGATCATTGATCTAGAGATGTGAGTTTAAGTTCTACTAGGGTGGCTAAAGACTATAAATTCATATAGCAGTGAAAAGCCAGCCTCAGTATAGCTTCTTCCTCCCCAACATCAAGTTTTTGAACTGCCCATGAACCCATAAACACTATTTCACATACAGGATCCCATATCTAAGAGATGTGCTGGCTTTGGACAAGGTCCAGAGGAGGGTTATGAGAATGAATCCAGGAACGAAAGGGTTAATGCATGTGGAGCATTTGATGGCTCTGGGCCTGTGCTCACTGGATTTTAAAAGGATGAAGATCACGATGAATCCAAGTGAATGTGGAGAGGATGTTCTCAATAGTGGGAGAGCCTAGGACCAGAGGGGACAGCCTCAAATAGAAGCACGTCCAAAATGAAAGAGAAAATTCTTTCACCAGAGGGAGGGGAACCTGTGGAATTCATCACCACAGATAGCTGTGGAGGACAGGTCACTGGGTATTTTTAAAGCGGCTATATTTGAAGTTGATAGGTTAGAGTCGTAGAGGTCTACAGGCCCTTTGCCTCATCTGGTCTGTGCTAAACTGTTACTCTGCTTAGTCCCATTGTCCCATATCTGGCCCTTAACCCTCCGTACCCTCAACCATCCAAGTACTTATCCAAACTTTCAAGCAGTTCTTGATTTGTGAGGATGTCAAAGGGTACAGGGAGAAAGCAGGAGAATGGGGTTGAGAGAAAAAAATAAATCAGCCATGATGGAATGACAGAGCAGGCTCGATAGGCCAAATGGCCTAACTCTGCTTTTATGATCACTATTTCTCTTTTGCACTACTTACTTGTTTTTTTTTGTAACTTAAAATATTTGCTAATGTGCCTTGCACTGTACTGTCAATACAAAACAACAAGTTTCACAACATATGTCGGTGATAACGAACCTGATTCCGACTCTTTTACCACTGTAAAAACCCACTGGGTTCCCTAATATTATTCTGGGGAGGAAATCTGCCATCTTCACCTGATCTGGCCTATCTGGAACTCTACATTCATCAATATACCGTACAGTGCAAAAGCCCTTGGCGCACACACGCGCGCACACACACACACACACACACACACACACACACACACACACACACACACACACACACACACACACACACACACACACATATTCATTCCAACTCCCACCCCCCATGGGTGCTGTGTATGTTTGTTTTCCCTCAATCGCGGGTTCTCTATCAGAGGCCTGGGAGCTTGAGGGTTCAGTGCAGTATCCTTGCTGTTCCTAGTAGTGTGCTCTTCTAGAGGGAGAGAGGGGAATGGGGGGGGAGAGGGTGAGTGGGAGAGGGGGAGAGGGAGTCACGAGGGGACGGATAAGGTGGATGGTCTGAGACTTTTCTCCATGGTTGGGGAGTCACACAAGTTAAGCGGGGAAAGGGACAGCAGAGACAGGAGAGGTATCTTGAAGCAGCTTAGTAGCGTAGTGGTTAGCACAATGGTTTACAGTACTGGTGATCCGGGTTCAATTCCCACCACTGCCTGTAAGGAGCTTGTACATTCTCTCCGTGACTACGTGGGTTTCTCCAGGTGCTCCGGTTTCCTCCCACAGTCCTGAAGATGTACCTGTTGGTAGGCTAACTGTTCCATGTAAATTGACCTGTGATTAGGCAAGCATTAAGCTTGGTGTCGTGGCTCAAAGGGACAGAGGGAACTGTTCAGTGCTGAATCTCAATAAATAAGTAAATAAACAAATAAAATAAATTGTACAAGAAGTCGTGAATATCTGGAGTGAGGTGCCAGAGGAAGAGGTTAAGGTGGGTAAAAGTGCAACATTTATGAGGCATTTGGATAGGTACACAGAGGGGGGAGCTTCAAGGTTATGGGCTGAATGCAGGCAACTGGGACTAGCAGAGAGGATGCTGTGGTCAGTATGGATCAGTTTGGTCAAAGGACCTGGTTCCATGCTTTATTACGTTATGACTCTATGGAGCAGGCTTCTTTGGATCACAAGCATAGACCAGTTGGTTGAAACAGTCAGGGAGTGGGGGGTGGGGGGTGGGATCATGTGCAGGTAGATGGGATTTGTTAGATTAGCAGCAAAGTCAGCACAGATATAGTGGACGGAAGAGCCTGCTCCTGTGCTGTACTCTTCTATGTTCAAAGGGCCTGCTTCCTGATGTACGTTCTGTGCTCCGACTGCTTACTGCTTCAGCTGAACTCTGCACAGAACCACCCCCAAGCTACGCCACAAGACAATGGCTGTCCTTCTATCCAAGGAATCACACGAAACTCTCCCTTTCTCACAATGAGATGTGAGAAAGGGGCTTTCAGAACAGAATCAAATTGGTGCTGAGGAAAAAAGTCACCTGCAGGACTGCAGGGAAATAGAACAAACATAGAAGTCATAGAAAGGGTGCAGAGGAGATTTACAAGGATGTTGCCTGGATTGGGGAGCATGCCTTATGAGAACAGGTTGAGTGAACTCGGCCTTTTCTCCTTGGAGCGACGGAGGATGAGAGGTGACCTGATAGAGGTGTACAAGATGATGTGAGGCATTGATTGTGTGGATAGTCAGAAGCTTTTTCCCAGGGCTGAAATGGTTGCCACCAGAGGACACAGGTTTAAGGTGCTGGGGAGGAGGTACAGAGGAGATGTCAGGGGTAAGATTTTACTCAGAGAGTGGTGAGTGCATGGAATGGGCTGCCAGCAACGGTGGATACGATAGGGTCTTTTAAGAGACTTTTGGATAAGTACATGGAGCTTAGAGAAATAGAGGGCCTAGTAATTTCTAAGGTAGGGACATGTTCGGCACAACTTTGTGGGCCGAAGGGGCTGTATTGTGCTGTAGATTTTCTATGTTTCTAAACAGTTTTGTTCTTTACAGAGCTAGCACAGATTTACTGGTCTGAATGGCCTTTTATTGTTTATTTTTTATTGATTTAGTAACAGGCCCTTCCGGCCTAATGAGTCCACACTGCCCACTTACACCCACGTGACCAGTGAACTTACTAATCCGTAATTCTTTGGAATATGGAAGGAAGCCGGAGCACTGAAGGAAATCTACAGACATTGGGAAAACGTCCAGACTCCCTATTGACAGCGGTGGAATTGATCCTGGGTAGCTAGCTTTGTAATAACATTATAGTAACCGCTACACAATCAATCCGTCCCTTAAGTGCCTCCCCGTCAGGGAATCGAACGCCTGTCTCCCAAGTGAAAGGCCCATTATGCTAACAAAGAATCAATAAATAGAGCTGAAACTGGGGATTGAACCAGGAACCTTTAGGTCTTTAGTCTAATTCTCTCCCTACTGAGCTACCGGGGCTCCAAACGTGTTTTGAAAAATCCTAAACAGAAGTATATTGCCACTTAGGTCTGACTTCATCTTAAAAGGAGAATTTTACACCGAGACTCCCCACTTGTAATCACCCGGCGTGAAATGGTTCCTTGGATCAGCAGTACCTAAATAGCCAGAGTCAGGTGTCGGCCGGTAGCTCTGCGTAGGAGAACGGGCGGAGAGACTGTGGGTGGGAGAGCCAGGCAGACTGTCGCTGGACGAGAGCGAGCGGTTCAAGGACGAGAGGCTGCGGCTGGTGTGCAGGAGGTTGGACTGCTTTGTTATTTTCCGGAACAAGGAACTGCGTTTCTTCCCACTGCAAGGGGTTGAGGGTGGGGGAGAGAATGGAACAGAGAGACAGCCTGGATCATCACAACATAATGAGAACACCGTCAGTCTACAGGTACCTCTACCACCCCCCCCCCCCCCCGATTACAGAACAGAACCTGCTCTACTCGCCTTACACTTCTGACTGTGAGGCAAAGTACAGCTCCAATGCCATATTTAAGTTTGGTGATGGCACCACCATTGTTGGCTGCATCAATGGTGGTGACAAGTCGGTATACAGGAGGGAGTTGAAAATCTGGCCCAATGGACCCACAACAATACCCTCTCAGTCAACATCAGCAAAACCAAAGAGGTTAATATTGGCTGTTGGAGGAGATTGTTCCAGGAGCCAGTCCTCATTAGGGGATTGGAGGTGGAGAGGGTCAGTAACTTTAAATTCCTTATGATATGGTGTTATCTTATCAGGGGTTTAGTCCTGGGACCCCTTGAAGGTTGTAAATCTAGTCAGCTCCAACTTGGGTACTAGCCTAAAAAGTACCAGGACATCTTCAGGGAGTGGTGTCTCAGAAAGGACCTCCAGCACCCAGGACATGCCCTTTTCTCACTGTTACCATCAGGAAAGAGGTACAGAAGCCTGAAGGCACACACTCAGTGATTCAGGAACAGCTTCTCCCCCGCTGTCATCCGATTCCTAAATGGGTATTGAAGCTTTGGACACGACCTCACTTTTTTTTACTATACAGTATTTCTAATTTTGCACATTTCTTAAAACCTATTCAATATACATAATGATTTACTTGTTTGTTTATTATTATTATTTTTATTTTATTTGGTTTTTTTCTCTGCTAGATTATGTATGGCATTGAACTGCTGCTGCTAAGTTAACAAATTTCACATCACATGCCGGTGATAATAAACCTGATTCTGACCAGCACTTAAGTGCCATTTCAATGGCAGCACCTCCACTTCCTTAGAAGTTTGCACAGATTCAGTATGTCATCTAAAACTCTGACAAACTTCTACAGATCCACACCGGAGAGCAACCTGACTGGTTGTATCATGGCCTGGTATGGAAGCACCAATGGAAGAGCTCACAAAAAGTGGAGGACACAGCCCAGCCTATCACAGGAAAAGCCCTCCCCATCACTGAGCACATGTAGCACCGCCAGGAGAAAGCTGTGGCCACTCTCAAAGACCCCCACCACCCAGGCCATGCCCTACTCTCAGTACTACCAGAAGCCTTAGATCACATACCACTGTAGATAACAATCACCACTCCTCTGAACTAATTCTACAACCTACCGACTCCATTTCAAGGACTCTTTACAACTCATATTCTTAGTATTATTTCTTACTTGTCTTCTTTTGCACACTGTTTTTTTTTTGTTGGTCTTTGTTCATGATTCTTTTCACATTTGTATTTCTTTATTGTAAATTCCTGTAAGGTAGTAAAAGTAACATATATGTAGTTGGTTGTCATCCGTCTGTCTCGAAGGACAGTGGGTGATGATGGTCATCATCACAAGCCTAGGCAGAAGATGCCCAGTCATCAAGATTCCACTCTTGGCCTCACCAGGGTGGTCTAAAGGAAAGCTTATGAAGCAGTACGTTTGGCACCAGCTTGGCTGCAGGAGCTGCCAGAAGGATGTTCAGTGACGTTCAGCCGCCTAATTTGCTGTCTGGATTTACTCCCTTCATCTCTCTTGAGGCTGCCCACAAGGCAGTGGGGCTATTTACCCATAGCTGGGGATCTGGTTCACGAGCACCGGGGCATATCCACACACCGGTGGGCCTATGTGCCACGTGTGCAGGGGCCAGACATCCTCCCTGTCCTCTTAGTTCAGCCTGGGTCCGAAAGGAGTTCAGTTTCCGTGTGTCGCTAGCGAGGAGGCACCGCGTGAGGCTTGCTGTTGGAGAGGCTGCGTACTGACAAGGGAGAGACTGACACACTCTGCTCTCCTTTTCTCAAGACTGCAAGTAGCGGTGGAAGCTGAAAGCGAGAGCGCCAAGCACTACCCACTACACTACCACACTAGACACGTCACAACAACCATTATGTACTTTGTTAATAAATTCGTTTTGAACTTTGAACATTGAGGTACCTCTTCTTCTGATTACAGAATGGAACAGACGGCATGGCGACAACAAAAAAGGAAAATTATGGGATGGTGAGGGTAGGTGACACATAGTCCCCAAGATTTTACTCAAATAGAGCAAGTGGGTTAAGAACAAAGTTCTCTGATGTCTCTTACATAACAGAGATACTCTGCGTCAAGTTAAGACACCATTCACCAAGCACTGAGCATTGAGGTATGGAGTTTGCAATGCAGGGATTGTTACTCCTGCTGCTATTGGGTTAGGGTCTACTGTATACTACCTTGAAATTCATTTTATTACAGGAACTTACAAGAAAAATAAAGAAATTCAGCTGATTCTGTATTTTTGTAAACACACAAGAGATTCTGCAGATGCTCCACAAAATTCTGGAGGAACTCAGCAGATCAGGCAGCATCAGTGGAGAGGTATCAATACTTCAGGCGAAGACTCTTCAGGAGGACAGGAAAGGAAGGGGAGAGAAGCCAGAATAAGGTGGTGGGTGGAGAGGAAGGTGATTGGTGAACCAGGTGAGTGGGTGTAACCATAAGATTTATGCCTCACTCTTGGCTTCTAAAGAACCTCTTGGACAATAACATCTCCAGATCCAACACCACTGTAAGATGCAAAGTTACTATGTCACTACTGGAATGGAAATCATAGCCCTTTAACAGTCCTTGATGGCAGAGATCGGAACAGTCACCAGTGGATCTGAGAGGGTGAAACTCTGTATCTACCATACTGCAGCAAACTTGAGGACCTCTTGCATTTCAATCCCATGACTTGGATGGATTCCCACCATCCCTACTTGGAAATAATATCACCATTATTGTGACCCAAAAGCAAAACACTACGACTGCAGGAAATCTGGAGAAATCCTTCATAAATGCTGCAAATGCTCAACGATAGCAAACATGATAGAGTTAGAGAAAAGATGTCTTGAAACTGCTGTCAGAGGAGGTGCTGGAGTCAGCTGGAAAAGATTTTTAGACAGGAGCTTAATCGGGTTATTGTGCAGAACAGGCCCTCGTGCCACGGCATTGCCTGTGGCAGCCACCCAGGGGAGCAGAGGCCAAAGGTGATCTAGGAGAGAACAGAGATGTGGCGGGCATGCTGGAATCTGTGCTGGGCTGGGGACACCTCCCTGCAGGCCGACTCTCCCTCAGTACTGCTTTCCAGCATTCACTTCCAGGAAGACAAGGTGATTTGACATCATCTGCAGGCGACCCAGCATGAGATGAGAAGCTGCCGCATGCTTGTTCTTGCAGAAACATGGCTCCAGAATAACATCCCATGCACATCAATCTTCAGGCCATGCCACTCTGGGGCTCGTGCGAACATTATTTTGCGAGCGCATGTGCTATCATAACTCTATGTACTGTGTGTGTGTGTCAGTACATACTGTGTTTTGCACCTTGGCCCCTGGAGAAACAATGATTCATTTCACTGTATCGTGTGTATCGGTGAATGAAAAGTAAACTTGAACTTCAAACAGGCACAGCATAGAAGGGTGCGGTTCAAGTGCAGGGAAGTGGGATTTCATGGAGATGGGCAAAAAAAATCTGCATGGATATCGTGGAAGGAGAACCCATTCGTGAGCAATGAGGTCAGGCAGCGACTGCAGGAATTAATGTTTCACGTCGGTGACCTCTCATCGGAACATTCACTCTTCCCTCTCCACAGATGCTGTGTATTTCCAGCATTTACTGCTGTTACTCCCACTGTGATATGGCACCTCTTTACCACTGTCACTGACCTTCACTGAACACTCAATTGGTGGCATTGTGGTTCAGTTCCTGGGGTTATTTTCCCTGGAGGAATGGAACATTGACTTTGCAATATGATCTAGAATCCAAGCACAGCATCTTGATAATTAAGACAATTAAATAAATAAATAATTCCAACTAGAACGCTAGTATGTGACTTTGGTTATTATGAAACTCATCATCATCATTTCTGTGTATGATGTAGGAGATCACAACCAGGATTGTTCTTGGCAAATTCTTCTACAGAAGTGCTTTGCCATTGCCTTCTTGTGGCCAGTGCCTTCACAAGATGGGTGACCCCAGCCATTATCAATACTCCTCAGAGATTGTCTGCCTGGCGTCAGTGGTTGCATAACCAGGACTTGGGATCTGCATCGGCTGCTCATACGACCATCCCCCACCGGCTCCCAAGGCTTCACGTGACCCTGATTGGGGTGGGGGGGGGGGGGATTAAGCAATGTCTTACACTTTGCCCAAGGGTGAGAAGCAGACTAGCAGAAGGAAGGAGTGCCTTACACCTCCTTTGGTAAAGACGCAGCTCCACCCTGCCGTCTAATATACAATAAAACAACCAGACGGTTGTAAAGGCCTATCTGTGTCATTAATGGATAATCCACTATCACTAACCAGTCCAACTCCAGACCTAGCAACATGCTGCCTGTGATCCGACCGCTGAAACTAAAGGATTAGGGATAGTCAGTAAACACTGGCATTGTCAATGACGACCAACTTCATAATGAATATGAAAGGTACAACAAGGAAGCCTCTGGGGCCAAGCTGCTCGTAAGTCTCACAAGCATCAGGAGCGTGGATATAACGTTTGTGTGTGTGACAGACAGCATTAGTTTGTCCTCTTACCTTTCCTGTCCTTCCTTTCCTGAACTCTTCTTATTCCTTCTTGCCATTTTGGCTTTGTAGCTAGACCTTCTGGCTGGCCCAATCTTGATGGAAGTGTTCTCAAATGGTGTGGTGGTCACTGTCACTTTGTTTCCGCTCTGAGGAAAACACAAGGCAAGGGCTGATTAAGGTGTGAATTCACTGGGCCAAATCTCACCTCAGGCAGTGGCACCAAGAGGGCAAAACGTCACTTCAGCACACAGCACCATGCGACTGAATGCCAGAGGCCAAAAGTAGTTGTTTAAACAGGACACAGCTTGTCTGGGTCCACGACTGAAACCAATTGCTAACCTGCAGAATCACAGTGAAGTGTAACACTATATCAGCCAAAAACAGACATCAGGTCAATCTCATATCCCAGCTCTCCGTCCGCGGCCCTGCATATCATAGCTCCTTAAGTACTTGTTCAGATACAGCTGATATGTCGAGAGTGTTTCTGCTCTGGATTGATCATCCTCCAATCATCCTACTAATTCATTTAACTCCGAGCTCCTTAGCCACTAACCCTTTTGCTCAGGGAGGCTTCCCTTTTCTACCTATCCTGTGTAGTTCTTTCTTAAATTTCAACACTGCAGCTAAATCTTTTCTCAGTCCCCTTTGTTCTGAAAAAAATTAACCCCATCTTCAAAGTGCAATCACAAATAAGGCATGCCAGCAGCTATATTTCATTCGGGGTTTCAGGGGATTTGGTATGTCACCAAAGTCTCCCGTAAGTTTTGATAGACGTGCAGTGGAAAGCATTCTAACTGGTTGCATCACTGCTGGTGTGGAGGGTCCAATGCACAGGATTGTTAAAAGCTGCAGAACGCTGTAGCCTCAGCTGCCTCCATCATGGATACAAGCCTCCCCGCCAGATACAGAAGAAGTCGTAAGTCTGCCAATGCTGGAAATCTGAGCAACACACACAAGATGCTGCCTGGCCTGCTGGGTTCCTCCAGCATTTTGTGTGTGAAGACCCCTGTTGTGACGACTACTCATACCACTGGGTCCGGACTTCCGAGGCCGAGAGGGTGAAACTGCCCCAGTGCAATGGCTTTTCCACTTTACAAACTCTCCCGCACAGATTTCAACTGTTCTCATCGGATACCATGTACAACCAATCAGCCAGTGTGGAGAGCATCAGACTGCTTGCATCTGGTATGGTCTGGTATGGAGGCTGCAACGCATGGGACCGAGAAAGGCTGTAGAAGATTGTAAACTCAGCCAGCTCCATCATGGGGCCTAGCTTCCATTAGAGGACATCTTTGAAAAAGGCGGTGCCTCAGAAAGGAGGCATCCAAAATTAAGGACTTTCACCTTCTGGGAATTGCCCTCTTGTCATTACTAGCATCGGGCAAGTGGCACAGGGCCCTGAAGACCCACGCTCAACGATTCAGAACTTGCAACTTATAGTCATTTATTTTTATGTCTTGCACTGTACTGTTCCCAGAAAGGGTAGTGCTGAGCTGTCACCTTGAAAATCTGCAGTCCTATGGTTTGCTGTGGTGTTGAGTGGAGAGTTTCAAAGTTTAGACCCAACATTGGTAAAGGAACTGTGATGTAATCGAAGTAGTCAGCTCCATTCTGTCACGCTGCAGAGGTTTAATGGAACAAATGACATCTAGAGGAGATTCAACAGCGATGAACTTGAAGGGCTGATACTTTAATTGAATTTAATTCAGTATCCATCTTTCTTTGAGATACATCCATTGTCCCTTCTGTAACAAGAAGTCCACATTTTGGAACTCCCGACCCATCAGCCCTGCGAGAATACTCACACCACGGCTATGACACAATTTATGGCTGTGGCTCGCCTTCACTTTCTTAAAGAAGTAGTAGTGAGCTCCCCGAGTCGAGTATGACATTCTCCTAAGGGGCTGTCTATCGATGGGTCTTTAGTTGCCTGTTGAGGCTGATCTGGGGCACACATATTCTAAGGGGCTTCCAGACCTCACAATTCTGCCACTTTGCCACTTGCTGATCACCATAAGACTTAAGCTGGGGGGGTTATGGTGGATTTCATTAATGGAGAACACCAGTGCGTGACTTTGATTAATGTGGGACGGCTGATGCAGGGGCAGTCACCACAGGGTCCTCAACGGATTGGAGTCAGGGCCCAGTGGCAGGAAATGCAAGATGACTGGAGACCCCTCACTACCGCAGACTTCCTGTGCCCCTTCTCGAAGATAATCCGTCATAGAAAACAAATCCCACCAGTGAGTTTCCACGTTATAAAAAAAAACTCAAGGTTGCATCCAACGGCTTGTCTTAACATTGGCTTACACTGAGAATACAAGAAATTGGGAATCAGTATTTGATTATTTACAGCAGCTGACATTTGTTTAGCAACTTTAATGTACTTAGTGGAAAAACACCCCTAGAAACATCTACCAATCAAAACCTGACGTCAAGACATATATGGAGATTCTACAAGAGCAAGAGATTGGACAAAGATGGGCCGTAATGAGAGACCTCGTACCTTCAGTATAAGTTCCACAACTTCAGTGTGAACTAGTCCATGGACAGGCTCCCCATTGACGTGGGTTATAAGGTCACCAGCGCACAGCCCCGCATCGTGTGAAGGTCCTCCATCTTCCACATGCTGCAGCAGGGAAATGGAAAATTAATGAAAAGGAGGCACAAGAGAGACTGGAAATCCAGAGCAACACACAGAGAATGCTGGCGGAACTCAGCGGGTCAGGCAGCGTCTGTGGAGGGAAATGTTTTTGATTATAAAATCTGAATACTTCCTGCTCCGCCGGGCTTGGATGCTGCTTGCTATTCGCTAGGGAAAGTGAAGGGAGTGGGATTAATGGGATCGCTCTCCAAAAGTGTCAAAACAGAGTGAAGGTGCCAAATGGCCTTTGCTGTGGTCTAATAAAATAGTTCTATATTTCTGAAAATCCTATCTTCTGTGCGAGGGGCTTTGAGCATCTTTCACTGTCTTGTGGTATTTAAATTTATGGCTTCTCCCCTCTGATATATTTCCATGCTGATTTTCTTTGGGTGGCCAGTTGGGACAGAATGGAAATTAGATAGTTCCCACAAAATATCAGGAAAGGCTTGGGCTTCGAAGTTCAAAGGATATAGTTCAGAGGAAATTTATTATCAAATTATGTATATGTCGCCATTTACTACCTGAGATTCATTGTAATCACAGTGGAACAATAGAACCAATGAAAAACTGCACATAAACCAAGACTGACAAAGCACCAATGTGCAAATACACAAGAACGAACGAACAAACAAACAAATAAATAACACTGAGGGCAGATGTTGTAGTGTCTTTGAGAGTCAGTCCACAGGTTGTTGAATCAGCTCAGTGCTTTTCATTAGTTGGTCTAATGAAAACAGAACTAGGGATGGGTATTATGAAATTCCCAGGGAAAAGCAGCGAGACTAGCTTACTGGACAAGACCAGGAGTACTTACTTTTCTTAGGAATGTAGTGCCCCTAAAGCTATGTGATGCTGCACCAAGTGTGTTTCCCTTTGCACCTGTGCATACATGTCCTTGTGCACACTGTATGACAATAAAATCAACTTGATTTTGGCTTGTCCAAACACCACAAAAGAATCAAAAGCTTTTCCTAGTGAAAATTAATGTTATTAAATACAGTCGGCCCTCCTTATCCTTGGGGAATTGGTTCCGGGACCCCCCCCCCCCCCACAGATACCAAAAAACGCAGATGCTCAAGTCCCTTACTTAACCTGTTTCAGTGTGGTGGTCTTTAGGACCCAGCGGAACCCCGGACCTTATTTAACCTGTTTCAATGTATGGACGTTAGGACCCAGCAGAACCCTGGACCTTATTTAAGCTGTTTCAATGTAGTGGACGTTAGGACCCAGCGGCCGAGCTCTGAATCTGCAGTGTTTCTGTTCACGAAAATAATCACGATCACGATTGAAAATAAAGTGGAAATAATAAAGCGATCGGAAAGAGGTGAAATGCCATTGGTCATTGGAAAAGCATTAGGCTACAGTCGGTCAAAGATCGGAACAATTTTAACGGAGCATGTGAAAGGCCCTGCCCCAATGAAAGCTAAAATTATTACTAAGTAACACAGTGGTTTAATTATTGAAATACATACGTTTCATAAGTGTATTATATGCCTAGAAAGGTAAAATATATACTATATAGTAAGATAAACTGACGCTAAATATCACCGGATGTACCTGTTCTGACTTCAAATCAGACTTAAAGATGGACTCAGGAACGGAACTTGTTCATAACCCGGAGACTGTCTGTACTTTTAAATAATCTCTAGATTACTTATAATACCTAATACAATGTAAATACTATGTAAATAGTTGTTATACTATATTGTTTAGGGAATAATGACAAGAAAAAACAGTCTGAACATGCTCAAACAATAAGTGCTGGAGAAAGTACTTCTGGGTTTTCCCGACCCGCGGTTGGTTGAATCCACGCATGTGGAACCCGCGGATAAGGAGGGCCGACCGTACCAGTACAAGCGATTGACAAGTTTTAAAAAAAAGCAAAAGCTAAGAAACTGTTGTCATATGGATGAATTTTACCCAGTTCATCACAGGTAAAATCCTCCCCACCACTGAGCACAGCTACAAGGAGTGCTGTCCCAGGAATGCAACATCCATCATCAAGGACCTCCACTATCCAGGCCACACTCTCTTCTCTGTGCTGCAAACAAGAGAAAAATCTGCAGATACTGGAAATCCAAGCAACACACACAACAATGCTGGAGGAGCTCAGCAGGCCAGGCAGCGTCTATGGAAAAAAGCGCAGTTGATGTTTTGCACGGAGACCCTTCATCAGGACTGGAGAAAAAAAGATGAGGAGGCAGAGTAAGAAGGTGGTGGAGGGGAGGAAGAAACACAAGGTGATAGGTGAAACTGGGAATGAGGACAGGTGAGGTAGAGAGCTGGGAAATTGATTGCGGAAAGGGTTAAAGAATCTGATAGGAGAGGACAGAGGCCATGGAAGAAAGAGAAGGGGGAGGGGCACCAGAGGGAGGCAATGAGCAGGTAAGGAGATTAGATGAGAGAGGGAATGGGAATGGGGAATGGTGAAGGAGGGGGCATTACCGGAAGTTCGAGAAATCGATGTTCATGCCATCAGATTGGAGGCTACCCAGACGGAATATAAAGTGTTTAAAGTGTTGCTGTTCTAACCTGAGTGTGGCCTCATCATGACAGTAGAGGCGGCCATGGACTGACGTATCGGAATGGGACTGGGAAGTGGCATTAAAATGGGTAGACACTGGAAGATCCCTTTTTTCTGATGGATGGAGTGTAGTTAGACAGAAATATGAATGTGAAATGAATTATATTAAGAATTTGAATTGCATCATGATCAGAACAGACATGATGGGCCAAAGGGCCTGTACTTGCGCTGTACTGTTCTGCATTCCAAGTTCTAGTTCAGGTCTACGGTACCAGCAGTATTGCTCTTTTTTGTTGAAAATTTAACAAACACAGAACTGAAACAAAAGACAATTTGTACTATCTGGTGTTCATAAACATTCGTATTTAACACAACTCAGCCTTCCAGCATAGCTTTCTTACCTTGCTTTTCCCAGAAGCCGTCCAGTCACTTGGCTTCTGTGAGAGCAGGACACTGGAATGGTAAATTGTGGAAACTCTAGGTGTCCTTTCTGACGTTGATAGATGCTACTCACCCAGACCATGTGATGAACACTGTAGACATCTGTGTCCCCCATGTAGACCCGGATGGCGCGGAGCGTGAATCCGTACTTCTTCCCCGAACGGTGAATGGTGATCGGGGACCTCAAGCTGGTGACCGCCGGCGAGAAGTCTCGGCTGGGTGAGGAATCGCGGGAGGATGGATTGGATGAGAGCGAGCGTGGAGACATGGGACTGGCGAGAGGTGACCCACTATGCTGATCCACTGGACAATACAAGAAAGATACAATGCAATTGGCTGACAGGGCATACAACACCCATGCTATTATAGACATAGGAGCAGGCTACTCAGCCCATCGAGTCTGCACCACCACCATTCCACCAGGGCTGATCCCAGATCCCACTCAACCCCATACATCTGCCTTCTTGCCATATCCTTTGATGCCCTGACCGATCAGGGAACTATCAACTTCCGCCTTAAACATACGCACGGACTTGGCCTCCACCGCAGTCTGTGGCAGAGCATTCCACAGATTCACCACTCTCTGGCCAAAAAAATTCCTCCTTAGCTCTGTTCTAAAGGGTTACCCCTCAATTTTAAGGATTTGCCCTCTAGTTCTGGATAGCCCCAACACAGGAAACATCCTCTCCCACATCCACCCAATCTAGTCCTTTCAACATTTGGTAGGTTTCAATGAGATGCCCATGCATTCTTCTTAATTCCAGTGAGTACAAGCCCAAAGCTGCCAAAGTCATGGAACAATGTGGCGACAGATTAAGAAATAGACCACAGGAACACAAGAAAGTCTTTCAAATCTTCCTATTTCTGTCCTCTTTACCAACCCCTCCCCTTCAGCTTCCAATCACCTATCTTCAGCCCTATCCAGCCTCTTAGTTCCATCTGCTGACCATGCACATAGTTCACCCTGCAAGTATACCAACCCCTTCTCTTACCTGTTCTGGTTCCATCTGCCATTCACCTCTCCCTAATGGTTCCCATTGCCACCTCATTTCATGAGTCTAGCATTGGTCATTGACATTTTTATTGGCTTACTATTGTCACATGTATCAAAATGTTCTCCCCGGGTTTCCTCCGGGTGCTCTGGTTTCCTCCCACATTCCAAAGATGACCATTAGGGTTAGTGAGTTGTGGGCATGCTATGCTGGTGCTGGAAGTGTGGTGACGGGCTGCACCAGCACAATCCTCCAAATGTGTTTGCTGTAGACGCAAAACAACACATTTCACTGTATCAGTGTCTCAATGAAATGAGTGAGAAATAAAGCTGATCCTTGGGATACAGTGTCTTGCAAACTGGCCATAAAGGTCAACTCATTGCACAGTGCACTGAAGGGCAAGGCAAAATATAGCAGAATGCCAAACAAGTTGCAACAGCTACAAAGAAAATGCAGTGCAGGGAGACAACGAGGTAGTGCTGGGAGGTTGTGTTCCTGCTTATGCATTTGCTGCCTCCAACATCCTCTCACCTCGCTTCATCTGCTTCTCATTCTCTTTCTTGTTATATCTGCCCCCATCTATCATCTACCTACCACTGTTCCCCCAACTCTCCGCCCCACCCCATCTGACACAACCTGCTCATTGTTTTTTTTTACCACTGGGCAAGAAATCCCGGCTTCGATTCTGTTCCTTGACCTTATCAACATGTTTATCATGATTTCTCAAGAAAGATAACAAAATTGAAATGAAATTTTAAAAAATTAAATAGACCTTAAGTTCTTATATAAAGTATTTAAAGGGATGATATCCAAAATTGTCCTCTTCCTATCCTAAGAACACAAAAATATTTTGATTAAGTTCATGTTTTGTATTTAATAACTCAGTAATAGTTGAGTAATATTGTAAATACCTTGTTTGATAAAGCATTCTGTGTTTAAATAATTCATTATGGGTTATATGTAAAAGTATGGGAATGGCATACGTCATCACGCCACCACGTCATATGTACATGCAGTGCTTAAAGTAAGAGTGAATCTATGACACTCTGTGTTTCCTTTCAATTAGTTTTATGAGTTGGAGCCACAAAATATAACAGCTCATTAAATCCATTTCTTATTCCAAATTATTTCTGGACCTTCGAGGTATTCCTAGACTATTCCACATCATTCAATAAGATTGCAAAAATATCCCAATATAATTCCCACCACTTAGTGAGGTCTCTAAAGTACCCTAGAATATATCCTGGCACTTAGTGAGAGGCTCAAAATATCAAGGAACATTTTCCATCACTTGAAATATCACAGAAACCTTCTCAGCTTCACTGAGAAAAGTAATTTACCTCAGGATATTTTGCACAGCTGAGCATGATCCAATGCAAGTAGAGACCTACCAAGGGCTCATGACTTGAACAGACTCAGTTATACAGCATGGAAACAGGCCCTTTGTATCAACTCGTCCGTGCCCGCTGAGCTGCCTGCCTGAGCTAGTCCTGTTTTTCTGCATTGTCCCACACACCTCCAAACCTTTCCTATCCTCTACCTCTTCAAACGTCTTTAAACTAATTGTTTCTGCCTCTATCACTCTGGAGACTTGATTCATACACCCACGACTTTCTTCGGCAATAAAACTTGCTCTCGCATTCCCTTTAAATTGTTTTCCTCTCACGTTATGCCCTCGAGTTTGAGACTCCCTTACTCTGAGAAAAAAGACAGTGAGCTTCCACCTTATTTACGCCCCCTCATCATTTTATAAGGTTTCCCCTCCAGGGAAAGCAGTCCCAGCCTATCCAGTCTCTCCTTGTAACTCAAACCCAACAATATATCCCTGGTGAGGCGAACCGGTTTGCCATTCCATACCTGCAGGGATCATGACTGAGAGGGCGGTGGCCGAAGCTGATTTGATGACCTTGTTCATGGGCCGGGAGGTGCGCTTCTCCGCCGAATCCCCGGACAGTTGTTGGTGACGTGCTCTCCGCACTGCCAGGTCGCTGGTGGCCTTTGTGGAGGACGCGTCAGTTTCCTTGGTAACACTGGGCAACGATTCACTCAACTTCACTGGCCGATCAGCTGGAGGAACACGATTGAGAAAGGTTAATGGGATTTCACTCCCCTGGTCGTAGGAGCCGCATGGGGCCATTTAGCCTCTTGAGTCTGTGCTACCACTCAAGAAGATCTTGGCTCAACTTACGCCTCCTCCATTTTCCAACTTGATCTGCTGATTCTCCTCATCCCAAAGTTTTATGCCTCAGCTCTGAACTCGTTCAATATTCAAATACGTGTGGGCCAGCCACCCGAGCATTGATTATGTCACAGAATACTGAGCAATGTTGAGCAACGCACACAAAACGCTGGAGAAACTCAGCAAGTCAGCCAGCTTCTATAGACAGGAATGAACAAACGGCACTTTGGGCCAAGGCCCTTCAGCAGGACTGGAAAGGAAGGGGGCAGCAACTCACCCTCTGCCTGGGTAGTCGACAACCCAGTTGACAGGGTGGCAAGAGGGCATATGACATGTTTGCCTTTATTAGTTGAGGAACTGAATCCCCGAGTCTGGAGGTTATATTGCAGCTTTAGAAAGATCTGGAGTTTTGCATTCAGTTGTGGTCGCCCGTACCAGAACGGATGCGGAAGCTTTGGGGAAGGTGCGTTAGAGGTTTACCAGGGTGCTGCTTGGATTACCGGGGATGTGCTACAATGAGAGGTTGGATGAACCTCAGTAGTTTCCTCTGGAGAGGCAGAGGCTGAGGGGAGACATGATAGAGGTGTGCGTGGCTCAACATTTCCAGCAGGTGCAGAATCTTTTGTGTAAAAACAGCAAAATATGAGAGGCATAGATAGCTGGTATCGATCTGCCAGTGCCGAAATGTCTAATGCTAGAGGGCACAAGGGCACACATTTAAGGTGGGGGGGAGGTAACTTCAAAGGAATTTTGAAGAACAAGTGGTGGGTGCTTGGAACACACTGCCAGGGAAATTCAATACAGGCATTTAAGAGTTTCCTGGATAGGCACATGAATACGTGGAGAATGGAGGAATATGGACTTAGTGAAGGCAAAAGGGATGATTAGATGTTTAAACGTTAGTTTTGTTAGTTTGTCACAGCATGATGGGCTGAAGGGCCTCTGTTGTACTGGTCTATGTTCTATATTCAAACCCACTGGCATGAGCGTTGAGTTCTGCATTTTCTGATAACATGCCTTCCCCCCTCCCACCCCCAAGTTCCTTACTTTCTTTCTGATCCTGATCCACTCAGGTCTTCTCACTCATTCCCTTCTTTCCACACCACTCACCGCCCCTCCAGCCCACAATTCCCCTTGCCTACTTGGTTCTCATCCCCAGCCCCACCGTTCCCATCTGCCCACCATCCGGCCCCTTTTCAGGTTTCATCATCTGCAACCCCTTGCTGTCTCCTCGAGTCCCCTCCCAACCGCACCTATGGCTTGCCAGCTTCTCCTTCGCCCCTCCCACTCACCACCATATAGCAGCAAAGAAAACCAACCGATTTGTTTCTGGTAGACGAGAGGGTGGGTGCGTTGGGAAAGGTACCGTGGGTCGAAAGGCTACCTGTCAATAACAGAGTAAAACTGGCAGCTCCGAGGCAGATAGATCAGACTTTCATCATCCCCTCCCCACTGTGGTCACAGGGAGAAAGTGCCAGACAGCACCTGAGGCCAGGCTGGAATCGCTACAGTGTGCTGCCCATGAATTCATTCGGGGGAGGCTAGACAAGCAGAAGAAGGGGGTCAGAGGGTAATTCTTATAGATCCTGCAGGAGGTTTGACTGAAGCTTCAACATCAATTTCGTCTCTGGAAACACAAAATGCTGTGAAATGCCAGCATTGACTGGCTGGGCAGAATGGCCTGTTTCTAGGTTGTTAAACGTTAATAGGCTGAAGGACTGTAATACCAGTGTGTAACTGCCATACTATAGGTGCTGGAATCTAATACTAGCATGGACTGGCTGGGCAGAATGGCTTCTTTCCACATTATTTATCCTATCTAATCTTTCATAGGCTAAACAATGATGAGTGAATGTCGCAAACACAGGAGATGCTGTTGCTGCTGGAAATCTTGGAGCAACACACACAAAATGAGTGTTTCTGTAGTGGGACGTTCCAACACTAACATAAACATCCAGCAGGATAAATACATTTATTTTGTCATTGAAACATTTTATTTTGACTAAGGCCTAACTACCAGCAAGGCCAGTTAATAATTAGGACCTCATTGGGGTTAGTCTCTAATAACTAACACCCTGCCTATACTTAATGGAGTTAAAATGAATGACGAGGAAATCCAATGAACCTCTCGAATATTGAAAGGCCAAGATGGAGCTGATGTTTTGCATCGCAAGGGAATATAGGACCAGCGGGCACAGCCTCAGAACACAAAGACATCCCTTTAGAACTAAGATAAGGAGACATTTCTTTAGCCAGAGGGTGGTGAATCTGACACTTGGTATATTTAAAGTGTAGGTTGAAAGGTTTTTGATTAGTAAAGGTGTCAAAAGTAACAGGGAGAAGGCAGAAAAATAGGGTTGAGAGCGAAATAAATCAGTTGTAATGGAATGCCGGAGCTGACTTAATGGGGTGAATGGCCTAACTCTGCTTCTACAAGCAGTGGCCAGTTTAATAGTACCTCCTGTACCACTGAGTGTGTGTTCATGGTCTTCTGCTGCTGTAGCCCATCCACTTCAAGGTTCAACACGAGCATTCAGGGGTGCACTTTTGCACACCACTGTTGTAATGTGCGGTTATTTATGTTACTGTCACCTTCCCGTTAATCTGAACCAGTCTGGCCATTCTCTTCTTATCTCATTTTCACCCACAGAACTGCCACTCCCAGATGTTTCACATCATTTCTCGGTAAACTCTGGAAAATGTCATGCATGAAGATCTCAGGCGGATCAGCAGTTTCGGAGTTACTCAAATCACCCTGTCTGGTACCAATGGTCAAAGTGACATAGATCATATTTCTGCCCCATTCTGATGTTTGGTCAGAACCTCTTGACCATGTTTGTACATATCAAGCTGCTGCCACATGATTGGCTGATTCAATATTTACATTAACAAGCCAGTGTACAGGTGTACATAATAAAGTACCGTAGATACTGAGAGTATGTCTTACGGTCCAAAATGTTGGAGAAACTCAACAGGTCATGCAGCTTCTAAAGAGGGGAATTAAAAAGTCAATGTTTCGGCTCAAGCGTTTTCATCAGGACGTATGAAATTGACCATATATTCCCATGCATAGACGCTGCCTTACATTCTTGTGTGAGTGCCATACCTTCCCTGGGAAAACTTTTCCCACAAACTGACCCTGCATCAGTCATTCCCAGGGACCTACCTGGGAACGTCGGACTGCTGCCAGCAGTCCCCGTGCCGCGGGAGCCCTGCCCATCCGCCTCCTTCCTCTGTGGCTCCGACTGGCTGCCTTGGTCCAGGACGGACGCCACCGTCTGCACCGCCTGGTTTTTGTGCGTCACTTCCGTGTCGTCCTCGAGGGGCGCGGCGAACTTGTGGGTGTCCATGAGGGCGGAGAACCGCCTCCGTACGGTGAGCGGCGGGCTGGAGTCACTCTCCCCGTATGAGGATTCGGAGGCTGAGAGGCGCTTCCTGGAAAGGACAGCATGCATGGGGGGGGGGGGGGGGGGTGGAGAGGGACAGTGTGCGGTTGGGTTATGTGTGGAGTGTGGAGGGGTGGGGATGTGGGATAGGTGTGAGGGTAGGGTTCGGGTTGGAGTGGGGGTTGAGGGTAAGAGATGTAAAAGTGGCAAAGAGAGAAAGCACTGCCCTCGCCATAGTCAGAATCAACTGGCCCCACCTCTCAAAGTCTGCTCAAACTTCCCTCAACATTCCAACAATTTAAGAGATCTTTGGATAAACAGTGAAAATCACTCATTAGTCTAATGGACAACACGTCACACTGTGTCGGCATTAACAGATGGAATGGAATTATATTTGGTGGGTGTAAGAGGGTGTGGAAGAGAGAGAGAGACAGAGAGAGAACATAATAGAGTGAAAGTGAGAGAGGGAGAGAGAGCATGGGGGAGAGAGTGGTGGGGTAGAGAGTGGAGGGGTAGAGAAGGGGTGGGGGAAGAGAATGGGGGTAGAGCAGGGTGGGGGTAGAGAGTGGGAGTGAGAGTGAGTGAGAGGGTAAAGAGAGGGGGAAGGAGGTGAGAGAGGGGGAAGAGAAAGAGGGCAGAGAGAGAGGGGGTAAAGAGCAGGGAGAGATAGTCGAAAGAGATGGGAGAGAGAGAATGGGGAGAAAAAGAGTGAGGTAGAGAGAAAGAGAGAGACAGGCAGTGAGAGAGAGATGGAGACAAGTAGAGACAGAGAAAGAGAGAGAGGAAAGAGAGGGGGAAGGGAGAGACAGAAAGAGATCATGGGAAAGAGAAAACATGTTATGTTGGCACTGGACGCGAGGCAACACTGTGGGCTGCCCAGCACAATCCTCGCTAATTTGATTTGATACAAATAATGCATTTCACAAAGCTGATCTTTAGGAAACGCTACAGGGCAAAAAACATGCCGAATGTCACGGGGGAAGAACGCGGCTGGGCGACTCACATTTCCGGAGAGCTTGTCCTCCAGCTCTTGTCCCGGGTCCCGAGGGCACCGAGACCCTCGGTCTTCTCCTCCTTGTGCTTATTGAGGTTGCGCCTGGTGACCACGGGGGCCTTCTGCTCTTCGTGTTGAGTCAAGCGCTCCATGCTGCTGTAGACCTGCACACATTGCAATCGGAGTTAGTGCAGTACCCACTCTCACTGCCTCCACCCGCACGTACGGGAGGAGGGGGGGGGGCAACAGGGGTGGAACTGGCAAAGCTGGCAGAAGAGGGGTAAGTCTAAGTCACTGGAATTAAAGGTGGTCACAGTGTTACAGCAGTGCAGTGTAGCGCTAATAATCTACACTATTGACCCAGAGACATGCTACAACAAGTAGAGTGGCTGACTCACAGCTCCAGAGAACCAGATTCAAACTGACTTTGGTTGTTCTCTATGTGTAGTTTCCCTGTTCCCACATCCCAAAGACATGATGGTCTGTAGGTTAATTAATGACCCTCATGTGTAGGTGAGTGCTTGAACCTGAGAGGAGTTGACAGTAATGTGCTGCGCATAAAATGGAATCTGTGTGCAAGAGAGGTAGGCACACACCCAGGGGATGGAAGGGGGGCTAATTCTATGCTGTGTAGCAACACATGGGCTCAAATCTCATTGGAATTTAAATTAATTTAATTTACTCATTGGCCACTTTATTCAGTAAACCTACATACCTGCTCGTTAATGAAAATATCTAATCAGCTAATCATGTGGCAGGAACGCAAGGCATAAAAGTATGCAGACATGGTCAAGAGGTTCAGTTGCTGTTCAGACCAGACATCAGAATGGAGCAGAAATGTGACCTAAGTGACTTTGACCATAGAATGATTGTTGGTGCCAGATGGGGTGGTCTGAGTATCTCAGAAACTGCAGATCTCCAGCGATTTTCACATTCACCAGCCTCTGGGATTTACAGAGAAACAAAAAAAACATCCAGTGAGCAGCAGTTCTCTTGGCGAAAACGAGAGTTTGAGGAGAACGGCCAAGCTGATAGGAAGGTGACATTATCCAAGCGTTACAACTGTGGAGTATGGAAGAGCACTTGTGCACATTGAACATTGAAGTGGGTGGGCTACAGCTGCAGAAGACCACCGTACACTCAGTGGCCTCTTTATTAGGTACAGGAGGTACCTTTGGCTTGTAAATGGAATTAAAAGGCAAAAACTGGCCTCAGCAATGACAGCCAAAAAACCATCAGATTGTTGTAAAATTCCATCAGCTTCACTAACACAATATGCTATTGATGGTCTATTAATAAGCCTTGCCAATGTGATTCCAGATATACCAATTTGGGTGACTCTTCAAGGCCTCCTTAATTCCAGGCCTATCAGGGATCAACAAGCCATCAGTCAGGCTGCACGTGAAACATTGTGCACAGCTGAGGTCACCCTGCTATAGGAAAGGGGTCATTAGCTGTGTTTTCAGATGCTATGCTGCTACCCACAAAAGTACGTCTTGCCAGGTAACACACACAAAATGCTGGAGGAACTCAGCAGGCCAGGCAGCATCTATGGAAAAGAGTAGTCGACATTTCTGGCTGAGGCCCTTCATCAGGACTGGAGGAAAAAAGGCGAGGATTCAGAGTTACGGGGTGGGGGTAGAGCAGGAAGAAACACAAGGTGATAGGTGAAACTGGGAGGTGGTGAGGGGTGAAGTAAAGAGCTGGGAAGTCGATTGGTGAAAGAGATACAGGGATGGAGAAGGGGGCATCTAATAGAGGACAGGAGGCAATCCAGGGAGGAGCACCAGAGGGAGGGGATGGGCAGGTAAGGAGATAAGATGAGGGAGAGAAACAGGAATGGAGAACGGTGAAGACAGGTGCCATTCCTGGAAGTATGAGAGATCAATGTTCATGCCATCAGGTTGGAGGCTACCCAGAATGAATATAAGGTGTTGATCCTCCAACTTGAGTGTGGCCTCACTGCGACAGTAGAGGAGGCCATGGGTAGACATATTGGAATGGGAATGGGAAGTGGAATTAAAATGGATGGCCACCAGAAGATCCCGCTTTTTCTGGAAGACGGAGTGTAGATGCTGAGTGAAGCAGCCTCCCAACCTACATCGGGTCTCACCCATATGCAGGAGGCCACAATGGGAGCACCAGACACAGTATATTATTCTAACAGACTCACAGGTGAAGTGTTCCCTGACCTGGAACTGTTTGGGGCCCTGAATGGATCGCCAAGCACATTTCCCCTCCCCCCCCCGCCACTTTCTGCTTTCCACGGGGATTTATTGCTCCCTACGCGACTCCTTTGTCCATTCATCTCGCCCCACTGATCTCCCTCCCAGCACTTATCCTTGCAAGCAGAACAAGTGTTACACCTGCCCCTACACCTCCTCCCTCACTACCATTCAGGGCAGGTCTTTCATTCCCCAGTGTTCCGAGGAATAGAGGTGACATTAGCGAGGTGTACAAGATCACGAGGGCGTATAGACTGGGTAAAAGCACATTCTTTTTCCCCAAAAAACTTATCAAAAATTATAATTTTTAGACATAGATTTATGGAGAGACAGGAAATATTATGTACAGGTGATAAATAAATCTGAATCTGAGCAGCAACTTCACTCAGAGCGTGATGCTTGTGTAGAACACACTGCCGGTAAAAGTAGTTCAGGTGGGAACAATAACCAAAGGCATTTAGATAAATACACGGATAGGAAATGGTGAGCGAGATAGGGGCAAAATACAGGCAAATGGTACTAGATGAGGTGGGCACCTTGGTTAGCATGGATGTGTTGGGCTGAAAGGCCTGTTTCCATGCTGTATTGCTCTGTGACTGCACCAAATATACTTCTTGCCAATGACAACTACACCCATGAATGTACCAAATGTACCCCTTGCCTGTGACAACTACACCCATGAATGTACCAAATGTACCCCTTGCCAGTGACAACTACACCCATGAATGTACCAAATGTACCCCTTGCCAGTGACAACTACACCCATGAATGTACCAAATGTACCCCTTGCCTGTGACAACTACACCCATGAATGTACCAAATGTACCCCTTGCCAGTGACAACTACACCCATGAATGTACCAAATGTACCCCTTGCCAATGACAACTACACCCATGAATGTACCAAATGTACCCCTTGCCAATGACAACTACACCCATGAATGTACCAAATGTACCCCTTGCCAATGACAACTACACCCATGAATGTACCAAATGTACCCCTTGCCAGTGACAACTACACCCATGAATGTACCAAATGTACCCCTTGCCTGTGACATCAACATCCCACAAATGTACCCCTTGCCAGTGACAACTACGGTGTCTATAAAAAGTATTCACCCCCGCATGACATAATGTTATGAATATTTTGAAGAATATGCAGTATTAATGTTTTATTATTTTACAACATTGAATCACAGAGGATTTAATTTGGCTTTTTTGACATTAATCAACAGAAAAAGACTCTTTCATGTCAAAGTGAAAACAGATCTCCACAAAGTGATCTAAATTAATTAAAAATAGAAAACACAGAATAATTGATTGCAAAAGTATTTACCCCCTTTAATATGACACTCCAAATCATCACTGGTGCAGCCAATGGTTTTACAAGTCACATAACTAGTTAAATGGAGATCTGTTTTTTGAGGCCTGTGTGCGGCCAAGGTGCTTCAGCTGACTGTAGTAAAAATAGACCTATATCTGAAAGTTTCAACTGCTGGTGAGTCAGTATCCTGGCTAAAACTAAACCTTGAGGACAAAAGAACTCTCCAAGCTATTCCATGAAAAGGTTATTGAAAAGCACAAGTCAGGAGATGGATACGAGAAAATTTCCAAGTCACTGAATATCCTTTGGAATACAGATAAGTCAATCATCATGAAATGAAAAGAATATGGCACAGCTGTAAATCTGCCCAGAGCAGGCTGTCCTCAAAAACTGAGTGACTGTGCAAGAAGGGGACTAGTGAGGGAGGCCACCAAGAGACCTATGACAACACTGGAGGAGTTACAAGCTTCCAGTGGCTGAGATGGGAGGGACTGCGCAAACAACAACTGTTGCTGGGAGCTTCACCAGTCACAGCTTTATGGCAAAGAAATGTGTTTTTTTTTGACAAGGTGCCACACATGAGGCTGCTTACCAAGTTAAGAGCCCATGGTATTACAGGAAAGTGACTAACATGGTTAGAGCATTGGCTGGTTGGTAGGAGGCAGCGAGTGGGAATAAAAGGATTCTTTGTCTGGTTGGCTACCAGTGACTAATGATGTTCCGCAGGGATCGGTGTTGGGACCGTTTCTTTTTAAGCTGTACATAATGATTTAGATGATGGAATAGATGGCTTTGTTGCCAAGTTTTCAGATGATATGAAGATGAGCAGAGGGGC
The DNA here is from genome assembly GCF_048418815.1 of Hemitrygon akajei. Taxonomy (NCBI): domain Eukaryota; kingdom Metazoa; phylum Chordata; class Chondrichthyes; order Myliobatiformes; family Dasyatidae; genus Hemitrygon; species Hemitrygon akajei. Next base: position 70,127,152 of record NC_133139.1, read on the forward strand.
AGGTAGTGTTGACGAAACAGGTAGGATGCAGAAGGACTCAGACAGATTACCCTTAAATATTTGGATGGAGGAGTGGAGTTACTGACACTACTGTTTATATCCATTATAATATAATAGCCCAGCTTTGTTTAGTTTAGTTTGCAAGTTAGTTAGTTTTTATTTATATATTTCTTTAAATTCGGGGGTTTTTCTTTCTACTATGCAAATACAGTATGAGTTTGGGAGGTTTAGTACATCTGTGTTATCAATAGTTTATACTTGTATATACTGCTTTTTTTAACGATGTATTCCCAATCTCTCTGTATTTCTATTGTTATTATGATTTGTTTGGAAATCAATAAAAAGATTTAAAAAGAAAAGATGTGCTGGCATTGGGGAGGGTCCAGAGGAGGTTCACAAGGATGATTCCAGGAATGAAAGGGTTATCATACGAGGAACTGAATTTGAAAAGGGCTGTTCACTCATGATCCCCATGCAATCTGACAGAGCCTGAGCAGTTTCATAAAGAAGAATGGGGAAAAGCAGCAGTGTCCAGATGTGCAAAGCTGATAGCGACCTATCCACACAGACTCAAGGCTGTAATTGCTACGAAAGATGCAGCTAGTACATACTGACTTGAAGGGGGTGAGTAATTATGCAATCAATTATTTTGTGCTTAATACATTGTAATAAATTTAGACCAGTTTGTAGAAATTTGTTCCACTTTGACATGAAAGAGTCAAAAAAGCCAAATTAAATCCACTGTTGTAAAACAATATAATGTCTATATTGTATTGGTGTAATACAATATTGTAAAACAATAAAAAATGATAACTTCCAAGGAGGGTGGATACATTTTATAGGCATTGTTCATCCCATTAATGTACCAAGTGTACCCCTTGCCAGTGATATCTATACCCCACAAACAAACAAAACAATTATGGGAGCTTGCAATGCACAACTTGGCTGCTGAGTTCCCACGATCACCCCATCCCTGACATATTTAGTTGTTCCCCTCCTCCCCTTCTTACCCCATTCCTGACATATTTAGTTGTGCCCCTCCTCCCCTTCTTACCCCATCCCTGACATATTTAGTTGTGCCCCTCCTCCCCTTCTTACCCCATCCCTGACATATTTAGTTGTTTGCCTGTTCTCCATCTCCCTCTGGTGTGCCCCCCACCTCCTTTCTTTCTCCTGAGGCCTCCCGTCCCATGATCCTTTCCCTTCTCCATCTCTGTATCACTTTCGCCAATCACCTTTCCAGCTCTTAGCTTCATCCCACCTCCTCCGGTCTACTCCTATCATTTCGCATTTCCCCCTCCCCCCACTACTTTCAAATCTCTTACTATCTTTCCTTTCAGTTAGACCTGACGAAGGGTCTCGGCCTGAAACGTCGACAGCGCTTCTCCCTATAGATGCTGCCTGGCCTGCTGTGTTCCACCAGCATTTTGTGTGTGTTGTTTGAATTTCCAGCATCTGCAGAATTCCTCGTGTTTGCTATTTAAATTCAGCTCTCCTCACCTTGGGTAAATTTGCACTAGCAGTCCTTTTACAATAATTTTTTTTTAAAGAAAATTATGTTTCACTGGTTCCTATATTTTTTTCTGGTCTGTGACTGGAAAATCACAACAAACATGTGAGGCGCTTGGAGAAAAGTAAAATCAGGTGTAATTTGATGTGAAGGAGGTATTGAGTCAAGTGCCTCATAGGAATGAGCTTTGGGACAAAGGAGGTAGCTGGGATTCAGGAGGGGAAATTCAGAGGCATTAGGCTGTTGAAGGCCTGGCTTCCAATGGTTGATTGAAACCATTGCTGTAGTGCTCTCAGCTGGGCTGAAGGAGGTTAGAATCAGAATCAGGTTTATTAGCACTGATATATGTCATGAAATTTGTTGTTTTGTGACAGGATACACTGCAAGACATAAAAATAGTTGCAATAATAAATAAATTGGAATAAGATACTGTTCAGGAATTCATAGACCATTTAGATATCTGATGGTGGAGGGGAAGAAGCTGCTCCTAAAATACTGAGTCTTCAGGCTCTTGTACCACCTCCCTGATGGCAGGAATGAGAAGAGGGTGGGGTGAAATAAGATTACAGAAAAATCAAAGGAAGATGGGAAGCTTTAAAATCAAGATGCAGGATAGGAAGTTGTTGAGGACAGGGTGGATGAGTAGCACTTGATGGGGTGGGAAAGCTTTGGAAAACTTCACAGAGGATTGTTCTGGGATGGTTTCCCTTGATTAGGTAGCAGGAGGTGCAGTACAAATGTTGACCTGAAGGTGTCAGTGCAGTCTGAAACCCAGCTGAGGAAAGTGGTTTGTTAAAGAATAGATTTAGGCTCAGGAGTTACAATGACAGATAACACCGTAAGACCACAAGACATAGGAGCAGAATTAGGCCATTCAGCCCATCAAATTTTCAATCATGGCTGATTTATTATCCCTTTCAACCCCATTCACAGACTCAGTTTTTCAACATCAGGGATGTGGATATACCACTTTAGCAGCTGGAAATTTAAATTTAATGTTTTTATTACATAAATGTTAAGCAAAAAGCTGCCATCAATAACACAGGCCATGGCACTGCAGTCTTGTTGGAAAAGCCCAACTGATTCAGCAACACCGCTTGAGAAACGAAGTCTACCGTCCTTACCAAGCTGTGACCTGTACTGGACTCCAGTACCACAGTGACGTGCTTGACTTGTATCTGACCTCTCAAATGGCCCGGTGAGCCATTCAGCTCAAGGGGTGGGATTAAAAATGCAGGCATTGCCACCGTTGGGCAGAATGCATTGCCTGGGGAGTGACAGGGAGGCTAATCCATTTTACTCATCCTTCGCTTCTCGGGGGGGGGGGGGGGGGCTTGTACCTGATTATGAGAAATGTTTGGGTTTCTTGCAGCAAGTGTTGGAATCTCTCAGCTATCTATAAGGCGTGGACCTAGACTTCTGAGGTTGAGGGAGCGGAACTGTTCCAGAGCAATGGCCTTTCCACCTTAAAATCTCTCCTGCGCTGGTTTCTTGATGCAGTTCATAACAACAGACTGCACAAATCCAACCGTCATTATCAGATACAACGGACAATCACTGGTATAATGTCATTGGGTCAAAGGGCCTGTTTCCATGTTGCGTGACGATAACTTGCTCAAAGAAACAAGGGGAATGCTTCAGTGTCTGCCTCTGATGGGAGTTTTGGAACCGAATGTGCAAGAAGCATCTGTTTTGCAGAAGGGACATTTTCTCTCACTCATTTGGGGTCTGCTGATTGGAGGAGTTTGAGCAAAAGCTGTTCACCAGCTCCCAATCTTGGGCTGACCCCTCACCAAAACCAGCGTGTGGCAGCCGGGTCTGATGGCGCAGCCCCAACCTGCTCTTGTGGCTTGGTGACTGCAGGGCCAGGCAGTCAGTGGCACATCTGGCGAGGCTGCTTCACCGCTCCAGTGAGCCAGGTTCAATCCTGCCCTCAGGGCTCGAGACCAAGTTTGCACAGAGCATAATTGCAATGAAAATTAGCTTTCTGCAGCAGCAGAGTACATTACTAACATGATAAACTAAGTTAAATAAACTTAAATTAAGATAAATCATATTTAACTAATGCAGCAAAATAAATATAACACCACCAGTGTAAGCTGAGAGAGAGAAAAAAGGAAATAAAGACCGAGGTAGAATTAAGGCTTTGCAGATCAGTTCAGTGGGGAAGGAGATGTCATTCAACTTTGAGGTGTGGGTTTTTAGGCTGCTGATGACTGTATTGAGAAGAGGGGGCTTTCTGTGTAGAGTTTGATTGTTCCCCCTGTGACTTTGTGGGCTTCTGTTGGGTGCCCCAGTTCCTGTGGAGCGGCACGGTAGCATAGAGGTTAGCGTAACACTATTACAGCACCAGCAATCCACTGCTTTCTGTAAGGAGTTTGCACGTTCTCTGTGTGACTATGCGGGTTTGCGTCGGGTGCTCCATTTTCCACGGGCAGCGTGTTAGCCGAGTGATTAGCACAATGTTATTACAGCGCCAGGGACCTGGATTCAGTTCTGTAAGGAGCTTGCATGTTCTCCCCATGACCATGAGGGTTCTCTCTAAGTGCTGTGATTTCCTTCCACATTCCAAAGACATGTGGGTTAGGGCTAGCGAGCTTTGGGCAAACTACGTTGGTGCAGGAAGCTGGCCCAGCACAATATTCATTGATTTGATGTTATGCAAATGCCACATGTGACAAATAAAACTAATCTTTATCTTTTACCTTTGTTCTCACATCCAAAATTGAAGCTGGTATCGAGTCAATGAGCTGAATGGCCTCCTTTATATCATAAGATATAAAACTTCAGATTAATGGACACTCCACTGCCCTGGCATCGCACACTTGTTATCTCAACTCCCGTGGGGTTACAGGGAAGCGAGCAGGGGATCTGATCTATGTAAAATACCTTAATAAAGCGGGGGGAGCAGGAGGAAAACTGGCGAATTTCTACTGGCTCATCTTCGTTGGTGTCGTCCTCATCGTAGGAATTCACATGGTGATATCGATCAGAGCGAGCTACGCAGATAGCGGTTAGAGAGGGAGAGAGAGAGAGAGAAAGAACGAGAGGTTAGAGGGAGAAGAGACAGGGTTAGAGAGGTAGCAGGAGAGGAGATCACAAGAGAGACCGGGAAGGGAGAGGAAAGAGGAGGGGTACGGGTTAGATCAAAAGGAGAGTGAGAAGCAGAAATAGAGAGGAAAGGAGTGGAGGAGAGGAGACAGAGGAAAGGGGTAAAAAGTACAAAACTCTGGAAGAACTCAGCAGCTCAGGCAGCATCAAAAAAGAGGAATTAAAGAGTCAGTGTTTCAGGCCGAGACCCTTCATCAGGACTGGAGTGGGAGAGGGAAAGAGGGGGAAAGAGAGATGCAAAGCAGAGATAAAAAAGGAGAGAGGGAAGTAAGAAGAAACGGAAGATCAGCGAGGGAAAGAAGATTGCATGACAGGATGGGGGCGAGAAAGAGGACAGAGTGATATTGAAAATACAGAGAAAGGAAAGAAGGGTGTAGAGCTAAAAGGGATAGGAGAGTAGATTGACAGCTGGGGTGAAATCCTCCATTCTCCCACCAGCCCCACCCTGCCCAATATTTCCCAGATTCTTTACAGCAATCCTCCCCATCATGCTCCAGCTCTCCCAGCTGCCTCACAGAAGCTGGAGCCGTACTGAGAACGGTTATGGAAAAACAACGCTCTCCTCCTTGTAGGTGAAGTGAGTCTCTTCGCCCACACACTAAATCTCTCTGAGCAGAACAGTGGCCCCAAGATCAGTGTTGCCAGGTATTAACAAAATCTCAAAGCATTTACATGATCCGGCCTCAGCATCCCTTCCTCCACCTCCATCCCTCCCCTCTGCCCTTGGAAAAGATACTTGCTATCAAAGTAACTGGTGTCTTCCTCGGATTCCAGGTGTGGTATGAATTCAGCCTTCTGTCGCAACAAGCTATTCCAGTCCAGGTCTTTGAAGAAACTGTGTTGTTTCACCTCATAGGTGCCTCCTAGAGAGAGAGAACAAGGCTGTGATTAGGACAACAGGGCATCAATTATTCCTGGTCTTTGGAATCGAGGTATGCAAACCACGACCTTATCTCGGTGACTCTCCAGGGAGATGCTTAGAGGGATGTAAAGGACCAAACCTATGAGAGATGGGGTCAGTCACCTTCAGCTCTGGCTCCATTACACAATTGTTAATCAAAATTACCGATGAAAATAACTCAATGAATGAAGTAATACGATAGGGCGATTCCAGACAGCTGCAGCTATTGATTTTAAACAAATATGCCATCTCTTTTATTCTACTGCTCAGCTTCCTTATACAGCTCTCTTAAAATGCATTTTCTGAAACCTTCGAGCCATGCAGCTCAAGAACACGTGTTGCATTTGTGGGTTCTCCCCATGACTGCAAGGGTTTCCTCCCGCAGCTCAAAGCTGCACACATTGGTTGGGTAATTGGCCCAAGTGTCAAGGGGAGTGATAAATTCTGGGGTGACAGGTGGGAGTTGGAGGTAAGGCGGGGACATTACAAAACTGGGATTAATCTAGGATTAACATGAATGAGTGGTTGATGGTCAGTGCAGAGTCGTCGGATCGAAGGGCCTGTTTCTAATATAGGGAATAGGGGTGTACATATGTTGGAGCTCAGTTTGATGTTCGTAAGGTCAGAACCAAAACAACTATGATGCACGGGCTAAAAAGAATAAATAAAGCTCGAGGAACTTAGCAGGCCAGGAGGCATCTATGGAGGGTAATGGGTAGTTGACCTTTCGGTCAAGACCCTTCATCAGTCCAGATGAGGAGCTCCAACCCAAAGCTCTGACTGTGCACTTCCCTCCACAGGTGCTGCCTGATCTGCAGAGGTCCTCCAGCTCCAAGTTGCTCCAGGTTCCAGAATCTGCAGTTTCCTGTGTCTCCATGGCAGTCACCCGGGTCATCCCCTTGCTTTCCAGAGCACACATGGTTGGTGTTCTGTACGATGTTTATCGCTAAAACAGATGATTTGCCCATCGACACATTGCGGGAGTTTACTGTGCACTTAATAAAGCTGCAATTTCACCCCAAAGATACTTAATTTACTAATCCTAGCGAGAAAATGAATCTCAGATTTGTATGGTACATGGTGACATTTACGCACTTCGATAATACATTTATTTTTTACTTAATTGGGTGTAAAAAGCCGAGAGGTCCTGAGGTTGTGCAAGAGGTGATAGAAGTCCAACTTCCTTCCTTCAAGAAATAAACCAATATTTCAACAGGGCGAGTGTCATCTCCAGCACTCACTGAGAATGTTAAAAATAGCATGTGTTAGTTCCCACTCATTTAATAGCCTTTAAATCTCAAGCACTGCAAGGAATAAACTTCACAAATGTAATAGTTTATTTCCTCGACACTTTCTCTTTAGAATTCTCCAAATTGGGACTCCTTCTGCTTTTTAATTTACAGCGTGCTGCCTTGTACACTTTGAGCTCAGTGGAGGACAAGGGATTTCTAATTCTGTCCCTTGTGTCTCCTTTATTAACTTACTTGATATTCTTCCTCTTCAAAGTACCTATAACATCGCCATATTGCAACCCTGAGATTCATTTTCTTGTGGGCATACTCAATAAACCCATAATAGAATCAATGAAAGACTGCACCAAGTTGGGCATTCAACCAGGTGCAAAAGACTCAAACTGTGCAGATACAAAAGGAAAGAAACAATAATTAAAAAGCAATACATATTAAAAACATCAGATGAAGAATCCTTGAAAGTAAGTCCATAGGTTTGTCACAATGCTATGGACCGTGGTAACATTTCAATGATTAAGTGAATTTGAGTTAAGTTATCCCCTTTGGGTCAAGAGCTTGATGATTGAGAGGTAATAACTGCTCCCGAACCCGGTGGTGAGAGTCCTGAGGCTCCTGATGGCAGCTGTGAGAAGACAGCATGTCGTGGGTGGTGGGGGTCCCTGATGATGGATGCCGCTTTCCTGTGACCATGTTTCATATAAACGTGCTCGATGGTTTCCTCTTTCCTTGCCCCCAGGCTCTTACTAGCACGAGGCAGCTTATTTCTAGGCTGCCTAGTGGCTGTCTTAAGTTGGTTCCTCTGACTGTTGTAATGGGTTTCCCCAGTGCAGTGCATAAAGTTATGAGTAGCACAGATAGGGCTGACAGCAGTAAACTTCTCTCCAGAGGAAAGGTATCATTAATGAGTGAGCTCAGCCTTGGAGTAAGGAGGTTTCAAGAAGATATGAGGAATGTGTTCTCTCTAGATGCTGGGTGGGGTTTGGACTGCCTGGAGGGGTGGTGGAGGAAGAGTGTCACATTTAAGAAGCATCTAGACGAAGACCTGAATCTCCAGGGAAGAGTGGACTACAGACCGAGTGTCGGTAAGTGGCATTAGTACAGGCGGATGCTTGATGGTTAGAGGAATCAGATTCAGATTCATTTATTTATCACGTACATCACCTAGACTCTGGACGTCCATGTCATTGACCTTTGGGTGTGGAGTAATGAGGAGACTAGTCTCCAGCCTGACCTCTAACTCCTCCACATCCCTGTCCCTAAACCCTAACATGAACCCCTCTTCAACATCCCTGTCCCTGAAGCCATCCCTCCAAACTTAAAAGCTGAGCCATGACCTCGATAGAGACTGCAGCTCAACACCACCTTGACCAGAAGCAAGCAGCTGCTTGCATGCTGTCAGATTCCATGGTTACAAGAGCACTGCTTTACTCTCCAGGAGCTGACGGGAGCCCTGATCCTATCAAACATTTCTCAGCTTACAGTTCTCTGAGATAAACAGTCATTTCCAGATAAATGACCCATTTATTCAATTAAAATACTGAACTGGTCACATCAGGATAATGCTTCCACCTCAATTGACATTAACATAATAATTAACAATCTGAGCTTCTCTTTGCTTCATCTTATTTAAGGTAATCTCAGCAATTCAGTCTGAACAGACCCACTTAACAAAATCTATACTGTAACGAAAGTGATTAGATTTGAGAATTGTTTTGAATCCATCAATGAAATTTGGCAGTGGAAGAGCCGTGTTTAATGTGATCAGCTGGCAATTGTCAAATGTGTCATGTTCGAGGCCGGCCGATTAGGGAAGCGCACAGAGAAGGCAAACAGCTGCAAACCCATAAATGGAAGCAACGATCCATCTGCCTGGGGTAAAATGTCAGTGGACAGGCGCGAGCAAAAACTTTTTAAAAGTGAAAATGCTGGGAATCTGAAATGAAAGCAGAACGTGCTGGGAAGATTCAGATGCGTGAATGGGTGGGGCTGTTACTGGCATTTATGGCCCTTCCTCAACTGCCCATGAGAAGACGGTGGTGAGCTGTCTTCCGGAACTGTTGCTTTCCTTCAGGTGAAGGTGCGAGATAGAAGTTAATTCAACAGCAGGTGACTTGAGGCTTGGCAGAGTTGGGTGAATAGGAGGACTTAACCGAGTTGTGAAACTCAGCTCAGACTTGTCATATATAACAATGTAGGTTTTGACTCAGAATGCTGTTTCTGAGAGGGACAGGATTTGCGAGGTAATTGGACAGAAAGCATTGGTGTCGGGTTTCAGAATCAAGTTTATTATCTCTGACTTACACTGAGTAGCTGCTCTATTAGGTACCTCATTTACCTAATGAAGTGCCTCCCAGTGTATGTAGGCAGTCTTCTGCTGCTGTGGCCCACCCACTTCAAGCTTCGACGTGTTGTGCATTCAGAGATCCTCTTCTGCATTGTTGTAGCACGTGGTCATTTGAGTTACTTCCTGTCAGCTTGAGCCAGTCTGGCCACTCTCCTCTGACCGCTCTCATTAGCGAGACATTTTCACTGGCAGTCAGTGGCTTTTTTTGTTTCCCGCACCACTCTCTGTAAACTCTGGAGACTGTTGTGAACGAAAATCCCAGGAGATCAGCAGCTTCTGAGAGACTCAAACCACCCCGTCTGGCACCAACAATCATGCTGCCACATGACTGACTGATTAGATATTTTCATTAACAAGTAGGTGTATAGGTGTATGACTAATTTGGCCATTGAGTGTATGCTGTAAAATGTGTTGTTTTGAGGCAGTAATTCAGTCCTTAAAGTTGTTATAGCTGGGGGTGGTAATGGGGACAAGCTTCCACTACCTATTAAATGCTCCCAATGGCATGCGCCTCAAATAGCCTCTGACAACCAAGTCCAGCTCCTGGCCTTCATAGGTGGCTTAGCTACTAAGCCTGGCAGAACTGACAGGAGAAGGGGCAAAGGCGGGTTACTGGCCCCTTAGGACTAGTCGCTTTGGGCAGATAGGGCTTGTCAGCCATGGTTGGCTGCTCACCTAGAAGGAAGACTCTGATCTCAAACCTCAACTGCCTTGCGGCTATACCCAACTCATGGGGTAGGCTTCGGGAATAAACCTCCAAAGGAAAAATCTGGAGCTGGAATCCCTAAGGCAGTCCAACGCTGACTGGCAACTCCTGCAACGCTGCTGGTACCAAACTGTATCGGTCTCTGCCGTTCCTTTGGGTTCATCAGCTGCGTGGAGAGTGGGAGCTTGCTGCCTGAGAAACACCTCGCTCCATATCGTACTGCCCTGGCTCGCATGTCTAGACAGCGAGAATGCAACAACCATGGTCCATCCTGACTGACGGAGGCCTCACTTACTCATTCACAGTGAAATACATGAAATATACTATAAATTACAATAAATAATCATTTGGAGGTGACATTTATCCATGACATGCAGTATGATGGTACCAGAGGGCCAAGGGAGCTGGTGATGAGCTATACAACTTAATGTTTGCTTTATATTTATTTATTTATTAAGCGATACAGCGCAGAACCAACGAGCAGCACTGCCTAGCAACCCACCGATTTAACCCTAGCCTAGTCATAGGACAATCTACAACGACCAATTAACCTACTAGCCGGCACAGCTTTGGAATGCGGACTTCACCTGGAGTGCCCAGAGGAAACCCTTGCACTCACAGGAAGGGCGTGCAAACTTCTTATAGACGGTGTTGGAATTGTGGTCCGAATTCTGACGTACCCGAGCTGCAACAGTGTCACGCTAACCACACTATGTGATGCCCCATGTTGTATTTTTAGATGGTGTAAATTAGGGAGCGCTTCAGATAAGGAGAAGTGGGTAATAAATCCTCTGTGGGGAAGCCCCAATGATAATGTTCCAAGAGAAGGAAGAGGAGCTGGATCTCCCTTTTGGTAGAAGCACGGGAATGTGGACTTTTGACAGAGGATGTTATGGCCGACTCTTATCAAGGAGGACGTGGTGGGAAACTGTGAATGGAGCTACTTTCACTCCATAGAAAATCTGATTGGCGGGATTCCAATGTGGGAGTTCCTGAGCTTCTTAGCGTGGAATTGAGGGCAGCATGTCAAGGAGAACAAAGGGAGATAGGGAGACGGGTTTGAATTTATGTCCTGCGTGCAATAAAAAGGAGACGCAAGAGTCTGAGATTCTGGCGTCTGCAGCAACAAACAATCTGCTGGAGGAACTCAGAAGGTTAAATAGCATCTGTGGGATATTTCGGGCTATAATATTTTGGGTTGAAATATTGAAAATTCCTTTTCTCCCACAGATGCTGCTTGACCCACTCAGTTCCTCCAGTCAATTATCTGTTGCGATAGGAAAAGAAGGTTTGTAAATGATTTCAATTGTCAGCATTACTCACACCAGGAAATCACAGTATGTGTCCCAGTTAGGAATAAGCTGAACAGGACCCTGCCTTTTTTACTAAAGAAAAGAGTTACAAAGCTTCCAAAATGTCTTGATATTGAAGATCAACGTTGATCATGTTGAATGGTGGAGCAAGCGACTGAATGACCAACTACTTCCAGGCATCTGGGTTTCCAATCTCAGACTCAAAGGATAACAACTGAGCAGGAGGCATATGGGAGAGAAAGGCCAAACCACCAGAACGTCTCCAATAAATGATCCCACCAACAAACACGGTTGCCTACCTGTTCCCAGGCGGTCCAATGGGTTTGGCTGTAGGAGGCTGGAGATAAGGTTCTGGGCGTCAGCAGGGAGGGCCTCATCTCCATCAGGCCACATGATGTCATCTGGAAACAGAAGATGGCTTTCAATCAGACAGACTCGGCTACTGATGGTCTTTAATTATAATCCCGTCAAATGTTTGCTAACTCTTTCGACCAAATCTCACACCACCATTTCTTGTTCAAACAATGTGTGTGTACTTGATACCCTATTAAACAACTGACCTTTCTGAATGCCTCTGGTTTACACAACTGCCAAGTTTATTGCACCTAATCTCCCAGGCTGCTGACTGATGGTTATATCTGGAATGTGTCTCTGACCCAGACCAGGTGAAGGAGGGCGAATTCTGGGGCAACAAGCAATCCACTGGAGGAACTCAGTGGGTTGAGCAACATCTGCGGGAGAAGGGACTGTCGACACTTTGGGCTGAAATCCTCCATCAAGACTCAAAGGTTCCAGGATGGGGTGACTCTGGAGGTGGTGGAGGGATTAGATAGGAAACTGAGTTGTGATCTAATGGCAGAGAAGATACTGGGGCATTTTAAAAGAGGACAAGCTAGTTGCAAGGTTAATTTATATTACATAGTTTAAATATACCCTTTCTCCGAGATGGCGGGCATTGAAACCCTTATTCTGACATGTTGCTCCATGGCCTCCTCTGCTGTCATGGTGAGGCCACACTCCGGTTGGAAGAACAACACCTCAAATTCCATCTGGATGGCATAAATGTCACTTTCTCGAACTTCTGGTAATTCCTCCCCCTTCTCCCTTTTTCCATGCCCCATTCTGGCCACCCTCCCACTCCTTTTCTTCTCCTCACTTGCCCATTACCTCCCACTGGTGCCCCTCCTCCTCCCTTTTCTCCCATGGTCTATTGCCCTCTCCTATCATATTCCTTCTTCTTCTTCAGAGCTTCACCTCTTTCACCGCCAGCAGATTCATCCCCTCCCCACCCACTCACCTTCCTCCTTAACTGGTCTCACGTGTCACCTGCTCATTTGAACTCCTCCCCACCCCGCAGCTTCAGGCTTCTGCCCCCGTCCCTTCCAGTGCTGATAAAACCTAAAACTTTCAAAGTGCATTTATTATCAAAACGTGTACACAGAATACAACTCTGAAATTCGTCCTCCCACAGGCAGCCTCGGAACAAAGAATTCCTTCTATAGTTGATGCTTGACTCACTGAGTTCCTCCAGCGGTTTCTGTCTGTTGGTATTTCACTGCTATTTGGAGGAGATGTGATGCCCTCACCAAGGAAACAGAGCAGATGCAACACCTCTCCAAGGATTGTACTCTCAATCATCTTAGGAGGGCCAAGTTGTCTGACACCCCAGGGTGCACAGGACCAGTTTCCATGCCTTAGCTCCGCATCAATAATTGATGAGCTGTAGGGGTTTTGCCAAGGGTCCAGCACAAATTATCCACCATTGTTCCTGTACCAAAAAAGAGCAAGGTAACATGCCTCAACGACTGGCGTCCAGTCACACTCCCCTCAATAATAAGCAGATGCTTTGAGAGGCTGGTCAAGGATTACATTGGCAGCTTGCTGCCACCCAAACTGGACCCCCTACAATCCACATACCGACACAACCGATCGACAGACGACACAATAGCCACAGCTCTACACACCGTCCTTACACATCTGGAGAAGAAGGATGCTTATGTGAGAATGCTGTCCTTGGACTACAGTTCAGCATTCAACACCATAGTTCCATCCAGGCTCGACAAGAAGCTCAGAGACCTCGGCCTTCACCCTGCCTTGTGCAGCTGGATCCTGGACTTCCTGTCAGATCGCCAGCAGGTTGTAAGAGTGGGCTCCCTCACCACAAACCCTCTGACTCTTAATACAGGAGCCCCTCAGGGCTGCATACTGAGTCCCCTCCTTTACTCCCTGTATACCCATGACTGTATCGCCAACCACAGCTCCAATTTGCTAATTAAATTTGCCGACAACACTACATTGATTGGCCTTATTAGCCTACAGGGAAGAAGTCATCTCTCTGACACTGTAGTGTCAAGAAAACAACCTGTCCCTCAATGTCGCAAAAACAATGGAGCTGGTTGTGGATTACAGGAGGAATAGAGACAGGCTAACCCCTATTGACATCAACGGATCTGGGATTAAGAGGGCAAACAGCTTCAGGTTCCTCAGCATCCACATCACCGAGGACCTAATGTGGTCTGTACACACCAGCTGTGTGGTGAAAAAGGCACAACAGTGCCTCTTTCATCTCAGACGGTTGAGGACATTTGGTATGGGCCCCCAAATCCTAAGAAATTTCTACAGGGGCACAACTGAGAGCATCCTGACTGGCTGCATCACTGCCTGGTATGGGAACTGTACCTCCCTCAATCGCAGGACTCTGCAGAGAGTGGTGCGGACAGCCCAGCATATCGGTAGTTGTGAACTTCCCATGATTCTGGACATTTACAAGGATAGGTGTGTAAAAATGGCCCATAGGATCATTGGGAACCCAAGTCATGCCAACCACAATCTATTCCAGCTGCTATGATCCGGGAAGCGGTACCGCAGCACAAAAGCCAGGACCAACAGGCTCCGGGACAGCTTCTCCCACCAGGCCATCAGACTGATGAACTCACGTTGATTTGAGTGTACTCTATATTACACTGACTGTTCTATTTATTATAAATTACTATGATTGCACATGGCACGTTTAGATGGAGACGTAATGTAAAATTTTTATTCCTCATGTATGTGAAGGATGTAAGAAATAAAGTCAATTCAAGTCAATTCAAAATTTAGAAAGGACTTCAAGAAATTCACTGAAGATCAAACAAAAGCTCCTTGATTTCAGAATCAGGATCAGGTTTAATATCACCGGTATATGTCGTGAAATTTGTTGTCATGCAGCAGCAATACATTGCAGCAAATTAATAAGTAGTGCAAAAAAGTAGTGAGGTAGCATTCACGGGTTCAATATCCATTTAAATATCTGACAGCAGAGGAAAAGAAGCTGCTCTTGAATCATTGAGTGTGTGCCTTCAGGATCCTGTACCTCCTCCCTGATGGGAGCAATGAGAATGGAGCGTGTCCTGGGTGATTGGGGTCCATAATGATGGATGCCACCTTTTTTTTGAGGCACCATGCCTTGAAGACGTCCTGGACGCTGGGGAGGCTAGTGCCCAAGATGGAGCTGACTAAGTCTGCCACCTTCTGCAGCTGAGTTCAATCCTGTGCAGTGCCCCATCCCCCATACCAGACGGTGATGCAGCCGGTTAGAATGCTCTCCACGGTACATCTGTAGAAACTTGCTCGCCTATGCTGGCATACCAAATCCCCTCAAACTCTCGTCTGTAGCACAACCATCAGGCTGCTGAACCGGCGAGGATAACCTCACTCACTTAAATCTGAACGGATTTCAAACCTACAGACTCACTTTTCAAGGACTTTACAATTCATGTCGTCGGTATTATTTATTTATTTATTATTTGCACTATTTGTCTTCTTTTTCACATTGGTTCTCAGTCTTTGCTTAGTATAGCTTTTCAGGAGCTCTGTTGTTTTCCTTTGATTTTCCTGTGAATGCCTGAAGAAATTGAATGTCAAGGCAGTGTATGTTTTTAGAAAATAGATTTACTTTGTACTCTGGTGATCCTACATTGGCTTCCAACTACAGGAAAGGCATAAGCGGAGGTAGTGACTTCATTATGACTGAGAACAACACACACAAAATGCTGGTGGAACACAGCAGGCCAGGCAGCATCTATAAGGAGAAGGACTGTCGACGTTTCGGGCCGAGACCCTTTAGTGTGTTGTTTGAATTTCCACCATCTGCAGATTTCCTCGTGTTTGCTCATTATGACTGAGGCTGTCTGCAAGAAGGGTCAGAGCAGTCTCTATTTCCTGAGGAGAATGAGGTCCTTTAACATCTGCCGGACGATGCTGAGGACATTCTACGAGTCTGTGGTGGCCAGTGCTATCATGTTTGCTGTTGTGTGCTGGGGCAGCAGGCCGAGGGTAGCAGACACCAACAGAATCAACAAACTCATTCGTAAGGCCAGTGATGTTGTTGGGGTGGAACTGGACTCTCTGACGGTGGTGTCTGAAAAGAGGATGTTGTCCAAGTTGCATGCCATCTTGGACAATGTCTCCCGTCCACTCCATAACGTACTGGTTAGGCACAGGAGTACATTCAGCCAGAGACTCATTCCACCGAGATGCAACACTGAGCATCATAGGAAGTCATTCCTGCCTGTAGCCATCAAACTTTACAACACCTCCCTCAGAGTGTCAGACACCCTGAGCCAATAGGCTGGTCCTGGACTTACACTTGGCATAATTTACCTATTATTATTTAATTATTTATGGTTTTATATTGCTATATTTTTACACTATTCTTGGTTGGTGCGACTGTAACAAAAACCAATTTCCCTCGGGATCAATAAAGTATGTCTGTCTGTCTGTCATTATCAAGTTTTGCAGCTTCATTGGGAAGAACGGCCAGGATATCCTTCCCTAACACAGTTTTGTATGTTCTGCCCTTGCTCTGTGCCACTTGCCCCTCCCTCTGTGCTGATGGCTCAGCTCACTAACTTCTCCCACATAATTACAGGAAAGGTGTTCCCATCAGGGGCCAGGAGGTGCAGGGTTAAAAGTTTGCGCAAAAGATGAATGGGGGGTGTAAGGAAAGAAATGAGACAGATTATAACCTAAAACTCAGTAGCCATTGGGGTACAAACAAGAGAAAGTCTGCAGATGCTGGAAATTCAAGCAACACACACAAAATGCTGATGGAACGCAGCAGGCCAGGCAGCAACTATAGGAAGAAGTACTTTTGGTTAGTCCGGACGAAGGGTCTCGGCCCGAAACATTGACTGTGCTTCTTCCTATAGATGCTGCCTGGCCTGCTGCATTCCACTAGCATTTTGTGTGCATTGAAGGAACTCAGCAGGCCAGGCAGCATCTATGGAAAAAAGTACAGTCAATGTTTCGGGCTGAAACCTTTCGGCAGGACTTGGGGAAGAAAAGCTGAGGAGTAGATTTAAAAGGTAGGGGGGAGGGGAGAGAGAACCATCAGGAGATAGGTGAAACCTGGAGGGGGACAGATGAAGTAAAGAGCTGGGAAGTTGATTGGTGAGATGTGGTGAGAGGGAGAAGGGGATGGGAAATGGAGGGGTGGGTTTGGGGGGCATTACTGGAAGTTTCAGAAATCAATGTTCATGACATCAGGTTGGAGCTACCCAAACGGAATACAAGGTGTTGTTCCTCCAACCTGAGTGTGGCCTCATCACGACAGTGGAGGAGGCCATGGATGGACGTATCAGAATAGGAATGGGAAGTTGAATTAAAATGGGAGATCTGGGAGATGAAGCTTGTTCTGGCGGACGTAGTGTAGATGCTTGGCGAAGCGGTCTCCCAATCTATGTCGGGTCTCACAGACGTAAAGGAGGCTACACCGGGAGCCCCGAACACAATGATCCCAACAGACTCACAGGTGAAGCGTCACCTCATCAGGAAGGACCGTTTAGGGCCCTAGATGGTGAGAGAGGAGTTGTAGGGGCAGGTGTGGCACTTGTTCCGCTCGCAAGGATAAGTGCCTGGAGGGAGATCTGTGGGGAGGGACAAATGGACAAGGGAGTCAGGTAGGGGGCGATCCCTGTGGAAAGCATAAAGTGGGGGGGGGAGGGAAGGATGTGCTTGGTGGGGGGATCTCGGAGCTGGTGGAAGTTTCGGAGAATTATGTGCTGGACGTGGAGTCTGGTGGGGCGGTAGGTGAGGACAAGAGGAACCCTATCCATTGGGGTGGTGGAAACAGTGAATCAGGACCTTCAAAATGGATTTGGAAAGATATTTAACAAGAGAATAATCCGCAGAGCTGTAAGATAAAAGGGTTTGTTGGGGTGGGGGAGACAGATGGAATTGTTCAACTAGGAGCTAGCATAGAACTGTTGGTCTGAATGGCCTCATTCTGTACTATACTAATTCTTCAGATTGAATAAATAATGGGCAACTTGAATCTCTGGTGTAAAATTTGCAGTCAGTGACAAAACAATACTGCTCCCCTTGGACAAATGCCCCCAAGATCTGGTGATCTCACTGTTTACTGCTTTCAGGCACCAACCCCTGGACATCTCTGGCACCCAGCACCAGTGATGTCATCAAACTAGCTGAACAACCAATCACATTAATGTCACAGACAGGAAGCAAGGAAGCTATTTTAGTTGACTTTTCAGTACATCACGCAAAATGCAAAACAAAGACTGGAGCTAAGGGAGTTGAAATATCATAAATAAACTTACATGTATTTTAATTGGATATTTTAAATTAAAAAGAATTAAATTAGACACACCAAATTATGGTTTTAAGGGTCAGATAATTTCCTAAGCAGTTTTTATGGCTTACTGCATCATTATAACCAACTTGGACTTCATATGAATATACATAAGGTTTTCACAATAATTTACAGTGGGACTTGCTTGTAAATATCTGATTCACCACAGCTAGAGTGTAGTCCTTAGACATGCAGACTGGTAGGTTAATTAGCTGCTGTAAATTGCCCCAAGTGTGTAGATGAGGAAGATGATGAAAAAGGACAATTAAAAAAAAGTAGATTAATTGGGTAGCGGGGCAGGGTAGAGATACTATATGACTGTACGTAAGAAGGTGAAAGGTGCTCCTTCCCTCCACAAGCCTGCAGGTCACCCTTGGGGAAAGTGTAGCAACCCCCACTCCTCCCCGATCAAGGTCATGTGAAGCCACAGGAGCAGGTGGGGGATGGTTGTATGTGAGCTGGTGCATATCACAAGGTCCTGGCTATGCAACCACTGACACCAGGCAATCTTTGAATTGTATTGATAACGGCTGGGGTCACCCGTCTTGTAAGGACACCGCGCAGAAGGCGGCGATGGAAAATCTCTTCCGTAGAAAAATTTGCCAAGAACAAACATGGTCATGGAAGGACCATGATTGCTTCCATCATATGGCGCATAATGAACGATCGATTTGTAGAATTGTTGTAAATGGACCATCAATGGTCTACACAGGCTTCTTGGGCCGAAGGACACGTTTCTGCCCTGTATTTTCCTATAGCTCTATGACTTCAGTGTGCGTGAGTGAAGGTGACAAACCCACAGACTCTAAAAGTGTAGATGACTGCTGGGGTTAACTTTGGCATTTATTGTATGTTGGGCACCAGCTGGAGGTGTGAAGGAGGGTCCAATGCTTTTTACCCAACTCCCTCTCCATCTTAACCAGTCACGTAAGGTAGTCCAGCTTACTAATGCCCACACCAATATGGTGCCTCAGGGGGGTGGTTAGACCAAAAGGGTAATTAATCCTTATTTGCGAAATTAACAAACCCTGGAATTAATACTGTACAAGACCCACATGTAGACTTGTCTGCTGAGCTACGTTTTAATCAACTAACACAAACAGAAACATTCAAATAAATAAATTAACTTTAATTAGGGCCTAATTACTAGAAGGTCCTATTAATCATTAGGACCTTGTCAGGGCCTGATCAGAATCATAATCAAAATCACCAGCATATGTCACAAAATTTATTAACTTTGCAGCTGCAATACAATGCCATACATGAATTATAGAAAGAATTATTTACAGTAGGAATATATATATTAAATAATTAAATTAAATAAGTAGTAGACAAAAAAGCATTGAGGTAGTAATCATGGGTTCAATGTCCATTCAGAAATCAGATGGCAAAGGGGAAGAAGCTGTTCCTGAAACATTGAGTATGTGCTTTCAGGCCTCTGTACCTCCTCCCTGATGGTAGCAGAGAGAACAGAGCATGTCCTGGGTGGTGGAGACCTTTCTGAGGCACCGCTCCTTGATGATGTCCTGGATACTATGGAGGCTGGTGCCCATAATGGAACTGACTAATTTTACAATTCTCAGCAGCTTACTTTGACCCTGTGCAGTCGCTACTCTCCACGGTACACCTGAGGAAATTTGCAAGTGTTTTTGGTGACATACCAAATCCCCTCAAACTCCTAAAGAAATACAGCCACTGTTTTTCTTTCATTGATGTGTTGGGTCCAGGTTAGTTCCTCTGAGATATTGCCACCCAGGAACTTGAAATTGCTCACTCTCTCCACTTCTGATCCCTCAATGAAGACTGGCGTGTGTTCCTTCATCTTACCCTTTCTAGTCCACAATTAGTTCTTTGGTCTTACTGACGGTGAGTGCAGGGTTGTTGCTATGACACCACTTAACTAGCTGGTACGTCTCATTTCTGTATGCTCTCTCATCACCATCTGAGATTCTGCCGATGATGTTAACACTTTGTACTCATTGGAGCTTAGAGCTTAGAGGGTGGGAATCTCATTGAAAACTATTGAATATTGGAAGACCGAGATAGACTGGGTGTGGAGAGGGGTGTTTCCTATCACGGGAGAATCTAGGACCAGAGAGCGTAGTCTCAAAAAAGAAGAAAGCACCTTTAGAACAAAGATAAGGAGGAGGGTGGTGAATCTATGGAGTTCATTGCCACAGAAGTCTGTGGAAGCCAAGTCACTGAGTGTATTTAAAGCAGAGGTTAATAGTTTCCTGATTAGTAAGGGCATCAAAGGTTATGAGGAGAATGGAGTTGAGAAGGAAAATAGGTCAGACATGATGGAATGGCTAAGCAGACTTAATAGGCCAAATGGCCTAATAGTGCTCCTATGTCTTATAATCTAAGATCTAATCCCTGATCCAGTGAATTTCAACAGTTGGTCATCCATTAACTAGAAGGGCAGTCATCAAATCAGCTAGAACAGGCAGCGCTTATCACTGAAGGGTCTTTTCACTGGAAGGGCCTATGAATTGGTGGAAATTTGAATCAATAATCATGCATTATGTTCATAAAACTTAAGACAGGGAGGTACAAATGATTTTTTCTCCTTCTGCTTTCATGAGCCACAGAAGCTAACTCTAAAATTCAGGGAGAATATTCCACCAAGGCACTGGGGATAAAATGCACTCAGCGGCCTTGACACTGGGCACAGCACGGAATCCGCCATGGTTTCTGCTGCTGCTGTACTCACCCACTTCAAGGTTCGACGTGCTGAGCATTCAGAGGTGCTCTTTTGCGCACCACTGTTATAATGTGTGGTTGTTTGAGTTTTCACCTTCCTATCAGCTTGAACCAGTCAGGTCATTCTCCTCTAACCTCTCGCATTAACAAGGCATTTTTGCCCACAGAACCGCCTCTCACTGGATACTTTATTGTTTTTCACACCATTCTCTGTAAAATCCAGAACCTGCTGTGGGTGAAAATCCCAGTTCAGCAGTTTCTCAGATACTCACACCACCTCATCTGGCACCAACAATCGTTCCACCGTTCTAAGTCACTTTGATCACATTTCTTCCCAGTTCTGATGTTTGGTTTGAATACCTGAACCTTTTGATCACTCCTGCATGCTTTTATGCACTGAGTTGCTACCACATGATTGGCTGATTAGATATTTGCATTAACGAGCAGGTGTACAGGTGTACCTAATAAAGTGGCCAATGAGTGTATGTTTTTCCTGTTGGTACTTGTTCATGAATAATCCATTCACACAAAAATAATTCATCCAGTCCTAGTTTATAAATCTTCAAAAGAGCAAAATTAGGATAGAGTTGACGATAATTAGTTGGCCAGTGTTCCTTGGTCTATACTTCACTCACACTTGTTTACAGGTTCCAGCAGTAAGCAAATTCCGGACCACAAACTCACCACTGATGACTTGGCCAAAGAGCTCCTCGGGTGTGTCACCAAAAAAGGGCACACAGCCCACCAGGAATTCGTACAGGATGATGCCCATTGCCCACCAGTCAACTGGCTTCCCATAGCCCTGCCGAAGGATGACCTCAGGGGCAATGTACTCTGGAGTTCCACACACCTGCAATCGAAATAACAAGGTTAGCAGGTCCTGAGTAAGCTCCACTGCATTCCTCGACACCCGAACCCGTCCTTGAGTCCCACACTCTGGAATTCATTCCCTAGTTCCAATATCAGCCTTGCCAGAGACCCTCACATCCCACAAAGAGAATGATTAAAAATAGTAAACACTAGTGGACTGGCACATAAAAATAACAGCTGATAAAATGCCAACATATTCTTTATGAACTCCAGTACCTGATAGACATCCCAAAATTGAATACCATGACTATGCAAGATAGAAACTTAGAAAACCTACAGCACAATACAGGCTCTTCAGCCCACAAAGCTGTGCTGAACATGTCCTTACCTTAGAAATTACCTAGGGTTACCCATAGCCCTCTGTTTTTCTGAGCTCCATGTACCTATCCAGGAGTCTCTTAAAAGAGTTTATCGTATCCGCCTTCACCACCATCAGTGGCAGCCCATTCCAAGCACTCACCACTCTCTGCGTAAAAAACTTACCCCTGACATCTCCTTTGTACCCACTTCCAAGCACCTTAAAACTGTGCCCTCTCATGCTAGCCATTTCAGCCCTGGGAAAAAGCCTCTGATTATCCACACGATCAATGACTCTCATCATTTTATATGCTCTATCACAGAGGTGTCGAACTCAATTGCACATGGGGCCAAAACTCAAAGCACACTTTAGGTCGCGGGCCGAACAGGATAAACATTTATTGAACACACTAAAACTAAACATTTTTTGAACATAAATATGAATAAAAACAGACAGGAATATTATTCCAGAAAAAATAAACTAAAACTTTAAATAACTTAAATATTTTGCTCTCCATAAAAATATCTCCTGTCAGTATTATACAAGTTAGAAATATGAGCATGCTGCAAAAAAACCCTGAAAATATAAATAAAATTTGTGCTTTTCAGCAAAAGTTAAAACAACAACAAATCAAAACACTCAGTTTTCTTTGCTCTGTTTTGTCAGAGCTGGATGCTTGGCATCTTTTCTTGGCAATAAGTTCGTTTAGGTTTGGTGTAAGGTTCTGTGTTGTGGAGATTCTCAGGATGGACTGCAGGTGTTCATCAGTGAGACGACTCCTGTGTGATGTTTTGTTAATCTTCATCACTGAGAAAAGCTTCTCACACAGATATGTGCTACCAAACATGCACAAGGTTCGAGCCGCATGTAGACGGAGCTGAGGCATTGCTTCAGGAATGGAGCGAATAAACTGTACGGACCCTGCAGTGTCGTACTTTGCCTTTAGTGTCCCATTACACTGCAGCTCTATCAGCTCCATCTGAATCTGTACAGGTGCAGTTTCCACGTCGACGGCAAATGGGTTGCGAAGCAGCTCGAAATTAATTTTTTGTGCTTCAAAGTCACCAAAGCGCCGTGCGAAGAATAGCGTTGTATACAGCAACAGACGCTTGATGCGGGAATGTTCCCGGGTAGCCTATCGGCAGCTGTTGCGCTGCATTATGGGATCTGTAGTTTGTGTGTTATCAGCGCTTCATATCGCCGGGCCATTAATAATTAAAATAATAGATCTATCTAAAATGATCTCGCGGGCCGGATATAATTGTACGCCGGGCTGGATATGGCCCGCGGGCCTTGTGTTTGACACCTATGCTCTATCAGGTCACCTCTCATCCACCGTCGCTCCAAGGAGAAAAGGCCGAGTTCACTCAACCTATTCTCATAAGGCATACTCCCCAGTCCAGGCAACATCCTTCTAAATCAACTCTGCACCCTTTCTATAGTTTCCACATCCTTCCTGTAGTGAGGCAACCAGAAGTGAGCACAGTACTCCAAGTGGGGTCTGACCAGGGTCCTATATAGCTGCAACATAACCTCTCGGCTCCTAAACTCAATCCCACGATTGATGAAGGTCAATAAACCATATGCCTTCTTAAACACAGTCAACCTGCGCAGCTGCTTTGAGTGTCCTATGGACTCGGACCCCAAGATCCCTCTGATCCTCCAGACTGCCAAGAGTCTTACCATTAATACTATATTCTGCCATCATATTTGACCTACCAAAATGAACCAGCTCACACTTAACTGGTTGAACTCCATCTGCCACTTCTCAGCCCAGTTTTACATCCTATCAATGTCCCGTTGTAACCTCCAACAGCCCTCCAACACTATCTACAACAACTCCAACCTTTGTGTCATCAGCAAATTTACTAAACCATCCCTCCACTTCCTCATCCAGGTCATTTATAAAAATCACAAAGAGTAGGGGTCTCAGAACAGATCCCTGAGGCACACCATTGGTCTCTGACCTCCATGCTGAATATGACTCATCTATAACCACTCTTTCTTCTGTGGGCAAGCCAGCTCTGGATCCACAAAGCAATGTCCCCTTGGATCCCATGCCTCCTTACTTTCTCAATTAGCCTTGCATGGGGTACCTTGTCAAATGCCTTGCTGGAATCCATACACACTACATCAACTGCTCTACCTTCATCAATGTGTTTAGTCTCATCCTCAAAAAATTCTATCTGGCACGTAAGGCACGACTTGCCTTTAACAAAGCCGTGCTGACTATTCCTAATCATAAACGTTCATAAATCCTGCCTCTCAGGATCTTCGCCATCAACTTACCAACCACTGAAGTAAGTCTCACTGGTCTATAATTTCCTGGGCTACCTTCACTCCCTTTCTTGAATAAAGGAACAACATCCTCAACCCTCCAATCCTTCAGAACCTCTCCCGTTCCCATTGATGATGCAAAGATCATCGTCAGAGGCTCAGAAATCTCCTCCATCGCCTCCCAAAGTAGCCTGGGGTATATCTCATCCAGTTCTGGTGACTTATCCAACTTGATGCTTTCCCAAACCTCTAGCACATCCCCTTTCTTAATATCTACATACTCAAGCTTTTCAGTCCGCTGTGTCATCCCTACTATCGCCAACATCCTTTTCTGTAGTGGATACTGAAGCAAGGTATTCATAAAGTACCTCCGCTGTCTCCTCCAGTTCCATACATACTTTTCCACTATCACAGTTGATTGATCCTATTCTCTCACATCTTATCCACTTGCTCTTCACATTCTTGTAGGATGCCTTGGAGCTTTCCATAATCCT
The DNA here is from genome assembly GCF_048418815.1 of Hemitrygon akajei. NCBI lineage: Eukaryota > Metazoa > Chordata > Chondrichthyes > Myliobatiformes > Dasyatidae > Hemitrygon > Hemitrygon akajei. The sequence continues at coordinate 70,151,557 of NC_133139.1, forward strand.
GTCGGCCAAGGCCTTCTCATGGCCCCTTCTGGCTCTCTTAAGTTCATTCTTAAGCTCCTTCCTGCTAGCCTCATAATCTTCTAGATCTCTATCATTACCTAGTTTTTTTAACCTTTCATAAGCTCTTCTTTTCTTCTTGACCAGATGTACAACAGCCTTTGTACACCACGGCCCCTGTACCCTACCATCCTTTCCCTGTCTCATTGGAACGTACCTATGCAGAACTCCATGCAAATATCCTCTGAACATTCACCACATTTCTTCCATACACATCCCTGAGAACACCTGTTCCCAATTTATGCTTCCAAGTTCCTGCCTGATAGCTTCATATTTCTCCTTATTCCAATTAAACATTTCCTAGCTTGTCTGTTCCTATCCCTCTCCAATGCTATGGTAAGGGAGATAGAATTGTGCTCCCACTGAGAGACCTGACACCTGACCAGGTTCATTTCCCAATACCACATCAAGTACAGCCTCTCCTCTCGGAGGCTTATCTACATATTGTGTCAAGAAATCTTACTGAACATACCTAACAAACTCCACCCCATCTAAACAACTCACTCTAGGGAGATGCCAGTTGATATTTGGGAAATTAAAATCTCCCACCATGACAACCCTGTTGTTATTACACCTTTCCAGAATCTGTTTCCCTATCTGCTCCTCGATGTCCCTGTTACTATTGGGTGGTCTATAAAAAAACACCCAGTAGAGTTATTGACCCTTCCTGTTCCTAACTTCCACCCACAGAGACTCCGTAGAGACCCCACCTCTTTTACCTCCCTCCCTGTTCTTTTTGAAACATCTAAAACCTGGCACTCGAAGTAACCATTCCTGCCCCTGAGCCATCCAAGTCTCTGTAATGGCCACAACATCATAGATCCAAGTACTGATCCATGCTCTAACTCATCCGCTTTGTTCATAATACTTCTTGCATTAAAATAGACACATCTCAAACCATCGGTCTGAGTGCATCCCTTCTCTATCATCTGCCTATCCTCTCTCTTGCACTGCCTCCAAGCTTTCTCTGTTTGTGAATCAATCGCCTCTTCCTGCGTCTCATCAGTTTGGTTCCCAAACCTCAGGAATTGTAGTTTAAACTCTCCCAATAGCCTTAACAAACCTGCCTGCCAGGGTATTGGTTCCCTTGGGATTCAAGTGCAACCCATCCTTTGTGTACAAGTCATACCTGCCCCAAAAGAGGTCCCAATGATCCAGAAATCTGAATCCCTGCCCCCTGCTCCAATCCCTTAGCCACTCATTCATCCTCCACCTCACTCTATTCCTATAATCACTGTCGTGTGGCACAGGCAGTAATCCCAACATGACTACCTTTGTGGTCCTGCTTCTCAACTTCCTTCCTAACTCCCTGTAGATGTGCAGAAGTGTGTAGGTAATGCACTGGCAGAGCTCTGGTCTAATTAATTACCTAATTGCATTGTGGGGCTGCTTTCCATGACCTCATTTTCTAAACTTAACGTCTCAATAGTAAATAACCACTTCACCATCACACTACTCCAATTTTCCAATGGAAACATCAAAATCAAAACTGCATATTGTTGGATTAGGCTGTTGAATTGTATTTTTTTTCTTGTAGTTTAACTTCCTTATGCTTGATTATAATTTTTATATAATGATCTGTAAGTGTATAATTGTTCAATAGATTTTCAGTAATTGTAGTGTAGCTGGTGTATTTTTCTAGAAGTTACTCTGCAGCCTGTGCCATGTCACTGAACTTGACTATTTTTCTTTATCACTGGATTGTGTCTTCCTCTCTAGTCTGAATATGAAACGACCAGTTCCTTTCCTTTCTCTGTTTGTTCTTTGTTCTTGTGACATCCAGTAACTACCAAGTTTTATGCCTCGTTCTTGACTTTCAAAGAACCTCAGGATCAATATGACAGGATCCAACAGTTTTCCTTGAGAGATCACCAGCACCTTAGCTGGGACACCGCAGACAAGCATTGGGTTAGTACCTTCGGTAGGAGCTGATATTTAGACGGCATTGAAGTAGTAAAAATAAAATCCTTGCTTGACGAAAGTAAGTACAAGATTGAAACTCAGGAGCTTGCAGATTACATCAGTGCTTTTCTTGCCCAGACTTGCCAATGTTCTTTTGACGTGCCACCATATTTAACCTGGGAAATGTGGCAACAAATGAACAGAGCGCATGGCAATGCGATAAACTAGGGTGGTAGAGTAGAGTAGGGGATGGCACAGCACTGTAACACTATTACAGAGCCAGCCGCTCAGTTTCAATTCCACCACTAACTCAGCATAGATACCGGGGGCCAAAGGACTTCTCTGGAGATACAGCTCTGGAGATTATACGCAGAAGCAGACAAAATTGGGGTGATTTAATTGAAAAGGAATCCTACAGGAGGCTAAACTAAAAACCACGTCTGATATTACATGTCATTGAGGAGTAAACTTGGGCAGGGGAAACACTTAAAAGACATCAATCCCCTCAGGGAGAGGATGTCATAGGCACCAGGGAGAACACAGGCTTGATACTAGAAATGCTTAGTCTTCTTTGTCACTCGCTTCCCTTCTCTGGTTTGAAGCTGGATTATTTGTTCACCTTTTGAGAAGATCCTTGTCCTTCCAGACGCTGCTGAAGGTTGGTTTAGAACAAGCAGTTACCTCAGGACTAACGTGGTAACACTGCTGACTGCTTCCCTGGGTCCACCCGACTAAGGCAGTACTGGATGAACGATGAGCAGCTGTGAGATAATTAAACCGGGAGGCTTGGGAGACAAAATAAAAGTGGACATCTTGCTCCTCAATCACTACTCAAATGAGCTGTACAAATGGAACAGTTCCAACCCTTCACCAGATGAGTCCACTCCAGCAAAATATGGTAGATATGATTTCTTTGGAGTGAGTACTGGAGACTGCAGAGGAGGTTCACTGGGATGGTGCCTCAATTTAGTTATGGAAACGCTACAGCAATACACAAATGCTGGAGGAACTCAGCATCTAAGGAGCAGAACAAACAGTTGACACCTCAGGATGAGACCCTACCCCAGGACCAGAAAGGAAGGGGGAAGAAGCCAGAATAAGGTGGTGGTGGTGGTGGTGGGGGCAAGGGGAAGGAGTACAAGCTGACAGGTGATAGGTGAAGCCAGGTGAGGGGGGAGGAGAGGGATGGGGGAGGGGAAATGAAGTAAGAAGCTGAGAGGTGATAGGTTGGAAAGGAAAAGGTTCAAAGAAGGAATCTGATAGGACAGGAGAGTGGAACATGGGAAAAAGGGAAGGAGGAGGGGCATGAGAGGGAGGTGATAGGCAGGTGAGGAGAGGGGAAGTGGTAAGAGGGCAGCCCCAATGGGGAATGAAAGGGGGGGGGGGGGAATGAGAAATTACAGAAATTTTCACTTGCCAGTTTGTACACCTCCCCTCCCCCCAGTAGCTTTTTTTTGGCTTCTTGCCTCGTTCTTTCCAATCCTGATGAAGGTCTGAAACTGGATTATTGAGTTCTTCCAGCATTTTGTGTGTTGCTCTGGATTTCCAACGTCAGCCGATTCTCTTGTAGTTTTGGCTGGGCTGTGCTTGTTTTCCTTGGCATGTAAGAAGCTGAGTGGAGTATATATGACCATGAGAACCAGAGATAGGGGAGATAATCAAAATCTTTTTCCCATGTTGGGGAATCAAAAACAAAAGTTTAAAGTAAGGTGAAGAAATCTGAAAGGGCATCTGAGGATAGATTTTAGATGAAGTTATTGAAATCAAGGGCAGCTGGTAGTGTGATTCTCACCGCTGTCTGTAAGGACTTGCTACGTTCTGCCTGTGACTAAGTGGGTTTCCTCCAAGTGCTCCAGTTTCCTCCCCTATTCTACAGACATACGAGTTAGGGTTAGTAAGCTGTGGGCAAGTTATGTTGGCACCAGAAGCAAAGCCAATCAACTGGCTTTAATGCTTAAGGATTCTTCAATCTCTCTCTTCTACTGTCAGAGGTTCCCAACCTGCTTCAAAAGGGTGACAATATCATTGACCACGAAGAGCAGGGTGAGCTGCCACAATGACTATTGTCCAGTTGCACACACACCTACTGTGACGAACAGCTTCAAGAAGTTAATCGTGCCCAGAATCAGCTCCTACCTATGCAAGGACCTGGACCCCCTGCTGTTTGCCAATTTCCACAATAGACCTAGAGCAGATGCAGTCTCACTGGCTCTCCACTCAGCCTGAAACCCCCCCCCGCCCACCACAGACGACAACAACATCCACAGTACTCCAGGCTGCTGTTGACTGGCTACAACTCAGCATTCAACACAATCATGCTAACTTCATTGAACTTAGATTTCACCTGGGTGCTCCCGCATATAAAGATATAACTTGTTAATGCAAATCTCTCCTTGTGCAGATGGATTGGAGGAGGATTGGGAAGCATCAATGGCTATGTGACAGAGAATAGGTTATAGGGAAATAAGAGGGAGAAGTGGACTGACAGCATGGGACTGATGGACCAAATGGCCCCATTCTAGGTCATAAGAAGATTTGAGAAACATTGGAAACCCCCCCATCGTTTGAGCCCAGTTCATCTGAACTATGATCTTCTTCTGGCAGCTTGAAAGACAAGGCTGCATCCGGGTACAGTACTTCACACAGACAACCTACTCAAGGGCAAGTTGTGGTGCAAACTTTTAGGAGGAGAGGGAGCTTTTCCATAACTGAGTCAAGGGCAAATGGACAATCTCTTTTGTTTCGTAACTGAGCCAAGGGCAAACAGAAAATCTCTCTTGTTTGTCAGCATCATTCATAATGGCCATAAAAATTAAAGGAAGAATTTAATAATGTTACCTGCTTATCCAAGAATTCCCTGGCATCCTTTTCAATGTGGCCCTCGTAAAGGTTCGTCGTGAGACTCATCAGTCCAATTTTTGAGAGGCCGAAGTCGGTCAGCTTAATGTGACCCATTGACGTTATCAGCAGACTGTAAAGGAAGAAGTGTTGGGGTAGTGACCAGGCAGAACAAAATGCTTAATGAGATTCGGTGAGTAACCCGACTGTACGAGGCTTCCTGCAGCTTTACAGACCAGCTCGTAATTCGACAGGGAAGGGGAGAACATCAGAAGAATTTTCACTCCTCAGAGCCAACTAGGATAATCCTTTCATCTACTGCAGAAGTATTGATGGACAGAAGGACCATGCCTTGAGATACGTGCAGGCTAGGATAGCAAACTGAGCCCTATTTCTCTTTGCTGAAGACAAAAGATTATGTAAGTCTTTATTACCTCATTGTCTGGTATGGAAGGACTAGTGCACAGGGTTGGGAAAAAGATGCAGAAATTTGCAAACTTAGCCAGCTCCAGCAAGGGCACTACTGTCCCCAGCATCTTCAAAAGGTGGTGACTCAAAAATGGGACATCCATCATTAAGGACCCCCATCATCCAGGATGTGCCCTCTTTTCATTGCTACCATCAGGGAGCAGAAGACATGCACATGTGTAAGGGAATACACCTTCTCTTCTACCATGAGATTTCTGAATGGACAATGAACCAACCCATTAAGATTGCTTCACTATTTTTGTTCTTTTTTGCACTATTAATATAATTCAATAATATTTAAATGAGTAAATTAAATTAGTAATGCAAGAAGAGCACATATATTTCTTATTGTAATTTATAGCTGTTTTGTGTATTGCTCTGTACTGTTGCCACAAATCAACAAATTTGATGACGTAATGTATGTCAGTGATAATAAACCTGATTCTGACTCGAATTCACTTAAAAAGGAATGTGATGATGCACAACTGTCCCATCATTTCCAACCTAGGACACTGATGCACAATATATTACCCATTTGCTCTACAGAATTTCAAAGGATTAAGCTACTTCTCTCTATTTTATTCCCATTGGTTTTCATGTGTGAGTATTGTTTTTTAATTGCCTCTAAGGACAATGTCCTCAGCCTTTCTCCCTCAATGATGCTGGGCTGAAGCCTCTAATTATTCACTCAGTGGCCAGTTTATTTGGCACACCTGTGCAATAATGCAAATATCTAATCAGCTAATCATCTAGCAGCAACTCAATGCATAAAAGCATGTAGGCATGGTCAAGAGGTTCAATTGTTGTTCAGACTAAATATCAGAATGGGGAAAGAAATGTGATCTAAGTGACTCTGACTGTGGAATGATTGTTGGTGCCAGACAGGGTGGTCTGAGTATCTCAGAAACTGCTGATCTCCTAGGATTTTCATTCACAACAGCCTCAAGAGTTTCCAGAGAATGGTGCAAGAAACAGAAGAGAAAAGCTGCTGAGTGCCAGTGGCAGTTTTCTGTGGGTGGAAATGACTAGTTAGTGAGAGAGGTCAGAGGAGAAAGGCCAGATTGGTTCAAGCTGACAGGAAGGTGTCAATAACTCAAATGACCACATGTTACAACAATGGTGTGCAGAAGCAGATCGCTGAATGGACAACATGTCAAAACTTAAAATGGATGGGCTACAGCAGCAGAAGGCCATGAACGTCAGCTCAGTAGCCATTTTATTAGCTGCAGAAGGTACGCATGAAAGTGGCCACTGAATGCACTTGCCTTTTTGCTCAGGGCTAAATGATTACAGCTTCCCTAAACAGAAGAAGCAGTGAAACTGGCTTCATGGAGTGGTTTGGGATACCTAGCCACTACCTCAAAGGATTGCCGCTATTTAACCCAATTAGCGTAGGCAGAAACTTCTGGAATGCCACCAGCTGCTGGGGAAATGAACACAGGCTTTCCTTGACTCTGCTTGAATGCAGTGATATACAAACATATCAGTCTGTGGTTCTATTAAGTATTAATCCAGGTTAAGAACAATGAATGGCACACACAAAATGCTGGAGGAAGTCAGCAAGTCAGGCAGCATCTATGGATGGGGATACACAGTTGATGGTTTGGGCCTTGGTCCTTCTGCAGGACTTGAAAAGAAGGGGGCAGAAGCCAGTACTTTCCAGTCTTGATGGTCTCAGCCCAAAATGTTGACTATTTATTCTCCTCCATAGATACTGTTCGATTTGCTGAGGTCCTCCAGCATTTTGCGTGGAGTTTTCCAGTCCACAGAATCTCTTGTGTTTAAGATGGACAAATGCCTGTGAGGGCAAGGAGGAGAAAGGAACAAAACGAAGTGAAAGGAAGCTTGTGTACAACAGTTGAGTCCTAATGAACTACTCTATTATGAAGGCAGAAAATGCCCAAGAGGTCAAACAGCATCAGTGAAGAGAGGTAAAGACCAGTTCAGACTTCATCAAGACCAATCTGAAGTATTAATTCTACCTCCCAGCAGATACCACCTGACGTGATGAGTTTTTCCTGTCTGTATTACCACATTCCAGCCTTAAACTTACTTGTCTGGCTTTAGGTCTCGGTGAACAATGCCATAATTGTGTAGGTACTCCAAAGCCAGGACAGTTTCTGCAAAATACATCTGGGCCAGGTCCACTGGTAAGGCTCCAATGTTCTTCAATAACGTTGCACAGTCACCCCCTGCAAAAGGAAATGACATGAGGGCCAAATGGTGAGGAGAGGTTGCCAGGCTAGGCCAGTATTCACTTAAATGCAGAATAACAGGTGAACTAATAGAGTATTTGATAAGAAACAGAAAACTTCCTACTTGGAGGGATGAAGCAAAATTGTGTCATTCACAGCATCATCAAGCATTTCATTCTACAAACTTCTGTGAAAAGTCTGTGAACTCTCTCACTTAAGTGCTGCTAAAATGTTTGGAGATTTTAAAGTCTAGCTTCCAGGGCTTTAGCTGGGGAAAGTATATGGAACTAGTGAGTAAGCGCTATTTATATAAAGATCACTTCCAGTCTAACTTGACAGGTTTGAGGAGCTGAAAGGTCAAACGTTCCAAAGAAAAAGATCCACTATTTATGCATCATCCTAACTGCAGGTTCTGTGCTTGCTTGCAAGAGTCAAGAATTTCAGTGCTTGCAAAGTGGAATGCAACTTTGCATGGGAAAGTGCTGGAGAGGAGATTCTGAGTGAGAACAGTTCATCTGGCACAGCTATATTCAGCAACTGTTCAGCTTTCCTCTATCAAATATTAACAGCTCAAATGCACAAACCAGTTCACCATGGAATCTTAGTTCTTAAATGGGAAAAATCAAAGTTTAAAGTACATATACATCATCATGTACTATCTTGAGATTAGTTTTCTTGCAGACATTTACAGGAAAATAAATACAACAGAATTTATAAAATACTATAAATAACTCAGTGGTCAGAAGAGTGTATTCTATGTTGTATCTCTAAATTAATCAATCAATAAAGAGTGACAACCAATGCGCATAAAAGAGAAACTGGGCAAATAATAAATAAAGGCAAATAAATAATACTAAGTTGAAAGTGAGTCTGTAATTGTGGAGTCAACTCAGTGATGAGGTGAGTGAAGTTACTCCTTCCTGTAAGCTTTCTTCCACTGGGATGGGAGGTGTTGATTGCAAGTTTGAAAAGAAGATTGAAGCCCCCAGTGTATTAAGAAGATCCATTGTTTAATTTACACATCTTCATTGCTGAGACCGTTAGAAGCAACATCATATCATCCAGTTACTAAAGGCAATCATTAAACCTTGGGGCAGAGGGGTTGTGACAGGGATGTACAGAATCTGTCACTCAAATATTTCCAGGTACTGCTGATCTAGAATGAATGCCAGGAAGAATGCAGCCAAATAGGTCACAATTATTCCAAAGAATCACACAATTCCTACATGTTCTAACATACATTAAAAAAAAAGATTTTTAACAGGTGCACCATCACCTAGGACTAGCCAAAACACTTTACATGAACTAAGTTCCATTTTACAGACAACGCCTGCAGTCAGTTTGGGAACAGTGTATTTCCATTACTGTGAAGCAGTAAGAAGACAATTGCCAAAATTCCATCATACACTCAGTGAACTGAGTTCTATGATTGTGAAGTTACGCATTGATAGCATAGTTTGGATTTTTCGTTCCAGATTCTTCCTGCATCTGTCAGTTAACATACACAGGACCCCTTGCTATGCAGATACGGATGCCAGTTCCTGGATTTTCAATCTCCGTGGAGTCTCAAGCTAATCCTACTATAGCAGGCTTTCCCATACTTGCTTGGTCTATTTCCATATGAATCAAAGAAGGTCTCAGAGTAGCTGTTCAGCCAGTGAAGAACACAGAACATAAAACATTACAGCCCTTCAGCCCATGATATTGTGCCAGCCTTTTAACCTACTCTAAAATTAAACCTAATAAAACCCTTCCTTCCTACATAACCCTCTATTTTTCTACTATCCACATGCCTATCTAAAAGTCTCTTAAATGTCTCTAATGTATCTGCCTCTACCACTATACCTGGCAGCACGTTCAAAGCACCCACCATTCTCCAAACGTATCTCTGATACCCCTCCCATATATTTATCCAATTACTTTAAAATGATGCCCCCTTGTGTTAGCCACTTCTGCCCTGAGAAAATATCTCTGGCTGTACACTCGACCTATGCTTCTCATCATCTTGAGCACCTCTATCAAGTCACTTCTCATTCCCACACGTTCCAAGGAGAAAAGCCCCAGGTTGCTCAACTTATCCTCACTAGGCATTCTCTTCAATCCAGACAGCATTCTGGTAAATCTCCTCTGCACCCTCTCTAATGCTTCCACGTTCTTCCTACAATGAACAGAATTGAACACAATATTTCAAGTGTGGTCTTACTGGGGTTTTATAGAACTGCAACATTTCCTTGTAGTTCTTGATCTTAATTCGCCAGCTAATGAAGACCAACATACTGTGTGCCTTCTTGACACCCTACCACTTACACGGCAACTCTGAGAGACTGACAGATGTGGACACTCTAGGAGGACCCATTTTAAGCTATGTACTCCCCATGTTTCCATTGGGCCTCAATCCCATCATAACTGAACTCTAAAGGTCACATTTTTCAACCATGTTGACCTTTATCCCATGCTCTAATTATCCATTGTGGATTCCTATCCCTCCAATCAGCAACTGGAATATCTCCCAAACCAATCATCAACCATCACCCGTCTCCCACCCACTTCTGACCTTCAACTTTCTATCTCAGCTCCACCCCCATTGATCAGAAGCTGTGTGCCCAACCCGGGCACAACATCAACCCCTAGAGTCTCATTTATTCAGGCCTTGCTGCTCTCTGCACTGTGTAGTGCGTAAATGTTGGGTCAGTAGCACCCAAAGCTTTGAAACTTGTCAGCAGCTTGGCCAAAACAGCTGTCAGAAGACGGTGACAACCTAATGCACCTCTGTGAATGTCAAGGGATTCCTTGACTAGTATGTTTTGCTGTTGTTGATTGAGTGATAAATATTGGCCAGGTCCTAGGGGAATTTTCCCTGATCTCCTGTAAGATGGTCCCAGTGCAAGGCTCTGCTTGTGTATGCCAGAAAAAGCCTGTCACATCTAAAGGCAGTTCATTTGCCACCGTCATTGTAAAAACCATAACTAATTCCCATTGGCTTCTCTCATGCCCACCGCTTCCAGCCTGAATTGGCAGATGGAGTGAAGATCAATTATGATATTACGCTTGATTCAATGGTACAGTTAGGGTTAGGCGTCGAAGACAGTATTCACTTATATACTCAGTTACTCCTCTGACATAGAAACCTCAAGTCATTGTAGATTGCAGATACCTTTTGTCCAACATTTTATACTCTCCCTCTCACATGCAAAGTCATCCATTTGATAATGCGCTATCTCTATTGATGATGCTGTGGCTTTGGGTTCACAGTACATGGACAACATACAAAAACAATTTACTCAGAATATCAGCAACACTGGGGGTTCAAATAAAAAGCAAAGGAAACATAAACTGAAGAAAAGTCTACCGATAAAAGCAGGCCAACTATTCTGTAAACATGCAGTGAGCGCAGAGTAGGTACGAAAGGAACAACGTCAAGCTCAGCCAATCACAGCAGTGTGGTTACCGAGGCATGGCAGCAGAGCAATTAGTGCCAGTGATCACTGTCTGGGGTCCGATTCCTGCCGCTGTCTGTAAGGAGTCTGTACGTTCTCGCTGTGGCCACGTAGGTTGCCTCCAAGTGCTCCAGTTTCTTCCCGTATTCCAAAGACGCACGGTTAGGTTAGTGAATCGCGGGGCAGGCTATTTATTTATTTTACTTGTTTAGAGATACAGCCCTTCTGGGCCAATGAGCCCCTGCAGCCTAATTACACCCATGTGGCTAATTAACCTACTAACCTGGACGTATTTGGAATGTAGCAGGAAATCAGAGTACCCAGAGGAAACCCATGCAGTCACATGGAGACCACACAAACTCCTTACAGACAGCTGTGGAATTTAACTCAGGTCGTTGGCGCTGTGAAATGTTATGCTAACTGCTGGCACTGGAATTGTGTCAAAACTTGCGGGTCTCCCCCGTCACAATCCTTGGAATGTGACAAACGAAGGACCACAGTCTAGGGTTCTTCTCTCGCGGGAGTTGAAGGGTGGGGGGGGGGGCGGGGTGTATACCCCTAAACAAGTGTATTTAAATATGGAATAACAGAGTGCCAGGTGGGTGGCGAAAAGTGTGAAAATGTAAAGACAGCAATGGATTTGAGAGGGTGATTTTAGATGCATATCATATTTTTACTGAGTTAAGTATTGTATGTAATTAGTTTTGCTACAATAAGTGTATGGGACATTGGAAAAAATGTTGAATTTCCCCATGGGGATGAATAAAGTATCTATCTATCTATCTAAAGGATTGAAAGTCATTGAATGGTTTATTGTATATAATTTTATTTTTGAATATATTATGTTTAATTAAAAAAATAAAGCTTTCTTTCTTTCCTTCTCCATCCCTTTCTTTCATTCACTCTTTCTACCTCTCACTTGATCTCTCTCTTCCTTTCTTACCAACCATCTCCACTCTGATAGGGAAAATATACTTCCTGCAGGCCACTTCATTCATATTAAAGTAATCAGAAACATGTTTCAGTATTTATTCACTAATGCCAAAGCACTAAGATTGCCCACCATTGGTGATGTGACACTCTAATGACTCACCTTCTACATACTCCATTACCATGCACAGGTGCCGCCTGGTCTCAAAGGAGCAAAACATACTGACAACAAACGGGTTCTCCGCAAAGGTCAGGATATCACGCTCCACAAACGCCTGCTGAATCTGGTTTCGGAGAATCAGGTTCTGTTTGTTTATCTTCTTCATTGCAAAGCGCTGCCTGGTCTCTCTATGCCTCACCAAATATACAGCACTGAAAGCAAAATGAGAGCCCATTCATTTAAAGTAACCAGTTTCTACAGTGAGTACAATCAATTCTGCTGTCTAATTAAACTACTTATGCTGCCAGTATGTCTTAACTCTTCTCCTACCAGTGATGTGAGTTTGAAATGGTAGGTTTAGAATTTAAATCAGATATACCAACACTATCCCCAGGAAAGACACAGTATATCTAATTTGGTCCAATCTGCAAATGCGAGATCAGACCAAGAGGAGGGATTGTGGCCAAGATGTTCCCCAGAACAGGGAAGCTGGGACTTACAGAATGGTTGGCCAAACTGATCTCGGATGAGTAGAAGATCTGAATCCACATCAACCTAGCTAGAGCAGACGTTCAGTCTGAGCTCTCAGTGTCTTGTTTGCACCAATCAGTCCGAGAACTGGTCTGGCCACATACTGCACCCTTACTTGCCTCTTCAGGGTGAAATCCGGAAATCCGGAAATTGGTCCCCCAGTGCCTCTGAAGCCAGGTGAACAATTTAGGGCCCCTTACCGATAAGCTCGTCAGGAAGGCTGGGGGTGGGACTGGATTCCCTGGTGGTTGTGTCGGAGAGGAAGAGGCTGCAGAAGCTACAGAGCGTTACGGACAATCCCTCTCACCCCCTCCATGACATACTGGACAAACAGAGGAGCCCCTTTAGTAACAGACTGATTCCACCGAGGTGCACCACGGAACACCACAGGAGATCCTTTCTCCCTGTGGCTCTAAGACTCTACAACTCCTCCTCCTCAATATATAAATACATGGTTTCAATGCACATTTGTATCTTGCACTATTACTTTTTAATGCACGTTTTGTATTTTTTCGTACCTCAGTGCTTACATTTTGTATTTTTAAGTATATATTTCTGACTGAACAACCTTGCAACAATTATTTCCTTCGAGATAAATAAAGTTTTATCTTATTTAATCTAAAAAAGGATGTGCTGGTATTGGGGAGGGTTCAGAGGAGGTTCGCGAGAATGATTCTGGGTATGCAAGTGTTTGATGACTCTGGGCCTGTAATCACTGGAGTTTAGCAGAATGTGGAGGTAATCTCATTAAAACTACTGGATATTGAAAAGACAAGATACAGTGGATGTGAGAGGATGCCTCCTATCTTAGGGGAGTCTTGAACCAGAGGGCACAGCCTCAGAATGCAAGTGCGTCCCTTTACAATAGAGATGAGTTGGAATTTCTTTAGCCAGCGGATGGTGAATCTGTGGAGTTCATTGTAACAAGTGGCTGTAGTATTTTTAAAGCGGATGTTGATAGGTTCATGATTAGTAAGGACATCAAAAGTTACGGGGACAAGGCAGTAGGATAGGGTTGAGAGGGATAATAAATCGGCCATAATGGAATAGTGGAACAGATTTGATGGGCCAAATGACCTAATTCTGCTCCTCTATGGTCTTAAGCGAGATTAATTAATGTTTGTTCAGTCAAGATGTTACCCGCTAATTCATCCTCAGAATTATCTCCACTATCTTCATTTGGATATAGAGGTGAACCTGACTCAGAAATCCATTGACTTCAATGGTCCTGAATTTCAGAAGTACAGCTGGACGCACAGTTTCTAATCAAGGAGCCAACCAGAAAGTTTCAGCAAAGGAATTGGCCAAGAGCCCAGCAGAAGGGCTGAATGTTCCCCTATTGTCCCTATGGTGTTTCACAACATTCCTTGAGATACTTATGCTAATTAATTTCCATTTATCTCTCCCTCCACACTGCTATCTGCCAACTAGTGTTCAAAAGTGAAGGATTATTGAACCCTTGCACAAAGGTTCCCAATATTCATCATCTGAACATGAAGCATAATGTTGGCATCCATCTGTTTGTCACACAAATTCCACCCCTAGGGGTCATAACATTTGTACCATCTGTTCTAATTGTACACAAACAAACTCCCACACGTAAGAGAGCGGCTGCTAATATCCTCCAGTGCTTCATCTGCTCCTCAGCCAGTGAGAAATTTGGACTCCAATACATGGCTCCCACCTCCTTGTGATGGCCCTAGGAGTTAAAAATTATTCAGGAATCGGCTGAGCAGTCTGGGACACACTGACTAGTTACACGAAGCAAATGTACATTTTCCTAAGCCAATGATTGTGTCTATTACTATTAAAAATAAGAAATCAACTAAGAAAGGATGTGCTATCCTTGTAGAGGATTCAGAGGAGGTTCACGAGAACGATCCCGGGAATGACAAAATTAACACATGAGGCGTGTTGATGACTTTGAGCCTGTACTCACTGGAGCTCAGAAAAATGAAGGGGGTTCTAAATGAAACCTATTGAAATGTCTGGACAACGCGTACGTGGAGAGGATGTTTCCTATAATGGGTGAATCTAAGACTAGAGAGCTTAACCTCAGAACAGAGGGACATCCACTTAGAACGAAGTTAAGGGGAGATTTCTTTAGCCAGAGGGTGCTGAATCTGTGGAATTCATTGCCACAGATGGCTGTGGAGGTCAAGTCCTTCAGCACATTTAAAGTGGAGGTTGATGGGTTCTGGATTAGTAAGGGTGTCAAAGGTTACAGGGAAAAGGCAGGAGAATGGGATTAAGAGGGATAATAAATCAGCCATGATGGAATGACAGAGCCGTCTTGATGGGCCAAATGGCCTCATTCTGATCCTATGGTCTATGGTCTATGGTCTATGGTCTAAAAGTAGTTGGAATTGGGAAATTATGTGATGTAATTCCAATAACATGCCCATGCGGACATTGCAACTTCATTTCCAACATGTTAAAAATCAATGGAATTATTTTATTTATTTCTGAATTTTCCCTCCATATAATAAAGCAACATCTCTTCTTTTTCTAGTCTCAAGCAAGCACATAAAGTATTTCTATTTCTATTTTTTCCCTTCGTGGAACATGGGTACCATTGCCAAGGTAGGCATTCATTTCCAATCACCATTTGGCATCTCAAGGAAGTTACTGACAGCCCAGACCTTTCAGTGCCAGGATTTTCATAAAAGATGAAGGGGAATGTTTGCACATCTCAAAATGTCCCTGGACTGAGCTGAGATAGTTTGTTTCAGGATAGAACTAAAGTCAACAACATTTCTGTTTTTCTGGAAACATGTGCAGGCCCAGAGCAGGTAAGGTCTGGTGATTTCTATCCCTGAAGTTATATCAGCAATGATCCCAATTTGTGGCA
The DNA here is from genome assembly GCF_048418815.1 of Hemitrygon akajei. Lineage (NCBI taxonomy): Eukaryota > Metazoa > Chordata > Chondrichthyes > Myliobatiformes > Dasyatidae > Hemitrygon > Hemitrygon akajei. Next base: position 70,166,926 of record NC_133139.1, read on the forward strand.
ACTTATTTCCAGACTAATTCTAGATTTATTTAATTAATTGAATTTAAACTCACCAATTGCCATAGCATGCTCAAACTCTGCTCTCTGGTATGTCATCCACCATCCAGGTACTTGTCCCATGACTTCACCTAACTTACCCATATGCTCCGTTGCTTATTAGTTTGATGGTGTCAAAGTCTTCTTCAGATGGCGCCTTTGTGGGTTTACCGGCAGATCCGCGACCCTGTGGCAAATGAAACATCAGGTTGTGGCTGGGATTTTTCAACACTTTGCATCGATCAGCTCCTTAGATGAAACCCAACTCGTCTAAAAGAGCTTGACTGTGCAATCAAAAAATTGGGCATCAAGATGAAGGAGGTTTTAAGAGGGATGAAAGGGGTGAGGTTTTGTCTAGAGGGAAATGGGGGAGGTAGGGTATCTAGGGAGTTGTAGAGGTGTCCAGACAGTACAGTCTTCACCATATAGAGTTAACAGGGAGTTACTGGAGTACTGGAGGGTTTATTAAAGTTAGAGAGCAGCTTAGGGCGGTGGGGGGGGGGGGTCATGAAGATATTTAAAATGAGGACACTCAGCTGGAGGAGAACCGGGTATAACAAAGGCAGCAGCGTAATTGTACAATTCATGGATCGCAAAAGGGAGGGAGATCGTCCAGACCAAAGCAGAAGTGGAAGTGGAAATTTTTCTATAACTTGATGTAAGAGAGCTATCCTTGTGTCTCTCTTTCTCATTGCTTTTGAATTTTGCTTTCCTCTGTCACCATGACCTCTCCCCAGGGTGAGCACGAGGATTACATCTGATCCTTTTAGAGATACACCATATTGTAATTAGATGTACTGTACACACACAAGCTTCCTTAATGTACTTAATGTGTATTGGGGCGGAGGGGGGGACGTAGCTGGACTCCCCTGCCCTATGCATAACTGTGCTGTTGGCTGGCGAAGGAAAGCAAGTGGCAGTAAATGGCACCATCCAGTATTTGAGTTTGTGGAAAGGGGAACTTTTACTGGTTGTCTGTAGAATTATTAGCTTTAGTAGATTAGCGTGATTTCATTGTTTAGGAGGCTCCTGGTCAATAACATCTCCCTTCTCCTCCGACTCAAGCCCATGCTAAATTTGGAGACAAGCTTCCATTTGGTTTGTGAGACGTAGCCAGTTCCAAAATCAACCATTCTTGCTGTTACTCTGGACAAATGTCCACTTTCTGTCAGGCATCCTGGAGACAGTTCTTTGCTCCATTTCAGGCTGGTGTACGTGTCCACAGGCAGCAGGGGTGGGGCAGAGACAGCAGACAAGAGGGAGGGAATGATCACAGATAATGGTGTGAGAGATGCAGAAGAAATAACAGAGAAAGTCAAGTAACACACACAAAATGCTGGAAGAATTCAGCACCTCTGGAGAGGAATAAACAGTCAACGTTTTGGGTTGAGACCCTTTATCAGATATGGAAAGAAAGGGGAGCGAAGCCAGAAAAAGAAGGTGAGGGGAGGGGAAGGAGTACAAGCTAGAAGCTTGTGAAGGTACGTAGGTGGGGGAGAGGGGGTGAAGTGAGAAGCTAGGAGATGACAAGTGGAAAAGGTAAAAGGCTGAAGAAGAAGGAATCTGACAGGAGAAAGGAGTGGACAGTGAAAGTGCTAAAGCTACACAGAACAGAGTGCAATGAAGACAGCAATTTCAAAGTATGTGAATACACAAGAGACTGGAGATGCTGGAAATTCAAAGAACTACTGTGTCAGGCTGCATCTGATGAAGGAAATGGACAGTTGATTTTTGGATCAAGCTCCCTTGTCTGGACAGTCAATCCAGATGAAGGGTCTCAAACTGAAACTTCAATTATCCATTCCCTTCCACAGGTTAGGAAAAAAAAAGAATTATCTTTATTTATCACATGTACTTCCAAACAAAGTGAAAACAAGAACAGTCCTGGGAATGAAAGGGTTAATGTGTGACTGGCACTTGATGACTCTGGGCTTGTAACCACTGGAGTCTGGAAGAATGCTGGGGTGGGGATCTTACTGAAAACTATCGAATACTGAAAGGCTAAGAAAGAGTGGATGTGGAGAGGATGTCTCCTGTAGTGGGGTGGGGGAGGGGGTTCAGGAACAGAGAGCACAACCTCAAAATTGAAGGACATCCCTTTAGAACAGAGAAGAGGAGAAATTTCTTTGTGAAATTCGTTGCCACAGTGGAGGGCAAGTCAATGGGTATATTTAAACCCATATATAAGGGGGGGCAGGGTGCTGCAGTAGTCTGGCGAGCTGACCTCTACCTTGCTGAAGCCAGGTGACAACTCTGAGACGACTCCTCTTACTAACCCCTTGAACAGGACCCCACTAAGGAGCACTAGGCCATTGTCTTCCACACAATCACTAACCTTATTAACTCTGGGGATCTCTCATCCACTGCCATCAACCTCATAGTTCCCTTACCCCAAACCTCCTTTTTCTACCTCCTTCCCAAGATCCACAAGCCTGCCAGTCCAGGTAGACCCATTGATTCTGCTTGTTCCTGCCCCATCAAACTTGTATCTGCATACCTCAACTCTGTTTTAATCTTCCCACTTCAGTCCCTTTTTACTTACATCCATGACACTTCACGCACTCTTGATCTTTTCAATGATTTTAAGTTCTTTGTCCCGATCATCTCAATTTCATTACGGATGTCCAGTCCCTATACACCTCCATTCCCTATCAGGAAGGTCTCAAAGCTCTCAGATTCTTTCTGGACACCAGACCCAACTAGTTCCCCTCCATCACCACTCTGCTCTGTCTAGCAGAACTTGTCCTCACTCTCAATAATTTCAACTTTGGCTCCTCCCACTTCCTTCCAACAAAAGGTGTAGCCGTGGGCACTCTTCAAGGGTCCCACCCATGCCTGTCTTTTGTCAGCTACATGAAAACAGTCTATATTCTAAGCCTACACAGGTATCACTTCCCAGTTTTTCCCACGCTACATCGATGATTGCATTGGTGTTGCTTCTTTCACCTCTGCTGAGCTCGTCCACTTCATCAACTTCGCCTCAAACTTCCACCCTGCCATCCACTTCCTCGATTTCACTGTCTCTATCTCTGGAGACAGCTTATCTACTGATATATAATTTTACTGATTCTCATAGCTACCTGGACTTGTAAAACTGCCATCCCCTTCTCACAGTTTCTCTGTCTCCACAGCATCTGCTCGAGGATGAGACTTTTCATTCCAGAACTAATGAGATATTTTCCTTCCTCCACCATCAATACATCCCTCAGCCACATCTCTTCCATTTTGCACACATTTGCCCTCACCCCAAACACCCACCACCCCACCAAGGTTAGGGTTCCTCTTCTCCTCAAGTACCACCCCACTAGCCTCCATGTCCAGCACATAATTCTCCGTAACTTCCGCCATTTCCAATGGGTGTTGTTCAATGAACCAGAATTGATTAGAAAGCTTAAGGTAAAGAACCTTTAGGGGCAAGAATTCACCCTGGAATGTCAGAAAAAGAAGCTAAAGTCAGATGTGTCAGTATTACAGGAGAGAAAAGGGAATTACAGAGGCATGAGAGAGGAGTTGGCCACAACTGATTGGAAAAGAACACCAGCAGGGATGACAGCAGAGTAGTAATGGCTAGAATTTCTGGAAGCAATTTGGAAGGCACAGGATATATACATCCCAAAGAGGAAGTATTCTAGAGGAAAGATAACACAACCGTGTCTAACAAGTGAAGTCAAAGCCAACATAAAAGCCAAAGAGAGGGCATATAATACAGTAAAAATTAGTGGGAAGTTAAAGAATTGGGAACTAAAATACTGAAGTAAGAGTGATGAAGTGCTTTGAGAGTTTGGTGATGAAACATGTCAATTCCTGCCTGAGAACTAACTTGGATCCACTCCAGTTTGCCTACTGGCATAAAAGGCCCAAAGCAGATGCCATTTTATTGGCTCTTCACTCAACTCTGGAACATTTGGACAGTGAAGATGCGTACATCAGGATGTGCTTTATCAACTACAGTTTGGCATTCAATATTATCACCCCTGAAAACTAATCTATAAGCTTCAATACTTCCTTGTGCATTTGAATGTTTGATTTCCTCACTTGCAGACCCCAGTCAGTTCAGATTGACAACAACATCTCTTCCACAATCTCCATCAGCACAGGTGCACCACAAGTTGTGTTCTTAGCCCCCTGCTCTACTCACACTATACTTATGAACATGAGGCTAAGTACAGCTCCAATTCCATATTTAAGTTTTACAACACCACTGTCGTTGGCCAAATCAAAGATAGTAATGAATCAGCACATAGGAGGGAGATTGGAAATATGAATGAGTGGTGCCACAACAATAGACTCACTCAACGTCAGCAAGACCAAGGAGCTGATTATGGACTTCAAGGGTTTCCTCCAGGTGTGCTAGTTTCCTCCCATAGTCTAAAGATGTATCGGTTAAATAAAATAAAAATCACACAGAAGAAATGAGGTTAATGATGGGTCCAGCACTGAGCAGCACTGGGATCATGGCCACCGTGACTCTGCATTGATTAGCGACAAACAGAAGTACAAAATATCATAGTGTCAACGTGACTCACATCCATCAGGTCAACCAACTCTTGGGTGTTGAGGGTTGCGTTGTCGTACGTATCCAGGTGGGCCATCTCTGTGTGAAAGAACACAAGGAGAGGTAACTTAGCATGTTGGGTCCAACAGGTCTCCCTTTCACACATGCGGGAACTGGAAAACCTTTACTCCCCAACACTGAGCTCCAGCACGTAGAGTTCGAGGGTGAGCTGTTAGAAGACAAACACAAGATGGTGGCTGGGTGGATTAATCTGTCAGCAGTCCTTGCTTCGAATTACCTTAACTGCATTATTAAGATGGAGTTGTTGCATTAAGACCATGTTCAGTATTCTATACCTTGTGGAATATAAATGTGTAGAATTCATTGCCACAAACAGTTGTGGAGTCCATTGGGTATTTTTAGAGGACGTTGATAGGTGTTTGATTAGTAAAGGCAGGAGAATGGGGATGAGAGGGTTTAGCCATGATGGGTTGGCGAAGCAGACTCGATGAGCCAAATAGTCCAATCCTACTCCTATATCTTATGGTCTTATAACTTAAATTGCCATTGTACCAAGGATCAGGGTTCTTCTGGCAAACGGGTAATCCTTTACTCGAATTATGTCAATTCATTTTGTTTTCAAAAGACTCCTATTTTCGTCTCTCAAATGCTACTGGTGCATACTTCCAGCAATATCCTAGGGGCCTTTTTCACTCGACTGATATTCTGTGTGGCCAATGCTTATGGGATTTCCCAGCTTTGTTCACATCCATTAAAGTCAAGTGGGCATCGAGACAGATGTTAGCCTCTGGTGTTGTTCCCTTTTGGATATTCTGTCAACATTCAGGGGTTGAGAACCAAAGGGCTTGCTTTCATTTGGCACCTCTGTTGGTTCGGCTCAAATTGGAGATTTGATCTCAATGGTCAGGAAACAAGTGGGCAATCTGGGCTCAGACTTGGCACTGATCCACTTAACCACTACAATCTCCCAAAACAGTGTACTGGCTCTTAAGCAGAGGTACCAGGGCCCTGCAAGAGCAAGGACGTAACCAAGGTCATTACACCATGTTCTCTCTTTGAGAGGATACCCTTTACCTCTCAATCTTTTCCAACTCCTTGCAAATGTTCCTTTTTTTTTGTACATGTACTCATTTGACTTTTGAAATGCAGTTATCACCCCCCCCCCCAAACTTTCAATCAATATTGAAACCACAGGCTGAAATAAATTTCCTCTCCCCTTTGCAAATTACCTTCAGCCCACACACTTCTGTCAAGGCCTCCCTAAGAGTTATAAGAACAAAATGGCTTTATACTATTCCTTCTGAATTATAAATATTACATGTTTTGTATGGATTTTTCTGACTGCTGATTTTCAGCATGTTGCCAGAGGAGGTGGTCCAGTCAGATACATAGAACATAGAGCAGCAATGTGCCCTCTAAGGTGTGCGTGCGCACACGTCTTTGGCTACTGCCGCACAAAGGAATTTAAACTGTACACAAAAGGTTGTCGCTCTCTACCTCAATAGCATGCTTACATCTGACGATCGTGCACAATCCCATTTCCTCTTCCGGTTTCTTATCCGGATAGTGTTGACAAAGCGGAGCTTGCAATAATTTATCTGCAGATTTTATAACTGGCTTATTTATACTGTTTTTTGTTGAAGAAATTAGTCAGTGTGCACATGTTGTTGCCACTGGGAAACAAATTCCACAGCACGAGTTTTTGCACACACTGGTTACAATTTAGAGGGAACATTGTAGAGCTATACAATACAGTACAGGCCTTTCAGCCCACAATATGGTGCCAAACTTTTAACTTACTCCACAATCAATCTAACCCTTTGCTCCTACCCAACCCACAACCCAAAAAACTTTGTTCATCTATGTACCTATCTACGAGTCACTTGAAGTCACTAATGCATCAGCCTCTTACAGCACTGAATTCCAGTACCTTACCACTGTGTAAAAAACTTTCGTCTTACATCCCCACTAAACTTTCTTCCACTCGTACAATTACGATTCCATCACCTCCTCTAGCAACATGTTTCAGAGGCATTTAGATACAAACTTAACGAGCAAGATTTTGAAGGATACATCTGAATGTGGGAAGTGGGATTAGTGTAGATGAGCATAAAGTCTGGCATGGATGTAATTGACCGAAGGGCCTGTTTCTTCACTGCATGAGGTGCTGGAAGTTGGCAATGTTGTGCATTGAGCAATATGTAACTAAAGGCAATGAAGACACGAAACAAGAAGACAGCCTGTTCCTACCCTCCAGAGGATCTCGTGTCAATCCCAGCTGGCTGATGATGTAGCGTGGGATGTCAATTTTGACACCGTGACCCTCCTTTGCATGGTCTTCTGCTGCTTCAAGTAGATGGTAAAACTCTTCCGGATTAAACTCCTGTCAGTGGGAGGAGGAGAGATAGAGAACAAGTTCTGAGAAAGCTTCACGCTACACCAAATTCTTTAAAATCCATTACCTTGGAGCTGCTTCTGTGTAAGTGTAGCCCACATCATTCTTCCTGCTAAGTTACTGAGGAGCTCCGAGGAAACCCCTCTCAGCCTGGGATCGTTTTCCAAAAGCAACATGGACAAGATGCTGGAGGAACTCAGCAAGTCAGGCAACATCTATAGAGGGGTATAAACAGTCAATGTTTCTGACCGAGACCCTTCAGGACTCAGTCCGAAATGTTGACTGTTTACTCCCCGCCATAGATGCTGTCTGGCTTGCTGAGTTCCTCCATTATTTTGTGTGCATTGCTCAAGATTTCCAACATTTGCAAAATCCTTTGTGTTTATCCTTTTCCAGAAGTCAACTTTGAATCTCTTTAAAGATAAAAATGCTCCTGAGGCTACTAAAAGTTAATAACCCATATGAATGATTAATGCTGTGTCAGGAAGGAGATTCGACATTTCTACCTTTGTCTGAAGCTATATGTGCCTCCAGTTCTGCTCTAATGGCAGAGTCCTAGTGAGGGGGAGAATGAGAGACAAATTGATAAAGGTGTTCAAGATGATAAAAGGCACAGATGGAGTGGACAGCCAATGTATTTTATCTCAGAGCAGTAACGGCTAATGTAAGAAGATATATTTTTAAGGTGATTGAAGGAAAGTATGAGGGGGTGGGGTTATCAGAGGCAGAGTTTTTAGTATAGAGCATGTAAGTGTATAGAACATACTGCTAAGTGTGGTGGTGGAGGCATATACATTAGGAATATTTAAGAGACTCTTAGATAGACACATGGATGAAAGAAAAATGGAGGCTATGTAGGAGGGAAGGGTTAGATTGATCTGTGAGTAGGTTAAAAAGTCAGCACAACTTTGTGGGCTGAAGAGCCCACACAGTGTTGTAATGTTCTATGTTCAATATTAGCAAGGTCAACAGATCGAGAAAATCTTAGAAGAATAACTCAAGTCAATGATAAATGTTGGTCGTGCCAGAAATACCTAGTCCTTCCAGGTGAGGCAATACTTCGCCTGAGTATCTGTTAGGGTCATCTACAGTATCCAGTGCTCCCAATGTGGCCTCCTCTCCATTGGTAAGACGCAAAGTAAATTGGAGGGCGACTTTACTCCATCTGCAAAAGCCAGGATTTCCCAGTGGCCAAACGTATTAATTCCTATACCCATTTCCATTCTAACAAGTCAGTCCACGGCATTTTCTCCTGCATGATGAGGCCACTCTCAGACTGGAGGAGTTAAACCTCATATTCCATCTAGGTAGCGTCCTACCTGATGGCATGAACATCAATTTTTCCAAATTCTGGTATTTTCTCTTTCCCTCTTCTTTAATTCCCCACTCTAGCCACTTCACCTCACTTGCCTATCACCTCCCCTTGGTGCCTCTTCTCCTTCCCTATCTCCCATGGTCCACTCTCCTTTCCTATCAGATTCCTTCTCCAGCCCTTTACCTTTTCCATCCATCATCTCACAGCTTCTTAGTTTATCCCTCTTTCCCCACTTACTTGACTTCACCTATCACCTTCTTATCCCCTACCTCCTCCCTTCTCCTCCCTCCTCCCTAGTACCTTCTCCCTTCCTTTCCAGTCCTGATGAAGGGTCTCAGCTCAAAATGTCGACTGCTTATTCATCATTCAATGTTGAATTCCTCTAGCATTTCATGTGTGTTGTTCTATCAAATCTCCCCGCATTCCTCTCTGCTCTAAGGAATAAAGTCCTAACCTATTCAACCTTTCCCTAAAACTCAGGTCTTCAAGTCCTGGCAACATCTTTGTAAATTTCTTCTGCAGTCTTTCAATCTTATTGACATCTTTCCTGTAGGTATGTGACCAAAATAGGACAAAATACTCCATATTAGGCCTCACCAATGTCTTATACAACTTCAGTATTACATCCAGCTCCTGTATTCAATACTTTGAAGGCCACTTTCAAGGAATTATGCACCTGTATTCCCAGATCCTTCTGTTCTACCACACTCTTCAGTGCTCTACCACTCACCCTGTAAGCCCTACCCTGGTTTGTCCTCCCAAAGTGCAACAATCCACACTTGTCTGCATTAAATTCCATCTGCCATTTGTCAGCCCATTTTTCTAGCTGGTCCAGATCCTCCTACAAGCTTTAATGGTCTTCCTCGCTGTTAATCACACCTCTAATATTGATGTCATCTGCAAATTATCATCCAGACCTTTGTTACAGGTGACAAACAACAATGGACCCAGCACTGATTCCTGTGGCAGTCCGCTAGTCACAGACCTTCAATCAGAGAAGCAACCATCTACTACCATTCTCTGGCTTCTCCTGCAAAACAACTGTCTAATCCAATTTACTACCTCATCTTGAATACCAAGTGACTGAACCTTCTTGACCAATCTTCCATGCGGGACTTTGTTAAAGTCCATGTGGACAACATCCACTGCCTTGCCTTCATCAATTTGCCTGGTAACTTCCTCGAAAAACTCTCTAAGATTGGTTAGACACAACTTACCATAGACAAAGCCATGTTAACTATCCCTAATTAACGTCTGTCTATCCAAAAGAATACTTTCCAGTAACTTAACTACTACTGCAATCATAGTGATGATTATTGAAAGATTTCCTATGATAATTAACCAGGGCCATTATCACTCGCAATATGAGCATGTAACAGTTTTCAGCATCATTACGTCTGCTGAAGAATATTTCTTCCAGGCATTCCTATTAATAATTTTACTCAAGACATCTGTGGATAAGACCTCAATAGCTCAGGTGTGAACTTGTGTGGATGGGAATCACAGCCTCACTGCCTAACCCAAAGCCAACAGGACCTGACTATACATTTCTGGATCAGATCAGATTGCGTGTACATCCTGAAAAACAAGCCCAGAGATCACTTTATCAGGTCAGGCTCAGTTACTACAGTATGTGTCCCATGTACTTAGTCGATGGGTTGATGGTCAACAGATCAACTGCATATCTGAAAAGGTTATAATGTGGTCAGGTTAGGCAGAGGAAAATATTACAAGTCTTCATGCTTGGGCCAAGTTTGGATTGGCCTTGTCTAATTGAGTTGGGATTGGCTGTGGTCACATTGGGTTTGTATTGCTTCTGGTGGGGCTGCGTTGGTCAGTTGGTCAGTGGTCATAGTGGAATCCCATTGGCATTGGCCATGTTGGAGTTGAGTTGACTGTGGTGAATTTGGATTGGGTTGGCATTGTCTGTGCTGGAGTTGGGATGGATTTGACACTGACTGCGATGGAGTTAGGAGCTTCTTTCACTCAGCCAGCAGATCTCTGAATAGTCCATGAACACTACCTCACTCTATTACTCTCTCTTTGCACTTTTAAAATATTTCTTATGGTAACACATAGTTTTTTTTATATATTGAACTGTACTTCTGCAGTAAAACGACAAATTTCACAACATATATCAGTGATAATAAACATAATTCCAATTCGGAACTCACTGCCTGGAAGAGTGGGGCATACGGACAAATTCAACACTTTTAAAAAGCTCCTGTGAGAACATTGAAGGCCTGTTACTAGCAGTAAGTGTGATAAAACCAAAAAGGTCTATGTTGGCTCCATGGCCACAAATGGGCTGTACAGCCTTCTCCTATGAGCTTCTACATCAATTTTGGTGTTGGTGTTATCACAAGTTGGACAGGCTTAGCAAGACTACTAATTAATGATTATGGGTAGTAAATCTGCTAGCAATATGACTTGCATCGGTCCACCCATGAGCTGTTTGGTAAGACTCCATTTTAGTGATCACACCGGAGTCACCGGACAGCAATAGCACACTCCTCTCCTGATGAAGGGTCTCAGCCTATAATGTAGACTCTTTATTCTTCACCATAGATGCTGCCTGACCAGCTGAGTTCAGAGAGCATTCTGCGTGTGTTATTTTGGATTTCTGGGTGCAGAATCTCCTGTGAATATAATTTCATAACACAAAGCACACTCACCAGGCACTCCAGCAAACGTGCGGGCCGGGCGATGATGATCAGCAGTTTCTTCACCAGTTGTGTCACAAAAGCAACTTCTGTACTCTCTGACCGCTCATGAGCCTGCAGGGGGGTAGATACATTGGCTATTAGAGAGCTGACCCACAACACACTAATTGCTGCAGTGCTGAGGGAGTCAAAGTGGCACACATGAAGGGTGACGATCACCAAGGGTAGCAACTGGTGTTAATTCACTTCCTTAGCACCAATATGGTCAAGAGATTACACTTAGGGGCTACTTTATCAGCTACACCTGTACGCCTGCTTGCTAATATAAATATCTAATCAACCAATCATGTAGCAGCAATTCAATTCATAAAAGTAGGCAGTCATGGTCAAGAGGTTCAGTTGTTGTTCAGACCAAACATTAACAAGGGAAAAAATATGATCTAGGTGACTTTGACCATGGAATGAGTGTTGATATCAGATGGGGTGGTTTGAGTATTTCAGAAACTGATGATCTTCTGAGATTTTCACACACAAGTGTCTAAAGTGGCCACTGAGAGTACACCCCAATCAGTTCTGCAGACAGCCAAATTATAGGAAGAATAATATTACTAGTTTGCTTATTTATTTTATTTAAAGAGAGGACAGTAACAGCCCCTCCAACCCATGAGCCCATGCTGTTCAATTACACCCATGTAACCATCTAACCTACTAACCCTTCCTTATGTTTTTGGAATTTGGGAGGAAACTGGAGCACCCGGAGGAAACGCCATCACAGGGAGAACATACAAACTCCTCACAGAGAGCAGTAGGCATTGCTGGCGCTGAAGTAGTGTTATACTAACTGCTTTGCTACAGGAAGGCCCCAAAAATAAAAATCTTCTTTCTTGTTCTTTTTAAAATTTTTCTCTTTCCATGAGAAATAGTAGAAAAGAGTGGTGAGGGGTAGAAGGAATGGTTGGTTGGCAAAGTAAGACCTTAAAAGTTCTTGTAGCACATGAATCTATCATTTTTAATTTTCTCACAGGTTCCACTGGCAAATCATTATTAATTACCCTCGCTAGTTGTAAATGATGCTCGTGAGGCTGCAGTTGGTGTACAGTCTTAGTTACTCTGTATATGGGAGAAACATCATCAAATCAGAAAGAGTACAAAGATTTGTCAAGTCAAGTTTATTGCCATATGCACGAGTACATCTATGGACAGGTGCTATGAAAAACATACTGCCCAGTCTCATAGCATCACAGGCACATGACACTGGAGACACAAGAAGAACAGAAAATAAACATAAATTATAGAAGAAAGAACACAAATATCAAAAACAAACAGTTCATTGTAGTGCAAAGATGTCACTGTGTTGCTATACTCAGTTAATGATTGGGATTTTGCAGCTTCAAGATTCAAGATTCAAATGTATTTATCACCTGTACATCAAAACATACAGTGAAATGTTTTATTTGTGTAAACAGCCAACACACCCGAGGGTGTGTGAATGGAATGGTTTACGGGAAGCAGCTGTGTCACAGGACTTTATAGTCCTGTACCCCCTGCCCGTTGGCAGCTGTAAGGAGATACATGGAGAGGAAGGCGGAGGTCATTGATGGTAAAGCTGTCTTCTTGAGGCAGCAGATGCAGATACTTTCAATGGCAGGGAGGAACATGCGAATGTTACTTGGACTTGAGGCCCTGAGTCATAGAGAGTGGTTGGGTAGGGACTTTATTCATTGGAGCATAGGAAAGTAAGGGTGACTTAATAGAAATGTATAAAATAATGGGGGGCAATAGATAAGGGTGAGGGCACACAGTCTTTTTCCCAGGGAAGAGGAATCAAAAACTAAAAGGAAGAGGTTTAAGATGAGAAGAGAATGACTTAGAAAGGGGACCGGAGTGGAAACTTTTTCACACTGAGGGTGGTCAGTATATAGAACAAGCTGCCAGAGGAAGGGGTTGAGGCAGCTACAATTGCAGCATTTAAAAAAAATACTTGGACAGACAAATGATTAGGGAGTGATTAGAGGGATATGGCCGAAAACAAGCAAATGGGATTAGCTTAGATGGTTATTTTGGTCAGCATGAATGAGTTGGGCTGAATTGCCCATTTCCATGACATGTTGCTCTATAACTAATTGATCCCAGGCTAAGCAGCTTCCTGCTTGAAATGGTATTGAAGCATCTCCCATATTGTTGTAGGTCTGTCGTCACACTGTAGGCTAGACTGGGAAAAGCCATTAAGTGGTAATTCTATGGTTACTACCACTGATAATAGCTTTTCTATTTCAGGTTTCTCTAATTAACTGAATTTAATTTCCCCTGTTAACATGGTGGAATTTAAACTCCTGACACTGGCTCAGCAGTTTAAGTCGGTAGATTTACAATTCAGTAACAAGACCATTTACTCAGCGAAGCCCCTAATGAAATAGTTCCCTCAAAACTCCAACATAGCTAGAACAGACAATGGGGCTTTTCCTTATGCCACAAATGTCTTTGAATGAGACTGCACATGAAATAAAGATGTCATTAGAATGAAACCTGATGGCTTTTTTTCTGGATATGGAGCTTTTTAAAAAAATCTTTTGCAGGATCTACTGGCAAAGTCACCATTTACTGCCTATTATTATTCCTCCCTTGATTAAGTAGCTTGTTATGATTCGCTTCCTCCCAGAGTCCTGCGGTCTCCTATGTCTCTTAAAATTTGTGTCTACTGAGACAGATAACATGCTGGATTTAATATTTCAAAATTCTCTGGAATGAGAAAGGATGCAGTAATGTATCTATGTTCCTCTTGATTTTATACATTTCTATTGTACAAGATTGGATGTGTAACTCAATTATTCAAAAAGAGAGGAGATAGAATGCGGGGAAAAAACATACCAATTAGATCAGAAAGCATACAACAATGTAGGCCCTTCATTGCATGATGTTGTGCTGACCTTTTAAACCACTCCAATATCAATCTAACCCTTCCATCCCTCATGGCCCTCCATTTCTTTCATTCATCTGGCTAAGTCTCTCTGATGTATCTACCTCTACTACCACCCATGGCCAGGCGTCCAACGCATCCAGCACTCTGTAAAAATCCTAGATCTGACATCACCTCCAATTTTCTTCCAAACTCCTTCAAACTATGCACTGTTATATTAGCCATTTCTGCCTAGGAAAAAGGATCTTGCTGTCCATTCTATCTCTGCCTCTAATCATCTTACACAAACCTCTATCAAGTTTGATTTCTGAGGATTGCTCTGCTATGTCACCAGCGAGGGGAAAGCCTGCCGCTGTGCCCAGAGAATGTTGCCCAGGTTTTCTGTGTTTTGGATGTGGACTTGGACTCTAGACTTTTCCCAGTCTTATAGTTTTTTTGTTCTGTTTTTGGCCCGATCTTTCACATCTTTGTACAGGTGAGGGGATGGTGGGGGGGGGGGGGGGGGGTCAGGGTGCCAGTTCTGTTTTGTTCATTTTGTGCAGGAGGAGAGATTTGGGAGTTGATGTGCCTATCCTGTTATTTGTTCATTTTCTTTGTGTAGGGAGGGGGAATTTATGGTTTGATGATCGTGCTGCTTTTCTTTCGTGGTTTGATGGCTACCAGGAGAAGAAGAATTTCAGATTTGTATACTTTGATAATAAATGAAACAGTGAAGCTGTCCACTTCGCACGATAATGAAGCAGAAGCACATTGGTCTAAATGCTGAGACATTACAGAATTCTGGGATCAAGGTGATCTGGTGACCTGGTGCGTGATTCACAAAAGGCTAGCATGCTGACCAAGAAGGAACTTGGAAAATGAGCAAAGCATTATGGTTTTATTGCTAGGGAATTAAACGCAAAAGTAGCAGGGATGTTGTATCAATTGTGTAGAGCACCGATGAGACTACATTGAGTATACTTTGTACAATACAGCTTGCCATACTAAAGGAAAGATGTCATTTTATGTGAATCAGTTCCAAGAAGGTTTACCTGGAATGGGTAGATTGCCTTTGGTTGAGTGACCCAGGTTTGTACAATACATCTATTTAGAGTTTAGGATGAATTTTATCCAACTATGAAATCCTAAATGGTCTAGACCAGGTGGAGGTGGAAAGAATGTCTCCTCGTGTGGGATAATTTAGAACCAGGAAGCAATGTTTAGAATAAACACAAGTGGTTCTGCAGATGCTAGAAATCCAGAGCAACACAGAAAATGCTAGAGGAACCCAGCAGGTCAGGCAGAATCTATAGAGAGGAACAAACAGTCAACATTTCTGACCGAGAACCTTCATCAGAGTTCTGATGAAGGATCTTGGCCCAAAGTTTCGACTGTTTAGTCCTCTCCATAGATGCCCGAAATGTTGACTGTTTATTGCTCTCCACAGATGCAGATTGAACTGCTGTGTTCCTCCAGCATTTTGTCTGTGTCACTCTCTAGAAATAAAGTATGGCCTACTTAAGGGTGGACAGCTTGATGTCTTTCAGAGGGTCACAAGTCTTTGGAACCCTTCTTCCATAGATAGTGGAAGCAGATTCTCTGAAAAGTTATTATGGCAGAGGTAGGTAGATAAGCAAAGAGGTGAAAGGTTGCCACAAGTTAACAAGACTATGCAGCTGAGGTTTTAATCAGATCAGACATAATTGTATTAAATGGTGAAGAATAAGCTTGCGACAGGTAGAGAGAGGGAAAGAGTAAGAGTTTGTATGATTGACAAGGTACCCGTGCAAGCGTGGGGCTTGTTTAATCAAATATGCACAAACCTGGTATACCCAAGTCAATGTGGCCATAGCCCGCGGGCTGAACCCTGGAGAACGGAGACACAGAGGCCTGTACTGGAGTTGGAGGAGTGTCCGTGTGTGGGTGGAGGGGAGGGAGGGGAAGGGCTTGTTTTGCTGTTGATGCTTTGTTGCTTGTTGTGCTCTGTGTTGTTCTGGTGAGCACTGAACGTGTGCTATGCAGGTACCCAGAATATGTGGCAACATTTGTGGGCTGCCCCCAGCACATCCCTAGCTGTGTCAGTTGTAATGCAAATGATGCAGTTCATGTGATGTTAATTATGCACATTTGATAAATAAATCTGAATCTGTAGGGATTGGTGTACATGAACAGCAGAACTACAAAACTGTGTTGGAAGTATTCTTGATCTCAAGCGACTGCCTCAGAAGGGTGTGTGTAGATACGTATGTGTCTAGGTATATATAAATATATATCTATTGTACAAAGGAAATGGTAAGTCACCTGACCTGGAAGCCTGTCCAGCATTCAATGTGATCATGATAGATCTGTCCCAGGCCTTATCTCCTCTTCTATACCAGATCACCACAGCCTTTAATACCCTTATCTTTCAAAAAAATTATCCATCTCTTCATAAGATATCTCCAATGATCCAGCCTCCACAACTGTTGGGATAGTGACGTCTAGGTATTCACCACACTCTGTGAGAAATTCCTGCACTTCTCAGTCCCTCGTTTGAGGCTCTCCCACTGGTGGAAGCATCTCAGCATCCATCTTGCACACCCTCTTAGGATCTTAACATTTCAATGCATCACCATTTATTTTTCTGGATTCTGGAAAGTACAGATCCAACTCCTTTAAGCCATTCCTGATGGGGCAACTATCTCTTCCCAGAAATTATCCCAGGGAATCCCTTCCATACTGCCTCCATTGTCAGTTTATCCCTTCTGGGATAAGGGAGAAAGAACAGCACAGTACCCAGCTACGTTCTCACCAGCGCCCTGTGCAAATGCAACAAGATCTCCCCATTTCTAAAGTCCAACTCTATAGCATGAAAAGGCTATTGAGTATGCCATTTGTCTTCCTAACTGCTTGCTACATCTGCCCGCTTACCTACTTTTCATTCAAGCACCAGAACACGTACATCACACATTTGCAATCTCTCCCCCCCCCGTTTAGATAATAATCAGCCTGTTGATTCTACTTTCCCTCATCCTTTTCCCATCTATATCTATATCTCTTGTAGATTTGAGGGATTGCATTGATAGGCATGGATCCCTTACACCCTGCCCCATTCTCCCCATGGACATGTGGATTTCCCCTGGGTGCTTCGATTTCCTCCCACGTTCCAAAAGACATATGCTTAGGGTTAGTAAATTGTGGGCGTGCAACGTTGGCACTGGAAACATGGCAACACGTACAGGCAGCCCCAGCACATCCCCGGACTGTGTTGGTTGTTGGCGAGAACGATGCATTTCACTGGATGTTTCAATCTGCGTGTGCCAGATAAAACTAATCTTTATCTTTAATTCATTTATGTAAATAGTTGTGGTACAAGAAGTGATCTTTGGGGCATTCCATTACAACTACCCAACCTGCAGAAGACCCATTTGTCCTGACTCGGTCTTCCCTGTGATAGCTACCCTTCAACATTCAAGATTGTTCATTGTCATTCATTAGTACTACAATGAAATGATTGTTACTCCAGATCTCTGCACCTTAAAAAACACAAAAATGAAAATACATGTGGTTGGCCTCTGTCAGTCAGAGTTGTCCATGAATATTGTGTCCTAGCTGTCTAGACATGAAAGCCTGGGCAGAGCGATATGGAGAGCAAGCAGTTGCCCATGTAGCAAGCTTACTCTCCCCACACAACTAATGAACCCAAAGGAACGGCAGAGACCGATATAGTTTGGTACCAGCAGCATCACGGGAGTTGCCAGCCAGCATTGAACTTAATGTAGGACTGCCTTAGGGACTCCATCTCTGGATTTTCCCCTCGGGGTTTACTCCCGAAGCCTTCCCCATGAGTGGGATTAGGTGCAAGGCAGCGGAGGTTTGAGATCAGAGTTTTCCTTCTCCTAGATGAGCTGCCAACCACAGCTGACAAGCCCCATCTGCTGGAATCGACTGGTTTTAAGGCTTTGCCCCTTCTCCTGTCAATTGAAACAGTTCCGCTGGACTTAGTAGCTAAGCCACACATGAAGGCCAGGAGCTGGACTTAGTTGTCAGAGGCTGTTTGAAGCGCACGCCATTGGGAACATTTAATAGGTTGTGGGAACATGTCCCCATTACCACGCCCGGCTATAACAACCTTAAACTTATATAAAGAGTCTGACTGTATGTACGTAAAGTGACACTGGGTGCAGGAGTATTTGTACATCAGGTGAGTCTGACAGCAATGACATAGTGGTGCTGAGGTGGGTTAATGGGTGGGGGAGTTTGGGGGAATAAACTGTTTTTGAGTCTGGTGGTCCAAGCATGGATGTTAGGTAGCCTCTTCCCTGGTGGGAGAGGGACTCCGTAATCACGCCTCCTTCAGTACTGTGAGCTGCTGCTGCTGCTGCAAAAAGCAGCTCATTTTCATAACATCTTTAGCCTGTGACAACCACAAACTTGAACTTGTGCAGCAAGCTTTTATGTGACAAGCTGTCAAAGGCCGTCTGGAAATGTGTGAGGGTAAAGGTAAAAATTGTGTCCGTAATGTGGATTCATTATAGTGTGATTGATAGATTAGGGAACACTGTGCATTACACGGTTACAGCAAGATCGAGAACTGGGACAGCTATTTAAGCCTGTGCTCTGAAGAGAACTGCAAGTTGTTCTATTATAATTCAACTTTCTACAACATGAGGACTCTACAGAATATAACAATCATGTTACAACAGGCCTACCTGCATAGATCAAGTTGTGAGCAACTTTGGCCCCCATACTTCAGGAAGGACATGCAGGCCCTGGATAGGGTCCAGAGGAAGTTCACAAGAATGATTGTGGGTATCAGACTTATCTATGAGGAGTATTTGACATCTCTGGGACGGTACTCAATGGAATTCAGAAGGATGAAGGGGGTTCTCATTGAAACTTACCAGAAACTGAAAGGCCCAGATAGAGTAGACGTGGAGAGGATGCATCCATGAGTAGGCGAGCTCAGGATACAAGGGCACAGCCCCGTAATAAAGGGACTTCCCTTGAGAACTCAGATGGGGAACAATTGCTTCAACTAGAGGGTAGTGAATCTGTGGAATTTGTTGCTACAGAGGGCTGTGTAGGCCAAGTCATTGGGTGCATTTAAGGCAGAGGTTGTATGGTTCTTGACTGGCAAAAGGGGGATGGGGTCAAAAGCTGATAAGGGGCAAAATGAGGCTGAAAACAAAATCGGCTCTCTTTGAATGGCAGAACAGGCTCAATGGGCTGAATAGCCAATTTCTGCTCTTATATTTAATGATTTATATCATGTATACGTGAGGAAAAGATGTTCTAACCAATCAGATTTAACTTTAAGCCTGTGACGTGCTTTAGTTGAAACGCCTGCTTAGCTTTATTCCAACCTTTCTTAGTTGTCTGGGTCATGCCCATTTTTAAGTTTCAGATACCTCTACAGATTTAAAGGATTTTTTAGGAAAAAAAGTTAAAAGCAGCTTGTTGAATTTTTTTTGTGGATGTTTTCGCATCGACTAGGATGCAAATATTTCCAAGCATTTTGATTGGCCCAAAGGGCAATTGACAGCCCTTGAGCTAGTGTGAGAGGATGGGTTGCATGGCGACAGACAAATCAACTCACATCCTGAAGCAGCTTCTCCAAGTTCTCCTGCAGCTCGTAGAAGTAGCGAGAGGTGATGAGGCCCTCTTGTGACTTATCCAGGCAGTCTCTGGACATCTCAATGATCTGGTGATGGATGAAGCTGAGGACCCCATCGGCCAACGGGAGCACGTTCTCAGGCGCGTTGACCGTGAAGAACTCCTGTAGCCTCTCCTCCATCTGTGCGGTGGCCTACAGAATCAATGACAGCACAAGATTGACATCCACCTAAAGAAAAACTTAATTGAGGCTCCAAGAACAAATTTCACCTGTTACGTGCAAGATTGTGAATTTCTTGCAGGCAATAAGAAATCTTTCCAAACAGTGTAAACCTTCTGTCTATTAAGGCTTTGGAAGAGTTAGGGCCAGTAAAGCCCACTCAGCCCCTCCAGTATATTCTATCAGTCAACAAAATTGTACCTGACCTGTGAACTAAGCCCACAAACTAGCATTCTTCACAATCCCTTGCAAATCTCTCAATGTCTGACTGAAAATGAAGAACTGGCTCAGGAATGTGACATTTGGAGAAGAGAATTTAATGTCAATACCTTTGAGTGTAAAAGTTTCGCCTAACTTTATTTCTGCTATCCCCTTGATTCAAGACATTCCAAACAGTGAAAAAAGTTTATGTGCAAATCACTGGGCCCTTCAGTGCAAACACCTTCCCCTTTTCCACTAGTCTGTGGCCAACCCAAGTCACTTCTCTGCTAAATATGGAGAAACAGTAGGCTATAATACTGAAGTAAATTTACTATCAATTCACAACTTTAACATACTATACTGTGCCTTCTGTTTCGTCTTACTCCCTTAATATAATTCTGTGTGGTGTGATCTACCCAAATGGCATATGAACAGAAGTTTTCCACTGACAGTAATGAAACAACACAAACAGCTGTTTTTGCTGGTTGTATGTGGAGCTTACATGTTCTACCTGAGCGTGTGTGTGTGTGTGTTTCCCCGGGTAACTGGTTTACTTCCATGTCCCAAAAATGTGCTGGTTGGCAAATTATTTATTTGGCTTCTGTAATCTGCCCCTAGTGTGTAAATGAGTAGAAGGATTAGGGAAGAGCTGATGGGAACATGGTAAGAATTAAGTAGTAGTTGTGTAAATGGGTGCGCCAAGGTCAAAGTGGAATAGGTGGGCAAACTGAGTGCTCCACACCTTCAAAGGTATCTGTATTGGTTCATTATTGTTACATGTACCAAATTATAGTGAAAAGCTTGTCTTTCATACTGTTTATATAGATCAAATATGTATGGACAATATGCATTGAGGTGGTAGAATGAAAGACAATAACAGAATGCAGAACAGCTATAGAGAAAGTGAAGAGCAGGGAAACAATAAAGTGCAAGATCACAACAAGATAGATTCTGAGGTCAAGAGTCCATTTTTTGCTACAAGAGGTCCATTCAAGTGTATAGCAGTGGGATAGAAGCTATCTGTGAGCCTGGTGGTATGTGCTTTCAGGTTTTTGTATCTTCTGACTAATGGGAGAGGGGCAAAGACAGAATGTTGTGGTGGGTGCAGTCTTTAATTATGCTGGCTGCTTTACTGAAGCAGAGAATTCATGGCAGGGAGGCTGGTTTTTGTAACGGTATTCAGACCACAGGAATACTGATATTGAGTGGAAAACAGAAGAGACTTCTAAATGAGATGGCAGTCCATACGTAGCACACAGCAACAAACCACTTCAGGCTCCAGATCAAAGTTGGAGATGCTTAGTCACTTTTTGTGTCACGCCCTCACACTCAGTACCAGCTTGTTACAGTCACAACACCTGAAGCAAGTAGGTCATTCACAGTCTGGACTAAATGGACCCTGGACCAATTCCCTTCTGCTCCCTACCTTCGGAAATCTTTCCTTGTAGACATGGTTCATCATCACTATTTCATTGTCGTAGCAGGAAGGAGAGCGCCCGGGGCTGGAACAGATCAGAAGCCAAAAATTATTTAGGTCAACAACCCATGGAGAACATCTCCCCATTCTGATGTAGTATAAAGAATTACAAGAACATGGGTCACTCGTTCACAATCCATACCATTAGAACAGAAGTAAGCAGGAACTTCTTCAGCCAGAGCGTAGTGAAACTGTGGAATTCATTGCCACAGGTGGCTGTGGAGGCCAAGTCATTGGGTGTATTTAAGGTGGAGGTTGATAGGTTCTTCATTAGTAAGGGCATCAAATATTATGAGAAGATGTGAGGATGGGGTTGAGAGGGATAATAATTCTTTTCCTATATCTTATGACCTCAGCTCTCTTTCCTTGCTATTCTTCAGTATGTTAGTCTATCGAGGCAAATAGACATCTCTATCACAGGAGCACAAGGCCAACGTTATCAGGGCAGCTTATCTTTAAGGATCTAATGGTGTTTGTGGTTCCATGAACTGGTTACATGTTTTCTCATGATGAATGAGTATATCTCAAAGCTAATTGGTTGGAAGGCACTGTGGTCATACAAGATTCCACTTTATGAGTCTGGTCCGATTCATATCCTCACTTATCCTAACAACCCTCCACACCAGGGCTTGCCGACCTTTCTTATGCCATGGACCAATGCCATTAATCAAGGGGTCCGTGGACCCCAGGTTGGGAACCCCTGCTCCACACTACCCACAACTCCACCAACCTTTGCAGATGACAGAAACGTAGGTGGAGTTGTGTATTGTGTGGAGGGCTGTTGCAGGTTGCAATGGGACATTGACAGGATACAGTGCTAGGCTGAGAAATAGCAGACAGTTCAGCCCAGAAAGGTGTGGAGTGATTCATTCCGAAAGGTCACATTTGAAGGCAGAATACAGGGTCAATGATAGGATATTTGGCAGTGCGAAGGAACAAAGGGATCTTGGGATCCATGTCCCTCAAAGTTGCTGTGCAAGTTGATGGGGTTGTTAAGCAGTCATATGGCGTGTTGGGCTTCATTGGTCAGGGAATTGAGTTCAAGACCTTCACGGTGATGTTGCAGCATAAATTAGAGAGCATGTCTTGTGAAGAAAGGTTGAATGATCTAGGTTTTCTGACTTTGGAGCAAAGGAGGATGAGATGTGACTTGATAGAGGAGTACAAGATAATAAGAGGCATAGATAGTGTGGACTGCCAGAGACTTTTTCCAAGGGAGGAAATTGCTCTTACAAGGGGGCAAAATTTCAAAGTGATTGGAGGAAAGTATGGGGAATAGCACTGGTAAATTCTTTACACAGAGAGTGTGGATGTGTGGCACCCCCTGCCAGGACTGATGGTAGAGGCAGATACGTTAGGGGCATTTAGGAAACTCTTAGATAGGTACGTGGATGTCATAAAATGGAGGATTATGTAGGAGAAACTGGCTAGATTGATCTTAGAACAGACTGAAGGTTCGGAGCTACTTCATGGGCCAAAGGGCCTGTGGTGTGCAATAGTTTTCCATGTTCTATGAAATCAGTGAGAGAAGTTTCAAGTATTTGACAGTTGTGCCTCTTTGATAAATTTATAGAGTGTAACAGCACAGCTGATTGCCATTTGGCCCTTTGTGGCCACACCAGCTCCCTACCAGAAAAACATCACCAGATCATTAGGAAAACGTCACAGTCACAGCCGGGGAAGTGCTGACCTGAGGCTCCGGGAGCGCGGGCGGACAGCTGGTGAGCGGCGCCCCCCATCGTCATCGGTGATGCTCTCTGTGCTCCCAAAGTGCTTGGACAGGAAGTGCAGCTCGTCCACCGTGGGCTGGAAGGGTAACTGGTGGAGCTTCTCCTGCGACGAGCACGAAGACTGCGAGGATTCAAAGTGAAAGAAGGTCTGAATGAGAGAGGATGTATTGAGCCCCAGCATCCAGAAATCAGTATGAATGCAGCTCCCTCCTCTGATAGTGCCCAATATGGCCGCTGGAACCATTGCTCACTACCCTCCATTTTGGAGCTCCTGGATTCATGCTTCGCCGCTCCCTCCTCCCCAACCTGGCCAACAGAGGAAGGAAGGAGACTATTCGGCCCTTTGAAGCTCTTCCTCAAATTCCCCATGTACCTCTGTCCCAAATTCCCTACTCCCAATTGGAGCACCTGAAACTAGCCCAGTATAATCCAGCAGCCCTCCTCAGTTCTCTTCCCTCTTCCATGGAGAACAGCTACCAGTCTCTCTACCTTAAACTTGCCCCCAAAGTCCTTCATCCATAGCCACATTCTGGAGTATCACCTTTCTGCCCTTTTTAGCTCACTCTCATCATCCTTAGGTATTGGGACTAGAACTAGAATTGTAATTGAATTTAACCAACCCTGAAAGCCCCAAATGCTCCCACAACTCTCACCTGGGCTCTTTAGGTTGGTTTTCCCCCGCCACCGTAAATGATTCCTAATCCTCACTCAGGAGTAACTACTACAAGGGGTATAGGCAGGGTAGATGAAAGCAGGCTTTTTCTGTCGAGATTGGGTGAGACTACAACTGGGTCTCATGGGTTAAGGGTGAAAGGTGAAATGCTTAAGGGAAACCTGAGGGAGAACTTCTTCACTGCAAGTGTGGAAGTGGTGGATGTGGGCTTGATTTCAAAATTTAAGGGAAATTTGGATAGTTACGTGGTATGGAGGGCTATGGCTTGGGTGCAGGTCGATGGAACTAGGCAGAATAATAGCTCGGCATGGACTAGATAGGTGAAAGAGCTTGTTTCTGTGCGGTACTGCTCCAATAATCTGTTTCCACCTCCTAGCTCATCATCAGCTCAACAGTCAGTTACCTTCAGGCTAGTTCAGCCTTTCCTCATCTCACCCTTCAACTGTCTCCGGCCACTCAATGAGTCACTGCAGCCAGGTAAAGGATCCCCATGAGAAATACATGGAGACATCCCATGAAGTTAATACCTTTCCTCATTCTCCCGTCTAAACTCTTTCCTTATCTCCATGCCCTCGTGTTACAGACATCCCCACCAGGGTAAATAGATTCTCACTATCCACCCAGTCCAAGCCCCTCATTGTACTATAAACCTGTCTTCTGTATTCGACTCCTTCTCCACTGCAAGGGGATCAATATTCCTGCTGGGAAGTAGTTTGTTCATGTAGGCTTTAAACTAATGTGGCAGGGGGTGACCATGTGGCTCAGCCCCATCCGTCTGGCTAAATTAGCTAGATCCCTCCCTAAATGCACAAACAAGCTTCCCTACAAGTATATTTATCCCATTCTTGTTCAGGTGCAGCCGATTCTGTCTGTACCAGTACCAGAAGTAGCTGTTGTACCCTCTCCAAGGAGGCATGGCAGTGTAACAAAACATTATTACAGTGCCCAGTGAACTAGGTTCAATTCCCACCACTGTCTGTAAGGAGTTTGTAGATTCTCCCCGTGACTGCATCGTTTTCCTCCAGGAGCTCCAGTTTCCTCCCGCATTCCAAGGACGTACAGATTACACAATTGGCCACATGAGAGTAACTGGGTGGCACGGGCTCGTCAGGCCAGAAGGGCCTGGACTGTGCCACGCCTCTAAATAAAATCAGTAGATATCCCTTGTGTGATGGCACTCCAGTATACAATGCATAAATGTGGGTTGCTGTTGATGAAATTAGAAATGGTTCACACCGTAGAGAACATCCAGCATTGACTCTTAATGCATGCTTCTTTTTTAAACCTTCAGTGGTGAAAGTGAAAGAAGTAGCACATACAGACACAGTGGAACTGGGAGTGTTGGTACCATAGCCCGAGGATGGCAGGGAGGCAAGGGACCATCGACGTCCATCTGCCCTGAGAACACAAAAGGAAACATTTCAGACAATGGTGTGCACATCCATTCTAGTTTGAAAGTAACAATGGCCTTTAATCCCTTTAGCTGATAAACTATGTTGATGATCATCAAATCACCTCTCAAACCAAATTTTCAGGAACCATTAGATTTAGGAGCAGAGGGTGTTAGACATTTGAACTTCCACTTAGATTCCTTGTTCAGCTTGGGATGCTTCCGATTTCTCTTCTCAAGCCAGAAATAGTGTTGGGCCAGGGGAAAGTCATTTTTGCCCTGAAAGTCTTCAAATACAAATTGTCTCTTTGTAGCTGTTGGGAAAGTAGCAAAAGAAAGAAGTCTAGAACGATGCGGGGAAGTTTCAGGTTTTCAAGATTACCTTGGGACGAGAGAAGGTATATTCACCGTATCTCGAATAATAAACAGCTTCTGAGAAAAACAACACTATGAGGCTGTGGGCCAACAGCATTGAAGTAGGATTGATCTAAAATTAATTTTAGACACCCCCCCAACCAGAGTAAACAGATTCTTACTTTCTACCCCATGTGTCCCCTTGATAATATGGTAAATCTATCTTGTGTATGAGATTCCTTCTTCACTTCAAGGGGACCAATATCCTTGCAGGGAAGCTTGCTACTGCAGTTAGGAATGCTTCAAACTAATTTGGTAGAAGGGTGACCCTGTGGTTCACCCCTCCCCACCCCTGATAAATTAGTTTAAACCTTCTTGAAATGTATTAGAGTTGCTGAACAGTTACCGTATATGGTCCCCTATTGCTTGTAATTTTTTTCATGCAGTTAGCTTCAAATTTAAAACTATTGCAATATTAATGAACTAAGTAGTAATGGTTTATTCAAATGTCATAAGTAACCCTCAGAACACAATTGTTAAGGAAGGAGAAATAAGTAAATAATTTGATTTATATTCCATGTTAGAAAAGGTTTAGCTAAGCATTTGGAAGACACCACCTTAAAAAAAAGCAGAGTCAGTTTCATGGGATAAGGATTCCTCTGGATACTGTCTCTGGTTTATCTCCCGTCCGTTTACTTATGGGTCAATGAGGTTCCACCTCCCACTCTCACCCTCCTAGCCTCACTCTTTTCCAGCCCACTTCCTCTTTCCACAGATGTTGGCTGGCCTGCAGATCGATTCCAAGTTTCCCTATCACATCCAATACCCTAACCAATACTTACCCACTCATTACAAGGATCTCCGAGAATTTTTTTTTGGAGGGCTTGGGTGGGAGGGGGGCGGTGTTGTTGAGCAGAAATTAGCCACAATGTTTCCTACATTCCAACAATGACTTCCCTCCAGAAATCCCTGGCTGGCTGTTCCAGACACGGTACAAAGTTAAAGCAATTCATTATTTATTGGTGCTAGACTGTAGATTTGTGCTGGTTTAGTTGCAGTTTGGTTAATCTCAGAAGCACATTGAGGATTAACATGCATCACACACACATAGATATAGAAAAGGACCTAGGGAGGCCTAGTCACATGACATCACTACGTGTTCCAAGATGGCAGCCACCTTGAAGCATAAGACAAACCTGAGCATAGGATCAGACCTAAAACACCCGGCACAGAGAAGAGTTACCTGTCACTGCGATGACCATGGCTGTAAGGGAAAAAACAGGTTACAGCAACAACTGGTTGAGAAATATCAATGGCTCCCCAAATAGTACGAGCTAGATTCTACACCACAGTTGACTCTCAATTGGTTTAATGCAAAGATTCAATGGAGCATCAGAACACAAATTAAGACAAAGCACAGACTCAACCTGATGGAGCTCTTCTTTAACATTAATGCACTGGGACATGCGCATGGGAGGAAGAACCAGGCAGTGGTTATTGCTTCACTTCTGTCCAGACTCAGTAACGCAGGGGTGCAGACACCATTTGAGTCCTGCAGCGACTCATCTGCACCCACGTTCGGAAATCACACATGCAGAAATTTTGATCGAGTTAGGGGATTAAAGAAAAGCTTCATGCATCACATGCATGTCGAAACGTACTGTGAGATGTGTCATTTGCTTCTATGACCAACACAATCTGAAGATGTGCTGGGGGCAGCCTGCAAGTGGGGTGGGGGGGTGGAAACCAGATTGTGGGAGGAAACCCATGGGGAGAACGTACAAACGTTTTTACAGGCAGCAGCTAGTTTTTAACCTCGATCCTCTGATTGGTGGCGCTGTAACAGCGTCACGCTAGGCGCTACGCTGCCACGCTGACGCAGGAGGAAGGACGCTGTCTGTGATAACCAGCTTCCTCATGCAGATGCAAGTACGGCAGCAGAAAGGACTTTGGAAAAGTTGGCAGAGCAGAGAGGTGAGAGAGAGGACACTACAGGTGGAGGTGGGAAGCAGTTAGCCAGGAACGTCTCTCCTTAGGTCAAATTTAAACCAAGCCGGTAGAATTCCACTAAAGACGACCATGCAGACTCCAGCACAAATTCCAGGCTGATGAACCTGAAGCACAGAGATGTTAACTTGACTTCTTCTTTCAAGTGGATCTGATAGATCCCAGGGGGTCTTGACCTGAAAAGTCAACCACCCCCCGCCTCCACAAATGCTGACCGACTCCCCAGCATTTTGTGGTTTTAGTCCAGATTACAGCATCTGCAGTCTCTTGTGTCTCCAAAGAGAAGCGTATATTTGTACACCATTCCTTTTCACTGAACCTCCTCAAGGGTTGTTTATACAATTTGCTCTTATTTGCACTACTTATTTAATTTAATCTTTTATCTACACTTATTTTTGTAACATAAGGGTTTTATTTTATTATTATTATTATGTGTTGCAATGTACTGAAATGTGTCACCAGATTTCATGACACATGCCAGTGATATTAAACCTGAGTCGGATATGTAGAAAAACCTGGAGACCTTTTCCAAGAAGAGCAACTGTTGAAATGCACAAAATGCAGCAAGTTCCGAGGAACAGCCCTGCAATCTTGCAAAAAGCAGGTCCCAGCCGCTATTTCTCTCAGTAATGAAGTCAAATTTGTTTACAGCGTTATTGCCACGTTGCTGTTTGTGGGACATTGAAAAACACAACTTGGTTGCCATGTTACATTGGAAGAAAGGAAACACTTCAAAAGTATCTAACTGCTATGGTGTAGGAGGTTGGAAGAGGCAGCATAGAAATAGAACACATAATCTGCTGGAGGAACTCAGTGGGTCAAGCAGGATCTGTGAGAGGAAGGGGATTGACATTGTTTCAGTTCAACTTGAAACGTTAACAACTCCTTTTATTCCACAGATACTTCTGGGCCTGCTGAGTTCTCCCAACAGATTGTGTATTGCTCCAGATTCCAGCATCTTAAAGAGGTGTTTTTTTTTAAAGATTAGCTTTATTTGTCACATGCACATTTAAATGTACAGAGAAATACGTTGCCTGCATCATCATTCATGATGTGCAGGGGTAGGACAGCTTGCAAGTGTCACCACGCCTCCAGCGCCAACACAGAAAGCCCATATCTCGCTAGTTCTAGCCATACATTTTTGGAATGTGGAGTGAAACCGGAGCACCAGGAGGTACTGTACCTATAGGGTCATGTGGGGGGGGAATGTACAAACTCCCTACAGACAGTGGTGGGAATAGAACCCTGATCGGTGATCCCTGGTGTTGTAAAGTGATTGCTATCATGCCACCCCATTATGCTACAATGCCGTCCCCAGTTTCTTGTGTTCCCAGGGTAGAAAAGCAAGCCTCATTCTTCCTTTCTTGATAGTCACCGAAATGTTAAAACACTAAATTTAGCTGAATGATTAAACCCTGCCGTGCAGTCTCACCTCTGCTGCACTCAGCCATACCACCCTCACATTCACACATGTAGACGTTTCAATCACTCATTCACACTTACTCTCCCCCCTACAGACACGGTACAACCTGTTCGCAAATACTGTTATACACACACCTCCACTCATAAGGATCAATCTGTTAACTGCTATGAGTAACACACGCAAAACGCTGGAAGGATTCAACAGGCCAGGCAGCGTCTATGGAAAAGAGAGAACAGTCGAGGTTTTGGGCCGAGGCCCTCTTTCAGGACTGGAAAGGACAGGGAGATGTCAAAGGAGGAGGGGAAGAACTAGAAGGTGACAGGTGAGGTAAAGAGCTAGGAAGTTGATTGGTGAAAGAGATAAAGGGCTGGAGAAGGGGGGAATCTGATAGAAGAGCAGAGAAAACCATGGAAGAAAGGGAAGTGGGAGGAGCACTAGAGGGAGTTGATGGGTAGGTTAGGAGGTAAGGTGGTAGAGGGAAACAGGAATGGGGAATGGTGAGGGGAGGGGGGGGGGAGGCAATTACCAGAAGTTCGAGAAACTGATGTTCATACCATCAGGTTGGAAGCTACTCAGATGGAATATGAGGTGTTGCTCCTCCAATCTGAGTGCGGCCTCATTGTGGCAGTAGAGGAGGCCATGGGCTGACATGTTGGAATGGGAGTGGGAAGTAGAATTGAAATGATGGGTATTAGTTTAGTAGAAAGCCTTTTGCCTCACTTACATATTTCCTAATCACACATTAATTTAATTCACCTGTCCTATTTATTCATTGTTATCTTGGAGTGGCACAGCGGAGGTGCTGCTGCCCCACACTCTGAGTCCCGGGTTCAATCCTAACCTCGGGTGTTGTCTGCGTGGAGTTTGCACTCTCTCCCTGTGAGGCGTTTGCTCTATCCAGGTGTTCTGGCTTCCACCTGGAGTTTGGGAGGTTAGTTAGCCACTGATAATTCCCCGTACCGTGCAAGCAAATGGGAGAGCCCGAGGAAGGTCAATGAGAAAAAATTGGATTACTGTAGCATTCATATAAATGGGTGGACAATGAGTAGCACAGACACAGTGGGCCAAATGGCCTATTTCTGTACTGAACAGCACTGTGCAAAAGTATTAGGCACATACATATAGATAGTGTGCCTAAGAAATTTACATAGTACCATATATTATTCTTTCCAGTTACTAAATAACACTTAATACTACCAAGTTAACACAAAGCCAAGTACTTTTATTTCTGTTCCCCAACCACCTTCCTATTTTATCCATTATACAGTACTGTGCAAAAGTCTTAGGCACCCTTTGTGTGTGTGTGTGTGTGTGTGTGTGTGTGTGTGTGTGTGTGTGTGTGTGTGTGTGTGTGTGTGTGTGTGTGTGTGTGTGTGTGTGTGTGTGTGTGTGTGTGTGTGTGTGTGTGTGTGTGTGTGTGTGTGTGTGTGTGTGTATATATGTGCCTGAGATCTTTGTACAGTACTGTATCTCTCTAGGACTCTCTGAACATGAATCAGAGTTGGACAGTAAGAAAAAAATGTTCCCTGGCGTACTGAGTCCGCACTGTCGATTAAGCTCTCATGAACACTAATCCTAAATTAATCCCCTTTTTTTATTCTCTCCGTATTTAACCACTCAGATACACAGTTGGAGCAATTTACATAAATCTACCGACCTATGCATGGGAGACGAATGGAAGCTAGAGCACCCAAAGGACGCCCAGACTCGGAGAGTGCGTAGACTGAAATCACGAGATAACAAGCTTACTGTCAGAGTCATTGTGATAACTCTAACTTCTGAAGAAGGATTTTGCTAACCTCCCCAAAAGCAATCGCCACAGATCAGTGGACATCTTGCATTTTTGCAAACCTCAGTAAAAAGTCCCCTCCCCATGACCTCCTCCACACAGGCCCTCCAACTCCAACCCCTTGTTTGATTGGCAAGAATGGGGTCAAAGAGATCAGTTGAAAGCACATATAAAAATGGCAAATGCTAGAAATTTGAAATGAAAAAAGGAAATGCTGGAAACACTCTCCAGGTCAGCTAGTGTTGGTGTAGAAAGAAACAATGTTTTAGGCTGAGGTTTTAAAATTCTTATCCTTGACCTTACTCGGTGCTTTTCTTCTGTCGTGCAACCCTCCAAGATATCTGCAGCTATGACCTCCTGCTCATCTCCAAATGGAACTGTCGCAAAATGGCCAATTAGCCTTCAGCTGCAAACCACCTGCTCTGGAATTTCATCTTTCAGTCTCTTTACAAAACTTTTACTTTAAATGTCAAAACAGTACATCTGCAACCAAACTGTCTACTGCCCCTCATGCGGCTTGGTTTCAAATTCTAGACTTTAAAATTCATTTCGGTCCGGATGAAGTGTCTTTGACTTGAAATGTTGCCTCTGTCCCTCTCACCAAAGATGCTGCCTGACACACTGAGTTTTCCCAGCAGTTTCTGTTTCTATTCCATTATGTATGTGCGGAGCAAGAACAATAACTGAGCATTAGGGTTAATTGTTCTTGCTGAGCCAAGTTAGTCATGGTACACACTGGGCAGGAGCAATGAATCGGGCCAAATGAGATGAAAATATACTAAAAAGCGCATGTGAAAGAGAGAGCTCTCCGCACAGAGGAGGTCCGATCAATTCATCATGTGATCAATCAACCACATGTGTACTTGTCACATTCTCACAATCAGTTCAATACAATTCATATTCGGTCTCAATTTTTATTTGATAACAATCCCAAGGATGCCACCCAGCAGTCCCACAATCTCTTTGACCCCCTATCATCAGGCAGGAGGTATCATATCATTAGAACAGGGACTGTTAGGATGGGAAACAATTTCTTCCCCCAGTCCATGAGACTACTGAATTCCCTGATACCACCTAGGTCTCATTGTGTATGAAGTGCCAATAGCGTTATAACTTGTGTTGTAAATGCCCCTGATGCTAAATGTAAACATTCTGGTATGTATTTTATAACTGACCATTTATTTCTGGTAATATTACTTTATGTGTTGTGTGTGAGTTATATGTACTGTGTTGTGCACCTTGATCTGGAGGAACATTGTTTCATTTGGCAGGATATATGTATATGGAAGAATGACAATAAACTTGACTTTGATCCGATGAGCTGCTTTGGGGCATTTTACTATATCAATCACACTTGACAAATGCCTGCTTGCTTGCTGGACAGAGGAGCGGTTGTGGTTTGAGGTCAAAATCCTTCATCAGTCCTGAAACAGCAACCATGCCTCTTCCTACGCAGATGTTGCCAAACCTTCAGAGTTCCTCCTGTAGTTTGCTTTGTTTTGCCCCAGATCACAGCATCTGGATTTCCCCTATGCGCCCATGTTTACTACTGCCCTCTGGACCACACCCAAGAGCTCTTCCCTCCAGTCAAAAGTGGCCATACCTTCGAGAAGTCACAAATGAGAAGTGAGCCGGGGCATTGGGAGAGAAGTTCCGAGGACTGTCCAAGGGACTGCTGCCTGAATAAGGGAACAAAACACATGACAAGTCAGCTGGGGCTTCTTCACACCGAACACCAAAACAAACTCAGCATCAGTGGACACAGACACAAACTTATCTATTGTTCTCCTCTCTCTACAGATGCTGCCCGACCTCAGAGTTGCCACACGTACATGAAAGCATAGTGTGAAATTGGTCTTTTGCATTAACAACCAACACACAAAAGGATGAGCTGGGGCAGCCTGCAAGTGTCACATATGACCTGTGTACAGGACATGAGCAGGACACCCAGATGGTATGTTGCCTCCAAGGTTGTACGGTCATGGACGTCTTGGATTGTGTCCACAAAATTTTGGAGGGGGAGGGAGAGCAGCCAGATGTCTTGGTACATATTGCTACCAATGACCTAGAGGTCCTGAAGAGAGAATTTAGAGAGCTCGGCGGAAAGCTGAGAAGCAGGACCTCCAGGGTAGTAATTTCTGCATTGCTACCTGTGAGGATTGCAACAGGATGATTTGGCAGATAAATGCGTGGCTGAGAAGCTGGTGCAAGAGACAGGGCTTCAGGTTCTTGGATCATTGGGATCTCTGGGGGAGGTATGACCTGTTCATATGGGATGGGTTGCACTTGAACCTGAGGAGGGCCAATATTATCGTGGTCAGGTTTGTTAGAGCTGTTGGGGAGGGTTTAAACTAATCTGGCAGGGGTTTGAAACCAGAGTGAAAGGGCTCAAAATAGGACAGCTGGTAAAAAAGCGAAGTTAGTGTGCAGTCAGACTGTCAGGAAGGGCAGGCAGACGACAGGACAAAATTGCAGCCAGCAGTGTGAGTATCAGTACAGTAGGGATGCAGAATCAAAAAGGGTAGCAAATACAGTACTCGAAGTGTTATATCTCAATGCATG
Organism: Hemitrygon akajei; assembly: GCF_048418815.1. NCBI lineage: Eukaryota > Metazoa > Chordata > Chondrichthyes > Myliobatiformes > Dasyatidae > Hemitrygon > Hemitrygon akajei. The sequence goes on from NC_133139.1 coordinate 70,200,168, forward strand.
GAGTATAAGAAATAAGGTGGATTGTCTTGTTGCACTATTACAGATTGTCAGATATGATGTTGCGGCCATCACTGAATCATGAGTAAAGGAAGGTTGTGGTTGGGAGCTGAATGTCCAAGGTTACATGTTGTATCAAGGGAATAGGAAGGTAGGCAGAGGGGTGGCTTGATTCTGCTGGTAAAGAATGGCATCAAATCAGTAGAAAGATGCGAAATAGGAATGGAAGTTGTTGAATCCTTGTGGGTTGAGTTAAGAAGCTACAAGGGTAAAATGACCCTGATGGCCGTTATCTACAGGCCTCCCAATAGTAGCTGCGATGTGGGCCACAGATTACAATGGGAAATAGAAAAGGTGTGTCAAAAGGGCAATGTTATGATAGTTATGGGAGATTTTAACATGCAGGTTGAATGGGAAAATCAGGCTGGTAATGGATCTCAAGAGAGTGAGTTTGATGAATGCCTACGAGATGGTTTTTAGAGCAATTTGTCATTTAGCCTACTAGGGGATCAGCTATTCTAGATTGGGTGTTATGTAATGAACCAGAGGCAATTAAGGAGCTTAAGGTAAAAGAACACTTGAGAGACAGTGATCACAATATGATTGAATTCAGCTTGAAATTTGATAGGGAGAAAGTAAAAGTCTAACATAGCAGTATTTCAGTGGAGTAAAGGAAATGACAGTGGTATGAGAGAGAAGCTGGCCAAAGTAAACTGGAAGGAGATGCTAGCAAGGATGACAGCAGAGAGCAATGCTGCGAGTTTCTGGGAAAAATGAGGAAGAACCAGAATAGATGTATTATGTACTTAAGGGTACATAAGTCACCTGGACCAGATGAACTGCACCGTAGAATTCTGAAAGAGGCAGCGGTAGAGATTGCGGAGGCATTAGTACTGATCCTTCAAAAATCATTGGTCTCTGGCATGGTGCCAGAAGAATGGATAATTCCAAGTGTCACTCCACTCTTTAAGAAAGGAGGAAGGCAGCAGAAAGGAAATTACAGACCTGTCAGCCTGACCTCAGTGATTGGGAAGATGTTGGAGCCAATTGTTACAGATGAGGTGATGGAGTACTTGGTGAGACAGGACAAGATAGGACAGAGTCAGTGTGGTTTCCTTAAGGGACAATCTTGCCTGATGAACCTGTTGGAATTCTTTGCAGGGATTACAAATAGGATTGGTAAAAGGGATGCAGTGGATGTTTTATTCTTGGACTTTCAGAAGGCCTTTGACAAGTTGCCACATGTGAGGCTGCTTACCAAGTTAAAACCCCATGGTATTATAGTAAAGTTACTGGCATGGTTAGAGCATTGGCTGATTGGTAGAAGGCAGCAAGTGTGAACAAAAGGATCCTTGTCTGGTTGGCTGCCAATGATTAGTGGTGTTCTGCAGGGGTTGCTTCTTTTTATGCTGTATATCAATGATTTAGATGATGGAATAGATGGCTTTGTTGCCAAGTGTGCAGATGATGCAAAGATTGGTGGAGGGGCAGGTAGTGTTGAGGAAACAGGTAGGATGCAGAAGGTCTTAGATTAGGAGAGTGGGCAAGGAAATGGCAAATGAAATACAATGTTGGAAAATGCACTTTGGTAGTAGAAATAAATGTGCTGATTATTTTCTAAATGAAGAGGAAATCCAAAACTCTGAGATGCAAAAGGACTTGAGAGTCCTTGTGCAGAACACCCCAAAAGTTAACTTGTAGGTTGAGCTGGTGGTGAGGAAGGCAAATGCAATGTTAGCATTCATTTCAAAAGGTCTAGAACACAAGAGCATGGATGTGATGCTGAAGCTTTATAAGGCACTCGTGAGGGCTCACCTTGAGTATTGTGAACAGTTTTGGATTCCTCATTTAAGAAAAGATGTGCTGGCATTGCAGAGTGTCCAGAGGAGGTTCACAAGGATGATTCCAGGAATGAAAGGGTTATCATATGAGGACGATTTAATGGCTCTAGGTCTGTACTCGCTGGAATTTAGAAGGATGAGGGGGGAATCTCATTGAAACCTTTCAAATACTAGAAGGCCTAGATAGAGTTGATGTGGAAAGGATGTTTCCCATGGTAGGAAAGTCTAGGACAAAGGGCACAGCCTCAGGATAGAGGGGTGTCCATTTAAAACAGAGATGCTGAGAAATTTCTTCTGCCAGTGAGTGGTGAATTTGTATAATTTGTTACCACGGGAAGCTATGGAGGCCAGTTCATTAGGTGTATTTAAGGCTGAGTTTGAAAGGTTCTTGACTGGAGACAGCATTAAAGGTTATGGGGAGAAGGCCAGGGGGTGGGGCTGAGAAAGCGGAAAAGGATTCAGCCATGATTGAATGGTGGAGCAGACTCGATGAGCCAAATGGCCTAATTCTGCTCTTATGTCCTGCGGTCTTATATAGCTATATACATGTGTACGGTTGAATAACAAACTTGAACTTGTAAAAATGAGTGTATGTACACACTATCTGAATGCAGTAATACAATGGGAGCACATTCACGCATAAGCTGAGCATTTGTAACCCCAGGATTGCCTGTAATTTCACAGTTACCATTACTGACAATAGCTTACTTTGGGTATATATATATATTTAATTAACTGAATTTAAATGTACTAGTTGCCATGGTAGTTGGCTCAGGTAGCCAGCTTAGTATATCACCACCCTAATTCTGTGACATCCAGATGATTAGTTTTTGACGGCCAACAAGTCTATTTGGAACCAGGGTCACTGGAAGTATTTTGCGACTGCGGGAAAAACGTGGGGCGGCAAGGTTATGCCATGCTTTCCAGTGCCGGCTGTAAGATCACGGTTCTATTTCCACCACTGTCTGTAAGAGTTTGAATGTTCTCCCCATGACCATGTGGGTTTCCTCTGGGTGCTCCGGTTTCCTCCCACATTCCATAAGACATTCGGTTAGGGTTAGTGAGTTGTGGGCATACTATGTTGTCACCAGAAGTGTAGGGACATTTGCAGGATGTCCAATACAATCTTCGCTGATTTGATTTGACACAAATGATGCATTTCACTGCAGATGACAATGAAAGCTGATCTTCCACCTTCCTTTTCACTTAGTAATAGTATCGTACAGCATAGAAATAGGCCATTCAGCCTGATGAGCCTAAGGCTCGAACTCAGTTGCCATTATTTGGTCCCTATCCCTCTAAACCTTTCCTGTCCAGTGGTATTATTCTCAGTGGTAAAGGGCCAAAGCCAAGGAACCTGACGCCTTACCTAGGTGTCCTGGGAGTGGTGAATGAGGCCGTGGAAGGGTTGGTGAGGTGCTGGTCAGAATCAAGCTTTTCCTGTTGCTGGTTCGACAACTGCAGAGAACAACAAACATAGAAGAGAATCAGAACTATTAATGCCAGCATACAGATAAACATCTTCAGAGCCATTGGCTGAGTTCATTATAAATACAGAAATATCAAAAACAGGGGCAGGAGTAGGCCATTTGCCCCTTCAAGCCTGTTCTGCCACTTAATAGGATTGTGATTCACCATCTAAGTTTGGTTCCTGTTCCTGCTTTCCTTTTCTGCCTTGATCTCTCCCAGTCTTAAGCACTATATCTAACTCCTTTTATTAGGTACACCTGTTCACCTGCTTGTTAATGCAAATATATAGTCAGCTAATCATGTGACAGCAACTCAATACACAAAAAAAGCATGCAAACGTAGTCAAGAGGTTCAGTTGTTGTTCAGACAAAATGTCAGAATGGGGAAGAAATATGATCTAAGTTTCTTTGACTGTAAAATGATTGTTGGTGCCAGATGGGGTGGTTTGTGTATCAGAGAAAATATGATCTCCAGGGATTTTCGCACATAAGTCTCCAGAATTTACAGAGAATGGTGCGAAAAGCAAAAAAAAAAAAATCCAGTGAGTGGTAGTTCTGTGAGAAAATACTCCTTGTTAACGGGAGAGGTCAGAAGAGAATGGCCAAACTGGTTCATGCTGTCAGGAAGGCAACAGCAACTCAAATGACCACACGTTATAACAGTGATGTGCAGAAGAGCATCTGTGAATGCATAACATGTTGGACCTTGAAGTGGATGGGTTATAAACACAGAAGACCATGAACTTACACTCAGTGGCCACTTTATTAGGTACAGGAGGTGCCTAATAATAAGCAGCACTGCTATCAGATTTTAGAACCAATCACTTTTTTCCACATCCCCTTCCCCGGCGGTGACACATTCTCAAACTATTGACCATACCTCCCTGGATTATTCCATTATTGTCACGTCAGCATTTCTTTTTGCAATGCTTCAGAGTGCACCACAGTCTTTGCGTCTTTCTTCTGTTTTGCATTCACTGACATTACCATGTACATTGAGCTTCACCGTCAGCTTCATTCAAGCGAGGAATTTTATTGCACTCTGGTGTATTTGACAATGAAGTAATTTGAGTCTGGCTTCTAATGCTTTCTGTGGTAGAGAATTGCACTGGTCATCTCGCCACTCTCAAGGAGAAGATTCTTCCCTTCTCACCTCACATGGTTTACTCCCTTTTGTTTGCCCTGGTCTCCCCTGTAACCAGGATCATCCTTTCTCCATCTGCCCTGCTCAGCTCTGGTAGTACTTGTAGGTTGTTGTGAGATCCATTCTTGGTCTAATTCTTTTTTTTTTGGTAATTTTTTTTGATTGAAGTTCATCATCAAACAAACATTTCCATAAGATGTACTTCAGACATTGTACATATATAATATAATCATATACATCATAAATCTTCACTAAGTATTTATCTGAGGTATACACTTATGGAAAAGAATGGAAAGAAAAATCAAGCAAAAGGAAAGAACTATGTACAAGTAGGGAGTGATCTTTTTTTTTACAACATATTCATTGATTTGTGAGAATAAAATCAGGCCTATGAGGCATTATGTAGTTAAACCATTTTTCCCAGTATGAATCTGATGACCGTAATCTTCATTGATTCATTCTCTTTCATATATTAGTTCTGTCAAACCAGGAACCAGTCCAATGAAGCTTCACTAGATTCCCTGCATAGCATGCATCTGAGAAATTATCTTCCTCTGATAGGAAGACCAAAACTTCACTGAATACTCAAGATGTGGTCTTATGAAGACTCTGTATGTTGTCAGGATAAATCAAGGTCACGATCCACCCAGCCAACACACTTTTTGTCCCTCTTCCCTCCGGGAGAAGGTTCAGGAGCTTGAAGATTCGTACAGCCAGATTTGGGAGCAGCTTCTTTCCAACTGTGATAAGACTTCTGAACAGATCCTGACCCAGATCTGGGCCATACCTTCCAAATATCTGGACCTGACTTGCGCTACCTTACTTTCCCTTTTCTATTTTCTAGTTATGATTTATCATTTAAATTTTTATTATATTTACTTCGATTTGTACTTCAGGGAGCGCGAAACGCAGAGTCAAATATCGCTGTGATGATTGTACACTCTAGTATCAATTGTTTGGTTGCAATAAAAGTAAAGTAAAATAAGACATTCCTTTTTTTCTCAATTTGATGGCCAACAAACTATTCACCTTCTGAACTACATGCTACATATGCATGTTTACCTTTGGCCACTGGTTCATGGGGTTCTCCCTTGCCCAATCTGTCATTGCTCAGATAATAATATTCCTTAAGCAAAGAACAAACCACTGGAGGAGCTCAGAGGGTCATGTAGCAACAGTGCAGGCAAAGGGATGGTCAGAGTTTCAGGCCAAGACCCTGCACTGTGTCCAACTTGTTATGGACTCCAGCACCTGCAGTCTCAAGTCTTCAATAATTTGCCTTCAAGCTTTTGGTATCAACTTGGATAACATCATTTTTTTCCTTATTCTGACACATATTTGTCTTCTTGTTCAACCTGTCAAAATCACATTGGAGCTTTTCTGCATTTTCCTCACCTCCACCAACACTACCCCTGCAAACTCAGAGATCTATCTTTTCATTCCTTCGTGTGAGCTCAATTTATTTTGGGAATCACTGGGATACTGGCATCTGATTCCTACTATACCTCACCAATCATCCTCCTCCAGCTGGATACACAGCAATGTCCTGATGAAAGGTCTCAGCCTAAAAGGTCAACTGTTCATTCCTCTCCATAGAAGCTGCCTGACCTGCTGAATTCCACCAGCATTTTGTGTTTGTTCCTCTGGATTTCCAGGCTCTTCAAAATGTCATGTTTATGAAACACTGGTGTCTATTCTTCTTCCTGACAGCTATCTAGTTCCCCACCAATGTCTCCACCTTCTCCATAGTTCTATGTACTTAAGTTTGCACACTAACGGACCTTACTGAAAGCCTTCTGAAAATCCGTAGACCATGCACATTGGTTTTCCTTTATTACATCCTCAAAAAAAGTTCCAATAGATATGTGACACTTGATTTCCCTCTCAGAAATCCATGCTGATTTTGTCCAATCCTGTCCCCGTTTTCGTCACATTCCACTCCTTTACATTTTACAATGGACTCCAGCATTTTCCCTACTGGTAATGTCCAACCAGTGGATCTAAAATTTTGTGCTTATTAATCCCTCCACCTCGTTTTTAAACAGTGGGTGAATGAGCTACTCTCTGAACCCTTTCACTTACTTAAGTTCTCTGGAATGTAAATTATTTGTCCCAGGGGATTTACCAGCCCTCACTCTCATGGACTTCTCCAACATCACTTCCCAACTAATATTAATTTCACTCAGCTCCTCTTTTTCAATAAAACTTTATAGAACTCCAATATTTCCCAGAGATTATTTGTGTGCCAAAAGCAGACTGCATTTAATTGGTCCACCAATCTCTTGTTCCTCAGTATAAATTCCACTGTTTCTGACTGAGAGGAACAGGAACAAGATAATCAGCTTCTCAATCCTATTCAACCATGGCTAATCAACTCTGTCTTGACACCCAGACGTGATAAAAATCTACTGCATAGAAATTCATCCCATTTGCTCTATTATTGCATCAACCCATTATACACGACCTCTGAATATTTTGACATTGGAATCGCAGTTCAGATTCTACATTGTGTTCCAACCATCAAAGTCTTAGGACTTTGAGAGTCAAGGTATATGGAGAGAAGGCAGGAACGGGGTACTGATTGTGGATGATCAGCCATGATCACATTGAATGGTGGTGCTGGCTCGAAGGGCTGAATGGCCTACTCCTGCACCTATTGTCTATCGTCCATCACGTCTTCCATACATCCCACAGCTAAGCTTGGGCGGAAGATACAAAAGCTTGAGACCATGTATCTCTAGGCCGAAGGACAGCTTTTACGCCACTGCCATCATACTCCCATACACTAAAAGATGAAGTCTTGATCACCCCCTCTACCTCAGGGTACCCCTTACTCTTTACTTATCTACCCTCAGTCTTCTCTGAAACTGCAACACCATATTTTTTCACTCTACTACCTCTATGTACCAAAGTAAGGCATAATCTTGCTGTTTGGCACACAAGCAAAAGCTTTTCACTTTATCTAGGTACATGCAGTAGTGGGATGACTTGAGTTGAGCATAATGTTCTCCCATGAAGCTGTCCACTGGCAAGTCCTCAGGTGGCTGCAGAGGCCAGTCCGGGGTCCACATATTTAGGGTTGATTCCCTTAATGGAGAACATCTGTGATGTCTTGGTTTAACCTGGGGAGGCTGATGCATGGGCAGCCACCACACAGTCCTTGACAGATCGGGCACAGGGTGCAGCGGGTGGAATGCAAGATGACTGGGAACGCTTCATTTCTATTCTGGTGTGCCATCATCTTTTGCCAGCTTCTGCCGGGTCATGGTTAGATTGCTCCTTGTCTGGAATCTCCCCTTTGATCTTACCACCAAGGGCAGCCCCACCAGAGCTAAGCGCCAGATGTCTAAACTTCAGATGACATTGTTTTCGGAATCTCGGGAACTCACAATCTTCTTCACCGCAACGAGGAGCCAACCCTCAGAGAAGATTATCCTGAGAAACAAGCCTCTTAACATCTGCCCTGTCAGTTGCTCTCAAAACCCTACATCTCAATGAGATCTTTCATTCTGCTAAGCTCCACAGACTCACCACGTTCATCCTCACAGACCAGCCCTCTCATCCCAGGAATCAATCCAGTGAATCTACGTGGCACAGTCATACTGCTCTCCCAGAATAGGGACAAAAGACACAGTAATTAAGGCTGCCTCGTTGGTCAGACGGAGCTGTCGTTTTAATAATATATATCCAAACTCTAAGCCTTTCTCCTTTCATTGAGCCTCAGATAATTATAATCTCAGTCAACACTGCCAAGTACCTTAACAAGACTGTAGACCATTTAAGAGAGCAAACAAGCCTCCCTAGCATGTAGCAAATAATAGCCTCCGCCAGTTTCTCCCTTCAAGGAGACAAATTAATACCTAGCGGATAATGATTATTGCAGTGCTGTGTCACGAACACCTTTGAGATGGAAGCTTTTATTAAAGAGAATTAACTCAGAAAGCAGCTCATTAAACTTCAGCTGCAGCCCTTCTCATTGCAATGCCAGTTACAAGCCCACCAATCCCTTGCTGCCATTCAGAGAGTGTTCATTTGATTCGGCCCCCAAAGCTTGTGTTTATTACATAATGCCGGCGCTAACCCTGAGATGCCTAACTCTGTGCTGCGACTGTAAGAGGCTTCAGCTCGTCGGGAAGGGAATTGGCCACTGTCAGAGGGGAGGAAGGTGGACCTTCTGGATGGTGCTCCCAGCAATTGGTAATTTGGCTTAATATTGTCATATCTACCAAAGGTTTAGTTTGCATGCCATTCATACCAATCTCTTTATCACCTCAGTGCATTGAGGTAGTACAAAGGAAAAACAATAACAGAAGGTAGAATAAAGTGTTACAATTACAGAAAAAGTGCAGTGCAGGTAGATGATAAGGCACAAGGCTACGATGAAGTAGACTGTGAGGTCAAGAATCTTCAGATGCTAATGTCACCGGCAGCAGTACAATGCAATACTACAGTATTGCAAAAAAAAACCTCTTACAGTAAATGTTTATATATATATATATATTAAATCTAATAGTTTAATGAAAAAGTCAAATAGTAGTGCAAACATAGAAATAAAAAAGTAGTGAGGTAGTGTTCATGTGTTCAATGTCCATTCAGGAATCGACTGGCAGAGGGGAAGATGCTGTTCCTGAATTGTTGAATGTGTTTTTCAACATGAGGGTGATTTTCAACATATAAAAATTTCAACTGAAAATAGGAAATACTCAGTAGGTCAAGCAGCATCTGCAGAGAGAGAAACAATAACCGCTTCAGGTGGTGTTACAATCCCAAAATGTTAACCATTTTTCTTTCCACAATTACTGCTGGTTTTCCCTGCACTTTCATTTTTTTTAAAAAATATGTTGTGTATTTACAGTTTCTATTGATTTTCATTTAAGCAACATTGCAGGAATATTTCCTGCTGGGTGGCGGGCAGCACTTTAATTCAGAGTAGATTTTTTCCACTTTCACCACAAAACACTCCTTGCTGAACCAAATGCAAGTGACACTGGCTGTAATAATCACTGTTTAATTCAGTTTCTGTGATTAAGTGGAGTAGAGAGAAGAGACTGATGGTGGAAAGGCTGTAGGAGAGGGGGACAGTGGAAGGGAAGAAAAGACAGGCAAAAAAGAATGAAGAATGGGGAGGAGGGAAAAGACAAACAGTCATATTTTGACAGCACATTTTCTGTCCACAGAAAATCCCACTGCACTTTACAGCCAATATGGATGTAGTTACTGTTGGAAACTAAAAATAACAGGAAAAATATCAGGACACAGCGAGCTCCCAAAAGTGATAATATTCAAAGAAACGGCCTATTCCAGTCCTTATGGGGTGACAAGACACCAAAAACAGCTTCCTTGTGTCTTCAATAAGATTTTACACCTTCTTTGAAAGGTAACACTCTGATAGGGCAGTGTTCTCTCAACACACCCACTGCCACTTGAAGTCTTATTCAAAAACCATGATACTGGAGGAACTCAGTGGGTCAGGCAGCATCTGAGGAGGGAAATGGTCAGCTGACGCTTCAAGTCCAAATCCTTCACTTGGGCTGAAAGAGTTGAGAGGAGATAGCCAGAAGAGGTGAGGGGAAGGGTTGGAATAAGAGCTGGCGAGTGACAGCTGGATCCAGGTGAGGAGGCGAGAGTGTACGAGGTGGGAGGTAAGAGCAAAGATGCTGAAAACTGATAGGAGAGGAAGGAGGAGAATGAAATCAAGGGTGGGGAGCACAGATGTGAACAATAGTGGAGTGGTGACTAGTTGGAGGAGTGTGTGTGGGTGAGGGGCAGATGGAGGAGGGTAAAAACAGGGTGATGAGGTCTGGGGCAATTGTAGGAAGAACTGGGCGTTAAGACGTATGCCTAGGAACTGATCAGATCTGATAATCACTAAGGGCACTTCCAGTTAATTTACTCCCACTGAAAATCTGCGTCAACTAACTGGCAAGATTGCTCAAGAACATCTTCCAATCTCTCGCTGCTGCAGTAGGAGGCTCCCACCAGCTTCAAAAGAGGAACAATCACGTCAGTGCCCAAGAAGAGCAGGGTGAGCTTCCTCCACAACTATCACCCAGTGGCACCCTCGTCTACTGTGATGAACGGCTTTGAGAGGATGGTCATATCCAGAATCAACTCCTGTCTAAGCAAGGACCGAAACTCACTGCAACTTGCCTGTAGCAACAAAAGGTCTACAGTAGATACAATCTCCCTGGCTCTCCACCTTGCTTTGGATCACCTGGACAACAGTAATACTTACGTCAGGCTGATGTTTATTGATTACAGCTCAGCATTCAACACCACCGTACCCTCAGTAATAATCAACAAGCTCCAAACCCTGGGCTTCTATACCCTCCTTTTGACTTTCTTGTTGGGAAACTACAGTCAGGGCAGATCAGAAATAACATTTCCCTCTCACTGATGCTCAAAACTGGCACATCTCAAGGATGCGTGCTTAATTCACTGCTTGACTTTCTCCAAACCCACGACTGTGTGGCTAGGCACAGCTCATACAGTATCTATAAATTTACCAGCTACACAACTATTGTTGGCAGAATTTCAAATAGTGATGAGGAGGCATACAGGATGGAGACAGATCAGCTGGTTGAGTGGTGTCAGAACAACAACCTTGCATTCAATGCAGTAAGACCAATGAGTTGATTGTGAACCTCAGGAAGGGGAAGCTGAGGGAACACACATCAGTCTTCATCAAGGAGTAAGCAGTGGAAAGGGTAAGCAGGTTCAAGTTCCTGGGAGTCAACACCTCTGAAGATCTATCCTGGGCACACCATGTTGATGCAATTACAAAAGGCACGACAGCGGCTATATTTCATCAGGAGTTTGAGGAGACTCTCACAAATTTCATCAGATGTATCGTGAAGAGCACTCTAATTAGTTGCATCACTGTCTGGTATGGAGGGGCCATAGCACAGGATCAGAAAAAGCTGCAGGAAGTTGTAAACTGAGCCAGCTCCATCATGGGCACTAGCCTCCCAAGCATTGAGCACATCTTCAAAAACCAATGCCTCAACAAGGAGGCATATCGTGATTAAGGAACCCCCCCCCCCCCATCACCCAGGACACGTCCTCTTCTCACTGCTGTCATGAAGCAGGTGGTACGGGATCCCAAAGGCGCACACCCAATACTTCAGGAATAGCTTCTTACAGCCACAGACTTCTGAATGGACAATAACCAATGTACACTACCTCAATTTTTTCTCTCTCTTTTTGCACTGCTTATTTAATTAAACATTTAGAAATATATTTTAATTGTAATTTATAGTTTTTTTATTACCTATTGCAACATACTACTGCGCAAAACAACAAATGTCACATTATATGCTAGTGCTATTAAACCTGATTCTGACGTACCACACACACAAGATGCTAGAGGAACTCAGCAGGACATGCAAAGGAGGGCAGTCAACGTTTCGAGCTGAGAGCCCTCATCGGGACCGGAAAAGGAAGGGAAAGAAGCCAGAATAAGGTGGAAGGAGTACATGCTGGAAGGTGATAGGTGGAGCCGGTGGGCAGGGGAGGGTGATGAAGTGAGAAGCTGGGAGATGATAGGTGGAAAAGGCGAAGAAGGAGGAATCTGATTGGAGAGGACCACGGGAGAAAGGGAAGGAGGAGCGGCCTTTCTGCCTCTCTGCTGACCTGGCTTCACCTTTCACTTTCCAGTTTGTACTCCTTCCCCTCCCCCTCCTTCCTATTCTGGATTCTTCCCCTTCCTTTTCCACTCCTAATGAAAGGTCTCGGTTCTGAAACATCACCTTGAATTGAATTGACTTTATTTCTTACATCCTTCACATACATGAGTAAAAATCTTTATGTCATGTCTCCATCTAAATGTCAATCGTAGTAATTTATAATTTATAGAACAGTCAATGTAACATAGAAATACACTCAAATCAGCGTGAGTTAATCAGTCTGACGACCTGGTGGAAGAAGCTGTCCCGGAGCCTGTTGGTCCTGACTTTTATGCTGCAGTACCGTTTCCCGGATGGTAGCAGCTGGAATAGATTGTGGTTGGGGTGACTCAGGTCCCCAATGATCCTACGGGCTCTTTTTATACACCTGTCCTTGTAAATGTCCTGAATCATAGGAAGTTCACAACTACAGATGCACCGGGCTGTCCGCACCACTGTCTGCAGAATCCTGCGATTGAAGGAGGTACAGTTCCCATATCAGGCAGTGATGCAGCCAGTCAGGATGCTCTCAATTGTGCCCCTGTAGAAAGTCCTTAGGATTTGGGGACACATGCCACATTTGTTCACCTCTCTGAGGTGAAAGGGGGGCTGTTGTGCTTTTTTCACCACACAGCCAGTATGTATAGATCAAGTGAGGTCCTTGATAATGTGTATACCGAGGAACTTAAAGCTGTTCACCCTCTCAACCCCAGATCCATTGATGCCAATAGGGGTTAGCCTGTCTCCATTCCTCCTGTAATCCACAACCAGCTTCTTTGTTTTTGTGACATTGAGGGAGAGGTTGTTCTCTTGACACTGCTGTGTCAGAGAGATGACTTCTTCCCTGTAGGCTACCTCATTACTGTTTGAGATTAGACCAATCAATATAGTGCCGTCGGCAAATTTAATTAGCAGATTAGAGCTGTGGGTGGGAACACAGTCATGGGTATACAGGGAGTAAAGGAGGGGGCTCAGTACACAGCACTGAGGGGCTCCTGTATTGAGAGCCAGAGGGGTGGAGGGGAGGGAGCCCACTCTTACCACCAGCGATCTGACAGGAAGTCCAGGATCCAGCTGCACAAGGCAGGGTGAAGGCCGAGGTCTCTGAGCTTCTTGTCGAGCCTGGATGGAACTATGGTGTTGAATGCTGAACTGTAGTCCAAGAACAGCATTCTCACATAAACATCCTTCTTCTCCAGATGTGTAAGGACGGTATGTACAGCAGTGGCTATTGTGTCGTCTGTCGATCGGTTGTGTCGGTAGGTGGATTGTAGGGGGTCCAGTTTGGGTGGCAGCAAGCTGCCGATGTAATCCTTGACCAGCCTCTCAAAGCATTTGCTTGTTATTGAGGTGAGTGCGACAGGATGCCAGTCGTTCAGGCATGTTACCTTAGTCGTTTTAGGTACAGGAATTGTTCATTCCTCTACATAGATGCGGATGTTCTACGAGTCTGTGGTGGCCAGTGCTATCACGTTTGCTGGGGCAGCAGGCTGAGGGTAGCAGACACCAACAGAATCAACAAACTCATTCGTAAGGCCAGTGATGTTGTGGGTGTGGAACTGGACTCTCTGACGGTGGTGTCTGAAAAGTGGATGCTGTCTAAGTTGCATGCCATCTTGGACAATGATTCCCATCCACTCCATAATGTACTGGTTAGGCACAGGAGTACATTCAGCCAGAGACTCATTCAACCGAGATGTAACACTGAGCGTCATAGGAAGTCATTCCTGCTTGTGGCCGTCAAACTTTACAACTCCTCCCTCGGAGTGTCAGACACCCTGAGCCAATAGGCTGGTCCTGGACTTATTTCCACTTGGCATAATTTACTTATTATTATTTAATTATTTATGGTTTTATATTGCTATATTTCGACACTATCCTTGGTTGGTGTGACTGTAACGAAACCCAATTTCCCTCGGGATCAATAAAGTATGTCTGTGGGTCTGTCTGTCTGGCCTGCTGAGCTCCTGTGGCATTCTGTGTGTGTTCCTCTGGATTTCCATCATCTGCAGAATCTCTTGTGTTTATGAGCACCAGCATGAATGGCCTGGCCTACAATCACCCAGTGAACAGTGTTTCACTGCCCCTTTTTAATCTGAGCTACTTACAGGACTATTAGCATTTGAAAATGATCTTATTAGCATTGAGGCAAATACATTCAGTGAAAGCCTAGCACTCTAAATTAAAATTGGCCTCATTAACTGCCCACAGTGCGTAACAAGTTCATCCACCTGAATAAGGGAACACTTGATGGTGTGAACAGCTTCCACTTTCTAGTACCTCAACGATGAAGCATCACTGATTTAAGCCGTTAACTCTACTTCTCTCTCCACAGACGCTGCTAGAACCGTGGAATATTTCCACTAATGTTAGGTCTGGAAGGAGGAGGTGCAGGAGAGATTGAAATGGATGAAGCCAGAACTGGAAGGTTCAGTTCAGTAGGAAAGAGTAAGCAAGTGAGAATCCTTTATTCTGTAGAGATGGCTAAGGACTGACCTAATCATGTCAAAGTCTAGTTTATTGTCATGTGTATGAGTACACAATCAAAGAGGATGGAGAGGGTCCAGAGGAGAGTCACGAGAATAATCCTAGGAATAAAAGGGTTAACGTATGAGGAGCATTTGATGTCTCGGGGCCTAAACTCGCTTGAATTTTGAAGAATGAGGAAGGCTCTCATTGAAACCTATTGAATACTGAAAAGCTTAGATAGAGTAGCATGGAGACGATATTTCCTGCAGTGGGACCAGAGGATGCAGTGTCAGAATACAAGGACGTCCCTTTAGAACAGAGATGAGAAGGAATTTCTTCAGCCAGAGGGTGGTGAATCTGTGGAATTCATTGTCACTGGTGGTTGTGAAGGCCAAGTCACTAGGTGCACTTAAAGTGGAGGCTGATGAATTCTTGATTAGTAAGGTAGTCAAAGGTTATGGAGGGAAGGCAGGGGAATGGGATTGAGGGGATATTAAATCAGCCGTGATAGAATGGTGGAGCAATCTCAATGGATCAAATGGCCTAATTATTGTCTGATGGTCTTACATGTCTGCACTGGTGCAATGAAAACTTTACTTGCAACAGCATCAGAGGCATATTTATCAGAACTATGACAATCAAAAGAAAATCATAAATATTCAGGAGAGAACAGAGAGCACAAAGGTCCATTGTAGTGAAAAGTGGTCACCACGCTGCTATATTGAGGGAGTTCTTAGGTTGGGCTGAATCAAAGTCAAAGCAAATATATTATCAAAGTACACATACAGCATATAAGCCACCAGAAGCTACCTTGCGATTCATTTTCTTGCAGGCATTTACAGGGAAGTAGAGAAATACAATAGAATTTATGAAAAACTAATACTGACAAAACACCAATGTGCAAAAGATGACAATTTGTGCAAATAAAGAAGAATAAAGAATACTGGGAGCGTGAAGTGTCGAGTCCTTGGCGGTGAGTCTGTAGGCTGTGGAAACGGTTCAGAGTTGTGGTTCAGAGGCCTGAAGATTGTAGGGTAATAACTCTACCTGAACCTGGCAGGGTGGAACTTCAGACTTCTGTACATTCTGTAACTAGTCTTCTTCGGCTGTCCATGGATTCTCGATGATGATTAAGGCCTGGGCATGGTTGTTGGAAGACCGGCAGTTGCCCATGCTGCAAATCTCCCCTCTCCATGCCACTGATGTTGTCCAAGGAAGGGCATTAGGACCCATATAGCTTGGCACCAGTGTCATTGCAGAGCAATGTGTGGTTAAGTGCCTTGCTCAAGGACATGCTGCCTCAGCTGAGGCTCGAACTAGCAACCTTCAGATCACTAGACCGATGCCTTAACCATTTGGCCACTACTAGTGGTAGTTATGGGAACATGGCATTTCCTGGATGGTGGGGATCTTTGATGATAGATGTTGCCTTCCTGAGGCAGCACCTCCTGAAGATCCTACCAGTGGTGTGGAGCGATATGTTGGTAATGCTTTGGGCAGAGTCCACCACTCTCTACAGCTTTTTACGTTCCTGACATTCAAACAGGTGAGACAGACCACAAATGATGCAAGCACAGAGTCATAGTGTAATCCAGCTTGGAAACAGGCCCAGCAGCCCAACTGGTCCAGTCCAACCACAGCATCCTCCCTATCAGTCAACAGCAGAGCTGCCAATGTTTATTCAAGGGGTCAATGATCTCCTGAACTTCCTTAACCCGCAAAGGAAATAAAGATGTTGACCCTCCTTCCTTGTGATGGAATCTATGCGCTGGGCCCAGGACAGATCATTCTGCCCACCTTTAAGATCATGAAGAGTTTGACCATCATCGAGGGGGACTGCTTCAGATCACTTTGGAGAGTCGAACCCAGCACCACGGGCAGCTGTACTAGATAGTCAGAAGCTCTGCATGTGTAGTCCGGGTGTTCCAGGTTCTGAGTGACGGGTGATCCGAGTCAGCATAATGTAGCAGACAGCTGGCTCTGTAAGGTATACCAGTCTGAGGCTTTGTTTCTCAACCAGACAGATGGCATCTGAGGAGTTCACAGCTGTGCCTGTGTTTGTTTTCATTCAACGTTCAGGCTCTCGCACTTCCTTGCTGGAGCAAGTGACTGAAACCTCTTCTCCTTTTCTAACTCTTTAATCACTCCTCCACTGATGGCAGTGCCTTTAGGAGCTGACGCTTTGAGCTCTGGGATTTCCTCTTTGTGATGGCACAAGTGTCATCACAAAGGAGGCACGACAGTGCCTCGACATCCTTACCAAAAACTGCGCAGATTCGGCATGTCACCAAAAACTTTGACAAACTTCTATTGATGCACAGTGGAGAGAATCCTAACTGGTTGCAGCACAGCCCGATATGGAAACAGCAATGCACAAGAACATAAACACCTACAGAAAGTGCTGGAGGCAGTCCAATACATGGCAGAAAACACTGCCCCACCATTGAGTATGTTTACTTGAAACACTGTCACAAGCAGCAGCATCTCCACCATCTAGTTCACGCCCTCTTCTCAATGGGAAGGTACTGAATCCTTAGGTTCCACCCCACCAGGTGCAGGGACAGTTCCTACCCTATAGCCACTGGACTCCTGAAGCAGCGTGGTTAACTTCAAACACCACTACTCTGAACTGATTCTGCAACTTGCACACTCACTTTCGAGGACTCTTTACAACTCATATTTGCAGTATTATATTTTATTTGCACAGTTTTCAAACAATGGTTGTTTGTCATTCTTTATGTGGAGCTGTTGGAAATTTATTGTATTTCTTTTTTCCCCTGTAAATGGCTGCAAGAAAATGAATCTCAAGGTAGGACATCATAACATATGTGTACTTTGATAATGACTTTGCCTTGAACTTTTAAATCTTTGCCATTTTCTCCCCCCTTTAAGATGTTAGATAAAACCCACAGATTTTCCTCTCTTAACCCTGTCTTAAGTGGCTCAGTTGAGTTTTAGTTGACGGCTGCTCCTTTTAAGCTCCAAAGAATATTTCACTCTGTTGAAGACCGTGGATTCATTGCATGGTGGTCAGAAATGAGATCTTGGGCTGACCCTCCTGCTGACCTGACACTGTGCTGTCAGGTGATACTGTCAATATTATGCTCACCATAGATAAATCCAGGAGCTCTCCCTCCCTGAGCAGTTCTGTTTGAACATGCGTGTGTAGACATCTGCGAGAGTGCCTGCCTACACATATCTTTGTATAATTGAGACCGTAAGACCATAAAGCATAGGAGAAGAATTGAGCCATTCAGCCCATCGAGTCCACTCCACCATTCAATCATGGCTAATTTATTTTACTTCTCACCTCTATTATCTTGCCTTCTCCCCATCAGCTCTGTCACGCTTACTAATCAAAAACCCGTCAAATTCCACTTTAAATATAACCAATGACTTGGCTCCACAATGAATTCCATAGATTCAGCTTCTGGCTAAAAAAATTCCTCCTCATCTCTGCTCTAAGAGGATGTTTTTCTATTCTGAGGCTGTGTCTTCTGGTCCTAGACTCCCCCACTATAGCAAACATCCTCTCCACATCCACTCTACCTAGGCCTTTCAATATTCGATAGGTTTCAATCAGAACCCCCACCCCTTATTCTTCTACACTCCAGCGAGTACAGGCCCAGAGCCACCAAGTGTCACCACAATAGGCATCTTTGCCACCACACTCACTTCTTCATCATCAGCATCTTCCCAACTACTATTTTTTATTTATCAAAGGTCTATAATTAAAGGGAAAAGACAGCACCTCCAGACTACCTTTTAAGACCTTAGGATGTGTCTGGATGCCTGACAACCAGAGAAGGAATTTGTTTACATCGTAGGCAATGCCTCGAGCCAATTTGAACACAGACAAGTTCCCACACACACCAAGTCAAATTATTTTTTTTACGTGGTGCCAGCTGCAGAGTACGTTTTGGCCCACATGCTTGCAGTGGGCAGATGCAGCCTTTGTTGAGTTTTTCATCCAAATTTCAGTGTCCAGCACCACATCTTAGAGTGTGTGACAGAATGACTAGAGGAGAGGCCTGGAGCCTATGACCTTTGACCTGGAAGTCAAGGTGCTAATCACTCAGCTATGGCTGTAAATGATTTCCATTATTATCCTCTGCTACTCACCCCAAAGCAAGAGATTGGATCACTGCACATTGAAAGGAAGAATATAAAATGATTTTGATCTGACAGGAAATTAAAGGACAGCACTCATCTGGGGCCTCTGGGCACAATCTGACAAACATAATTTCACATCTTATACTCTCCGTTTCATCCTCTGACTTCATTTCATCTTCAAAGTCAGATATATTTTACTTGGTAATTCTGTGATGTTATCACCTGCTTTATCCTCAGCTGTGTAAAAATGATTGATACCTCGACTGGGTTATCTTAGGAGGGCAGGTTGTGCAGGCTAGGCTTCAATTGAAGAGTAAAAGTAGGCCTGATTGGAATATTTAAAATCCTGAGGGACCTTGACAGATGCATGTGTGGGTGAAGGTTTCCTTCCTCTTGAGGAAGAATCCAGATGAAGAGGTCATTTTTAAAAGTAAGGAGTGAGGTGAAGTGAAATCTAAGGGCAACGCAGTAATGCAGTTAGTAGATTAATTATAGAGTTATACATTATGGCCCTTCAGCCCAACTTGTCCATGCTGAGAACATAAGAAATAGCAGCAGGAGTCGGCCATCTAGCCTGTCGAGCCTTCTCCGCCATTCAATAAGATCATAGCTGAGCTGACCACAGACCTCATCTTCACCTACCTGCCTTTGCCCCACAACCCTCAATACCCCTACTATGCAAAAATCTATCCAACCTTAGTGAAGTAGCCTCCACTGCTTCACTGGGCAGAGAATTCCACAGATTCACCACTCTGGGAAAAGCAATTCCTCCTCATCTCCATCCTAAATTTACCCACCCCCCGAATCTTGAGGCTATGTCCCCTGTTCTAGCCTCACCTGCCAGTGGAAACAACTTTCCTGCCTTTATCTTATCCATCCCTTTCACAATTGTATATGTTTCTATAAGATTTCTAACTAAGGTGTCCAGCTAAGATCCCATTTGCTTGTGTTAGACCCACATCCTTTGAAACTTTTCCTATCCATTTCACCATGCATTTTAAACATTGCAACTGAACTCACCTCTACCAGTTCCTCATGCCCAACATTCTCTTACCCCCCCCAGGTCCACGTTAACTTTGCCTTCTCACTTTAAGCTTATTTTTTTCATTCCTCTAGTTTTTGATTCCCTATTGGTTGTCATGGTCTCCGGCCTCCAAGCAGGTGGGATTAGTTTGGACTGGCATCACTGTCAGTGTAGAAACCTCAAGGCAAAGGGCTTGGACTGTACTGTTCCATGTTTGAAGCAATCCTTGCATAAGCAAGAAACAGGGAGATGGAAGGCCTAGGCCGACTGTAATACAGAATGGAAGCTACAATTAGATCAGCTATCCACACGAATGTTCCATGCACATGGAAAGGTTGAGACTGCACTGGAGAGACTGCAGAGGAGACTTGCCAGGATGTTACCTGGATTTAGTCAAGGGGGAGTGGTTGGAAACGCTGTGCCTGCTTTCACTGGAAGCAGAGGGCAAGGTGACCTGACACAGGAATTCAAGTCCAGGAGGCCGACACCCTGATCTTCCATTCTACGTTTGGACCCACCATTGTCCCTGACCTAGTACAGAGAGTTCATGCCCCTCCTTAACGCAAGGAGGGAGGAGAAGTAACCCATTAACTCAAATGGAGTCTCATACCGTATGGGGAAAGGTGGCCATATTGTTAGGTGCCTCCCGTACCTGATAAAATGTTAACTTAACATATGTTCATGGTCTTCTGCTGGTGTAGCCCACTCTGTTTGAGGTTTGACAAGTTGTATGTTCAGAGATGCTCTTCTGCACAACACTGTTGTAACACATGGTTAGTTGAGTTATTGTCACCTTCCTGTCAGCTTGAACCAGTCTGGCCAATATCCTCTGACCTTTCTCATTAACAAGGCATTTTCGCCCACAGAATTGCTGCTCACTGGATGTTGTTTAGTTTCTCATACCATTCTCTGTTGTGCATGAAAATCTAAGATCAGCAGTTTTTGAGATACTCAAACCACCCCATCTGGCACCAAAAATCATTCCACAGTCAAAGTCACTCAGATCATACTTCTTCCTCATTCTGATGTTTGGTCTGAACAACTGAACCTCTTGACCATGTCTCCATGCTTTGATGCATTGAGTTGCTGCCACATGATTGGCTGATCAGATATGCAGGTTTATAGGTGGACTAACAAAGTGGCCACTGAGTGCAGGCAGGTAAACCAGAAAATGCTGAAACACTCAGTGAGTCAGACAGGTGTGGAAAGAAGAGATCGAGCCTCACCTCAGAGTCCCTCTGTCAGAACAGGAACTCAAGTAAAATATTGACTGTTTCTCCCTCCACAGATGCTGCCTGACCTGCTACGAGGAAGCCAGTGGAATGGGGTTGTGGGAGATAATAAATCAGCCATGATGGAATGGCAGAGCAGACTCGATGGGGTGAATGGGCTAACTCCGCTCCCGAGTCTTATGTAATTTTGTTTTGATTTTTGATCGCAGTCAAGTGTAGAGCTTAATGTTGTTAATTATTTTCCAGAATTCAAAGCATTTTAAGTAACTCTGTGGGTGTTTTTGTCTAACTTTGTAAATTGTTCTATTTCTTTTAATACTTAAATCCATATCAATACTCTTGTAAAAAATTATTCACTATTGGAGACATTTGCATACATACACAGAAAGGAGCCAGAAAGGGGGCAGTAGCCAGCACCCAGGGCATGCCTGTTTCTCACTGTTACCATCAGTTAAGAGGTACAGAAGCCTGAAGGCACACACACACTCAGCGATTCAAGAACAGATTCTTCCCCTCTGCCATCCAATTCCTAAATGGACATTGATCCCTTGAACACTGCCTCCCTTTTTAAATACATATTATTTCTGTTCTTGCACTATTTTTAATCTATTCAATATACGTATACTGTAATTTATTTATTTTTCTTCCTCTGTATTATGCATTGCATTGAACTGCTGCTGCTAAGTTCACGGCACATGCTGGTGATAATAAACTCGATACTGATTCTGAACATTATAAAGGATCCCCTCCCACCCCACCTGCTCACGGACTGTTTGCCCCACTCCCATCAGGGGGGAGGCTACACCAGGACTACCAGACTCAAAATCAGTAACCTTCCCCAAGCAGGAAAGCTGATCAACAGCTCCACCACTAACCCACCCCAGCACCACGATCTCTTTTATTTAGAGACACAGTGTAGAACAGACCCTTCCAGCCCAACGAGCCACACTGCCCAGCAAACATATTTAACCCTAGCCTAATCACAGTGCAATTTACAATAGCCAATAAACATGCCGTCCAGTACAGCTGTGGAATGTGGGAGGAAACAAGAGCAACTACAGGAAAGCTATAAGCTAACAGGGAAAATGTACAAAGTTCCTACAGACAGTGCTGGAGTGGAATTCTGAACTCCGATGCCCCGAGCTTTAATAGTGTCACGCTAATAACTATTGTACTGTGACGTGAACAACTTTATAGTTTCCTATCAGAGTCACCCTCTGAATGGACATTACTGTACCTAGAGTCGCCTTATGTGTATATAATCAGTCCATGTACACAAGCTACCATGTATTTATTTTTATTGTGGTTGTTTTATTACTTTGTTCTTCATCTTAGTGTGTTTTGTTTCTGCTGCATCAGATCCAAGCCACAATTATTTTGTTCTCCTTTACACCCGTGCACTGGAAATGAAGTTAGACCCGCGCCTTTGCTGTTGCAGCCTCTAGACTGTGGAACAGCATTCCCCTCCCTATCAGATCTGCCCCCTCCATCGACTCTCTTAAGTCCTGGCTCAAAACTTACCTTTATTCGCTAGCGTTTGAATCTTCCTGATGTGGCTGATTTTTGGCTTGTGCCTGGGCTCATGTGTTGTTTATTTTGTGTCTATAAACTGAGCGCCTTGTTGTTTATATCTGTGTTTCCTGTACTTGTGATTTTAGCTACCTGTTATGGTTTGTACAGCACTTTGGTCAACATGGGTTGTTTTTAAATGTGCTTTATTAATAAATTTGACTTGACTTGAAATTTAAGTATACTTATGAGGTGCCAAAGACCACCAGGCCATTTCTGCCCCGTTCCTCCCTCTCACCCACACACAAGCACAGTCCTCTAACTCCAAGACAGACCAACTTCGTCTTCCTCCAACCGACTTGGAGGATAGGTAGGAAGTCCCAAGATTTAAGCCCAGTGATGGAGAAGTGCGTGGGAGGTGCCGCCAGAGAAACCTTGTTGAGTTGCTTACAAGGAATCTGTTGGATTGTTCACACTGCAGCTACAACTTGCTGGCGGTAACAGAAATGGATATTTAAGGTGATAGATGAAGTTTCAGTCTACAATGGCATTTGCAATAAGACACTGTTAAGGCTTTCTGCTTGGGATGTTTTAATGATTAATCAGAGTGCGTTTAATTAAAGTTATTTTCCAACAATTCCGTGGCATTACTTTGAAAACTTCTGAAGTTAAGCAATGCTGAATGCAAAAACCATGGTGCACAAAACCTTCACAGAATAAGATGCTAGGGTCTGGTGGCACACACAGGGCAGAAAGGTTCTTATAAGAATTTGATGGTTTCACTATTACTGAGATATTCCGCTGTTATAAGACTACTGATTTGATAAGATGGACTCTTGACCTCACAATTTACTTTGTTAAGAACTTTCTCCTTATTGTGCGCCTGCACTGCACTCCTGCAGCTGTTACACTTTATTCAGCTTTTTTTTTATTGTTTTGACCCCTGTTTCCATCCAAGGAGTCAGTGTGGACATGGTGGAGGATTACAAATACCTGGGGATATGAACTGACAATAAACTGGACTGGTCAAAGAACACTGAGGCTGTCTACAAGAAGGGTCAGAGCCGTCTCTATTTCCTGAGGAGACTGAGGTCCTTTAACATCTGCCGGACGATGCTGAGGATGTTCTACGAGTCTGTGGTGGCCAGTGCTATCATGTTTGCTGTTGTATGCTGGGGCAGCAGGCTGAGGGTAGCAGACACCAACAGAATCAACAAACTCATTCGTAAGGCCAGTGATGTTGTGGGGGTGGAACTGGACTCTCTGACGGTGGTGTCTGAAAAGAGGATGCTGTCCAAGTTGCATGCCATCTTGGACAATGTCTCCCATCCACTCCATAATGTATTGGTTAGGCACAGGAGTACATTCAGCCAGAGACTCATTCCACCGAGATGTAACACTGAGCATCATAGGAAGTCATTCCTACCTGTGGCCATCAAACTTTACAACTCCTCCCTCGGAGTGTCAGACACCCTGAGCCAATAGGCTGGTCCTGGACTTATTTCAACTTGGCATGATTAACTTATTATTTAATTATTTATGGTTTTATATTGCTATTTTTCTTCGCTATTCTTGGTTGGTGCGGCTGTAAGGAAACCCAATTTCCCTCGGGATCAATAAAGTATGTCTGTCTGTCTGTTGCCTTGTGCACTCAATGCACTGTGTAATGATTTGATCTGTATCAGGAGTATGCAAGACAAGCTGTTCACTGTACCTCTGTACATCGAACATTACAGCACAGTATAGAATGTGCTGAGATTTTCACCCACTCTAAGATCAATCTAACTTTTCCTTCCCACATAACCCTCTAATTTCATCTATGAGCCCATCGAAGAGTCTCTTAAATTAATGTAACCAGCCCTGGCAGCATGTTCCACATGCCCAAAACTCTCCATAAAGAGAAACTACATCTGACATCCCCTATGCTTTCTCCCAACCACCTTAAAAGTATTCCCCACTCATATAAGCTATTGCTATCCTTGGAAAAAGGTGTTGGCTCTCTGTTCCACCCATGATTTTTATCATCTTATACACCTCCATCAAGTTACCCCTCATTCTCCTTCACTCCAAAAAGCTCCAGCTTGCTCAGTCTTTCCTGATAAGACATGCTCTTTAGTCCAGGCAGCATCCCAGTAAATCTCCTCTGCACCCTCTTTAAAGCTTCTGTAACCTCTTCCTATAATGAGGCAAGCAGAACTGAACACAATACCCTAAATGCAGCCAAACCTGTTTCATAGCTCTCAGCTCTTGAACTCAACCTTCTAACTAATGAAGGCCAACACATCATATACCTTCTTAACCACCCCGATCAACTTGCATGGCAACTCTGAGGGGTCTACGGGTGTGGACCCCAAGATGTGACAGTAATAAACTAAATCAAATTCTAATGAGGTTGGGAGGATCAGGAATGGAAGGGTTGAAGGAGAGGTCCTCAGAGGGCAGGAGGAAATACCAGAGACACTGTAACTATTATTAGAAGGGAGGAGGAGAGCCATGCAAAGGTTGAGCTGGTCACTGGGGGAGGAAGATGGTTAGTAATGACAGTACCTCAAAGTACAATCTTTCACGCCACACAATAAAGGACTATCTGAAATCTGATCTACTTCCTTTTAGATGGAGGACATCAAATTGTTTCCGGGTATTTGTGGACACAAAATTCAATCCACAGACAGCATGCATTCAATAAATGTCTGGCCTGTTTGGCAATGGCAGTAGGTCCAAGTTTAAAACCTCTTGCAGCTAGGCACCTCCTACTTCCTCCTCCCTGTCATTCTCCCTCAAGCTCCCCACCAATCCATTCAGTGGCTAAATTTGAACAGCGGGATATTGGCCCGATTGCCTTAAGTCCCAGCTCTAACGTCACGGCATCCAGCCCTCACTCAGGAGTTGTTCTTTCCCCACCCACCAGCAACCACAAGCCACCCAAGTATCACTACTACAGATAGGACAGGGACAGCTTTTGTTTACATTAGACTTACAAGGGCTCTCCTTGCATGTTCCAGACACCCAGGTTCAATCCTGACCACAGGTGCTGTCTGAAAGGAGTCTGCATGATCACATGGGTTTCCCCTGGGTGCTCCAGTAACCTCCCACTTCCACAAGACTTGCCTGTTGGCATGTTTATTGCTCTTAAAAGTAGAGCTGAGTGGTAGACTCTACAGGAGTCAATGAGAATGAAGGGAGGTTAAAAATGGGATAAATGGAAGATTAGTGTAAGTGGGGCCAAAGGATCTCCTTCTGCTCTGTTAATCTAGACGTCATTTAAGTTCAGAGAAAGGCCAGGTCAAAGCCTTTGGGCAGTTTTCCAAACGCCTGGAAGACAGGATATTTGATTCAGTGAACAGCAGAGGCAGCTGAGCAAATGGTTCTGATGAAGGTTCTCAGCTCCGAATGTTGACTACCCGTATTTACTCCTGTCCATAGATGCTGCCTGACTTGGTGAGTCCCTCCAATATTTTGTATGTGTTACTCCGAATTTCCAGCATCTGCAGAATCTTTTGAGTTTGAGAAATGAATGGGAAATGCAGCTCGAAACTGAAAAAGGATCAATCACCATCACCATTCCGTTTCAGAAACTATAGCTGAGCTTAAGTAAAGCAGACAACTCCATCCGATTTTGGACACAGTATCTGTAGCATATTCTTTCTCATTGAGGGGAGGGCAGCATTAAATAGAAGTTGCTGAATGAAACTTGTCATGCTCCTGAAGGCTTCATCACATGATCTTCCCTCTCCAATAAACTAACTGAGGCAAATTGTCTTTCCATTAGTTGGCATCATAAGACACAGAAGCAGAATTAGACCACTCGGCCCATCGAGTCTGCTCCACCATTCCAGCATGGTCGATTTATTATTCAGCTTTATTCTCCTTCCTTCTCTTTGTAACTTTGACACCTTGTCTAATCAAGAACCTACCGATCTCCACTTTAAATATACTCAATGTCTTGGCCTCCATAGCCGTCCGTGGCAATGAATTCCACAGATACACTACTGTCCTTTGGCTAAAGAAATTCCTCTTTATTTCTGTTCTAAATGGATGGCCCTATTCTGAGGATGTGCCCTCTGGTCCTAGACACACCATCTTGGAAGCATCCTCTCCACATCATTCTAACTAGGCCTTTCAATATTCAATAGATTTCAATGAGATCCCCCTCATTCTTTAAACTCCAGCAGATTCAGGCCCAGATCCATTTAAACGCTCCTCATATATTAACCCTTTCATTCCCAGAATCATTCTCGTGAACATCTGGACCCTCTCAAATGCCAGCACCTCATTTCTTAGATAAGGGGTTCAAGACTGCTCCAAGTGTGGACTTATCAATGTCTTATAAATCCTCAGCATCACATCCTTGATCTGATATTCCAGTCCTCTCAAAATGATTACTAATATTGCAATTGCCTTCCCTATCACCGACTCAATGTACAAGTTAACCTTTAGGCAATCCTGCAAAAAAATACTCCCAAGTCCCTTTGCCCCTCTGGTTTTTTTTTTTGATTTTTCACCCCATTTAGGAAATAAGGGAAGAAAATTACATTCCATCTGCCAGTTCTTTGCCCATTCTCCCAATCTGTCTCAGTCCTTCTGCAGACTCCCATCTTCCTCAACACTACCTGATTCCCACCTACCTTTGTATCGTCTGCAAACGTGGGCAGAAAGCCATCAATTCTGTCATCCAAATCATTGACATATAATGTGAAAAGGTACAGTCCCAAAACCAAACCCTATGGAACACTACTTGTCACTGGCAGTTAACCAAAAGGCTCCCTTTATTCCCACTCTATGCCACTTGGCAGTCAGCCAACCTTATATCCATCCTTGTATCTTTCCTCTAATACCATCTTGTTAAGCAATCTCATGTGTGGTACCTTGTCAAAGGCCTTCTGAAGATCCAAGTAAACAACATCCACTGACTCTCCTTTGTTTACATTGCCCGTTACTTCCTCTAAGAATTCCAATAGATTTGTCAGGTAAGATTCTCCCTTAAGGAAACCTGCTGACTTTGGCATATTTTATCATGTGCCTCCAAGTACCCTGAAACCTCATCTTTAGTAATGGACTCCAACATCTTCCCAACCACTGAAGTTAGGCTAACTGGCTTATAATTTCCTTTCTTCTGCCTCCCTCCCTTCTTAAAAAGTGGAGAGACAGATGCAATTTTCCAGTCCTCTGGAACCATTCCAGAATTTAGAGATTCTTGAAAGATGATTATTAATGCCTCCACAATCTCTTCAGCTACCTCTGTCGGAACCCTGGGTTGTATCCATCTGGTCCAAGTGACTTGTCTAACTTCAGACCTTTCAGCTTCCCAAGCAGTTCTCCTTAGTAACAGCAAGTACACTCATTTCTTCCCTCTGGAATTTCTGGCGTACTGCTAGTGCATTCCACAGTGAATACTAAAGCAAAATACTTATTGTTTGTCTGCCATTTCTTTGTTCCCATTACTATCTCTCCAGCAGCAGTCTGATATCCACTCTTCTCCCTCTCTTTTACTTGTTACGTATCTGCAATATCCTCTTTGATATTATTGGCTAGCTTACCTTCATATTTTATCTTTACTCTCCTTATGTTTTTTAGCTGCCTTCTATTGGCTTTTAAAAACTTCCAAATCCTCTAACTTCCCAATAATTTTTGCTGTATTATATGCCCTCTTTTGCTTTTAAGCTGCCTTTGTCTTCCTTTGTCAGCCATTCTCCCTTTAGAATTCTTCATCTTTGGTTTTTATCTACCCTGTGCCTTCCAAATTACCTCCAGAAACTCCAGCCACTGCTGTTCTGCTGTCATCCCTGATAATGTCCCCTTCCAGTCAACTCTGGCCAGCTACTCTCTCATGCCTCTGCAATCCCATTTACTCAAATGTAATACCGATACATCTAACTCTCTCAAACTGCAAGGTGAATTCTATTATATTATGACCACTGTCTTCTAAGGGTTCCCTTACCTTAAGCCCCCTAATCAAATCCAGTTCATTAAACAACAGCCTTACCTTTCCCCTAGTGGGCTCAACTCCAAGCTGCTTTGGAAAGCCATCTCGTGGGCATTCTTCAACCCTTCAGTTCCTATAAAACCAGCCCATATTCGAGGGTCCTCATTAGGAGAGGGGAGGTGGAGGGGGTAGGTAACTTTAAATTCCTTGGCATTATCATATAAGAGGATCTGTCCTGGGACCAGCACAAAGAAGGCACAACAGTGACTCTACTTTCTTGGAAGTTTGCACAGATTTGGCATGTGATCTAAAATGCTGACAAACTTCAATAGATGCACGGTGGACAGTATCCTGACTGGTTGCATCATGGTCTGGTATGGAAACAACAATGCCCAACAACAAGGCCCTTTGTGTACAACACTGCCAACAAATGCCACAAATGGGCCTGGGGGGACGGAGACCCCGGGGACCCTCTGAGCTGTGTGTACAAGTACATTGCTAATCAGGAATCTACCTCCTCCTATCTTTAAAAAAAACATTCAAGGTCTCTGCTTCAACCACCCTTTCAGAAAGAGAGATCAAAATAGCCATTATCCTGACAGAATATAATTCATCTCATCTCTACGTAATTTGAAACCTCTTTTTTCTCCAAAGTGACCCTGAGATTCTCCCACTAGAGAATCCACTCTATCAAGCCTCCTTGTATAGCTGTAGGTCAGACTACACTGAAGTATTGTGAGCCACTTTGGACCCCCTATCTAAGGAAGAGTGTGCTGGCCCTAGAAAGGATCCTGAGGAATGATCCTGGGAATTAAAAGCCTTAGTATAAGAGGAGAAATAGATATGTTTCAGGCTGTACTCCATGGAATTTAGAAGGAGCAGGGGAGATCTCATTGAAAGCTACTGGATGTGGTATGGATGTTTCCAGTAGTAGGGAGGGTAGGATCTGACAGCACAACCTCAGAAAAAAGGGACATCCCTTAAGAAGTGAAATGAGAAGGAATTTCTTCAGCCAGTGAAGGGTGGCTCTGGGAAATTTAATCCCACAGAGGGCTGTGGAGGCCTGGGCAGTGGGTGTATTTAGTAGAGATTGATGGGTTTTTATCGGTAAGGGGCATTATAGGTTACAGAGAGATGGTGGGAGAAAGGAATTAAGGAAAAAAAAAATCAGCCATGATTGAATGGCAGTGAAAACTCAATGGGCCAAATGGCCTAATTCCACTCCTATATCTTACGGTTATTTCAAGTTGTCTCACATCTTTTCAAATCTGGTTGTCCACTCTTTTCTTCAATGACATATCCATTCCGGTTATCAGTTTCATACACCACCTCAGAACTGATCCCAGTGCCAGCTCCAACTGGGTGCCCAGAATGTTGCACCTCCAATGGAGTAAAGCAGCCTTCGGCAATTCAAGGAGGTGTTAACAACACAATACAATGAGGAGTATAGACAGAATGAACATGCACTCTCTCTTTCCCAGGGAAGCGGAACTAGAGGCATAGGTTTAAGGTTTGAGATGAAAGGTTTAAATGGGACACGATGGACAATTACTTCATACAGATGATGGAGCATAAATGGAACGAGCTGCCAGAGGAAGTGGCTGAGGTAGGTACAGTATACTAGCAACATTTAAAGGATATTTGAATAAGTACACAGAGAGGAGGATGCTCAGGGGATAAGAGGCTAAATGGGACTAGTTTGGTGGGAACCATGGTCAGCAAGGACATGTTAGGCCGAAGGGCCTGTTTTCCTGCTACATTACTCTCTTTACTGAGTCACATAGGTTGGTAGATTTTTAAGACTAGTCTTTAAGGAGGGGAGACGAGCAAATTGATATATTCTGAATCCCTTCCCCCTACCTTCCTATTCTGCCGTCCACTCCTTTCCTTTCCAGTCCTAATGAAGGGCCTCAGCCAGAAATGTCAACTGGTTATCTCCCTCCATAGCCGCTGCCTGACCTGCTGAGCTCCTCCAGCATTTTGTGTGTCTTGCTCTAAGGAGAGGAGGGAGGTTTAGGGAGAGGATTGTTGTAGGCCTTGGCAGCCAAAAATGTGACCAGCAATGATGAAATGATTAAAATCAGGGATGACCATAAAACCAAAATATGAAGATGCCTCAGGGGATTGAATGGCTGGAGGAATAGAGGGATTAATGAGTGAATTCCTGTATGAATCATTCAACCCCAACACTCAATTGGTGGGCACCCTGTCTACCTGCAACTAATTGGAAAAAGAACAGACACTTATTCCTCAAACACGAGGAAATCTGCAGATGCTGGAAATTCAAGCAACTGGTGGAACGCACCAGGCCAGGCAGCATCTATAGGAAGAAGTACAGTCGACATTTCGGGCCGAGACCCTTCGTCAGGACTAACTGAAAGAAGAGATAGTGAAAGATTTGAAAGTGAGAAGGGGAGGGGGAGATCCAAAATGATAGGAGAAGACAGGAGGGGGAGGGATGAACGTCGACTGTACTTCTTCCTATAGATGCTGCCTGGCCTGCTGCGTTCCATCAGCATTTTGTGTGTTGTGTCGCTAGACACTTATTCCTACTGGACGAAGCTTCACAAAAAATAAGCAGCCATTTTCCTCCATCTCCAACTAATGAACTAGGGTTCAAGGAAAATGTAAGAAACACATTTTTCTCCTGGGAATTGCTTGCAGCTGTCTCCTGGAGATAAATCTTCAACTCCTACAGTGCTGGCAAGCACAGTGCTCGATCAATCAATATGGATAAGCTCAGAGTCCACAGCACCAGTGAGAAAATGCTCAAAACGTCACTTCGGAATCTCAAAACACAGGGCAGAAACCCTTTTAAATAAGTAAATGCTTTGCCATCTATAGTAAAAAGACAATCAGACAGAGCAATTTCCCAGAAAAATGTTAGAATGCAACTGCTAACATCAGGCACAGCAGTATGTAGGCTACATGGTTGTTGGGAGTTATCCAAATCCTTTGGGGTTTCAACAGCAGCTAAACTGCAAATGAAGAGAATGTGAGGCAGTGAAAGAGGATTAAAACATTTAATCCATAGTAACCTCTTCGGAAAAAACATTCTCGAACTTGATGTTCCAATGTTTCCCATTAACACTCTGTAACCTGGCCCCTGTAACTGCCCAAGTCGAGTCATTCACCCTGACCTTGGACACGAGGGCTTGGCTCACCTTCCTCCAGGACGATCCTCAAAAGAGGAAACACCCATCTGACCTGATCATACAACCTGCCATTGGAAAGGGGCTACTACAGAGGAGAGAGGGCAGAAAAAGCTAGCGAGGATGTTGCCAAGATACAAGGGACTGTGTTGCAGAGAGAGATTGAACAGGCTAGGACAGGAGGTTAGGAAAATGAGGGGTGACCTTATAGCGGAATATAGAGCCATGAAGGGAACAAATGATAAATGATAATGGTGCATCAATCATCAAGGCCATGCTCTCTTCTCATTACTACCACAAGGAAGAGGCATAGGAGCCTTGGATCCCTAACATCAGGTTGAGGAATGGGTATTACCCTACAACCATCAAGCTCCTGAACCCGTGTGGATAGCTTCCCTCAGCTCAAGTCTGAACTGATTCTACAACCTATACACTCACTTTCAAGGACTCTACAACTCATATTCCCAGTATTATTTATTCATTTTTGCATTTCCAGTTTGCCTTCATTGGTTGCTTGTCAGTCTTTGGCCGGGACAAGTACATTACAAAAATTTTGAAGGAACTTGGACAGGTGCGTGGATTGGAAAGGTACAGAGGTAAATGGGACTAGTTTAGATTGGCAACTTGGTCAGTCTGGACCAGTTGAGTCAATGGGCCTGTTTCTGTTAAATGACTCAATGTATAGGCCTCATTAAAAAACACCACAACACGAGCGTGCGCACTGAATGGCCACTTTACTAGGCACACTTGTACACCAGCAAATATCTAATCAGCCCATCATGTGGCAGTAACTCAATGCATATAAGCATGCAGATGTGGTCAAGAGGTACAACTGTCGTTCAGATCAAACAACCGAATGGAGAATAAGTGTGATCCAAGTGACTTTGACCGTGGAATGACTGTTGGTGCTCGATGAGGTGGTTTAAGTATCTCAGAAACTGCTGATCTCCTGGGATTTTCATGCACAGCAGTCTCTATAGTTTACAGAGAATGATGCAAAGAACAAAAGTATCCAGTGAGTAGCTGTTCTGTGGGTGAACATGCCTGGCCGGGCTGGTTCAAGCTGACAGGAAGGCAAGAGCAACTCAAATAACCATGTGTTATAGCTGGGGTGTGCAGAGGAGCATCTCTGAACACACAAAGCATCGAGCCTTGAAGCAGATGGACCTCAGCAGCAGAAGACCACCAACAGACACTCAAGTGGTCACTTTATTTACTGCCTGTACTTTGAGGTACAGAACTCTGAAATAATGATCAGCTGCACCACCCTCTTACAACTCCTCTGCAGTTCCTTAAGGTGACAGTGAGAAGGTGACAGAACCGTTTCACAAGCCCAAATACTTCAGGTGGGAGTCAAGAGTCAACTTCAAAATGGGGTCAGATTCACACATCAGCCAGAGCTCGAAATAGTAGTTTAACACTCTTAGTTAACTATTTCAATTTCTTTGACAATGGGAGAGCTTATGCACAATTCTTCTACCAATTGCTTTACAGATATGTCTTGGGTCCTGTTAAATAAAATAAGCCATTCATATTTACTCAATACTGGTATCATTTCTCACACCACAATTCAACTCCCCCTCAGCCTCCTCTGTTCAAATGTAAATAATCTTGGCTATCCTATATTTTGTCA
This sequence comes from Hemitrygon akajei, assembly GCF_048418815.1. Classification (NCBI taxonomy): domain Eukaryota; kingdom Metazoa; phylum Chordata; class Chondrichthyes; order Myliobatiformes; family Dasyatidae; genus Hemitrygon; species Hemitrygon akajei. The sequence continues at coordinate 70,233,338 of NC_133139.1, forward strand.
TAGCCCTGGAAACATCCTTAGAAATCTCCTCCCAGAGATTTGTTCTAATCTGCTCCAATCTGTTGTATCCGATTGGGGGGTGGGGGGGGGGGGGTTGCTATTCGACCGCGAGTGGGAAGCGTGAAGACTAATTTAAATGGTCTAGATCTTACAGCTCTATCTGGACTTCCTTACTTTTATCCTCAAATGTCTCATGTCAGTGAAGTCAATATGGCATATCTGTGACCCTCTCTCCTCCGCTTCTCCTGTCCTCCTCACCTCATGACACACCCAATACCTCTCTCTGGTTCCCCAACTCCTTCCCTTAATTCCATGGTATACCATCCCCTCCCATCAGATTCCTTTCTCCACCCTTTTTCCCTTTTACCTACTTTCTCACATCATTCTCTTTCATCTTTCCCACCCCACCCGCCTACCTTCCTCCCTCACCTGGTCTCACCTATCAGCTTGTCACCCATCTCTCCTCCTCCACCTTTTTACTCTGGGTTCTGCCCTCCCTCCTCTCCAGTCTGGATGAAGGGTCTCAGCCCAAGACATCTTTCCTCCATAGATGCTACCTGACCTGGTAAGCTCCTCCAGTATTTTGCTCCAGATTTCCAGCATCTGCAGGATCTCTTGTGTCTCCAGTCTTTTTGTTTTACCTTCGGCATTTCATGAAACAAAGCTCAAAGTTCCACAGCACTCCACTTTTAATGGCTTCCTGGTTAATCGGTATTCTGTTTTTCTATGTTATTTAATAAAGTGAATATCCTCACATTTTCGCACATTACACTCCTTTTGCCACGTTCTTGCCCGCTCACATTGTCTGTCTGTGTTATTTTGGCATCAGAGGCATTGATCCAGACCATCTTCCTTTGTGGCATTTAAACAACATGGCAGATCACCCTTGTAAGTGAGAGCCGGATAAAGATCAGATGGTTGACTCACAGAAGAGCACTAATGGATTTCTCAGTGTAATATTGATCATTTCTAATTATTTAGAGATAGAGTGGGGAACAGGCCCTTCTGTTCAAGGAGCTACATTACTCAGCCTAGGACAAGTCAATTACTGACTTACTGCCCATTACCACACTGGTGTTTCGGGCAGCAATGTTTATGGTCCTCCATCTCTGGCGATGTTCAGGGTTTCCTTCATCATATCAGTAGCAGGACAATTTACAATAACCAATTAACCTACTAACCAGTACGTCTTTGGAATGGGGGATAAACCGGAACAGGTGGTAGAAAACCACAGGGTCAAGGGCAGGAAGATGCAAATTCCTTACAAATGACATCGGAAATAAACTCTGAATTATGACGCCTCGAGCTGTAATAGAATGACACTGACCACTACACTACCACGGTGAGCCTAAATAATAGTGTAATGGTGCACTGAAATGAAGTATTACCTCCAGTGCAGTCAGATACTGGAGCTATCCTCTTGTGGTTAAAGAAAAAAGAGAGCAAGTGTAACAGTATATAGAACAAGAACAAGCCCTTTGGACCACCTTGTCTACACCAAACACAATCCCCAATTAAACTAAATCACACAATCCCTAACCCTCCATTCCCTCCATATGTATGGGCCCATTTAAAAGCCACTTCGGCCACTTCCCTAAATAGACTATTCCAGACACCAACCACTATGTGTGGAAAAAAACTTGCTGCAAGCATCTCCTTTAAACTTCTCCCCTCTCAACTTAAACCTATCAACACAAGAGGTTCTGCAAATGCTAGAAACCTAGAGCAAGACACATAAAATGCTCAGCGTCAGTAAGACGGAAGAGCTCATCGTAGACTTCAGGAAGGATAACACAAAGGAACACATACTAATCCTCACAGAGGGATCAGAAGTGGAGAGAGTGAGCAGTTTCAAGTTCCTGGCTGTCAAGATTTTTGAGGATCTAACCTGGTCCCAACATATCGATGCAGTTATAAAGGAGGCAAGACAGCAGCTATACTTCATTAGGAGTTTGAAGAGATTTGGCATGTCGACAAATACACTCAAAAACTTCTACAGTTGTACCATGGAGAGCATTCTGACAGGCTGCATCACTGTCTGGTATGGAGGGGCAACTGCACAGGACCGAAAGAAGCTGCAGAGGGTTGTAAAGCTAGTCAGCTCCATCTTGGGTACTAGCCTTCAAAGTACCCAGGACATTTTCAGGGAGTGGTGTCTCAGAAAGGCAGTGTCCATTATTAAATACCTCCAGCACCCAGGGCATGCCCTTTTCTCACTGTTACCATCAGGTAGGAGGTACAGAAGCCTGAAGGCACACACTCAGTGATTCAGGAACAGCTTCTTCCCCTCTGCCATCCGATTCCTAAATGGACATTGAACCCTTGGACACTACCTCACTTTTTTTTAAATATACAGTATTTCTGGTTTTTTCATGATTTTTAATCTATTCAATATATGTATACTGTAATGAATTTATTTATTATTTATTATTAACACTGATGATGTGCCCTAGCTTAGCATCATGCAGATGATTCTATAAGAAGATGATTATTTATTATTATTTCTATCTCATTTTTTTTCTTCTATGTATTGCATTGAACTGCTGCTGCTAAGTTAACAAATTTCACGTCACATGCCGATGATAATAAACCTGATTCTGAAAATGCTGGAGGAACTTGGCAAGTCAGGCAGCATCTATGGAGAGGGATAAACTGTCAACATTTCGGGTTGAAACCCTTCATGAAGTCTGGAACGGAAAGGGGAAGAAGGCAACTGATGGCCAAAATGTCAACTGTTTAATCTGCTCTATAGTTCCTACCTGACCTTAAACTCATAAGACACAGGAGTGGAGCTAGGCCACTGGACACAATGAATCTACTTTGCCATTCTATCATGGCTGATTTATTATCACTTTCAACCCCGTTCTGCTGCCTTCTGCCTGTCTGTCACCTTTGATGCCTTGACAAACCAAGAACCTATCAACCTCCACTTTAAATCTACTCAATGACTTGGCCTCCACAGTAATCCGTGGCAGTAAATTCAACAGATTCAGGCTAAAGATATTCCTCCTCATCTCTGTTCTAAATGGATGTCCCTCTCAGGCTGGACCATCTGGTCCTAGACTCCTCTACTATAGAAAGTATCCTCACCACATCCACTCTATCAATATGCGAGATGTTTCAATGAGATTCCCCCCCCCCCAATCTTTTTAAGTCCAGTAAGTACAGGCCCACAGTCATCAAATGCTCCTCACACATTAAAAGTTTCATTCCCAGAATCATTTTTGCACACTTTCTCTCGACCTTCTCCAATGCCAGCACATTACTTCTTAGATAAAGGTCCCAAGACTGCTCACCATATTCCAAGTGTGGTTGGATCAATGCCTTATAAAGCCTCAGCATCACACCCTTGCTCTTACATTCTAGTCTTCTCAAATGAATGCTAGCATTACATTCGTCTTCCTTACCAATGACTCAACCTTTAGGGAATCCTATACAAGGACTCTCAACACCCTTTAACACCTGATATTTTGAATGTTCTCCCTGCTTAGAAATTAGTCTATGACTTTATCCCTTCTACCAAAATGCATGACCCCACACTTCCCTACACTATATTCCATCTGCTACTTCTTTGCCCATTCTCCTAATCTGTCTAAGTCGTTCTGCAGACTCCCTGCTTCCTCAACACTACCTGCGCCTCCACTCATCTTTGTATTATCTGAAAACTTGGCCAAAAAGCCAACAAATCTGTCATGCAAATCATTGGCATATAACATGAAAAGAGGCGGACCCAATACCAACCCCTGTGGAACACTACCTGTTACTGGCAGCCAACCAGAAAATCCCCCTTTATTCCCACTCTTTGCCTCCTGACACTCAGCCAATCTTCTATCCATGCTAGTACTGTATCTTTCCTGTAATACCATGGGCTCTTCTCTTGTTAAGCAGCCTTATGTGCGACACCTTGTCAAAGGCCTTCTGAAAATCCACTGACTCTCTTTTGTCTATCCTGCCTGTACTCCAATAGATTTATCAGGCAAGATTTCCCTTTAAGGAAACCATGCTGAATTTGGCCTGCTTTATCATGTGCCTCCAAGTACCCTGAAACCTCATCCTTAACAATAGACTCCAACATCTTCCCAACCACTGAAGTCAAGCTAACAGGCCTATCATTTCCTTTCTACTGCCTCCCTCCTTTCTTAAAAAGTGAAGAGATGCTTGTATTTTTCCTGGCCCCTGGAACCATTCCAGAATTTAGCGATTCTTGAAAGATGATTATTAATGCCTCTTTCGGAACCCTGGGGTGTATCCATCTGGTCCAGTGATTTATCTACCTTCAAACCTTTCAGTTTCCCTAGCAGATTCTCCTTAGTAATAGCAACTAGACTCACTTCTGCCCCCGGTATACTGCTTGAGTGTTCCTCAGTGAAGACTGACACAAAATACGTATTAAGTTGGACTGCCATTCCTTGGGTTCACCCCCCCCCCCCCCCACCCCATTACCACCTCTCCAATGTAATTTTTCCATCAGTCCACTCTCTCACCTCGCTTTTACTTTAATACCTGGGGAAAAAAAACTTTTGGCATGTTCTTTTATATTATCGGCTAGCTTACCTTCATATTTCATCTTTTCTCTCCTTATGTTTTTTTTAGTTGCCTTCTATTGGTTTTTAAAGCTTCCCAATCCTCTAATTTCCCACTAATTTTTGTTATATTATATGCCTTCCCTTTTGTTTTTATTTATTCTTTGACTTTCCTTGTCAGCCACAGTTGCTTCATGCTAGCTTTAGAATACTTCTTCATCTTTGTGATGTAGCTATCCTGTGCTTTCTGAATTGCCCCCAGAAAATCCAGCCATTGCTGTTCTGCCAGCATCCCTAATAGTGTCCCCTTCCAAACAACTTTGGCCAGCTCCTCTCTCATGCCTCTTTAATTCCCTTGACCACTGTAATTCCGATACATTTGACTTTAGCTTTTCCCCCTCAAATTGCATGGTGAATTATATCATATTATGATCACTGTCTCCTGAGGGTTCCTTTACCTTAAGCTCTCCGATCAAATTTGGTTCACTACACAACACCCAATCCAGAATTGCCTTTCTCCTACTGGGTTCAACCACAAGCTGTTCTGAAAAGCCATCTCAAAGGCATTCTCTCTTTGGATCCAGCACCATACTACTTTTCCCAATCTAGTAGCACATTGAAATCTCGTCTGACTGTTGTTACACTGACCTTATTACATGTCTTTTCTATCTCCCATTGGAATTTGTATCGCGCATCCTGACTACTGTTCGGAGGCCTGTATACAACTCCCATCAAGGTCTTTTTACCCTTGCAGTTTCTTAACTCTACCTACAAGGATACTGCATCTTCCATTCCTATAAGAACTTGATTTCATTTTTTTACCAATAGAGCCACCCTGTGCCCTCCTGCCTGCCCACTCAATACAGTGCGTAGCCTTGGATGTTGAGCTTCCCTCTGTGATCTTCTTTCAGCCATGACTCAGTGATGCCCACAACATCATACATGCCCACCTCTAACTGTGCTACAAAATCATCTACCTTATTCCAAATACTGTGTGCATTCAAATATAACACCTCCAGTCCTCTATACATCACCCCTTTTTTAAATTCCGCCCCGTTACACTTCGATTTTCCCCACTGTCTACAATTTTGCCTCATCATCTGCCCATCCTTCCTCACAGACTGACTATATAATTTATCATCTTGTAATGTATACCAATTGCCCCATCCATAGCCCTGTCACTTTGGTTCCCATGACCCTGCCAGCTTAGCTTAAACCCTCCTGAGCAGCTCTAGCAAATCTGTCTGCAACAATATTTGTTCCTCTTGAGTACATGAAACCAGTCCTTTTTGTACAGGTCGTACCTTCCTCAGAAAAGATCCCAATGATCCAGGAATCTGAAACCCTGCCTCCTGCACCACCTTCCTCAGCCACTCATTCATCTGTTCTATCATCCTAGCCCTGCCCTGACTAGCACGTGGCACTGGGAGTAATCCAGAGATTACTACCTTGCAGGTCCTGCTTTTCAGCCTCCTCCCTAATGCCCTACACTCTATATACAAGATCGCTTCTCCCTTTCTACCTGTCATTGGTGCAAGTGTGCACTACAACCTCCGTCTGTCACCCTCCCTCTTGAGAATCGTCTGCAGCCTATCAACGACATCCTGCACCCCAGCACTTGAGAGGCAACACACCATCCTAGCTTCTCTTTAACAGCCACAGGATCTGCAGTCCATAACACTAACTATCGTGTCTCCTATCACTACCACTCTGCTCGACTTTACCCTTCTCTGCTGAGGCTCGGAGCTGGCCACAGTGCCATTAGCCTGGCTGCTGCAGCTGTGCCCTGATAGTTCATTCCCCCCAGAAGTATCCGAAGGGATAGATCTGTTGCAGAGGGGCAAGGCCACAGGGAAACACTACACTGACTGCTTTCTTCCTTTACTTCTTCACGTGATCACCATTTATTCTCTGAAACCTGCACTCTGGGTGTGTGACCTGACCACTGCAGTAAAAGTCTCACTTGTGAGGTTTTCAGCCCCACAGATGCCCCTGCATACATCCAGCTCCAGTTCCTTGACCTTGCCAGTCAAGAGCTCAAGTTGGGTGTACATCCTTATATATATACCCTAAAATCTCACATCTCACAGCAGGAGCATTCTACTGCCTAAACTTATTATGTCTAACTTCTCAAGCTTAAATTCTAGCCTGTGGAGCCAAAGTCTGACCACCATAACACTGGTCTGCTCCCACAATGGCCACTCTGCTGACTCCTCGCTTCCTTTTACTGACCCCTGCCAAGTGCCTAAAAGATTGCAAGGACTGCAGCCCCCCAAAAAGATCCAAAAGACCCCGAGATCTTTCTAAACCTCGCACAGCCTCACCAATGAACAACCACTTTCGATGATTACAGTCCATGCCTTCTAGTACTTGACATACAATACTGAATATATGATGTTCCAGCTCTCCAAAACTTCAATTAGGCTGCACTTGGTGTATTGTGTGTCATTCTGGTCACCCTATTACAGGAAGGATGGGGAGGCTTTGGAAAGGGAACAAAATAGGTTATTCAGACACTACCTGGATTAAAGGGTGTGAGCTGTAAAGGGAGGTTGGACAAACTTGGCTAGTTTTCTCTGGAGCAATAGTGGCTGAGGAGTGACCTGGTACAAGTTCATAACATTTTGAGGGGTATAGATAGACAGAGTCTTTTACTCAGCATAGATATGTCAAGTGCCATATCTACTAAATGAAATTTGGATGACCACCCACTCTCCTGCCCAATGCAGTGAACTGCAAGATGTAGGAGAGAACATCAACGTCTTAGAATGATACTGGGTACTAGCTAAGTAACATGTCCTTGATCACCATGGGAAAAGTAGTTCAAACAAACATGAAGCAGAATTTTAAGGTTATTAGCCTAAGTAAAGACAAATACTTCTGTTTTGAGTACAGGCCCCTTAAATGAACCACTTCAAGTAAAACACAGTTACAAGACTATTCTGTAGGTAAGTAAAAGAAGTTTTTCTGGCCAGTAAAATTTAAGAATCGCACTGAACAAATTCTGAACAAGTGCAATATGCACAAAATGCTGGAGGAACTCAGGCAACATTAATGGAAGGAAATAAACAGTTGACGTCTCAGGCTGAGACCCTCCATCAGGACTAATCCAGTATCCACAGAATCCTTTCTGTTCATATTCTGCATCAGTGCTGAAGGAATCAGTGGGGGAAAGTTAAAATCCAGTAGAAAAATGAGGTGATTCATTTCCCAAACAGCATCTAGGAAAGTTTGCAAAACTGCTATTCCAGCTTAACCTGATTCCCAACAGCAGACCGTTGTGTGAACAGTTTCCAGCTCTTTGTGCCTTACACATTGTTGGCATTGTGTGAACAGTTTCCAGCCCTTTGTGCTTTGCACATAGCTGACTATCCAGCCTGGTTTTGTATTGCCTGCAAACCTGGATAAATTATACTTAGTCTTTTCGTCAAAGTTAGCATGGTTTGTACATTGCAAATAGCCAAGTAGAGGCTCTTTCTGCAGCCCTTTTCTCTACAATACCAAGTTTCTAAAAGATATAAACAATGACAACTGGAAATTTCTGTAAAATTTATATAGATTCTGTTTTTTTAAAACTAAATTAATGTGTCAAGTGGAAAAAGGAAGTTTGGCAAGCAAATCCAATCACAATACATTCAGTGCTCACTTTATTAGGTATGCCCATACATCTGTTTGTTAATGTAAATATTTAATCAGCCAATCGTGTGGCAGCAATTCAAGGCATAAAAACACGCGGACATGCTCAAGAGGTTCAGTTGTTGTTCAGACCAAACATCAGAATGGGGAGGAAATGTGTTCAAAGTGACTTTAACCGTGGAATGATTGTCGGAACGGGGTAGCATGAGTATCTTAGAAACTGCTGATCTCCTAAGATTTTCATGCACAACAGTCTCTAAAGTTTACAGAGACTGTGTGAAAAACAAAGAAAAATATTCGGTGAGTGGCAGTTTTGTGGGTGAAAGCACCTTGTTAATGAGAGACATCAGAGGAGGATGGCCAGAATGGTTCAAACTGACAAGAAAGCAACAGTAACTCAAATACCCACACATTACAACAGTGGTGTGCAGTACAGCCTCGCTGAATGCACGGCACCTTGAGCCTCGAAGTGGATGGGTTACAACAGCAGAAGACCACGCCAGCTTCTGTTCCTGTACCTAACAGAATGGCCACAAGGCAAAGTCATTCTGAGGAGAAATCTAACCAGCCACACCCTTTGAAGCACCTAGCGTTCTACAATCCAGCTCAATCCAAAATGCACTTGAACCTATTCACACTGAAGAACGGTTTGTGGCTCATGTTTCCAGGGCTGGAGACAAAGAGAGCAAGTTGAAGGGAAGCTGAGAGGCAATCTTATATAGGTGAATAAAATTATGAGGGGTGCAGTGCCACCAAATCTTTTCCCCAGAGTTTGGGAATCAAGAACTAGAGAGCATAGGCTTAAGATTAGAGGGAAAAGATTTAATAGCAACTTGGGGGGCAACATTTCCTTTTTCACAAAGGTTCAAAGGTCCAACTTAATGTCAAAGAAATGTATACAATATACATTCTGACATGCTTTTCCTTCGCAAACAAAAGCAGAGAAGTGCCCCAAAGAATGAATGACAGTTAAACGTGAGAACCCCAAAGTCCCCCCAGCTCCCCTCCCTCCCGCGCATGTGGCAGCAAGCAACAATCTTCCCCCCCCATCAAAAAAAAGCGCACCTGCTACGGAGCACAGACATGAGCTAGGCGATAGCAAAGACACAGTTACTCCAAAGACTATCGCATTTCATCTGGCATTTGACAGAATAGGTTCTCTCCATTTTCACAGCGAGCGGGTGACACAACAACAACCCGCTGGTCTACAACGTTAAAAAGTCTGCTTCGCCACTTTTTACGAGCTCCGGGCCTGAAGATCGCAAAGATCTTGGGTCTTCGGGCCTACAGCGAAAGATTTTCTGGCCTCCCCGACAACACACGAGTCTCCTGCTGTGACACCGACCCTCGATCCACCCATTTCCAGAGCCCCGAGGGAGGCATCTATTTGAAAAGAGCTGTCAGGGGAAGCAGTGAGAAAGGGCAATTGGATGGTCCAATTGGCCTGGAAATGTTTAAAGAGTTATGGACCAAAGTTCAGTAAATGGGACCAGCTTGGATGGGGCATCTTGGTCACCATGGGCCAGTTGGGCTGAAGGACCTGTTTTCAAGCTGTAAAACTCTAAGTTCCCAGGTGAGCTTTACGTAAAGGCAAGTCTAATATCCTAAGAAATGTTCCAAAATGGATTTTGGGATTTTGTCTGTGGTCAGATGAATGATTAGTTTTGTTACACTGCAGATCAGAATCTTTCCTGGGGTCTTTGTTATTGCTTGCTTGGTGGGTGGATGGTGCTGATGTTTTTTTTTGCCGAAGTAAGTGGGGGAGGGGGAGGGCCGATGCTTCGCTGCTGCTTCAGCGTGGGGGGGGGGGGCTAGCGGGGTTTTGAGGTTTTAACATTTTTACTGTCACTCATTCTTAGGGGCACTCATCTGCTTTTTGTGGATGTCCGAGAAGAACAAGAACTTCAGGATGTATATTGTCTACTTTTCTCTGACATTAAATGGAACTTTTGAATTCAGTGCTTCTGAGGTCTTGCCAATTATACAAATACAAATGATCTCCTGATGTTTAGAAATACAAGATGCCATGACTGTTCCACTTATGGAAGACTGAGGCTAGGACTGAGGTATCCATCATTAAGGATACCCATCACACGACTGCTTCTAATTACAGCCATTAGGGAGGAGGGCCAGGAGCCTGAAGACACACACTCAACTTGAGCAGGGGTAAAAGTTGTTCCTCAAGAGTGTTAGAAACACCTTCTACCCCTCCACCATCAGATTTCTGAATGGACAATAAACCAACCCATGAACACCATCACTTTATGCACTCATTATTTACTTTTAATATATATTTCTTGTTGTAATTTACAGTATTTTTAATGTACTGCACTGTATTGCTGCTGCAAAACAACAAATTTCGTGACATATCTCAGTGATGTTAAACCTGATCCTGATTCTCAAGAGTTTGAAGTTTTTCACACTATAATTGGAGGTTAAGTTCATCATGTCACTAGATATTATTCTATTATGTAATTCCTCAAGATAGGCACAGTCAGTAGTAGATAACACGTTTCTCAGGCCAGTCTGATTACACCCCCACCACCCCTATTCCTCAGACTGATTACGTCATCAGTCACTACCCTCCTTAAGGGCTGGAACACTTATGGAGTCACTGAGTGGTGACACTAACTTTGTTGTGTCGACTGCTTTTCCTAAACCCCTCATGTCATCTTCCCAGAGGGATGTCCTCCAGAATCCCTGGCCAGCCTCTTTCTGTGATTCACCATCTGGTGTTCCAAATAATTAGCCATCTCTTCCCGGCTCCCCTCCTGACCGTGACTCACCATCCCCGTGTTATGCAGCTTGTGGTCATGCCAACAAAGGGCAGGAATTTGCAATGCTTGGGTCAGAAACATGTGTTGGAGGAACGCAGGAACATCCTGGTGGGCACAGAAAACACCGGGTGTCCAATTCAAAGCAGAATTCTGAAAATGTACAGCATTAAATCTATTGGCAGGATTTTCAAATCAGACGACTGAACCTAAAGGGTTGCAAGGAATGCTTCACACAAGATAACAATGGCATTAAAGGACACCTACAACGATAGGTCATTGTGTTAATGTGCAAAAATGTAACAGTATTGGTCTGAATCTCCCATAAGTGCAAGTCAAGTTATTAAAACCAATTACACATGCAACAATCATTACTTCATACATGGAAGAATCACAGAAATGAACCAGGTCAGATCCAATCTGTGGCCACTTGATTAGGTACACCTGCACTCCCACTTGTTAATGCAAATATCTAATCAGCCATTCATGTGGCAGCAACTCAGTGCATAAAAGCATGCAGGCATGGTCAAAAGGTTCAGTTGTTATTCAGACCCAACACAAGATTGCAGAAGAAATGTGACATAAGTGACTTTGAACATGAAATGATTGTTGCTGCCAGACAGGATGGTTTGAGTATCTCAAAAACTGCTGATCTCATGGGAGTTTCACACCCAACAACCTTTAGAGTTTACAGAGAATGGTGCAAAAAACTAAAATAGAAATCCAGAGAGTGGCTGTACTGTGGGCGAAAATGCCTTTTAAAGAGAGAGGTCAGAGGAGAATGGCCAGACTGGCTCAATGCACACTCTGAATGCACAACATGTCGAACATTGAAGTGGTTGGCCTACAACAGCAGATGACTACCATCGTACACTCAGTGGCCACTTTATCAGGTATAATAAAGTAGATATGCAATAGCTATGCTATTGAAGAACTACAGAGATGTAATAAATAGCAAGGCCTCTTATCCATTTAAGAATCACAGCTTTATTCTCTCACGTCCATGACAGTAAACATAAGTTTTAGGACATAGGAGCAGAATTAGGCCACTTGGTCCATTGAGTCTGCTCTGCTATTTCATCATGGCTGACTTTTCCTCTCAGCCCCATTCTCCTGCCTTCTCCACAAAACCTTGAACACCCTGACTAATCAAGAGCCTATCAACCTCATCTTTAAATATACCCATTGACTTGGTTTCCTTAGCAGACTATGGCAATGGATACTATATATCCGCCTTCCTGTGGCTAAAGAAATGCATCCCCATCCCTATTCTAAAAGGACTTCCTTCTAATCTGAGGCTGTGCCCTTTGGTTCCAGACTCTCCACTACTGGGAACATCCTCTGGACATCCACTCTTTCCAGGCCTTTCAATATTCAGTAAGTTTCAACACGATCCCTCCTCATTCTTCTGAACTTCAGTGAGTACAGGGCCAGAGCCATCAAATGCTCCTCATATGTTAACCCTCACATACCATTCCCCATATGTCAAAATAACAGCATTAAAATACCTTGGAATGAAGCAGCCAAGACATTAAAGAACCCTCATACATACTGTAATTATCATTTCAGTCTCACACACATGCATGTAAATTACTGGATTAAGAATTCTATGTACATGATGTGTCAATGTGCACGCAGGTCAGCTTACTAAAATGCCCCATTCATGGAAAATCAAGGATTTTGTACTCAAACAACAGCAACAGAATGCTGGGGGAACTTAGCAGGTCAAGGAACATCTATGGAGAGGAACAAACACAGATGCTGCCTGAACTGCTGAGTTCCTCCAGCATTTTCTATGTGTTGTTCTAGATTCCCAGCATTTACAGGATCTCACGTTTATATTTTGCACTTGAAATTTTTTTTAGTGTTTCTAATGTCTTGCATATAGAACATTTTATGCAATCATTAAATATTATTAGATATCTGCCATTATTTTTTCCTACACTGGGTAGAGTAACAACGTTGAGCAGAGTACATTGAGAGACCTAAGGGTTCATTTGAGAAAATGAAGTTCAGGTAGCATGGGATCAACAGTAAAAGTACTGTCGTGGGTCAAATTCCTGGAGCACCCTCCCTAGCAACTTGTTGGAGGGACCTTTGCCAAGAGGACTCCAGCAGTTCCAGATAACACCATCATCAGCATCACCTTCTCAACCATGGAGGAGCATTCCAGTGACACCCAGACCTCAAAAAGTAAACTTGAAAAGGTACCGTCGGCCACTGGATCATTGGATATCAGCAACAACTCTATGCAAAGCAAATTTACTTTATAATTGAATTTATGGAGGGGAATAAACAGTAAATGTTTCAGGCCAAGACACTTCATCAGTACTGGAAAGAAAGGGGGATGAAAGAATATGAAAGTGAGGGGATGGAGTTGGCAGATGATGACTGTCACACACAAAATGCTGGTGGAACTCAGCAGGCCAGGCAGCATCTATGGAAAAGAAAAAACAGTCAATGTTTTGGGCCGAGACCCTTCATAAGGACTTAGGGAAAAAAAAGATGAGAAGTTAGAGCATGAAAAAGTGGGAGAGGGGAGGAAGTAAAAGGTGGTAGATGTTAGGTGAAACCAGGAAAGAGGGAGAACCAAAGAAAGGATCTTGGAATTTGATCGCTGTAAGAGATATGCTGGAGAAGGGGGGAATCAATTGGACAGGGTAGAAGACCATGGAAGAAAGGGAAGGAGAAGGAGCACCAAAGAGAGGTGATGGGTAGGTAAGGAGATGGGGTGAGAAGAGGTAAAAGGAATGGGAATGCGAAAGGGTGGGGGCAATTACTGGAAGTTCGAGAAATAAATGTTCATGCAATCAGGTTGGAGGGTAGCCAGACAGAATACAAGGTATTGCTCCTCCAACCGGTGTGTGGCAGTAGAGGCGGCCATGGACTGCCATGTCAGAATGATGAGTGAAGCCAGGTGAGGGGGAAGGTGGGTGGGTGAGAAAGGGAGGTTTAAAGTAAGAAGCTGGAAGCCAATAGGTGGATCAGGTAACATGGATAACATACCCCTATAAGGGAGGGTAACGTTCATCAGATGGGACTTGCTCAGGTAAATCACTTGGTCAGCTTAGATGAACTCAGCTAAGTGGCCTCCTTTCGTGCTACATAACACCGTGAATTGATTGAGGAGTCATACAGTTGTTTCAGGGCCAGTGATCTTCCAGTGGCAATCACTTCGGCAGCCTGCTCTAGCCCTGCAGCCAACTAACATTATCTCCATCCAGCCTCCTTCTGGAATTTTCCACCGCCTCCATTCCCAACACTTTTATCCCAATTTTCGAAGGTTTTGAATGGGAAAAATATATATATTTCCAGCCATGTAGGATACCCAGCAGCCAACCTGCATACGACCGTCAACCACTACATGGAATCTGGAATTAATTTATCTTTGGAACTCTTTTAAAGAGTATAGTATCTCAGTAAGATGTAAAGCAAATGTCAACCTCATTGAAATACACAAGGACAGGCTGGAAAACATCCGACTGCAAGACCCAATCACGGGAGGGGAATGAGTTTGCATGTGTTTGGGCGCCTTTCTACACTTGAATGTAAGAGCTCTGTCATTATATCTGTGCACACATGGCGCATCTGCGAATGCATCTGTATAAGGTATCTATTTTCAATGTGTGTCTGTTCCTGTTGTAGTTCTTCTAGATGCTGCTTATGCTGTGTGTGTGTGTGTGTGTGTGTGTGTGTGTGTGTATACCACAGCTGTATTGCACCAATCTTTGCACCAAGTTTGTTCACACCTCTGAACCTGCTGACTGTTTCTAGCATTTTTATGGGGTTGTTTTCTGTCTGGCTGCCTCGCTCCTCTCACACACAATAACGCCCCCCCCCCCCCCACCATGCCTGCGTCCAACTGGACTATTCTTTCTTCTATTTCTCTGCACGGGTTTCCCTTTGTAGTATCCTTCCTCCTGTTTAACTGCTGTCCATGTACCTGTCTCAGTGTGTATAGTACCTACCCTGTCTGTGTTTTGTGTGCTTATACATATTTGTGCATATCTGTGTTTGACCAGACTGTGCATTTGTCTTACATATGTGCTGTTTATGACTATGCTGTGTTTAACTGGATGGTATGTTTAAGTTCTGTGTGTGTGTGTGTGGTGTATTTATCTGTGTGCATTGTGTGTGTGTGTGTGTTTATGTTCTATGCCTGTGTGTGTGTGGTGTGTGTGTGTTATGTGCATGTCAGCTCGGCGCTCCACCGGAGGAGGGCCGAGTGAAACAATGGAATCCACCCCGGCGTTTGCTGAAGCCTTTCTCCATCCCGACAACAGTCACACCTTGCAGCGCGTACCGATCAGGGGGCCCCGATGCCCCAGACCACAATCCCGCAGCCCCTCGGCTCTTGGGCACAATGAGCGATCCAGACGTCGGGCACCTCTGCGTTGCCAAGGTGAACCGACCACTCGCAGCACCGGCCGCTTCATGGCTACGAACAACCCAGCCCGGCTGAGAAAGGGAGAGGGAGGGCGGACACAAGACCTCCGTCTCTGTTTCTGTCCTTTAACTATAGCCCTACACCCTTCAAACGCCCATCTTGCTAAAAAAAAATCCCAGCCCGGTTACAACTATATCTCCGCCCAAAGGAGAGAGGGCAGGGGTACCAAGCGAAAGCGGGTCTCGCCCCAACCAGACTCTGTGCCACGCTTGCTTTGATGAATGGGACAAGGCTGCTCGTTACCTTTTGGACCGCCGGAACATGTTGCTTTCAAGAAAATAGGGCATGGAAAAATTAGAGAGCATCGTCCATAGAGTCTCCGACATGGTCCGGTTGAGCTGACATTGTGGTTGGCGCCGTTACGTGGAGCCGCGGCTACAATCAACGCTGTGCTAATTCCCGAACTGGGGCTGGTAGATTATTCCAACGACCTGAGAGGGGAGGATGCTCCCGAAGTGTGTGTGTGTGTGTGGGACTGGGCGTGTGTAGACTCGCGTGTGAGTCTATTGCCACCAGCTGTCGGCCGTTGGAAGAGCCCACATCCCTCCCTCACTCCCCCATTCATTCCTGCCTCAGCCTTCCCACACGCTCCGTCCGGAACCGGACCGGTCTGGGAGTGTCGGGATGTCTGCGGTCACTTGGAAGCGGCCGATTATTCACCCAGGTATCAAATCAACCGCAAAACCAGCTTCCAGTGAGACTACATTAGCAGCAAATCACACGGAGAGGGTGGGGGGGGGGGGGGGGAGCGATGCGGGGCAGTGCGGGAGGGAGGGGGGAAGAGATGCAGGGAGGGAGGATGGAGGGGAAGAGAGGGATGGAGGGGAAGAGAGGGAAGGATGGAGGGGTGAAGAATGGGAGGGAGGATTAATGGAGAGATAGGGAGGAAAGGATGGAGAGTGGGATGGAGAGAGTGAGGGAGAGAGGAGAGGGGAGGAGAGAGAGGGGTGAGGTGGGAGAAGGGAGGGGAGGAGTGTGATGTGGAGAGGGTTAGTGAGGGAGAGGAGGGGTGAGGTGGAGGGTGTGAGGGGGAGAAGGGTAACGTTGGGGATGAGGGGGTAGTGATGGAGAGGGGGTAGTGATGGAGAGGGGGTAGAGTGGTGGAGAGTGGGAGTGAGGGGGATTGAGAGGGGCAGTGAGGAAGGAGAAGAGAGGAAGTGAGGAGGGAGGAAAGGGGAGAGAAAGAGGATGAGTTGTTAGGACAATCACTGGGGATGGTGGTGTGGGTGGGTTGAGGATTGTTACTGGAAGAAGGATTGAATAAAGTGGGTTGGGCCATAGCGATAAATGGTGAGCCCTGGGTGTAAAGTGGGGTTGAACAGAGAGAATATATAATAGACAGTGAGACGCTGCAAGTGGGATATAAGAACACTAAAGAGAGAGTCATGCAGAAACGGGGAGAGAGAACAGTCACAAGGTGTCTGTGTGTGAGAGAGAGAGAGAGAGAGAGAGAGTGAGACAGACAGACAAAGGAAAATTAAAGCCAGAATATGTTGGAAACTGTTGGCTGGCTCTGAAGCCTCTGTGCACAGAGAAACGTGTCAGCCTGGTGACCTTTGAAGGTCAGTCAGCTGAAATGTTCGCACTTTTGAGGATTTCCAGAATCATGTTTTTTTTGTAAAGTTGAGAATCAGAGGGAGCTGAAAGAAGACAAAATGGGCATGGGGACCCAAAGTTCAGCTTCTCAGGCTCCAAATCAAGGACAGACAGAGAGGCAAAACTCCAGAGATGTGGAATCTAGAGAGAACAAGTTGTTGTGGTAGAGAAAAAGACAGATATTGAAGGCAGAGATGAAAGAGACACACACATAGGAATAGATATATATTTATAGATATCAGGAAAATATGAGTGAAGTAGAAATAGAAGTCAAAGAGATAACAATGAAAGAATAAAAAAATTAAAGATTGCTTTTAAAATGGTTATGTACAGAAAGCTGTCAGCTTTGAGCCCAGAGAGGGGCACCGTCACCATACTCCCTTGTGAACTATGTCCTCAGCTTTTCCCAGAGGTGTGGGATGGCACTCCTGCAGCTCAATCTGATGGTTAAATGGGGGGGGAGTGGTCACCACTGTCACTGACAACCAGATCTGCAGCTAATGAGCCTTACCCTTGACCCTCACAATCACTTGTCTGTGTCTTCTGGCTCCAATAGCCTTACATACATTTTGTTCAAGATGCACTAAGTGTTCTAACTTGCATCGTGGTGAAGTTGCCAGGCCGAAGTAGACAACAAGCCATAAAGTTACCTTGGTCATGGAGCACAGACACAAGACCTTCAGCCCACTGTCCATGCTGACAAAGAAGGAGCCATCTTCCTTAATCTCAATGTATCCTCTCCACATTCACATAAACTCAACCCTAAATTCACCTACAGGCTTGCAGTGGACAATTAACCTACCAACCTATGTGCCTTTGAAGTATGGGAGGAGACCAACATCAAAGTCAAAGTAAATTTCTTATCAAAGTAGGTGCAAGTCCGTAAGACATTGGTGCAGAATTAGGCCATGTGACCCATCAACTCTTCTCCACATTGAGTCACCATATACAACCTTGAAGTTCATTTTCTTGCAGGAATTTACAGGAAAATAAAGAAATACAACAGAATTTATTAACATCTATTCATAAGCAAAGACTGACCAATAACCAATGGGCAAAATAGGACAAATTATACAAATAACAAAAAAAACTAGATAATACAAGAACATGAAAGTGAATCTATAGGGTGTGGAGTCAGTTTAGCATTGAGATGAATGAAGTTATCCGCACTGGTTCAGTAGCCCAATGGTTTGAGGGTAATAACTGTTTCTAAACCTGGTGGTGTGGGATTTAAGGCTTCTGTACCTTCTGCTTGATGGTAGCAGTGAGAAGAGAGCATGGACTGGATGGTGGGGGTCCTTGATGATGGATGCTGCTTTCTTGTGGCAGCTCTCCTTGTAGACATGTTCAATGGTGGGGAAGGTTTTCCCTGTGATGGACTGCTGGGTGAATCCATGCAGTCACAGGGTGTACATGCAAACTCCACACAGTCAGATGTGGTAGAGTTGAGCAGACACTTGTTGAAAGAGGGAGGTTTCAAAACCCAAAGCAGGGAATTCCGGGGTTTTGGCACCTGAAGGCTGGGATGCAATGGTTTGGCAATGGGAGTTACGGATGGGGAGAGAAAGGTTGCAGAGAAGTCTGCGGACAGTAGAGGTGGAGGAGAGAACCCAATTCAGGAAGGGGGAAAACCGCAGAGGGATTCAAAAACAGGTCAGCTGTTATTGTCCCACCTAAAGCTATAGAGTTCTGTCAGACTGTGGGCTCATTTTGGTGCCTTGTGACCTCACCTCAATGAAAAATCAATTATAACTGGAATTTTTTTTAAAAACTGGGGTCCTACTGCAGGTCACAACCAGATATGATTTTCACTCCTGGTCTTCCATGGCTTATGTACAGTTATTCCAGATATGCACAGTGATATCCATGCACAAATGGTTAGCATAATGCTATTACAATGCCACTGACCCAAATTCAGTTCCCACCACCATCTGTAGGGAGTTCACACGCTCTCTCCACGACCACGTGGGTTTCCTCTGGGTGCTCCTGTGTCCTCCCCCAGACGTTCCGAAGATGTACAGGTTAGGGATAGTGAGTTGTGGACATGCTTCACTGTACAACATGTTTCTAAGTACATATGACAAATGAAGCTAATCTTTACAAGAGTGTAAAACAGGCCTGGGAGAATCCACCGACATGACCTTAGGTACAAGCTGACTCCTCCGCCCACCGTGAGTCACTCTTGCTTCTCATGACAACGTCAGAGCCTTTGTGCAAGATCACAGAACTGAGCTTCTTCCTCCTAGAGACCTCTCCCTGTGGTCCCATCCCAGACCCCTGGGTGTCAATTACTCCAAGAGTAATGCCACAGTTAAAGGCATCACGCCAGATAATCTGCTAGTTGCGAATGTCACTGCGTATGGAGGAGACAGTGTGAAATGATTGGACTGACAGCTGTAGGCAATGCAGGATGCAGTCAGGCATAGCACACGAGCTCCCCTGTAAAATTCAATCAGTGCTAACTAACAGACACCAGGTGTGCTCTTCTCTCTGTAATTTAATTCTGCCTTTCAGATTACAGCTACAAGCCACTGAGTGTGTCACCCGAACCAGTTAAACTACCAATCATGAGTATGCACCCCACATTCAAGATCCTTCATTAGATTCACTTCCAGATAACTACTATTAGTACAGAAAACACTCAAACCCTTTAATTTTATTCCTGCTGGTAACTCATTTTCAGATAGCTGTCAATTTGCATAAAGACCATGTACAAACCATCTGAGTTGCTCTTTAGACCCATGGATTAGAATGCTACATGCAAACTGGGTATCAATAACAGAATATTACACTGCAGCTATAGCACAGATATCAGTCAATCAGTCCAGGATCCAGAGTAGAATCTGCTCTACGTGAGTTTCCAATCTCCTCATACTCTCAAAGATGCTTTTCCAGTCTTTTAGTGACTCCAGCTGCAAATACACCCAGTGACCCCTTTATTAGGTATACCTGCTCGTTAATGCAAATATCTAATCAGCCAATCATCTGGCAGCAACTCAATGCATAAAAGCATGCAGACATGGTCAAGAGGTTCAGTTGTTCTTCAAACCAAGAATGGGGGGGGGGGGTAGAAGGAAATATGATCTAAGTGATTTTGACTGTAGAATGATTGTTGGTGCCAGACAGGGTGGTTTGACTATCTCAGAAACTGCTGATCTCCTGGGGATTTTCATGCAAAACAGTCTCTAGAGCTTACAGAGAATGGTACGAAAACAAAAGTTTCCAGTGATCAGCAGTTCTGTGGATGAAAACACCTTGTCACTGAGAAGTCAGAGGAGAATGGTCAGACTAGATCAAGTTGACAGGAAGGCAACAGTAGCTCAAATAACCACATATTTCAAAAGTGGTGTTCAGAAGAGCATCTCTGAACACACAAGACGTCGAACCTTGAAATGGATGGGCTACAGCAGCAGAAGACAACAAACAGACAGGCCATGGCCAGTTTATTAAGTCCAGCAGATATCCAATGAAATGGGAACTGAGTGCGGTATTGGGATTGTTATAACAAATTGTCTGTAATCTGACTTCAGTTTCCATCTCTTATACAACAAAAACTATCAGGCAAGTTCTCTCTTTTCCCATTATTGGACCATGTGCTTGCTTCATGGACCTCTTACGCTGACTTTCACAGAAATGTGTGCAGTTCGGGCCGCTCCATTACACAGAGAATGAGGAGGCTCTGGAGATGCTACAGACGAGGGGTCATGAGGATGCTGCCTGGACTAGAGAGCATCAGCTATAAGGAGATTTTGGACATACCTGGACTATTTTTATTTTCATTTTACTTACTTAGAGACACATCATAGCCCTTCGGCCCAACGAGTGTACAAGATGATGAGGGGCATTGATCGTGTGGATAGTCAGAGGCTTTTCCCCAGGGCTGAAATGGCTAACACGAGAGGGCACAGTTTTAAGGTGCTTGGAAGTAGGTACAAAGGAGATGTCAGGGGAGTTGTTTTACGCAGAGAGTGGTAAGTGCGTGGAATGGGCTGCCAGTGCTGGTGGTGGAGACGGAAATGATAGGGTCTTTTAAGATACTCCTGGAAAGGTACATGGAGCTTAGAAAAATAGAGGGCTATGGGTAAGCCTAGGTAGTTCTAAGGCAAGGACATGTTTGGCACAGCTTTGTGGGCCGAAGGGCCTGTATTGTGCTATAGGTTTTCTGTGTTTTTAAGCCCACACTGACCAATTATACATGTCTTTAGAATGTGGGGGGAAACTGGAGCACACAGTCACAGGGAGTCCATACAAACACCTTACAGACAGAGGTGGGAATTGAACCCAGGTCTCTGACACTCGTGGCACTACCGCTAATCACTACTGTGCTGCCTAGAGCTAAGAAGAAATCTGGTAGGAATACATAGAATTTTGTGGAACATAGATGAGGTAGATAGGCAGAATGTTTATGCCTGGGTGGAAATGTCAAATACTAGAGGGTAATTGTTATGTTTTTACACAGTGTGATAGGTTCCCAGAATGCACTGTCAGTGATGGTGGTGGAAGCAGACACAATTGTGGTATTTACAAGGCATTGAGACAGACACGTGGACATGGAGAGTTATGGATCAGGTAAAGGCAACAGTCCTGCTGAAGGGAAATGTCGACTGTACTTTTACTGCCTGGTCTGCCAAGTTCCTCCAGCATTTTGCTGGGCTTAATTTCATTCCGCATCATAGTCAGCAAGACATCATAGGCGGAAGGGCCTGTTCCTGTTCTGTACTGTTCCATATCTGTACAGATTAACTGAGGCATCGCTCATCTCTTTACATGGAAGTAGAAGATTCCATGGCACAGCCCCGAAGATGGAACAATTTATCTCAGACGCCCAGTTAAAAGGTATTCACTGTTGGACTAGAGCCTAAATTGTTCTTTTCTTTGTCGTTTAACTTTCTTTATACTTGCTTAGATGTTTGTATAATCACCTGTTCGCCTGTAAGTGATTGGTGAGTATTCATTATTTGTAGTACCTCTGTACCACAGTCTCTTTATCTGTAAATCTGAGCTGTGGTGTCCTTGTAGGGATTTTCTCTCTGGAGCAAAGGAGGATGAGAGGTGACTTGAATTGGGGTGTAAGAGTCATAGATTAAGTGGACAGCCAGGAACTTTTTCCCAGAGCGGAAACAGCTAGCGCGAGGGTCATGCTTTTAAGGTGATTGGAGAAAATGAGTATGCCACAGCTGTCACCAACTTTATTAAAACCTGTGTGGATAGTGTGTGCCTATGAGAACATGCCGTAAATACCCAAATCAAAAGCCGCGGGTGACCCAGAGGTTTGTAGTCAGCTGAGGGCTAGATCTGTGACCTAGTTCGGTACAAGAAAATCAGGTATGGCTTGTGGAGGGCAATTTCAGGAGCTAAGAAGCAACTCCGAGTGAGGGTGGAGGTGACATTGGATGCACGTCAACTCTGGCAGCGTTTGCAGGACATTACTTCCTACAAAGCAAAACCCAACAACAAAATTGGCAGTGATGCTTCAGTCCCCGATGAGCTCAATGCCTTTTATGCATGCTTTGAAAGGGAGAATAAAACCACAGCTATGAGGATCCCTGTAGCACCCAATGACCCTGTGATCTCTGTCTCGGAGGCCAACGTCGGGCTGTCTTTCAGGAGAGTGAAGCAGAACCCAATGGAGTACCTGATAAGGCACTGAAAACCTGTGCCAACCAACTGGCGGGAATCTTTAAAGACTTTTCAATCTCTCAGAAGTTCCCACCTGCTCCAAAAGGGCAACAATTATACCAGGGACAAAGAAGAGCAGGGTGAGCTGCCTTAACAGCTATCATCCAGTAGCACTCACATCTACAGTGAAGAAGTGCTTTGAGAGGTTAGTCATGGCTAGAATCAACTCCTACCTAGATTCAGCCCCTGCTCAGCAAGGACCTAGACCCATTGCAATTTGCCTAACACCACAAGTGCAGCAGTTAAAAGAAGTTTGGATAAGTACATGGATGGGAGGGATATGGATGGTTGTGGGAGGTCTATGTTGGATGTGATCTCACTGCTCTCCATGCAGCCTTGGATCACCTGGACAATGCCAGGATGCTGTTTATTGACTATAGATCATTGCCATCAATCCTACAGTCCTAATCAAAAAACAACAGTACCTGGGCCTCTGTACCTCCCTCTGCAAAAGGATACTTGACTTCTTAACCAGAAGACCAGAGTCTCTGTGGATTGGTAATAACATCTCCATCCCGCTGACAATCACCACTGGCACACCTCAGGGATGTGTGCTTAGCTCACTGCTCTATTTTTTCTGCGTCCATGACTGTGTGGCTGGACACAGCTTAAATGCCATCCATAAATTTGCTGATGATGCAGCCATTGTTGGGCAGAATCTCAGATATTGACAACAGGGCGTACAGGAGCAAGATATACCAGCTAGTCAAGTGATGTCATAGCAACAACCTTGCACTCAATGTCAGTAAGAGCTGATTGTGGACTTCAGGAAGGGTAAGATGAGGGAACACAAAGTAATCCTCATAGAGGGATTGGAAGTGAACAGAGTGAGCAATTTCAAGTTTCTGGGTTTTAATATCTCTGAGGATCTAGCCTGGTCGCAACATATTGATGCAGCTCTAAAGAAGGCAAGACAGCAGCTATATTTCATTAGGAGTTTGAGGAGATTTCAGGAACTGTTTATTCCCTCTGATTTCTGAATGGACATTGAACCTATAATCACTACTTCACTACTTTTTACTTTCTGTTTTTGCACAATCTATTTTATTTAACTATTTTATATATATATATATATATATATATATATATATAACTATAATTCTGTTTTTTTCTATATTATCATATATTGCTTTGTACTGCTGCCATAAGATTAACAATTTTCACAACATACAGCGGTGATATTAAACCCAATTCTGATTCTGAGAAGTACTGTACAGGGAGGGAGATTTTTTTCACAAGAGTGGTGACTACATGAATGCCCTGACAAGGGTGGTGGTAGAAGCAGACATGTTAGGAATACTTAAGAAACTCTTAAATGGCAACATGGAGGATAGAAAAATGGAGAGCTCTGAAGGAGGGAAGAGTTAGATCGATCTTAGAGTAGGTCCAAATGTCAGCACAACATTGTGGGCTGAAGGGCCTGTACTGTGTTGTAATGGTCTATGTTCTATGTAATAGCAGCATAAGTCAAGACACCTTCGTTGTCTCACAACCTGTTCTTATCAGAGAAGACTTCCCTATCTATAAATCTTGAACCAGTTTTCAGTATTAAGAAAGACCACAAGGCAGATTCTTTGATATAGAGTGAACTGGTTACAATTAACATTAGTTACCCTGCTGCTGTTGCTGTTACCTCTTTGTTCTGAACAGCTAATAAAATAACTGTATCCACACTTTGCATCTCACTCTTGACTTCTGAAGAAACATTTTTAGACAATATCATCTCTGTATGTAATATCAGCTTATCAGAGTCACCACACTGTTGGAATATGCTGTGCACAGAGTGGCTGCTATGTTTCACAGGAACATTAAAAACCTTAAGATTCAGCAACATGTGCCTTAAGCCTAGTTTGTCAGCCAATAACATTATGGCTTGTCTGAACTTGGCCTCAGTGTCAGTTTCCTGCCTGATCCCCACAATCCACAACTCCACTACAGTATCTGTTCCTTCTCTGGACTCATTGAGGACCTCCAGCACCCAGTGCATGCCCTTTTCCTCACTGTTACCATCAGGTAGGTACAGAAGTCTGAAGGCACACACTCAGCGATTCAGGAACAGCTTCTTCCCCTCTGCCATCCGATTCCTAAATGGATATTGAACCCATGAACACTACCTCACTTTTTATTTCATTTTTTTGCACGACTTTTAATCTATTCAATATATGTATACTTTAATTGATTTACTTATTTTTTATTTTTACTTTATTTTTTCTTCTTCTTCTATATTATGTATTGCATTGAACTGCTGCTGCTAAGTTAACAAATTTCACGACACATGCCGGTGATAATAAACCTGATTCTGATTATTCAAAGCTCTCCAGGTTCCTCTCTGAGGAATCACAACATTTTGGGAAGATATTCCTCCTTTGTTGCAGCCTGAAATGGTTAATCCCTTACCCTAAACTTGCTCTTGAGTTTGTGACTCCTCCATAGAGGGAAACAGCTCAAAGTACTTAACCTGTTAGAGCCTTTCAGAATTTCAAATGAGATTATCTCCTACCTTCCTAAACGCTAGAGGGTATAACAGCCAATTACAAGAATGACCAGATGTGGTTCATTAGCTGTAAGGATTTATAAAACATTCCACAATGTGGGAAACATGATCTAAACAGATGTTCCTTTGCATTTTGGTGCATACAATTAAATCTAACGAAGATGTAAGGTCTGGCCACCGTTAGTGTTAATGGAACATCATTCATGCCTGGTTTACCACCTAACAGGTAAAACAATACACAGATTGCTGGAGGAACTCCGTGTCAGGCAGCATCTGTGGAGGGAAACGGACAGTCTAGTTACATCCACAATGAAAGTTTCAACCTGAAGCATTAGGATTAGGGCTTGGGTTTGAGTCACATATTATACTGTACCTCCTCTACCTAATAAAGTGCTCTCTACATTCAATGTCTTCTGCTGCAGTAGCCCATCCACTTCAAGGTTCGACATGTTGTGCATTCACAGATGCTCTTCCACACCACTGTTGTAACTCATGGTTATTTGAGTTACTGTCACCTTCCTCTAAGATTGAACCAGTCTGGCCATTCTCCTCTGACCTCTATCATTAACAAGACGTTTTTGACCACAGTACTGCTGCTAACAGAGATTTTTCCTGTTTTTTGTCTGTTCTTTGCACTATTCTCTGTAAACTCCAGAGACTGTTGTATGTGGAAAACTCTAGGAGAGCAGCGGTTTCTGAGATACTCAAACCACCCCGTTAAGCACCAACAATTATTCCATTGTCAAAGTCGCTTAGACCATATTTCTTTCCCCGTTGTGAAGTTTGATCTGAACAACAACTGAACCTCTTGACAATGTCTGTATACTTTTATGCATTGAATTGATCGACATTACATATTTGCACTAATGAGGTGTGCGAGTGTACCTAATAAAGTGGCCACTGGGTTGGCATATATAGACTGGCAGCCCATGAATCACCCTAAGCATTCATTCTCTCCACCACTTGCACACCACTCCAACGGCATTTCCCAACCCTGAAGAACAAGGGTGGTCGACAGAAGACCACTATCACCTATCCAGCTTCATCATCACTAGGTTAAAACCCAAAGCCCTCATTCAAAAGTTCAGTGGGATTAGCTTCACCAGATGGACTGCAGTGGTTCAAGGCGGCCCATCCCCACCATCTCCTCCATGGTAGTGAAGAATGGACAACAAACAGAGTCACAGCACAGAAACGGGCATTTGGCCCATCTAGTCCATACCGAATTGTTATTCTGACTAGTCCCATTGAATTGCACCTGGACCACAGCCATCCATACCCTTCCCATCTGCGTACTTATCCAAACTTCTCTTAGTGTTGCAATTAAACCCGCATCCGTGACTTGTGCTGGAAACGTTTCCTCCACATTTGCAACAACCTCTAAGTGAAACAGTTCCCCCTTGGGTTCCCTTAAATATTTCACCTTTCTTCCTTAGCTTATGACCTCTTGGTCTAGTCTCACCCAACCTCAGATGAAAAAGCCTGTTTGCATTTACCCTATCCCTACCCCTCGTGATTTTGTATATCTCTATCAAATCTCACCTTCGTCTCATAAACTCCAGGAGAAAAACTCCTAACCTATTTAGTCTTTCCATAGAAACTCAGATCCTCACATCCCGATAATATCCTTGTAACTTTTCTGTTTACTCTTTCAATCTTATATTTATCTTTCCCGTAGGTGGGTGATCAGATCTATAAACAATACTCCAAATTTGGCCTCACCATGTCTTATACAACTTCAACCTGACTTCCCGACTCCTGTATTCAATACATATGAAGGCCGATGTTCCCAGAGCCCTCCTTATGTCCCTATTTACCTGTGAAGCCTCTTTCAAGGAATTACAGATGTTTATTTACAGTTCTCTTTGTTCTACCGCATTCCTCTGTGCCCTACTGTTCACTGTGTAAGCTCTACCCTAGATTGTGCAGCACCTCATTTTTGTCTGCATTAAATTCCATCTGCCTTGCTAGAGATTCCCTGATTCAAAAAAAAATGAATACATATTTTTAAAAGTTATGATCTCAGAGGCACTGTTTGAATGTGCTAGGAACAGATTTAACAGAAAGTTCACTTTGCACACTTATACTCGACCCCATCCAAATCCATGCATGCCATGGTTTGAAGCTCTCAAAATGGATTCCAAATCATGGCCTTAATCTTTCCAACCTTCACCCTAAATCTCTCAGTGTACTCTGCACAGCTCTGGCGATTGTCTGTCTCAATCTCCTATAAATCTACAACTCCCAGAGTACTCTGCACTGCTCTGGCGATTGTCTGTCTCAATCTCCTATAAATCTACAACTCCCAGAGTACTCTGCACTGCTCTGGCGATTGTCTGTCTCAATCTCCTATAAATCTACAACTCCCAGAGTACTCTGCACTGCTCTGGCGATTGTCTGTCTCAATCTCCTATAAATCTACAACTCCCAGAGTACTCTGCACTGCTCTGGCAATCGTCTGTCTCAATCTCCTATAAATCTACAACTCCCAGAGTACTCTGCACTGCTCTGGCGATTGTCTGTCTCAATCTCCTATAAATCTACAACTCCCAGAGTACTCTGCACTGCTCTCTCCTTTCCTCTTTTCCATTGCCCACAATTGCCAAACATGCCTTCAATTCAGCAGTCTCAGAAAGTCTCTTCCTGAATCTCTCTGCTCCAGTAAAATTTTCTGTAAAATCAACCTCTTTGCCGGAGCTTTTTATCATCCGTCCTAATTAGTCCCATTGCTCAGTTATGTCTCCGCAGTCACGTGATGTATTCTGTGAGGTAATATGATAAAATACGACAAGATATATCTCCATTAGTTCAGCCTGACCTACTGGGCAGGTCCCAGAGCTCTGCTATTAGCAGCACAGAACACAGGCAAAGGTAAAGTAATCATCTTGTAACTGCCCCAGTTAACCCATTTGACCCTGTGCACACCTATCACAGAGCCATCTCTCCTTCCGCCCTCTTTCTAACTAAACCATACTTTTTTTTTAAATCTCTCTTACAGTTCTGACAGAAGGTTTCTGGATTTTAATGCTAATTGCCTCTATCCACAGATACTGCCTGACCTGTTGAGTGCTACCAGCATTTCCTGATTTTATTTCAGATTTACAGCATCTGCAATTTTTATTTTAAAGGCTTTGGAACTGGAATTGGAAGCGGTGTATTATTGTCGTACGTACTGAGGTACAGCGCAAAGCTTGTCTTGCAAGAACACAAGAGATTATGAAAATACTGGAAATCTTGAGCAACACACACAAATGCTGGTGGAACTCAGCAGGTCAGGCAGCATCAAGGGAGAGGAACAAGCAGTCAATATTTTGGGCCACAGCCCTTCATCAGCAGTCCTGATGAAGGGTCTTGGCCTGAAACATCAGCTGACCAGCTGAGTTTCTCCAGCACTTTGTGTGTTTTGACTTGCATACTGTTGATATAGGTCATTCATTATACAGTGCATTGAGGTAGCACAAAGTAGAACAACAACAACAAAGAATAAAGTTAGTCAGCGACATACAAAGTGCAGAGCCAGCAAAACAATAAGACACAAGATCATAATGAGGTAAATTAAAAGGTGAAGTGTCCAATTTATCATATTAGGAACATTTTAACAGCTGTACTTCTTGACTACCACTCCATGCTTCCAACTGCGTCGTAGAAGGCCAGGAAATACTTCACTTACCTGCTTCCTTTCCGCGTTAGAGGCAGATCCTTCTGTAAATAAGGGGAAAAGGAAATAGGTTAATGTTCTCCACAGGCGTGCAAGAACAGTGCAATGATTTCTGAACAAGTTTGTAAAACTGGGAATTCCAGACATTGATTGACCCAATTTTCCTGATCCGTTGTCTTGCTAACATTACCTCTAACTGATGGTTGGAGCCATGGTCCTTCAGCCGCATGGGTCTATCTGTCCATCATTCCACTAAACCCATTTCATTCTGCCTGCTATGCCATCAACACCCCCAGATACCGCACTTACCTACACACTCGGGACAATTTACAGAGGCCCGTTCACCTATTTGTAGTGTATTTGATATTTCAATATTTGAGTAAACTTGTATATATATATATTGGTTGATGACTATTCTTGTTTGTAAAAATAATTAACTATGGGTTATATATAACAATATGTATATGTCAACAAAAACATTCAAAAACTTCTGTACCATGGAGAGCATTCTGACAGGCTGTATCACCATCGGTATGGGGGCGGAGGGGGGCACTACTGCACAGGACCGAAAGAAGCTGCAGAGGGTTGTAAATTTAGTTGGCTCCAACAGGACATCCTCAGGGAGCAGTGTCTGAGAAAGGCAGCATCCATTATTAAGGACCTCCAGCACCCAGGGCATGCCCTATTCTCACTGTTACCATCAGGGAGGAGGTACAGAAGCCTGAAGGCACAAAGTCAGCGATTCAGGAACAGCTTCGTCCCCTCTACCATTCGATTCCTAAATGGACATCGGATCCATGAACACTACTTCACTTTTTAAATATATATTATTTCTGTTTTTGCATGATTTTTAATCTATTCAATATACATATACTGTAATTAATTTACTTACTTATCTTTACTTTTTTTCTTCTGTATTATGTAATGCGTTGAACTGCTGCTTCTAATAAATTTCACGACACATGCCGATGATAATAAATGTGATTCTGATTCTAAAAATATGTTAATTGCATACATCGTCACACTACAATGTGATACGAGCAGCGCCTCGCTTAAAGTAAAGATGAAGATATGCTCATATTCCATTAAAATAATTTACTGTTTTGAAGTTACAAGACAGAACACTGGTAATGAGTTATTTTTAAAATGACCCTGAGGTGGCTTTCAATCTGTTAAAAACAGAGTAAGACTGAAACAAAAAACACTTTGAGGAATGGTAACAGTGCAGCACATGATCTTTAGAAGGAAAGACCCGGTCAAGTTGTTAAAAAAAGAGGCTGTAAATGGAAGAATTCAGGGTTCATAAAGAGAGAGTACCAGGTGATAATAATCATTTAAAAAATCAGAAATGACTGGCTACATTGGAAAGATCGATGAGTTTGATTGCACAACGGATAATTACTGGAACAGTATTTTGAAGCAAATGAAATAGCCAATGAGAAACAAGTACTAATTTTGCTCAGAGCAATGGGTTTAACTGCTCCAACCAAACCAACAGAAACATGCTTAGCTGATATTGTCAAAGTAATGCACAAACATTTAGAACCAAAGCCATTGTTAATTCCAGAATGCTTCAGGTTTCACAAGTGGAATCAAAAGGAAGGGGAATCCATTTCAGTGTACATGACTGAACTGGTGAGATTGTCTGAGCATTATCAGTTTGGTAATGAGCTTAATGATACGCTAAGAGATCATTTAATTTGTGAAATCTTAAAGAAAACATTCAACAATGGCTCCTGACTGAAGCACATCTTACATTCAAATGAGCCGTGGAAATCGCTGTTTCAATGGAAACCGCTGACAGAGACACAATTGAGTTGTAGCCAGGAATGAAAGTGAGCATGAACAAAATTACATCACCTAAACAGAAACCGGCCTGGCCGAACAAATTGCTTTACCATTATGGCAGGGGCTCACATACACCAAATTAATGCAGATTTAAAGGCCAAACTTGCCGAAAATGCAACAAAGTAGGAAACATACAAAGAGTATGTCAGGTAGACAAAAATAAATGGACTGCACAAAGAAAAAAAAAGCTACAAAATGCCAAGTTTCATTTTCAAAAAAAGTACCAAATGTGCATGTTGTTGATGAAAAATCTGATAATGATGGGAGTTACAAGGGACTGTGCAGCCGTGAGATTTACAGTGCGAAAGTTAACAGTAGATGAGCAATATGGCTTATGTTAGAAGTGAACAGCAAGCTAATTAAAATGGAATTGGCATGGGTTCTGCTGTTTCAGTCATTCCACAAAATAAGTTTGAATGGCACGTCAAAGATACTAGACTGAAGCCTGCAGATATCCAGCTAAGAACTTAATATGGAAAAAAGATAACTGCCATGGGAATGACACTTGTAACAGTGAAATGCAACAACCAACAAGCCACATTGAGCTTGTATGTGGTAAAAACAGGAGGGCCAGCATTGTGGGGGCCTGATTGGCTGAGACAACTACAGCTTGATCGGCAGTCCACCCACTATTTATTGACTGGAAGAATGAACAACACTACATCCTGGAGAATGAGGCCGGGCTCAGGCCTCAATCGCCTTTGTACAGGGGTCTGTGGGAGGAGCCACAGGAGCAGTCTAGACAGGTATATGTAGTTCACCACAACAACTACAGCTTGATCGGCAGTCCACCCACTATTCGCAGGCCACATTTCCTGCAATTTTTGCCATCTGAAAGCGCACAGAATGATACCACAACTATCTCCATGCCGAACACCATGAACCGTTGCCCAACAGAGGGCAAGTAGCTGTTGCTGCCAACTTCTGAGCCTTTGGTTGGGAAGTACATTGGATGAAGGATGGACCATGCTGCTGAGAGGAATCGTGAAAGTTTCAAAAGCAGTGGGGTGACCACCACAGTTTTTGTAGGCAGCATATTTGAGAAAGCTTCTGATATGTTCAGGGCAGTTACATGCAAAATGTGGCTTGGTTTTAAGCTGAAAGAGAGTTTAAAGAACTTTAGGAAAGTTGCAAGCATTTGGCTTTTTTTTTTGAGTATAAAGAACCAGAATGTATTCTGTGTGCATTACATTTATTGGATGAACTTCAAGTGGGAGATAAAAAGCTGCTTGTAAAAGTAGACGCAAAGACCAAAGCCTAGCTGGACGAATGAAAGGTCAAGGTGTCAATGGAGATTCAAAAGCAGAGAATTTGTCAAATGATGTTGTGGATGCAGAGACCAAGAGGAGAGATCAGATGGATCATAAAGGGAGCAATTGAAGGATTAATAAGAGAATATTTCAGTGAAGTAAATGCATCTTCCCAAGATCAAGATGGAGAAACAAGAACAAGACAAACAAAGAAGATGTTCCAAGCTGTCAGAATCACCTCCTACAGTCTCAGAGTCAACTCCTGCCACTACCATGGAGGAGGCCCCAGAAACTGAGAATGTTTTCACAGCCACACATCTCACCTGTCTGGCAGAATGATTCCCTTTGTCAGGAAACAATACCCCACAACAGTAAGAAAACCTCCACAGTGATGAAATCTTTTGGCCTTAAAGAGACAATTTAAAATTAATTTACAATACGGTGGATGTCTGTACAGTAGTTGTATTATATATTATACTGTGTAGAGAGTCGTATTAAAAGTTAAAGTCTCATCTGGCTGGTGCTTATGCCGGTTTCCGTGACGTGGAGCGACTGAGAGTACGAGACTCCCCCCCCCAGATAGGACACCAGTCTATCACGAGGTTAACCCCCAGCATTTTGCCAGTACCCATTTTCAGCTGGGTGGACTGCAGCAGTGTGCCTTGCTCAAGGACACAACATGCTGCCTCAGCTGGGGCTCGAACTCACAACCTTCGGATCGCTAGTCCAGCGTCTTAACCACTTGGCCACACGCTGCACTACTGTGCAGAGAGTTGAGGTGCATTCTCTGTTGAGTTAGAGTTTGTAGATAAGCAAGGAGTGTGCTAATTTGATATTTCAATAGTATTTGAGTAATCCTGTATAAGTATATATAGAAAATAGAACATAGAAAACCTACAGCACAATACAGGCCCTTCAGCCCACAATGCTGTGCCGAACATGTACTTACTATAGAAATTACCTAGGGTTACCCATAGCCCTCTATTTTTCTAAGCTTCGTGTACCTATCCAACAGTCTTTTAAAAGACCCTATTGTATCCGCCTCCACCAACGTCACCGGCAGCCCATTCCATGTACTCACCACTCTCTGTGTAAAAACTTACCCCTGACATCTCCTCTGTACCTTCTTCCAAGCACCTTAAAACTGTGCCCTCTCATGATAGCCATTTCAGCCCTGCTTTAAATAATTAATTACGGGTCATACGTAAAAATATATGTTAATTGTATATTTCATCACACTACCACATGATACGTGTGGCGCCTTGCTTAAGGAACACTCGTATTCCTGGACACCCATCTTCCTTCGAATTAATTTACTGTTTTGAAGTAACATATCATAACACTATTAACCCACATGACTTTGGGAAGTGGGGGTGGGAGCCAGTGCACTTGGGGTAAAAGCACTCAAGCAAATTCTTTACATAGAGGGTATCCAACACCAGGATTGAACACACATCAGTGAAGCTATGAGGCAGCACCTCAAGCAATGACTCATTGTACTGTCCTTGTTTCAGATGAAAAGAAGTAAAATATTTTTCAACTCAGAGGGAGGTCAGACTATTCCTAGAGCTTATGAAACTTATTTATTGTTCTTCTCACAAGCACAAGATATCTCAAACATTTCTATTGTCAGTGCAGTTCTTCGTTTGTAATCACTCTTGTAAACCGGGACAAGGCAGCAACTCTGTTGGGGACGTATTACTGAGGGAGTGCTGTACCGTTGGGGACGTGTTACTGAGGGAGTGCTGTACCACTGGGGACGTGTTACTGAGGGAGTGCTGTACCGTTGGGGACGTGTTACTGAGGGAGTACTGTACCACTGGGGACGTGTTACTGAGGGAGTGCTGTACCGTTCAGGACGTATTACTGAGGGAGTGCTGTACTGTTGGGGACGTGTTACTGAGGGAGTGCTGTACCACTGGGGACGTGTTACTGAGGGAGTGCTGTACTGTTGGGGACGTGTTACTGAGGGAGTGCTGTACTGTTAGGGACGTGTTACTGAGGGAGTGCTGTACCATTGGGGACGTGTTACTGAGGGAGTGCTGTACTGTTGGGGACGTGTTACTGAGGGAGTGCTGTACTGTTAGGGACGTGTTACTGAGGGAGTGCTGTACCATTGGGGACGTGTTACTGAGGGAGTGCTGTACTGTTGGGGACGTGTTACTGAGGGAGTGCTGTACCATTGGGGACGTGTTACTGAGGGAGCGCTGTACCGTTCAGGACGTATTACTGAGGGAGTACTGTACTGTTGGCGACATGTTACTGATGGAGTGCTGTACTGTTAGGGACGTGTTACTGAGGGAGTGCTGTACCGTTGGGGACGTGTTACTGAGGGAGTGCTGTACCACTGGGGATGTGTTACTGAGGGAGTGCTGTACCACTGGGGATGTGTTACTGAGGGAGTACTGTACTGTTGGGGACGTGTTACTGAGGGAGTGCTGTACCACTGGGGATGTGTTACTGAGGGAGCGCTGTACCATTGGGGACGTGTTACTGAGGGAGCGCTGTACCGTTCAGGACGTATTACTGAGGGAGTACTGTACTGTTGGCGACATGTTACTGATGGAGTGCTGTACTGTTGGGGACGTGTTACTGAGGGAGTACTGTACTGTTAGGGACGTGTTACTGAGGGAGTGCTGTACCATTGGGGACGTGTTACTGAGGGAGCGCTGTACCGTTCAGGACGTATTACTGAGGGAGTACTGTACTGTTGGCGACATGTTACTGATGGAGTGCTGTACTGTTGGGGACGTGTTACTGAGGGAGTACTGTACTGTTAGGGACGTGTTACTGAGGGAGTGCTGTACCGTTGGGGACGTGTTACTGAGGGAGTGCTGTAC
The DNA here is from genome assembly GCF_048418815.1 of Hemitrygon akajei. Taxonomy (NCBI): domain Eukaryota; kingdom Metazoa; phylum Chordata; class Chondrichthyes; order Myliobatiformes; family Dasyatidae; genus Hemitrygon; species Hemitrygon akajei. The sequence goes on from NC_133139.1 coordinate 70,268,083, forward strand.
CATTGGGGACGTGTTACTGAGGGAGCGCTGTACTGTTGGGGACGTGTTACTGAGGGAGCGCTGTACCGTTCAGGACGTATTACTGAGGGAGTGCTGTACTGTTGGGGACGTGTTACTGAGGGAGTGCTGTACCGTTGGGGACGTGTTACTGAGGGAGCGCTGTACCGTTCAGGACGTATTACTGAGGGAGTGCTGTACTGTTGGGGACGTGTTACTGAGGGAGTGCTGTACCACTGGGGACGTGTTACTGAGGGAGTGCTGTACTGTTGGGGACGTGTTACTGAGGGAATGCTGTACTGTTGGGGGTGTGTTACTGAGGGAGTGCTGTACTGTTGGGGACGTGTTACTGAGGGAGTGCTGTACTGTTGGGGACGTGTTACTGAGGGAGTGCTGTACTGTTGGGGATGTGTTACTGAGGGAGTGCTGTACTGTTGGGGACGTGTTACTGAGGGAGTGCTGTACCGTTGGGGGTGTGTTACTGAGGGAGTGCTGTACTGTTGGGGACGTGTTACTGAGGGAGTGCTGTACCACTGGGGATGTGTTACTGAGGGAGCGCTGTACCGTTCAGGACGTATTACTGAGGGAGTACTGTACTGTTGGCGACATGTTACTGATGGAGTGCTGTACTGTTGGGGACGTGTTACTGAGGGAGTGCTGTACCGTTGGGGACGTGTTACTGAGGGAGTGCTGTACCGTTCAGGACGTATTACTGAGGGAGTGCTGTACTGTTGGGGACGTGTTACTGAGGGAGTGCTGTACCACTGGGGACGTGTTACTGAGGGAGTGCTGTACTGTTGGGGACGTGTTACTGAGGGAATGCTGTACTGTTGGGGGTGTGTTACTGAGGGAGTGCTGTACTGTTGGGGACGTGTTACTGAGGGAGTGCTGTACTGTTGGGGACGTGTTACTGAGGGAATGCTGTACTGTTGGGGACGTGTTACTGAGGGAGTGCTGTACTGTTGGGGATGTGTTACTGAGGGAGTGCTGTACTGTTGGGGACGTGTTACTGAGGGAGTGCTGTACCGTTGGGGGTGTGTTACTGAGGGAGTGCTGTACTGTTGGGGACGTGTTACTGAGGGAATGCTGTACTGTTGGGGACGTGTTACTGAGGGAGTGCTGTACTGTTGGGGATGTGTTACTGAGGGAATGCTGTACTGTTGGGGACGTGTTACTGAGGGAGTGCTGTACCATTGGGGACGTGTTACTGAGGGAGTGCTGTACCATTGGGGGTGTGTTACTGAGGGAGTGCTGTACCGTTGGGGACGTGTTACTGAGGGAGTGCTGTACCATTGGGGACGTGTTACTGAGGGAGTGCTGTACCATTGGGGGTGTGTTACTGAGGGAGTGCTGTACCGTTGGGGACGTGTTACTGAGGGAGTGCTGTACCGTTGGGGACGTGTTACTGAGGGAATGCTGTACCGTTGGGGACGTGTTACTGAGGGAGTACTGTACCATTGGGGGTGTGTTACTGAGGGAGTGCTGTACCGTTGGGGGTGTGTTACTGAGGGAGTGCTGTACCATTGGGGGTGTGTTACTGAGGGAGTGCTGTACCGTTGGGGACGTGTTACTGAGGGAATGCTGTACCGTTGGGGGTGTGTTACTGAGGGAGTGCTGTACTGTTGGGGGTGTGTTACTGAGGGAGTGCTGTACCATTGGGGACGTGTTACTGAGGGAGTGCTGTACCGTTGGGGGTGTGTTACTGAGGGAATGCTGTACCGTTGGGGGTGTGTTACTGAGGGAGTGCTGTACTGTTGGGGATGTGTTACTGAGGGAGTGCTATACCATTGGGGGTGTGTTACTGAGGGAGTGCTGTACTGTTGGGGACGTATTACTGAGGGAGTGCTGTACTGTTGGGGATGTGTTACTGAGGGAGTGCTGTACCATTGGGGATGTGTTACTGAGGATATGCTGTACTCTTGGAGTTACAATATTGAAGGTTGATGCATTGAGAAAACAGTCAAACACATCCTGGTTGGCCTGGAGCTACATGTCAGCCATACTGGGTAAAGACTACTCTTCAGTGGGTGAGACAGCTTTTTATGACAGTCCATCAATGAAGTTTAATTGTCAGCTCTACATCAAAACACACAGTGAAATGTGGCAACAGTCAACACAGTCTGAGGATTGTGCTGGAGCTAGCGCATAATTGTCACCACAATTCCAGCGGCAGCACAGCCTGGCCACAACTCACTGACCTTAACCTTACACCCTTGGAATGTCGAGGAAAACGAGAGGACTCGGAGGAAACGGATGCCTTCACAGGCAGAATTCACTAATTCCTGGCGGTCACTGTTGGAATAAAGTAGCAACACGTGAGCGAGGCCCTGCTGTAAATCATGGTCTGCCTTGAGTTGTTGCTCCACGGGGCTCTCATCATGTTGCACCTGTTTGTAGGTTTCTGTACCTCACTTTAACAGCCATTCACTAGTTGACGGCGTCTGTTGAAGTGAGTTGACAGAAAACACTTGCTTACCGTGAAGGTTATTCTATGATGGCATTAGCTAGTTGCCATTTCATTGTATTGACATCCAGAGTGGCTGCACTATTGATTTGGAGATAGGGGGGTCTGAACAAGCTAAGCGATTTAGATTCAAGTCATTAAATAAATCCGATAAAAGATGCTGGACTCAATCTGGCTGACCAGTAAACTACGGACTGTTATAAAAAGCTGCCTCTGTCACCGGTGTACCGTTTTAACCCAGTCTGGCCTACATGTGGCTCCAGATCAAACAAGATGGCTGACTGCGTCTCAGATGCAGCTCCCTTCAACACCTTGTCTCCAAGAGTGGTGCTGCCCTGTGTAACACCAGAATCATCAGATCCAGGTTTATCATCACCAGCATGTGATGTGATATTTGTTAAGCAGCAGTTCGATGCAATACATAATCTAGCAGAGAATAGATTTTAAAATGTGCAGAAATAGAAATACCATATATTAAAAAAAGTGAGTCAGTAGAACATAGAACATGGAAAACCTACAGCACAATACAGGCCCTTCGGGCCACAATGTTGTGCCGAACATGTCCCTACCTTAGAAAATACTAGGCTTACCTATAGCCCTCTATTTTACTAACCTCCATGTACCTATCTAAAAGCCTCTTAAAAGACCCTATCGTATCCGCCTCCACCACCGTTGCCGGCAGCCCATTCCACGCACTCACCACTCTCTGAGTAAAAAACTTATCCCTGACATCTCCTCTGTACCTACTCCCCAGCACCTTAAACCTGTGTCCTCTTGTGGCAACCATTTCAGCCCTGGGAAAAAGCCTCTGACTATCCACACAATCAATGCCTCTCAACATCTTATACACCTCTGTAAGGTCACCTCTCATCCTCCATTGCTCCAAGGAGAAAAGGCCGAGTTCACTCAACCTATTCTCATAAGGCATGCTCCCCAATCCAGGCAACATCCTTGTAAATCTCCTCTGCATCCTTTCTATGGCTTCCACATCCTTCCTGTAGTGAGGCGACCAGAACTGAACACAGTACTCCAAGTGGGGTCTGACCAGGGTCCTATATAGCTGCAACATTACCTCTTGGCTCCTAAATTCAATTCCATGATTGATAAAATCCAAATGATAGTGTCCAAAGTTTCAATGTCCATTTAGGAATCGGATAGCAGAGGGGAAGAAGCTGTTCCTGAATCGCTGGTACCTTCTAACTGATGGTAAAAGTGAGAAGAGGGCATGCCCTGGGTGCTGGAGGTCCTTAATAATGAACGCTGCCTTTCTGAGACACTGCTCCCTAAAGATGTTCTGGGTACTTTGTAGGCTAATACCCAAGATGGTGCTGACTAGATTTACAACCTTCTGCAGCTTCTTTTGGTCCCGTACAATAGCCCCTCCATATCAGACAGTGATGGAGCCTGTCAGAATGCTCTCCATGATACAACTATAGAAGTTTTTGAGTGTATTTGTTGACATGCCAAATCTCTTCAAACTCCTAATAAAGTATAGTTGCCGTCTTGCCTTCTTTATAACTACATCAATATGTTGGGACCAGGTTAGATCCTCAGAGATCTTGACACCCAGGAACTTGAAACTGCTCAATCTCTCCAGTTCTGATCCCTCTATGAGGATTGATAGGTGTTCCTTTGTCTTATCCTTCCTAAAGTCCACAATCAGCTCTTTAGTCTTACTGACATTGAGTGCCAGGTTCTTGCTGTGACACCACTCTACTAATAGGCATATCTCACTCGTGTACGCCCTCTCGTCCACACCTGAGATTCTACCAACAAAGGTTATATCATCAGCAAATTTATAGATGATATTTGAGCTATGCCTAGCCACACAGACATGTGTATACAGAGAGTAGAGCAGTGGGTTAAGCACACATCCCTGGGGTGCGCCAGTTTTGATTGCCAGCGAGGAGGATATGTTATCACCAATCTGCACAGATTGTGGTCTTCCAGTTAGGAAGTCAAGGATCCAATTGCAGAGGGAGGTACAGAGGCCCAGGTTCTACAAATTCTCAATCAGGACTGTGGGAATGATGGTATTAAATTCTGAGCTATAGTCAATGAACAGCAACCTGATGTAGGTGTTTGTACTGTCCATGTGGTCTAAAGCTGTGTGGAGAGCCATTGAGATTGCATCATCTGCCACTGACCTATTGTGGCAATAGGCAAATTGCAATGGGTTCAGGTCCTTGCTGAGGCAGGAGTTCAGTCCAGATATGACCAATCTCTCAAAGCATTTCATCACTGTTGATGTGAGTGCTACCAAGCGATAGTCGTTAAGGCAGCTCACATTATTCTTCTGAGGCACTGGTATAATTGTTGCCTTTTTGAAGCAAGTGGGAACTTACACCCGTAGCAGTGAGAGGTTGAAAATGTCCTTGAGTACTCCCACTAGTTGGTTGGCACAGGTTTTCAGATCTTTACCAGGTACTCCATCAGGACCTTCCACCTTGCGAGGGTTCACTCTCTTTAAAGACAGCCTAACATCGGCCTCTGAGACAGAGATCACAGGGTCATCAGGTGCAGCAGGGATCTTCACAGCTGTAGTTCTGTCTCCCTTTCAAAGCGAGCACAGAAGGTGTTGAGTTCATCTGGTAGTGAAGCATCGCTGCCATTCATGCTATTGGGTTTTGCTTTGTAGGAGGTAATGTCTTGCAGATCCTGCCAGAGTTGACATGCATCCGATGTCACCTCCAACCTCATTCAAAATTGTCTCCTTGCCCTTGAAATAGCCCTCTGCAAATCATACCCGATTTTCTGGTACAGGCCTGGGTTGTCAGACTTGAATGCCACAGATCTAGCCTTCAGTAGATGACGTACCTTCTGGTTCATCCATGGCTTTTGGCATGGGAATGTCTAGTAAGTCTTTGTGGACACACTCTCATCCACACAGGTTTTAATGAAGTCAGTAACAACTGCAGCATACTCATCCATATTCGAAGATGAATCCCTGAATACAGTCCAGTCCACCGATTCAAAACAGTCCTGTAGGCACTCTTGTGCTTCCCTTGTCGATACCTTCTTGGTCCTCACTGCTGGTGCTGCAGTCTTCAGTCTCTGCCTGTACTCAGGGAGTAGAAGTACAGCCAGATGATCAGACTTCTCGAAGTGAAGGCGTGGAATAGCACGGTAGGCATTCTTGATGGTGGTGTAGCGATGGTCCAGTGTGTCGTTTCCTCTGGAACTGCAAGTGATCTGTTGATGGTAATTGCTTAGTGATTTTTTTCAGACTGGCCTGGTTAAAATCTCACAAAACAATGGTGAAGGCATTAGGGTGCGCTGTTTCGTGCATGTTGATCCCATTGCTCAGATCATCTAAAGCCTGCTTGACATTGGCCTGAGGGGGAATGTAAACTGCTACCATGGTAGGTAAAAAGGATGGCACTTTACTGTTAGATATTCCAGGTCCGGTGAGCAGAATTGGGACAGCACTGATATATTTGTGCACCAAGAAGAGTTAACCATGAGGCATACTCCTCCACCTCTGCTTTTGACAGACTCTATAGATCTATCCTGATGGTGTATAGTAAACCCATCAATCTGGATCGCTGTATCCAGTACGGAAGGGATTAACCAGAATTCCGTGAAACAAAGGACCTAATGTCCCTCTGATTCAGCCCCCTGGCTCTGAGATCATCGATTTTATTCATCAGAGACTGCATGTTCGCAGTAAGGTAGTCAGTATAGGGAGTTTAAAACCCTGTTTCCTTAAACGCACTTGTAATCCCAATCTACACCCGCGCTTCCTCCGAGGTGTCCTCCGTGGGCACTTCCGACCACAATCAGTGTTGCTTCCGTCGGTCTTAAGCAGCGATAGTTCGTTTAAACACATTAAGACAACTTTGCTGACTGTACTGACCTTGGAAGCAGTTGTGCCTTTTAGCTGTATCAGGCTGAAACAGGAATATTTAATCGTATCCATTGAGAGTACTGCTGCTATTCGAGTCGCACCTCGGTCCCTGGAAATGCAGCAGTCCCTCAGTAACACGTCCCCAACCGTGGCGAATTCCTTGTCACTTTCCCTCAATATTCTCCCAGTATCCTGGTCTTTTTTACTGTTGAACTAAGTACCTGATCATTCTCACACTGGGAGCTCGCTGCGTGCTGAAAGACTGCCTGGTGCTCAACTTTACAACAGTGATGATACTTTAAGAATAGTTCTTTCTTTCCGTATTCATGATTAATAATTCTCACAACATGGATGCATTTGTTACTGTCGCCCATGAACTGAGGAATGGAAGACCCAGTCACACTGGTAAATCTGGAGTCAGTGACCGAGTCAGGCTTTCATTCCACAAGGAACCGAAATGAACCAGATACGAATTTTTAAAACAATCTTGTCTATGTTACTGAGAGTGGTTTTGGTTGCCATGGTGGGATTTGAACCGAAGCTTCTGGTTCACTGGTCTGGAAATCTGGCTGCTAATTCAGTACGTTGAAGGAAAAGACAAAGGTTAGCTTTATCTGTGACATGTACATCAAAGCAAGCAGTCAAACGTGCTGCATTTTTGCACCAGTGACTGGAAGAGTCTGAGGATTGAGCTGGGGGCAGCTTGGAAGTGTTACTATGCTTCCAGCAGCAACATAGCATGCCCACAACCAGCTATACCTAACTGTAGGACTTCAAGTCAAGTCAAGTCACTTTTTATTGTCATTTCGACCATAACTGCCGGTACAGTACATAGTAAAACGAGACAACGTTTTTCAGGACTATGGTGCTACATGAAACAATACAAAAACTACACTGAACTATGTAAAAACAACACAGAAAAAAATCTACACTAGACTACAGACCAACCCAGGACAGCATAAAGTGCACAAAACAGTGCATGCATTTCAAAAAATAATAAGCAAGACAATAGGCACAGTAGAGGGCAGTAAGTTGGTGTCAGTCTGGGCTCTGGGTATTGAGGAGTCTGATAGCTTGGGGGAAGAAACTGTTACATAGTCTGATCGTGAGAGCCTGAATGCTTCGGTGCCTTTTCCCAGATGGCAGGAGGGAGAAGAGTTTGTATGAGGGGTGCGTGGGGTCCTTCATAATGCTGTTTGCTTTGCGGGTGCGGCGTGTAGTGTAAACGTCTGTAATGGCAGGAAGAGAGACCCCGATGATCTTCTCAGCTAACCTCACTATCCGCTGCAGGGTCTTGAGATCCGAGACGGTGCAATTTCCGAACCAGGCAGTGATGCAGCTGCTCAGGATGCTCTCAATACAACCCCCGTAGAATGTGATGAGGATGGGGGGTAGGTTGGGAGATGGACTTTCCTCAGCCTTCGCAGAAAGTAGAGACGCTGCTGGGCTTTCTTTGCTACGGAGCTGGTGTTGAGGGACCAGGTGAGATTCTCCGCCAGGTGAACACCAAGAAATTTGGAATGTCGGAGGAAACTGGAGCACCCAGAGGAAACCCACACAGTCACAGGAAGTACTTAGAAACTCCTTACAGACAGAAGTGATTACTGGAAACGTAAGGCGGTTGTGTTAACGATTATGCCTCTGTGCTGCCCCACTTGTACTCGTGCACTTGCCTGCGGGAGGAAGAGTCTCGGGGTTGTGTGCTGTATACATACTTTGATAATAAATATACTTTGAAACTTTAACACGAAACTAGCCTGTTTTCAGATTCTGGAAGGAAAGTATCAACTCTGGGAAGTAATTTCAAAACAAAGCTGTAATGTCACACTGTAGTGATTCACTGCAACTCCCCAAATGAAGGAGGTAGAAACAATGTGCTCCAAGCAGAGTTCTCTTCACAGCTTATGGGCAACAAGAGAGTCAGGAATCACTCGCAAAGTGCTGGAGGAACTCTGCAAGTCAGGCAGCGTCTATAGAGGAAATAAACAGTGCCAAAATGTCGACTGTTTATTTCCCCTCCATAGATGTTGCCTGACTTGCTGAGTTCCTCCGGCATTTTGTACACGTTGCTCAATATTTCCAGCACCTGTAGAATCTCCTGTGTCTAAGAGATGTGTCAACTGAAATCGTCAAGACCAAGATCAACAGAAAAATGTCTGTTGGTAACAGCACAAGGGGTAACAGCAGGTACATACTAAAGCAGCAAGTCCAATTTTCTACGAACTCACAAATTTCTACAGATGTACCCTGGAAAGCATTTTGACTGGCTGCATCACCATCTGGTTTGGGGAGGGGGGGTGTTAGGGGCTACTGCACAGGATCGAAGTAAGCTGCAGGAAGTTGTAAACTTAGTTGGCTCCATCATGGGCACTAGCCTCCATGGTATCCAAGACATTTTCAAGGAGTGATGAAAGGCGGTGTACATCATTAAGAACCCCCACCACCCAGGACATGCCCTTTTCTCATTGCTACCATTCTTCCTAGACATTGAGGCTGTCCCCAGCTTAACTGGCTGTACTTGCCCCCAAGAATTCCTTATAGGGCAACACTATTTACAGGCAACAGAAAAAAGGAAGTTAGACTATTGCATGCACTATCAGTTCAGTAGAGTTTTTGCCCCACAGCTTCTATGACCTGGGTTCAATCCTGACCTTCAGTGCTGTCTGTGTGGAGTTTGCATGTTCTCCCTGTAACTAACTTCCCTCTAACTTCTAGTACTTTCTACAATTCCTCCCCTTCTCTCTTTTTCCATTCCTCTGTCTGGCTCTCCTCTTACCCCTTCTCTTTTACTCACCTGCCCAACAACTCCCTCTGGGCTCCCCCTTCCCTTTCTCCCATGGTCTACTCTCTTCTTCTATGAGACCCCTTCTTCTTCAGCCCTTTATCTTCTCCACCTATCACTTCCCAGCTTCTCACTTTATCTCACCCCCCCCCCACCTTCGCCCTCACCAGATTTCACCTATCACCTGCCAATTTGTACTTCTTCCCCTCTCCCACCTCCTTAATCAGGCCTCTTCTCCCCCCTTCCTCTCCAGTCCTGACCAAGGGTCTCACCCAGAACAACAACCCTTTATTTCTTTCCATGGCCCGACCTGCTGAGCCCCTCCAACATGTTGAGTTACCCCTTCGGGTTACCCTGGGTGTTCTGGTTTTCTCCTGCATCCCAAAGGTCTACCGATTGGTTGGTTGACCCACCACTGGGAATCGTCCTATTGTGTGGAATCTGTAGGGAATTATAGGAATGGAGGGAGAATAAAGTGGATCAGTGTAGGATTAGTATAAATCGGACAGCACTGACTCAGGAGGCCAAATGGCCTGAGTTGCTGCTGCTTGACTGCTTGCTCTCCTTGACACAGTTTGGTTCCCATCCGTGATAGGAACGGCTGCCTAAGGTGCTTCTTCTGGTCTTTGTCTTGATACACCAGTGTGTGTATTAGAAGAAATTCATCATCATCATCATCACCATCATTATGTGCCGTGTTGTATGACGTGGGCAGTCCTGGTCTTCCATCTGTCTTTAACACTGTCTTCACATCGTTGTTCTTGTTCTTCTCTTATCCATGAACTTGATTGTTCTGGGCTATTTTTTCTACAGAAGTGGTTTGCCATTGCATTCTTCTGGGCAGTGTCTTTACAAGTTGGGTGAACTCGGCCATTATCAATACTCTTCAAAGATTGCCTGCCTGTCAGTGGTGTCAGTGGTCGCATATCCAGGACTTGTGATATGCTCATATGAATTGACCATCCACCCATTGACCATGGTGCATATGAACATCCACCAATTGTGCCCATGGCTTCATTTGACTCTGATTGGGAGACTAAGCAGGTGGTCTGCAGACGAAAGGAGCACCTTATACCTCCTTTATCAGAGATATATGCCCACTCACCACTGAAATTAGAAGAAATTGGATAACTCAAATATATTAAATTAATTTAGCAGAAAGTGTGGGTGGAAGATGAAAATACTAATTTCTTTTTAAATGAACCAAGAACGACAAATACTAAGTGTAAAGATTTTGGGCTGACACACATATAACAAGGATGAAACCAGACTGGTTTTATGTCCTGGGTGGCAACAGATTGCAAAGCGATGATACCTTGTGCCATATGCTCTTTTTCCTGTGCCCATTTCCGAAAACTCCTGTCTTCCAAGTCTCCTAAATCAGCCTGGAGTCTCCCGAAGCTGAAATTGAAAACTCCAGTGCCACACCCAGGAAGACTGAGAATGAGATAAAATTCCAACTTCACATTCTACAGTTGCAAAAAATTTTGAATGAGTTTGGAGAGAGAGAGAAAGGAAATGGCTATTAACCAACTTTTAAAGCAGATATCAAAGGGCCCAAGGGAAGCAGAGAGAGTTTAGTGTCTTTATGACAGATGTCTTTAAGAAAATCAGAAAAGGCAGGAAACATTCAGTAGGTCAGGCAGTATCTATGAAAAGAAAAGTAGTTCATGTTTCAGGTGCAAGGCACTTCATTCTAACTGAAGAAGGAAAGTTTTACACGAAAATGGTGCATAAGTGCATTGACCCTTTGTGATCTGCTATTAACAGAACTATTAGCATAATTACTATAATCATTCAAATCTCAATTTTATTACTTGCACTGCACTTTTTCTATCACCGTAACATTACATTTTGCTCTCTGCTATTATGTTCCCTTGTCTACCAGGTCTGTGCACATGCACAGAATGATTTTTTCCAACAGCATTTAAACAAAAGCTTTTCACTGGATTATTTACTGCATTCAACACAGGCCACCTGTTTCAGGAAGGATGGAGAGGCTTTGGAGAGAGGAACTTTACCAGGATGATGATTGGATTAGGGGGCATTGCATGCGATGTAAGGAGAGGTTGGTCAAATTACAGCTGTTTTCTCTGAATGGTGCAGGCTGAGGGGAGACCTTACAGAGGTCAGTAACGTTATGAAAAACGTAGACAGACAGCTAGTATCTTTTGTCCCAGGGCTGAAATGCCTAATATTAGAGGGTATGCATTTAAGGAAAGAGGAGGAGTGTTTCAAGGAGATGTACAGGAAGTGGTTGGTGCCTGGAATGCGCTGCCCGGGATGGTTGTAGTGAAAGCAGATACAACAGGAATTTAAGTTTTAGGCACATGAGTATGCAGAGATTGGAGAGGTGTGGGCTATATGTAGACGGGATCAATTAGGAGTAACTTGCTTAAGTAATATGCCACAGAAGGTGCCGTTTGCAGTATGTTCTAATGACAACAATAAACCATTTACTAAATGAATAGTTCTATCCTGTTCTCCTTGGCAGCCGGGACAATTGAAATGTCCTTAGTAAGGTGATGCATACAGGTACTGGGATTGGTCACGTGTACCGCGATACAGTGAAAAGCTCCCCTTGCATACTGTTCATGCAGATCAGGCCATTACACAGGGCACGGAGGTAGGACAGGTTAAAACAGTGACAATGCAGAATAAGTGTAACAGCTGCAGAGGAAGTGCAGTGCAGGTAGACTACAAGGTGCAGCATCACCGTGAGGTCAAGAGTCCATTTTATTGTCCAAGAGCCTGATAACTGTGTGATGCAAGATGTCCCTGAGACTGGTGACGTGGGCTTTTGTATCATCTGTGCGACGGGAGAGGGGAGAGGAGCAGCTGTCCAGGGTGGGTGTCATCTTTAATTGTGCTGGCTGCTTTATATTTTTTTTTTTAAAAGTTAAGGATACAGCTCGGTAACAGGCCCTTCCAGCCCAACGAGCCCGCACCGTCCATTTAGACCCATGCGGTCAATTAACCTACTGTCTATTTTTGGAAAGTGGGGGGGGAAACCGGAGCACCCAAAGGAAACCCATGCGGTCACAGGGAGAGCATAGAAAATCCTAACAAACAGCAGCGGGAATTGGATCCAGCTGGCGGGTGCTGTAAGACAATACTCTATCATGCTACCCAAAACTCTGCCATAGCCTGTATTGATATTCCACTATTTCAGCAAACAATCTATGCAGCCCAGGTCACTTTCTCTATGCAGTTATTTTTTTTCTAAAAGGCATCCTTTAGCTCTTTACAAACTATGTGTTAAATTTAGATCAACCTTAAGTTTCAGTCCAATAAACCTTCCTCCCACGCCTTGTCTGTTCAGAATAAGTAAACAACGTTTCCCATGGTTACATGCAGTTCTCCAGTGGTAACCAACACTCCATGGGTATGTCCAGCCTCCGAAGGATGGTGTCAAGTTAACTCGCCCCTCCGCCGCCCACGACTGGCCTTAAGCTTTCTGGCAGTTACTGCTTGGGGTCACAGTGGAATGCACCCTCCCTCCCCAAGAACTGCTCATAAGCCAATTTATCCCTGAGCCAGGAATGTCACTGTTCAATAGATACCCATATCATATCACATTAGAATGGAAGAAATAGCAGGAGTCCGCCATCTGGCACATTGAGCCTGTTCCGCCATTCAATAAGATCATGGCTGATTTGGCTGTGGACACAGCTCTTCCTCCCTGCCTTTTCCCCAAAACCCTTAATGGTCCTGCTATGCAAAAATCAGTGTCTTAAGTATAGTTAATGAGGTACTGGAGCTACTACTGCTTCCCTGGGCAGAGAATTCCCCTCTGCATACACTTCTCCCATGACTTCATATTCCTCATTGAGTTTGCACTCTCCCGCACTGCGATCAGCAGGGCGGATGGAAGATGGCCGGGACGAGGAGGGGAGGGGAAGGGGTGGAGCATGAGTCTGGTAGAAAGGCAATCGGATGTGCAGAGAAGGGAGGGATATAGACAGGCAGAGAAGGGATAAATTTAGTTACACATTTGATTTGATTGGTTGTGCACCATATTCCAATGATGACAGAAGAAACCTGTGCAGGAGAGGCTTTAAAGTGGAAAAGCCATTGCACTGGGACCGGTCCCCACTCTCCGCCTCAGAAGTCCAAGTAGTCGTCACAAACGGGGTCCAGCTCAGTTGCAGTGCATGACCGCAACTTCTTCGGAGTCTCGTCGTGCCCTTTGTTCTCCACAAAGTTTTGCAGAACTGCCTTCCTGGCCATTAGATCTCACGGTTGATCTCTTCCCACCGGAGCTAATTTCACATGCTGGAACAGGCATGTCCCTGTCTCAAAAGGCCTGCGGACTACCCTCATCTGATTCAGCCAGCCTTCCAAAGCAGCGTTCCAGGGTGAGGCCACGGTCGCATGCAAATGGCTACTTGGAGCCGCAGCTGAGAGTCCAGTGGGGACCAAAGGTGAGTGAGCTGCCACAGAATGGACACAACAGCCTTTTTATCAGAGGTGCTACCCCTCCCTGGATACCCCTTACACTCTAGTTAAGCACTGAATTACTAGTTTAATTAGTTCAGCCCAACATGTGTGGTCTGAAGGCGTGCTCCTGCACAGTGCTGTTCTATGTTCTAAGAGCTCTTTACCCTGGCCATCTCCCTTCTGCTCACAGTCCAAGTGAAGGGTCTCAACCCAATCCATTGACTATCCATCCCCCTCTACAGATGCTGCCTGACACGCTGACTTCCTGCAGCAGTCTGTCTTTACACCTGAGGCTGGAAGATTAAGTGTGTTAGGAGTGGCCTGTTTTACTGGGTGTAGGAGCAGTGAATCCAGAGTTCCTGAAATGCGACCAACAGAATTGTTTCATCCCAAACAAGAACATACTCAAAGGGCCAAATGGCCTGCTCTTCTGTCATAACAATTCAATGAGAATATAAAAGCACAGCTCACCACAGCAGCATAGAGTACTACAGCATAGAAACAGGCTCTTCAGCCCAGTAGTCCTGGCCAAACTATTATTCTGCCCAGTCCCACCTTCTTGCACCTGGACCATAGTCTCCATACCCTCCAGCCATGTACCTGTTCAAACCTCCCTTAAGTGTTGCAGTAGGACCCACATCCACCATTTCCACTGACAGCTAGTTCCACATGCTCACCGCCCTCTGAATGAAGAAGTTCCCCCTTAAATATTTGACCTTTCCCTCTTAACCCATGACCTATGGTTCTCATCTCACCCAACCTCAGTGAGGGAAAAAAACCCTGCTTAAACTGATGGTATCTGTACCCCTCATAATGTTGTATACCTCTATAGCAATCCCTTAAGAGCGCTGAAATCATATATCAGGAATAAATCTGAAGCAAGCCATTTTGCAAGGCCTCAACCCTCCTGAAACATGGATCCTGCCTTAAGTGCCGGCTGCCAATAGCCTTTTAGCAATCGAGCTGCTGACCTGATCGATAGCACCTAATGGATCATTACTAAGCTGCAGTGCATTAGAGACAAGCCTTCTAATCTGCCGCTTGATGGATTGTTCCGACCTCCAGTTGCCCTCCATCTGTACTGCAAGCCTTGTTCTGACAAAACGTTCTTCAATTAGAAAGAAAGTCCCATAAATTTCCATGGTGCCTTTCATGACTGCAAGATGCACCAATTACTTTACGGCTGGTGAAATTTTTTTTTTGCAGCGTAGCCAGTTTTCTGTGAAGGGAGTATGCATCGTGAGCAGCAGTGACACAGTGGTAAGATCATTCGTTGCTGAGATGTTTGTTAAAGTACTGTCTTGGTCTTTGAAAGAGTGTCATGGGATCGTCTATAGATGAGGCCTTCAGATTTAACAGATCATTCAGTACTGCACCAGATTGTCAGACTAGTTTTTGTGCTTAAGTCTCTGGTGTGGGACTTGAACTCACTACCTTCTGAAGGAAGTCTGAAGATGCTGGAATCTGGAGCAGCAGGCAAAATGCTGAAGGAACTCAGGGGGTCAGGCTAAATCTGTGGAGGGAATTGGACAGTCGATGTTTCTGGATGAGACCCATCACTTGGACTAAAGGGAGACTGTCAGAACAAAAAGGTGGAGGACAGGGGTGGAGCAAGAGCCGGCAGGGGATTGGTAGATTCAGGCAAGGGGCTTTGATTGGCAGGTGGGGAGGGGGGAAGTGAGAGAGGGAATAGCACAAGAAGCTGTAGCATGATGGGTGGAGGTGACAAAGGATGAGGGAATCCAGAGGAGAGGAAAAAGGAGCGTGGAATCAAGAGAAGAGGGTGAGGAGCACAGGAGAATCAAAATGACTACCAAAAACTCTTCTTCCCATTCCCACATCGCCATGTCTGTCCCCAGCCTCCTCCTAGGACTGCTAGGGCGAGGTCAAACACAAACTAGAAGAACAGCAGATATTCCAAGTGGTCTACAAGCCAACAGCCTGAACATTGAATTCTCCATCTTCCAGGATTGCTTTACCTGAAACAAAAATAGATTTGATGGGCCAACTGACCCCACTCCTCTTCCATAACATTTAAACAAGCCCTTAGAGGCATGGCACAGAGTAGAGTCATAGTGCCATTCACCCCGCCTAGACTGTGCCAAGCTATTATTCTGCTTTGTCCCTCATCTTCCACCTGGACCATAGTCCTCCACACCCCTCCCATCTACAGTACTTATCCAACCCTCTCTTAAATGTTGAAATCCAACTCCCAACCACCACTTCCAATGGCAGTTTGTTCCACACTCTCACCACCGTCCGAGCGAAGAAGATCCCCCTCGTGTTCGCCTTTCACCCTAAACCCATGACATACAGTTCTGCCCCTTTGAGCTACCCAGTTCTTCCAACACACAGCTGAGAACCCATCACCCTGTTTCTTTCCCCTCCTCTACCCTCTCCATCTGCACACTCTTCCCACTGGTTCTCCTCCCCACCTCCTTTCCTTTATCCCAGACTCCACCTTCCCCTCCAGTCAGAGATTATCACCATCAACCCTTCGTTGCTTCCACTACTACCCCCCCCCCCCCACTTCTGACACTCTTATTGATTTTTAGAAGTACAGTATGGTTAAAGGTTCTTCCAGAGGAATGAGCCCAATTACACTCATATGACCAATTAATCTACTACCACTTGTGTCTTTGGACAGACAATGGTCGAACTGTACACAGGTTGACGGCACTGGACTCGTGTTCTGTTAACTACTACACTACTACGCTACACCCCACCCTCCCTACCCTACCACACTGCTGCCAGTAGGCACCATTCCACCCTCCTCTGACCCATCTGCCTTTCTTGGATCCATGTTTATACTGGCCACCTCCCTTCTACCGTTCAGTCCAAGTGAAGGGTCTCAACCCTACTTGTTGGTTGTCCATTTCCCTCCAATAGATGCTGCCTGACCTGCTGGGTTCTTCTAGCTTTTAGTTTGCCCAGCCTAAAGGAAGAGGGAGGGGTACCATGTGAATCATGGCTGGCCCTCACGAAGAAATTAAATTGTATAAAGTCTGAGCTTCCATGAGAACGTGGCACTGTGAATCCCACATTACAATCCAATACCTCGCTGGCGGCTTCAATGAGGAAGAAATAAGGCCTTGGCAGTTTTGTCTGTACACAAGACCATAAGATATAGGATCATACTTAAGCTATTTGGCCCATCAAGTCTACTTCACCATTCAATCTTAGCTGATATTATTTTCCAGTCCCATTCTCCTGCCTTCTCCCCATAACCAATCAAGAACTCATCAATCTCTACCTTAAATACTCCCCAATGACTTGGCCTCCACCACTGCCTGTGGCAATGAATTCCACAGATTCACTACCCTCTAGCCGAAAAAATTGCTCCTCATCTCAGTTCTCAAGGGTCGTCCCTTTATTCTGAGGCTGTGCCTTTGGATCCAACATTTTCCCACTATTGGGAACATCCTCCTCACTTCCACTCTATTCAGATCTTTCAGTATCCGGTAAGTTTCAATGAGATCGCCTCCCACTCTTCTGATCTCCACTGAGTACAGGCCGTGAGACATCAAATACCCCTCATACATTTCACTTCTGAGATCATGAGTCATTAATACCCCAAGTTTACTTAAAACTGATCAGGCGCTTACACTCACCTAAGAGTGCTGGAATCAATTCCAGCCCCCACCCCACCCAAGGCAAGTCAACTGTGTTTAACCCGAGAATCAATCAGAAGCCAGCGGCACTTCTGCAGTTGAAATCCCACCAAGTGGGTTATCAGAGCAGCTAACAAGAATCCTCTTTGACGTGAAAGTTCTCCCTCAGCCCCTGGTGATAAACAATTCATAATTCAACGCACCGGCTTCCACAAATCAGGAGCTACATTTCAAAGAGATGGGTGACACTCCCATCTCAGCATGTGTGGTTTCCATGACAACTCCCACAAGAGAATTTTATCTCTGTGCAGATGCTTCAGCATTTCTTCTTGCCTACAGTTACTGGGGGCATGACTTACATCCATCTGACACATAGAGCATGCACACGTAGGTACGAAGCAGATAGACAGCTGGACCATCAATACAGAGCATCAGAGTTATAGCCACGTTCACTGTCAAAACACCTATCAAGGAGGCTAGACTAAGTTTTAAAGGAAGATGTGAAATTTTGCATACTCGTCCCAGTGTCTTGCTATTAAATCACACAGAGAAATTTCTAGGAAGTTAATAGGTTGGTTGTATGAAAGCAACTTTAAACGCCTGCTGCTTAAACCTAATAAGATTTTTGAGGAAAAAAGCCAAGGATTAACCATGGATGTATGCATACAAGAATAGTGCATGCAGGGAGTATGTGTGGGGGGAAGTGTTCTTACCCGTGTGAGCGCAGGATGGTGCTCAGGCAGAAAATGCACTCATAACTGTGTTTTCGTATCCTTTAGGATCTGCAGTTTATTAGATCTGTACTCGAACAAGATGAAACTATCCCGAATAATATCACTACAAGCGCAGTTCCATCAGACTGCTGTCCATTACGTCTCTGAACAAATTTTCACAACCACAGTATTCCCATCCCAGCCGTATCGCTACACTTGCAGCTTGTTATTCTAATTTTGGAAATGCAGATTTCACAAGCAGGCAAAGATATCCTGTGCTAATGACCAGGCATTCTGTTTTAGCTAGGGATAAATGTTGGCCAGTTCTCAAGGGAGACCTCTCCTTGGTTTGTTTTCCCAAAAACGCCTTAGGATAATTTACACCATGCTTTGGGCGGGGTTGAGGAAGAGGGGCTGCACTTTAAGTGTAGCACCTCCATTAATGACGTACTCCCTTGCTATTGTTGTGGGGCTTCCGCCTAGACACAAACTCAAGCCTATAAATCGTGGTTTTGAAAAACTGGGTGAGCAAGTCACTGACACCCTACTGGAGCAGGGCAAACATAGGGCTGTAAAGAATACTCCCCCTGTTGGCTACTGATGGTTTTTGTGATCCAGAGGCTCTTTGGAGTCGAAAATAATGCATAAAACATATTGCTAGCAATTTTTATTAAGCATTATATAAACCAACACCAAATAAAGACAAAGGAGAAAGTAGTCATGGTTCTCTTGTACTGAGGCTAGACATAACCAAAAATTCCAGTGATTACAATTGACCTGTAAGATGACCAGATTCAAGTGGGGTGACACCTGCTACTGAAAACAAAGAGGTTTCTAGAAAAATACATAAACAACTGTACTATAAATACTGGAAAATTCACTGAACTATTATCTATTTTATTATTTATTGAGATACAGTGTGGAATAGGCCCTTTGAGCCTTGTCACCCAGCAACCCACAATTTAACCCTCGCCTAATTGTGGGACAGTTTACAAAGACCAAGCTGTCCGTCTTTGGACTGTGGAGGAACCAGGAGCACCCAGAGGAAACCTGCACAGTCATGGAGAGAACGACAAACTCAGCAGCAGGAATTGAACACAGGTCACTGGTACTGTAAAGCATTGTGCTAACCACTACACAATAATACAACTGCAGATGCTGTGGATCAAAGAATACAAACACAACACCGGAAGAACTCAGCAGGTCAGGCAGCATCCGTGAGAAAAGAGTAGCCAACGTTTCGGGCCGAGACCCTTCATCAGTAATGGGGGGGGGGGGGGGGGGGGAGGGGGAGGGAAAGAGAGGACCGAAGCCCAGTAATAGAGATAGGGGAGGGGGTGGGGCCTAGAGGCGCCAGATGGAAAACCAATCCGAGGAAAGATAAAGGGGGGAGGGGGAGGGGATAAGCATGAAAGAACTGTAGAAATAAAGAAGCAGAAAGTTGAAAGGGGAGAGAGGCAAGAGAGGGACCTGGGATAGGGGAAGGGGGAGGGGGAGGGAATTACCAGAAATTGGAGAATTCAATTTGCATTTGCAAATCTACACCTGCCCCCACACCTCCACCCTTACAACCATTCCGGGCCCCAGACAGTCTTTCCAGGTGAGGGCAACACTTCATCTGCGAGTCTGCTGGAGTCGTCTATTGCATCCAGTGCTCCCGGTGCGGCCTCCTCTACATCGGCGAGACCCGACGCAGATTGGGGGACTGCTTCGTCGAGCACCTCCGCTCCGTCCATCACAATAGACAGGACCTCCCGGTTGCCACCCACTTCAACTCTGCCTCTCATTTCCATTTGGATATGTCCATACATGGCCTCCTCTACTGCCATGATGAGGCCAAACTCAGGTTGGAGGAGCAACACCTCATCTACCGTCTGGGTAGCCTCCAGCCTGGTGGTATGAAACACTGAATTCTCCAATTTCCAGTAATTCCCTCCCCCCCCCTCCCCTTATCCCAGGTCCCTCTCTTCCTCTCCCCTTTCAACTTTCTGCTCCTTTATCTCTACAGTTCTTTCATGCTTATCCCCTCCCCCTCCCCCCTTTATCTTTCCTCAGATTGGTTTGCCACCTGGTGCCTCTAGGCCCTACCCCCTCCCCAATTTCTATTACTGGGCTTCGGTCCTTTCTTCCCCCCCCCCCCCCCATTCCTGCTGAAGGGTCTCGGCCCGAAACATTGGCTACTCTTTTCTCACTGATGCTGCCTGACCTGCTGAGTTCTTCCAGCATTGTGTTCATGCTAACCACTGTGCTACCATGCTACCCCCAATTATATATAGAGAGAGATTTATATAAAATTACAAGTATAGGAAGTTAAACTACCAGAAAAATAACATCTCTAGACCCGTGCCCTGTATGGTACCATCTTCCCAGTCCTGACGAAGGGTCTCGACCCAAGACATCAACTGTACTTCTCCCTATAGATGCTGCCTGGCCTGCTGCGTTCCACCAGCATTTTGTGTGTGTTGCTTGAATTTCCAGCATCTGCAGATTTCCTCATATTTCCATCTTCCCATTCGTTCAGGGAAGGAATGATGGGTATTGAAAGGAACACAAATGCTGGAGATTGGAGCCATGCTTCTGTTGTCTTACATCTCACTGCTGGCTGTTGCTCAATGGGCAGCACTCTGCTCCCAACAGACAGAAAACCTGGGCTGACGTTCAGTCCATTACCGGCGAAAAGCTGAACTATGTTGTCAATGAGACATTAAGTAGGCGGCCATTTGGCCCTCTCCAGAGGGGTGAATAAAAGGAAATCTGTTTTCACCCTCAGGAATGTTTAAATTAAATCCCTCACCAACATCGAGTTGATCTGGTCATTATCACATTGATGTTTGTGGGAACATATGTGTACAGATTAGCTGCCCTAAATTTCTGTATTTCAAAGCACAAGGGATCATTAAAGATAGAGCATGGAACTACATAGCCCAGTACAGACCTTTCAGCACATCACATTATACCAACCTTTTAACCTACTCTAGAAGCAATGTAATGCCTCCTTTCTACATAGCCCTCCATTTTTCTATCACCCAGGTGCCTATCCAAGAATTCCTTAACTGTCCCTGACGTATCTGCCTCCACCACCACCCTTGGAAACGTGTTCCATGCACCTACCACTGTGTTAAAAAAAAAACTTACCTCTGACATCTCCCCCCCCCTCCATATTTTCCAACAAATTTCTTAAAGTTATGCCATTTCCGCCCCGATGGTGCTTAGCTCTACAACACAGATACGGGCCCTTCAGCCCATCTAGTCCATGCCAAAGTATTATTCTTCCTGGTCTCATCTCCCTCCACATCTCTCCCACCCATGTACCTATCCAAACTTCTCTCATATGTTGAAATCTAACCTGCATTCACTACTCCTGCTGGTGCTCAATCTATACTCTTACCACCCCCACCCCCTGAGTGAAGAAGTTTCCCCTCATGTTCCCCTTAAGTATTTCACCTTTCACCCTTAACCGGTGACCTCTAGTTCTAGTCTCACCCAACTCCAGCGGAAAAAGCCTGCTTGCATTTACCCTATCAAGACCCCTCATAATTTTATCTACTTCTATCAAATCTCCCCTCAATCTCCTATGCACCAGGGAATAAAATCCTAACCTGTTCAACCTTTCCCTATAATACAGGTCCTCATGTCTTGACAACATCCTTGTCAATTTCCTCTGTACTCTTTCCATCTTATTGATACTTCTTCAGTAAGTAGGTGACCATTATAATGCATTAAGTTCCAACTAAGCTACTCGCTTGGAAGTCTCGGTGAGCCATATATTATCTGACCCAGAAACATCAGACAAACTGTCCAAACTCAGTTTCCTTCTCACCTTGACTGACCCTGAACCTGCACTAGCCTAACTCAAAGAAAGGCCAGTGGTGACCCAGTTCCTATCCTACCCTGATACTGGCTGCCTTAAACAGAAGAACAGCACCGTTGTCCAGAACTCTGAACATGCAGAAGATTCCATCTTAGAATAACCTTAATGAATGCAAGACTGATTGGCACAATTCTCAAGAGGTGATGAGTGGACTGACGTCTAAAAGTACCAGTAGGTTTGGGCTTGGAAAGGTTCAGCAACTTGCTGTGTGTGGGTCACTTTGCTGTTTTCAACATGCCTGACACCTCAATTAGCCTGCACCACTGCTACTGCGCTACCCGACGGCAATAACTAATTGGTTTATAGATGAGTCTCCTGCCATTATTTGGCCCCAATTATGTTGCGGATGCAGAGCAAGTTGAAAAACAGAGAAGTCAGAGTGAGCCATTTGCATCTGTTCCACCATTCAATGTCAATGCTCCACTTTGAAATCATATTCCTGCTCTCTCCAGCTACCTCGATATGCCTCTGTATGTTCACAGACTGAGTTCAGGAGCCACAAAATAAAGCTGCAGCTCTATAAAACCCCGGTTAGGCCACATTTGGAATATTGTGTTCGGTTCTGGTCACTCTCACACGTGAGAGTGTGCCGAGGAGATTCACCGGCATGCTGTCTGGACTAGAGAGCATGCCTTATGCGGATATTTTGGGCCTTTCTTGTTGGAGTGAAGGAGGCTGACAGGCGACTTAATAGAGGTGTACAAAGTGATAAGCGGCATTGATCGAATGGATAGCCAGAGACTTTTATCAGGCTGGAAATGACTAATATGAGAGGGTATAATCTTAAAGTGATTTAGAGGAAAGTATAGAAGGGATATCAGAGATAAGGTTTTTTTAATACAGAGAGTGATGGGTGCATGGACGCCCTGCTAGGTGTGGTGGCATATATAGGCAGATATATTAGGGACATGGATGATAGATAAACAGAGGGCTACGTAGGAAGGAAGGGTTAGATTGACCTTAGAGTAAGTTAAGAGGTCAGCACAACATTGTGGGCCGAAGGGACTGTACTGTGTGGTAACGCTCTATGTTCTATATTCCTTCCTCAAGTAGAGACAATATTTCCTTGGTTCAATGTATAACAATACGCTGGGCTTTCCCCTGATGAGCTGGTTGGTTGATCTCACTGTTACTTGGTCATTCCATGTTGTTTGAGCTTGCTGTTCATACTTTGGCTGGCAGGTCTCCAAAGTTACAATGGTGACACCACCTTTTCCACCGGCTGCTAATAAACTTATTAGGGGTATGGACAAGATTGATTGTCACAGTCTTTTTCCTGGAATGGACAAGTCGAAATCTAGAGGGTGTCGTTTTCAGGTGAAAGGAGAGAAATTTAAAGGGCATTTAAGAGGGAAGTTTTTTTTGCACACAGAGAGTGTTGGTAGTGTGAGGTGGTGGTAGTGGTACACGGATAGGAAATACTTAGAGGGAAAGGGGCCACATGCAGATAAATGGGTTTAGAGCACAAAAGGTTCTGCAGATATTGGAAATCTAGAGTAACACACACAAAATGGTGAGGGAACTCTGAGTCCTAAAGAAGAATCTTGGTCCGAAAAGTAAACTTAATATTGCTCTCCCTAGATACTGTCTGATCTGCTGAGTTCTTCCAGTTGTTTGAGTTTGTTACAAATGGGACTAGCATGGCCAGCACAGACACATTGGACGACAGGGCCTGTTTAACTCTTGAGCCTCTAATCTGCCCCTATGATTCAGTTTCTGCTTCATGATACATTGCACAGATTCAGATTTATTTTTCACATGTGCATGACGCTATTCAGTGAAATGTGTCATTTGTGCTACAACCAACACACAAAGGACGTGCTGGGGCAGACCATTCTGACGCCAACATAGCATGTCCACAATGCTCGGGAGAGCCACACAGAAAGTAAGACAAAACAGAACACGCAAAGCCACAAAACAAACAGCAGCAATAACAGCAAAACTGACCCCTTTCCTCACTCCCACCCACACATGGACAGTCCTCCAGCTCCAGAACAGACTAGTCTCTAGTCTTCATTGACGGACCTTCAACTTCCAGACCTCCATTTGGGTTGGATATGACAATGGGGAGATGCCGGCCAGTCGAGGATGAGAATAGAGTGCAGATTTCACCCCAAGGCTAGAAGCTCTGATGGTGCCACCTCTGTCCTGCAGTGCGCCCTTCTGAGCTCCCGAGTGAGATTTGAAACTTCTGACTCAGAAGTGGCCGAGCTTTCAGTTGAGCTGTGGCTGAGACGAACTGAAAACGGTGACTGACCTTTCTCTCTCATCGGCAGCCAGCCAGGCACGGCTGCAGGAGGGAGCCGCTTGCATTATCGTACACCACAGCGCACCGTGAGCCCGCGCTGATGTAGATTGGCAGAGACAGCCCACTGCATCCCTGTGCGAACCCGAGCTCGCTCCGACAGATGTCTGAGCTCACAGGACGCACAAGAGGGGGGAGGGGTTGGAGCCACTCAGCCACACTGGGCTGCAGACGGATGCATCAGACGGCCAAGCCACTGGAAAACGTCACGTCTGCCCTCCACAGCAGCTGATGTGGCTAGCGCAGTCAAATGCTTGACTGAACAATGCAGACACAAATTCAGATTAAAGATCACCTTTATTTGCCACACGCAGATCGAAACAACCGAGACGTGTGGCTCGCCTCAACGAGCAGCACGTCTCGTGGGTCCGAGGAGGCAGCCCGCAAGTGTCGCCACGCTTCCAGTGCCAACATAGCATGCCCATAACCCGCTAATCCTAACCTCTACACCTTTGGACTGCGGGAGGAAACCGGAGCACCCGGAGGAAACCCACGCAGTCACGGGGAGAACGTGCGGACTCCTTACGGCAACGGCGGGAACTGAACCCCGATCGGCGAGAGCTGGATCTGTAAAGTGATGCGCTATGGTGCTGCCCCTGTGTGGTCAAGTACCACCACAGCGGCTGTCGAGTTTAAATACAACTAATTAATTAAATAAACATAATTAAAAAGCTATTTTTAGCAATGCTAACCATGAAACGATTACACCTTTGTTAAAATCCCTGCCTGGTTTACTACTGCTCTCTAAAGAAGGAAATGTCCTATCCTTTTCCAGTGCCTCTGTAGCCACCAGCACAATTACCTCCTGAAAGGGCCAAACTGGCTGCCCATTTATGTTAAAATCATTTTGATATTGGGCACAGCTTATTTTGGGCAAGCACCTCTGTGCCAGGTGCATATTGTGATCGAAGGTGACACACTTTGTGGGTTCTGAGTTGGCTGAGGAGGCCGAGGTTGAAACCACGGACTCTTCAATAGATGGGACGGATGCCAGGAGAGTGATTTGTGAGAAGGCACACTCCTTCCTCAGCTTAAGCAAGTTGTGGCCCCAGTGTGGTATCTCACATTCCTCGAGTCACAAAATGCTGAAGCAACTCAGGAAGTTAGGAAGCATCTATGGAGGGAAATGAACACTTGAAGTTTCAGGCCAAGGCCCTTCATCAGGACACTAGCAAGTTTCTAACGTACAGTGGAAAGCATTCTGATTGGTTGCATCTCTGTCTGGTAAGGAGGCTCCCGTGCAGGAGACTGAAGCAGCCCACAGA
This sequence comes from Hemitrygon akajei, assembly GCF_048418815.1. NCBI lineage: Eukaryota > Metazoa > Chordata > Chondrichthyes > Myliobatiformes > Dasyatidae > Hemitrygon > Hemitrygon akajei. Next base: position 70,293,378 of record NC_133139.1, read on the forward strand.
GGTTTGTGGGCACTGGGCTCACCACCATCTAGGACACCTTCGATAGGCAGTGCCTGGAGAAGGTAGTATCCACCATAAGGACCTTCAGCATGTGGGAGATTGCTACCATCAGGAAGGAGGTACAGGAGCCTAATGACTGACACTCACGTTTCAGCAACAGCTTCTTCCCCTCTGCCATCATATTTCTGAATAGTCCATGAACACTACATCACTATTCCTCTTTAGCTCTTCTTTATTTTCTGTTGGAACTTACAGTAATTTTTTTATGTTTTGCACTGCGTTGCTGCCACAGAAAGAAAGAAAACTCACAATATACGTCAGTGAGGATGAACCCGGTTCTGGCCAGAGCGTCTGTTTCAGGAGAGACGGCCGTACGAACGGCATAACCTGCCCAATGCAACGGGCCGAGTGTAACCAGGGCCTCGGTGCCAGGCATGTCGGCCAGGGAGAGGACACCAACGCTCATTCACATGGACTGGAGCAGCCTGCCATCACCTTATCCATTAACTGGACTCTGAAGTGAGAAAGCTGAGGATAATTAGGGAGGGGAAGTGAAAGTAGGCCTTGGCAGCTGCACTCACAGCCCTGTGATTAATGAGAAGAATCTAATTAGGTTAATATCGGTGTCTGAGACTTTGGATTCTGAACCAGTCGATGTTCCCAAGGGAAGCTGTACACTGTAGATTCTCGTGCCCTGCCCTAGCTGATCCCTCTGGACCTAATATCCCCATGTTTTTTCCTGGTAATAATGAATTTCCTCTGGATGCGCAGAGGATATGCACTGTTACCAGAAAAAACATTGAGATATTTAAACACACACAAAATGCTAGAGGAACTCAGCAGGCCAGGCAGTATCCATAGAAAAGAGTACAGTCGACATTTCGGGCCGAGACCCTCAGCAGGGATATTTAAAAATATTATATTTGCTTTTCAAGTAACACCCATTGGAGAATCCACTGTCTCTATACAGTTACAGCTGAAATCTTGGGATTAAAGGTGCTTAATAGATGCATTGGTTTAATGAATTAAGAGCAATGGTCAGAAGTCACTGTTCAGAATTGAAACTAATAAACCTGACATACAGTATGTCATGAAATTTGTTGTTTAGAGACAGTAGTACAGTGCAAGATGTAAGAAATGGCGATAAGTTAGAATTTAAAAACTAAAATAAAATTGTGCAAAAATGGTACTTTGAGATAGACACAGGCCGAGTTGGAGGACCTCAGCAGTTCAGGCAGCTTCAATGGAGAGGAACAAGCAGTTGACGTTGTTACGAATGTGAAGCAACTCTGAGGGGCCGAAGGGTACAAAGTCGCCCCCTCCTTTTTGAGAATCGCAAGATCGCTATTAATTCGGGTCTGAGACCCAGGAAATGAGAGCGAGCGGCATCCAGAATACACAAGGTTTGGAATGTGTCCTGACATCAGCGGAACGGAACCACTGATAACGGCCATTGTCTCTTGGAGACGGAATTGTGTATTGAGTACTGTACTATTCATTGAAACCCCTCAGGGGGCAACCAGAGTGGGCTGGTTTGATGGGATTGCATCATCCCAACCTGATTGATATCTGAGGCCCCATGAGTAAGGATAAAAGAGGGGTCTGGGGAACAACACCTTTAGACGCACCAGGAGAAACGCTAGAAATCCCGTGACAGCGTTTAATAGCGAAAGCCGGTGGGGGCTCGTGTGCGTCCTTTTCCCTTGCCAGGGGTGGCGGGCTCACCACAGAAGAATGGTTTAGCTAAAGGAGAGGCCACAAGTGAACAGCCACGACAACGAGACATCGATGGATCAAAATCATAAAGGAAGGTTGGAAAAACCCGTAGCAGTAAATGTTCCCATTATCTCTCTCGCTCTCTCTCTCTAACAAAGTGCAACACAGCGACAACCAAAAGACGGCAGCTGTATGAACTGAACAAACTAAATATTTCCATCGGACAATACATTATCCCCTAGACAACGATAGAGCTATTTCTTATTGATTATCATTATACCCGCACTTTTAGATTTAGTATTGACGACGTATATTATCTGTATATTTGCCTTGATATTATTTTTGTGTATTTTTACTAATAAATACTGTTAAAAATAGTATCATCAGACTTCAACGGACGTCTCCATCTTTGCTGGTAAGTTACCCAGTTACGGGGTTCGTAACAACGTTTTGGACCGAATCCCTTCATCAGGACTGGAAGGTAAGTGGAAAGAAGCAAGAATAAGGCGAGAGGTGGGGAAGGAGTTCAGGCTGGCAGGTCTTAGGTGAAATCAGGTGAGGAGGAAGGGGGATGAAGTAAGAAGCTTGAAGGTGATAGGTGGAAGAGGTAAAGGGCTGAAGAAGGAGGAATCTAATTGGAGAGGACAGTAGACCATAGGAGAAAGGGAAGGAAGAGTTGGGCAGGTGAGGAGAAAAGATGGGGTGAGGGTGACAGAATAGAAAATGGGAAAAGAGAGAAAGGGGGTGAGGGAGGGATTACCAGATATTAGAGATATCAATGGACATATCATCAGGTTTATTCCTTCCCATAGACAGTGTCCGACCTACTGAGATCGTCCAGCATTTTGTGTGTGTCACTCAGCACCAGAATGCCTGAGTCAACACTAGCCTGTAGTCAATATTTCTCACTAGGTTCAATGGATGGCCACCATTTAGGAGGATCATAAGAAGAAGCTAATGAGTTTATTGGGCATGAAGATATAGTTGTAATTTTTTTAATTGTATTCTTTATCTTACTGTGTGTTTGTGCTGCATCGGATCTGGAGTAACAATTACTTTGTTCTCTTTTACACTTGTGTACTGGGAATTACATTAAACAGTCTTGAATCTTGAATACTGCTTTACCCGTGGAGTTTCTCCAGCAGACTGCATACACATAAAACATCAACATTAAAATACATTACCCATTTTCATACATATAAATCTATACACACTAATGCTTTTCACCTGTACATAAAGCAGAATCTGGTTTATTACGTTGTGTAATTTGCTGCTTGTGACAGCAACACAGTGTAAGACATACAGAAAACAACTATAGGTTACAATATGGCATGAAAAAGTAAATAAGTAGTGCAAAAACAGAGCAAAATATTGAGGTACTGCTCATGGATACATGGATCATTCCAAAATCCGATGGTGGAGGGGAAGAAGCTGTTCCTAAAATATCGAGTGTGTGTCTTCGGGCTCCAGTACCTACTCCCTAATGACAGTAATTATACATATAAATAACGGGTCCACTGTCCTCTCCTATCAAATTACTTCTTCTTCAGCTCCTTGCATCTTCCACCTCTCAGCTTCTTACTTCCTCCACCCTCCCCACTTAACCACCTTCCCCCTCAACCGATCTCACCTATCACCTGCTAACTTGTACTCCTTCCCCTCCCACCCCATCTTTTTATTCCAGGTTTTGCCCTCTTCCTTTCCAGTCCTGATGAAGCGCAGGCCTGAAATGTTGACTGCTTATTCTCTTCCACAGTTGCTGTCAAACTTGCTGAGTTCCTCCAGCACTTTGTGTGCATTATTCATACATACACCTAGCCCATATAATTATGTGTTACTTATGGAAATGTACAAAAACCAAACACATATACGGTCTACATGTACAAACGTACAAAGGCAATATGTAGAAATGCATGTCACCTACAATCGAGAATGAGAACTAGAGGGCCGTTTGGGTATAAAACTGAACTCCAACCTGCAATCTGACCCTGACCTAACCCAGGATAGTATTCCAGAACCTGGCCCCACTTGTGGCTGAGAACTCAGGCACTTGCTGGGAAATTGGGCTCTAAAGGACCCCCATCAGTTCAACAATGCACTAGGTATCCTGGGCTAGGACCTCGGGGGGTGACCCAGTCCCTCACCTGACTGAATTGCCTTTGGCAATGGTTGCAGTGCCAGCCACAGCTTATTGGGTGGCTCTGAAGCTGCATGCTTTGTGTGGAGTCATTTCTCTTTAAATTGTCAGAGCCAATTTCTGCTTCAGATCCTCTGCCAGGGACAATGAAATGCACTTGTCCTGCTTCCCCATTGATCGGGATCAGTTGCAGAAGTCCTCACATCTCACACACATGCCTCGTTTTAGCATGTCATCCCAGCTTTGAGTGAGTTGCTGCCGTGAGTGATAGGCAACACTGCACTCCCCACTATTAAGCACATTTACATGGGGCGTTGCCATAAGAAAGCAGCATAAAGGACACCCCCCATCCAGGCCATGCCCTCTTCTTGCTACTACCATTGGGTAGAAGGTACAGAAGCCACATCACCAGCTTCAGGAACAGTTATTCACCCACAAACACTGGGCTCCTGAACCGGCGTGGATAACATCACTCACCACAACTCTGAACTGATTCTACGACCTACAGAATCACTTTCAAAGACTCCTTACATCTCATGTTCCCGGTATTATTTTTTATTTTCACAAGTTGTCTTCTTTTGCATGTTGGTTGTTTGTCAGTCTTTGTGTATAGTGTCTCATAAATTCTATTGTATTTACTTTTCTCTGTAAATAAATCTCAGAGTAGTACGTTCTCCCCATGATGTGTGGGTTTCCTCTGTGTGCTCCAGTTTCCTCCCACAGTTCAAAGATGTACCAGTTGGTAGGTCAATTGGTCATTGTAAATTGTCCTGTAGTTAAGCTAGGATTAAATGCTGGGCACATAAGGCAGGGAGGGCCTATTCCACATGATATCTCAATGAATAAAAAATTATATATAGAAAAATAGGGGGCTAATGTAGGAGTGAAGGGCTAGACTGATCTTAGAGTAGGTTAAAAGGTTGGCATTAACACTGCGGGCCGAAGGGCCTATACTGTGCTGTATTGTTTAAATGGTGAGATTGAGTGGACAATGTTTCTCCAGCAGCCAAGGCAAGAATAGCTCCAACAGCTCGAAGAGAAAAAAAAAGCACATCCAGAATCCCAAATTTCTAATTAGGACACATGCACTTGCAGCTATTGGAAACCTCACACCAGACAATGCAAGCCATCTATGTCTTAGACTACCAGACTCATTTTTTCCAACAGATGGAAAAATGCCAACAAATGTGAGAATATCCTCAGTCTGGGCAAGGTCCTAGAAAAACGCATCTCTTGTCTCTTCGTAAGGCAGTATGACTTACACAGCACAAATATGCTTACATAAGTAGAGAAGGCTACGTGAAACATCTTTTACATCATCACTTGTGAAAATCGTGGTCTTAGGTACACATTGGCACTGACTTACACAACAAAGGCTAGCACAGCTGGAGGGTTGAAGTTATCTCATGTTCTACCAGGATTCTGGTCATAGTAAACATCCAGCAATCTCCAAAATGTATACTTAATTGGTAATATTCAAGGCCTGAACTAAGCTCACATACGACGGGCACTCCATCACGTCAGTCTGCCTCCGAGCAGAAAGGAGACGATGTATGGATAGTCCCCACAGGAGGCTGAAGGCAGCATGGCCTAAAACGTTTCCACAGCCTAATGAGGGCCAGAGAATAAGCCACACCCATCCTCTCGGAAGTAGATTCTTTATACAGTAATGCATTTTTAAAATTTGGGCAATCTCCAAAGAGAGTTTTGAAGAGCATCTGTGACTGTGCAAAAATATCCTTTAAAGGGTCAAGTTGCCACGGCACCACACTCCCGGGACTCTTTAAAGTTCCCTTGTATTGGACGTACTCGAGGCAGGGGTTCTTCACACTACAGGTTATGAAGACCTGGTCTCTCTGCCTCCCGTCTGCTCATTGAAAAGCAAAAAAACTGGGAGATCAAGAATAAATAGTCACTCTATACCTCTGTTGTACTGCGTACCATTCTGGTCATTACTTACAGGAAGGCTTTGAGAGAACTATGCAGGGTTTATGAGGCTGGTGTGAGGAATTGGGGCAGTTGGGTTCTGGACAGAGATTGATGAGCAGGAAGTTTAATTAAGCTGTGTTACATTATGTAAGGCTGAGGTGTGCACAGTCCTTTGGTCCACAGTTAGAAACTAGGAATAGACGGTATGTTAGAAGTAACTGACGCAGGGCTTAGAAAAATAATTTCAGCCAAAGAGTGATGGGGCTGTAAACCCAAAGCTCAGAAGTGTGATGAAGCCAGCAACATTCACATTAAAACTTAGGGCAAAGGCAAATGAGGGGGGAGTAGGGGGGGGGGCACAAAGGAGTAGAGGAACAAAAAAGCCAAAGAACTGGGGTAAAAAGTGGCACAAACCAGTAGTGTGTGTGAAGAGGGTAGGCGGAGGGGGAAAGGGGTGAAATGTAGGGCAAAGGGAGGAGAAAGGGGCAAAGAGGAGGGATGCAAATGAGGGAAAGGGACGGAAAGGGAGGGGATAGAAGGGGAGGGAGAGTGGGGGAAGGAGAAGAGGGGGTAGGGAAGGGGAAGAGGGGGAGGAAGGGGTGGAAGGAGTAGGGGATGAGGGGGGAATGAGGGGGAAGAGGGGGAAGAGGGGGAAGAGGGGGAAGAGGGGGAAGAGGGGGGAAGAGGGGGAAGAGGGGAAAGGAGGGGGAAAGGAGGGGGAAAGAAGGGGGAAAGGAGGGGAAGAGGGGGGAAAGGAGGGGAAGAGGGGGAAAGGAGGGGAAGAGGGGGGAAAGGAGGGGAAGGGTGAAAGTGAGGGAGAGGGGGAAAGTGAGGGAGAGGGGGAAAGTGAGGGAGAGGGGGAAAGAGGGAAAAGCAGGGCAGGGGAAAGGGAATGGAGAGAGGGTGGGGAAGGGGGTAAGAGGAGGTAGGAGGGGGTAGGGGATAGAGGGGAGGGGTAGAAGGGGAAGGGAGGGGAAGGGAAGGGGAGGGGGAAGGGGAGGGGAGAAGGGAAAGGGGAGGGGAGAAGGGAAGGGGAGGGGAGAAGGGAAGGGGAGGGGAGAAGGGAAGGGGAGGGGAGAAGGGAAGGGGAGGGGAGAAGGGAAGTGTGGGAGGGGAGAAGGGAAGTGTGGGAGGGGAGAAGGGAAGTGTGGGAGGGGAGAAAGGGGGAGGGGAGGGGAGCGAGCAAAGGAGGCAAAAGTGGGGAGAAGGGGGTAGGAGGGGATGAAAGAGGGGAGGGTGGAAGGCGGATAGAAGAGGGTTACGGACAAAGGTATAGGGGTGAAGGGGCATAGGGGGCAAATAACAGAGGGCGAAGAGGCAAAAGAGGGAGAAAAAGAGGGATTGAAGAAGTGGTGTTAAAGAAGTGGGCTAGCAATTAGACGCATATTTTAAATCCAGTTGGCTGATGATCGGTAAACGTCTGCCTGACAGAGCAGTTAATGCAGATTCTGCTAATAACTTTCAAAGCGGGAATCGGGAGAACTATCACTATCATTATTATTTCAAAATAACATAAATCATGGGGCTATGAAGAAAAACCGTGGCGAAGAGAGAGGGAGAATGAGCTCCTGGAATGCGCCAGCAGGAGATCACAGGGCCGAACAGCCTGCGTGCCATTGAAGCAGCGTTTCAATGCAGAGTTTGCAGTGCAGAGCAGTGCCACCGCCCCGGGGATGATGGTTCCAGCTGCCGCGCTGAAACAAAACAAAAGACGGAATTTGGGGACACTCACTCACCTGCACTCTCCTTCGCCTCACAACATCGGAGTCGTCCATCGCGACTTCTAGGCAGCTCTTCCCGCTCGCATCTCCGGAGATAATCAATCGCCCGCTCGCTATCCTTCAACGGGAGGCCCGCGGCTGATTTGGCAAGAAGGTACGTGCCAGGAGTCCGCCAGCAACTTCTAAAATCCCATCCACATCCCTGCGCCAAACGCAAAATATTATTTGTTTTTGGACGCACTGACGGCAGGGGGATATCAGGATGTGAAGTATCGGAGGCGGGAGATCATCTGTTTTTTAAAGGTTCAGCAATAAAGAAAACCCAGGAGGACCGGGTCATTTTCCGTGTTGCCAGGGGTCCTGGGTTCACTCGCTGTCTGGACATGGTCAAAGGTCAGATAGGAAGCTTCATTCCCCGTGCTCTGCATCAAGCGGCTCTCTCCTGGGTCCGAACGGTATCCAATGCGGGCTGGATCCCGCCCTGGTTTAATTGCACTGGAAACCTCGGCACATGGTGCATTAAATGTTGTCCCAAGAACTGTCTGCATTTACTAGACGCCGTTCCCTAACTCTCCACACAAAGCATGACTCAGGGTTTTATCTTGCAATGGCTCTGATCTCCCTCCACACAGACGCGGTCAGACACTGACAAGACAAAATACATAACCTATCAGCTAGTCTGCCAGAGGAAGCCAATGAGAAATAGGATGTTCCTACCTTGACACAGACTCATGTCTTCCTGTATTGGTCACGGGTTTGTGTGAGCACTCCCCCTCCCTGCTCGAGAAAAATTCAATAACAAAGATTAACCATTTCAACACGGGAGGGTGTTTCCATCAACACTGCCTAATACATGCTCCTGTCGGGTGTAGGATATATCTCAGCACTGGAAGCCTGTTTATAACAACACTGCTTTGTACACGCTCCCACAGAGAACCAGATGCATCCCAACGATACAATACAGTGGTGGGGCAGCTGGATCAAGACTTCGGCAACCTGGGGTTAATCCTGAGCTCCGCTGCTGTCTGTGGGGAGTTTGCACGTTCTCCCGGGTGCTCTGGTTTCCTCCCACATCCCGAAGATATTCAGATTACTAGGTTAATTAGCTGCTGCAGATTGATCCAAGTGACAGATTCCAGGGGGAAGTTAATGGGAACGTTTTGGGACGGGATAGGTTATGGAGAGGATTGGTAGGGGAGTTGAGAAGTTCTGAGAGCTGGTATGGGCTCAAAAGACTGAATGGGCTTCTTCCATGTCATGAGGTGAAAGATCCCATTTGAGTAAGATCTTTGATTTCTCCCAATCGCTGAACTTCCTAATTTTTCAAATCTTTAACTCATTCCTCTTCAAAAGTTGCCAATGAATTGCACTTAACTAAAGTTCACGAGCTGTGATGTAATGTTACCTACACAATTACGATGTAATATAGGAAGGACGTGGAAGCTTCAGATAGGGTACAAAGGAGATTTACCAGAATGCTGCCCGGACTAGAGAACATGCATTATGAGGATAGGTTGGGTGAGATAGGGTTTTCCCTTTGCAATGACGCAAGATGAGAGGTGATCAGATAGAGGTGTGCATGATGACAAGAGGCAACTATCCAGGGTGGAAATAGTAAACACAAGGGAGTATAATTTAAAGTGGTCGGGGAAAATATTAAGGGATGTCAGAGGTGAGATTTTACACATGGACTGATGGGTGCATGGAACACCCTGTCAAGGGTAGTGATAGGGGCAGATACATTAGGGGCATTTAACAAACTCTTAGATAGGTACATAGATGACCGAAAAAATTAGAGCTATGTGGGAAGGAAGGGTTAGATTGATCTTAGAGTAGGTTAAAAGGCTGGCACAATATCATGGGCCAAAGCACCTGCAACGTGCTGTAATGTTCTATGTTCAAATGAAGCAGCTAACACTGGTGAGAACAACACCTTTTAAAATGTTGGTGCAGAGACACCAGTTCATAAGGTTTCCCTTGGTGCCCAAGATATCAAGTGAATTCATTCAACAATATCATCCTAAATAATTGGTTTCAGGGTAGGGAATGGGTGAGTGGCCTCGATCATTCCCTGGTGAACCCACTGCTCTGGTGCATCCCCAGCTCGGCATTAAATTCAGACTTCTCGGAGGATAGTCACCTTGTCTTGGTGGAGAGGCTTGTGGGTTCCTATGATCCCAAGAGTGACGCTGCATGGAGTTTAGTCATCTGGCTAAACTAAAGTCAGCTGCTTCTAGGGTCACCCATGGCGGTGAGGTCAAAGAGTGATTCAACCGGACCTCCAACGGTACAGCTGGTGGAAGATGCTGACACATCACAACGGCAGTGAAGGCAGATGAAGGCAGCAGCCGTCAAGGGTCCCCAGTCGTCTTGCATTCCATGTCATTGGACCCTGACTCTGGTCTGTCAAGGACCGTATGGTGGCGGCCCATGCATCAGCCTCCCCACGTTAAAGAAAGTCATGCACGGGCATTCTCCATTAAGGGAATCAACAACCCCTTAGGGGAATATCCTACATGATTCGAGTGATTGCACTAACAAAATTCAAAAGCAAATTGAACTCTGAAGTGAAACCAGCCATCGGTGGAAACACTTATCAAGCCAGGCAATATCTGTGCAACGAGAAACAGAATTAACACTTCAGGCTGAAGATCTCTCAACAGGACTCTCTGAACATGAAGTGTAAAGTTTGGTATTCTGTTCACTTATCATGATATCCCATTTAAAATGAGTAGGGAATCTCCATGCATTACTAATAAAATTTACAGTCAGGATTTTCCCATACTATACCAGGGTGGTATGATATTGTAACAGTTAGAGTAACGCTATTACAGTGCCAGTGATCCAGGTTCAATTCCCACCACCGTCTATGAGAAGTTTGTCCCCATGACCGTGTGGGTTTCCTCCCACATCTCAAAGAGGTACAGGTTAGTAGGTGAATTGGTCACATGGGTGTAATTGGGTGGCATGGACTCATTGGGCTGAAGGGCCTGTTAGTGTGCTGTATCTCGAAATAAATAAATGTTCCCATTTTCCAGTGACATCAGTTCAGGAATGCATATTTCCATTTTTCTTCAAGACACAGAAAAAGGCCTTCTGGCCCACCGATTCTATGCTAGTTTACAGAGCAATCTTCTTCCCCCAATAATTATCAGTTCCCTCTACACTCCCATCAACTCTACCACTCACTTACATGCGGGGCAACTTACAGTGGCTAATTAACTTAGCAACGCAAGTGTTTTTGGGAGTGGACAGAAACCGGAGAACCAATTGGGTACGGGAGAACTTTCAAAAAAACACGTAGAGGTCATGATCGAATCTGGGTCACAGAATTGCGAGGCAGCAGAGTTAACTGTCATATATTACCCAGAACACACTGCTGCTTTCTGAGCTGGTCAGGTGGGGTCTTTTACAAATCGGCTGAGGGAAGAGTCAGAATGAAAACACAAATCTGGAGTAACGCGCAAAAGGCGCTGGAGGAACTCAATGGGTCAGGCAGCACCTTATGGAGTTGAAATGAACAGTCGATGTTTCGGGTCGAAACCCTTCATCTGGAGACTGTGTGTTGTTGCTTTCCACACCCTGTGGCACATTGGGCAGCAACCTTGCTGTTTCTTTAGCATCTTGGCCTGTTTTTTTACGAGGCTGTGTTGTTAGCTCGACGCTCAATCCAGCATGGAGGGGAAGTGTGCAAGGAGCTGGCTGGATTCGAACCCAGGACCACTCACTGGAAGTCCGGTGAGGATGCCGCTATGCCTCTGGCTGGCTTCATCTGGAGTTTAATGGGGCCTAATTCCATTCCTACGGATGTATTATGGTGTTACAGTTCTATGGCTCAAAAGCATCCCCTCCAATAGTAGGGCTCTCCCCAAACAATGCATGGGAGTATCAGGGTGAATGAAATGCAAAAGTTCTGACTGCAAGTTCTTGTCTCAAAGGTGAGAGTGTTGTGTGCAGAACCAAAGGTGACGCCCTTTATTACAGTCCTGTGAATGAGTTGAGCAAGGTTTGTAGTGAGTTATTTGTGCTAACTGCTATGTTCTGTCTCGAAATTGCACATAAAATTGATTGTTGCCAATTCAGTCACATTAACTAACACCACAGGACATCGTGCCATCATGGCATGGCACCGTTTCTCTTGACTGTTGGAGGACTTTTGCAAATCACATTTATCAGAAGTCCTGGCCTGTCCTTCAGTAAAAGGCTGGAAAATTCACGAGAGTCCAGTGATGTGACAGAACCAGCACAGAGAGGCAGAATACCTCGTCATAAATATCTGAGTCCATTAGGGACAGAAGCCATCAGAGGGTAGAAAAAGATCTCCAGGCATGTGAAATATATAAACAGCTAATATTGCACCAGGTTATAGGCTACTGTTCCTTTTGTTTGTACTTAGCAGCAGAGGAGACCAAGGTAGACATGCCAGTATGAGGATAGGAAGGAGAATTAAAATAGCTGGAAACTAGGAGATCTAGACGGACATGGTGGAAGGTTGCTCAGTGAATCAGTAACCGAGATTGTGTATGGTCTCACCAGTGTAGGGAAGACCACATCAGGAACACTGGATGCAATAAATCACGCAATAAGTAACTGTCTCAGCTGGAAGAACAGCATTCTTCTGTTAACATTTCTTAAGCTTTTTTCAAGGATCTGTTAGTTGAGTCTGCTCATATTCTTCCATTGAATGGGTGGCCCAAGCTTAAGACCCAATCATTAACATCAAAACTTGAACTGAATGTCTTTGGAATTTCCCATTGCATGTGCCCTAACCAACACCAAGTACCATTCGTTAATCATCCCTGTTTTTGGTGACTTCTGTCATCCTGACTAAAAATTCTTTTAAAATTCTCATCCTCAATAGCATTGACCCTCACTATCTTTGCAAACTCCTTCAGCCCTACAGCCGCCTCCCACCCCAATATCTCTGCCCTCGTCCCATTTGCACGTTTCCCATTTTAGTCTCTCCTGCAGATGCAGTGGGAATCAGATCAGCCTCCCTGTCTGAAGCCCTCCACTTTGCTTTCCTCTCTGACCAAGCTTTCAGTCACCACACCTAACGTCTCCATAAAGCCATAGACAGAGCAGGAAAACAGGCCCTTCAGCCCATTGAGTCCATGCTAACCATCATGCACCCATTACACCAATCCCATCTTAATCCCATTTTTGTTATTCTTCCCCACATTCTCAGTAACTCCCTACAGATTCTAACAAAATTGGAATTAGAAATAGATTTATTCTCATTCACATATGTTATAAAATTTTGTTGTTTTGAGGTGGCAGTATAGCGCAATATATAAAATATACTATAACTTACAATAAGAAATATATTGTATATACATTTAAATAAATAGTGAGGCCGTGTTTATGGGTTCAGAGTCCATTCAGAAATCTGATAGTGGAGGGGAAGAAGCTGGTCCAAAAATATTGAGTGTGTGTCTTCAGGCTCCTGTGCCTCCTCCCTGATGGTAGCATCACTCACCCACGTGAGGGGCTGCGTCCCTGCGTCCAATTAGTCTTCCAGCCCACTTATCTTTGAAGCGTAGAAGGGAAACAGAGCATTGGAGGAAGCACAGGGAGAACGCACAAACTCCGCACAGGCAGTACCTGAGAACAGGATTGAACCACATCCCTGGCACTACAAGTCGGTAGCTTCACCAATTGTGTTACTGTGCCACTTGTAGTCGGTGTGACATCTGTTTGCTCAATAACTCTCCTGGGAGGCACTTTAAATTGTCTTACTATCTTAAAACTGCTACATAAATGCAGAAGAAGTACTGAGTGGGTGTCTCCAGTGTAGGCGACACCTGTTGTCAATATTCCTACTAAACCATCATCCCATCTGTCAAGTGTAACACTGACAGACTGTTAAATTCTCAAAGATACAAATCGTGGCATTCATGGAGGAACATAAAGATTAACTTTGACATGTTTTTTTTGAATGTTTTAGTTTGCTTGAATATTTTTAGTTAAACAGCAAACACCAGTGACATAACTGAGAGAACGAGCTGGAGGGAGCTACAGGATCGGCTGTGTGAAGGTCTTAAATTAGAATCAGTAGGAGGTATAATTTATTTATTTTTTGAGATACAGCACAGAATAGGCCCTTCAAGCCGGGCCACTCAACAATCCCCCCCCCCCCCCGATTTAACCCTAGCCTAATCACAGGACAATTTACAATGACCAAATAACCTACCGTGGGACTGTGGACTAGGGGAGGAAATCGGAACACCCGGAGATAACTCGCACATTCCCCAGGGAGGCAGACTCTTTAAAGGTGACATTGGAATTGAACTCCGAGCTCCGACGCCCTGAGCTCCAATGGCATTGCGCTAAGCGTCAGTGACTGGCTGGGTGGAAATCTCGGGACTCAGTGACTTCACTCAAGTACAGTACATGTCCTGAAATAAAGAGGCACTTACTTAATAAAGATCAGGAAATATTCCTTCTAAGAGCTTAAGAATGATTGCAATCTATTACCTTGTACATCTAATTGCATGACATATAAAAGCATTTTGTCAGTGCAGCTCTTGGTCCACTCTCGACATCACACAATTTTAGTTATGTAAAAACATAAAGAGACATAAATTATTGTTGTGGAATCTGGAACCAAGAGCATAATAAACTTCATGGCCTCTCCATCCTGCAATGCCACTTAATAAGATTGTTTAACCTCGACCTCCATTTTCCTGCCTGTTCCCCATAACCCTCAACTCTTCTAGATTAAAGATCCAGCCACACTGCTTTTCAATGCATTCAGTGGCTTAGTCTGCATAGCTCTTTAGGAGAGGGAGTCCCATAAACTCATAACCCCCTGATGGGAGGAATTTTTCCAACTTAAATTGGCAAATGCTTATATTAAGAAAGCTCCTTCTGTTTCTAGATTCCCTTCCTGAAAGGAAAAGATATTCAAATTCCACCAGAGTACTCCATGTATATGTTCCAGACACTGGGAGAGTCCAGTACCAGAGGGCATGGTTTGAGAATAAGGGGTAGGTCATTTAGGACAGAGTTAAGGAAAAACTTCTTCTCCCAGAGAGTTGTGGGGGTGTGGAATGCACTGCCTCGGAAGGCAGTGGAGGCCAATTCGCTGGATGCTTTCAAGAAGGAGCTAGATAGGTAACTTATGGATAGGGGAATCAAGGGATATGGGGACAAGGCAGGAACCGGGTATTGATAGTAGATGATCAGCCATGATCTCAGAATGGCGGTGCAGGCTCGAAGGGCCGAATGGTCTACTTCTGCACCTATTGTCTATTGTCCATGTATCAATGTGGCTGAGGGCATCTCAATACTGCTTAAAGATCCTACATTATAAACAATTAATTTCCTAGTGGCCCTATCTCGCTGTTACTTAGCAACAATTACCCCAGTAAAACTCCAGTAATCTGACCATTCAGAAACCCAGGGGATGTGGCCTTTGGAACATCAGGTCATATTCCCAGCATTCCCCGAAAGCTCACCAGTCTCTGTGCTTGCTCCACCTCATGTTCTCTGTCTCCTCTGAGGTTGACTGAGGACCATGCACGCCCGGTCTCACTGGTTTCCACTCTTCCCAAAGACAGACAAGGGGCCGCTCTCCTTCAGAGCCCACCAGGGCTTGCACAACGCTGACCTGGGCCCATTCTCCCTCTGGACTCACAGGTCTCCATGCTCTCCTAAGACTGACAACTGGGGCATGTTTCCCCTGATACCCACTGGATCCCTGGTTTCCCTGAAGCTTACTGAGTTCAAAGGAGAACAGTCTGAGACATGAAAAATAAAACCAATTAAATGTGTGTTGGGAATGAATATAAATAACATCTAACAGAGAGGAAAATACATCATTCCCTTGTCATCAAAGTCCTGACTGATGGTACGATAAGAAAGTAAAGTGTTCTAACATCTGTTGCCTGAAAAACATCACCTCTCTCCAGTGCCATCTTGATGTTAAGAAGGTGGCATTTATCATAAGGATCCCCACCATTCAGACTTCCCTCTATTCTGAGGCTGTGCTCTTTGGTCTTAGATTCAACCACTGTAGGAAGCATCCTCCCCACATCCATCCTATCTAGGCCTTTTCATACTGGATAGGTTTTAATAAGATCACACCTCATTCTTCTGAACTCCAGTGGGTACAAGCATAAAGCCATCAAGTGTATTTCATATGATAACACTCTCACTCCTGGAATCTTTCTCATGGACCTCCTCTGGACCGTCTGCAATGCCAGCACATTTTTTCTTAGATAAGTGGCCCAAAACTGCTCGCAATATTCCACATGCGGACTTACCAATGCCGTATAAAACCTCAGCATTACATCCTTTCTCTAATACTCTATTTCTCTTGAAATTAATGCAAACAGTGATCAAAGAATTCAAATATCTGCCTCTGCCAACACTTCTCCTTAAGGAAACAATGCTGACTTCCAAGCACCAGGTACCACGAAACCTCATCCTTAATAATGGACTCCAACATCTTCCCAATCACTGAAGTCTGGCTAGATGGCCCCTAACTTCCTTTCTTCTGTCTTCCTCCCTTCTTAAATACTGAGTGACTTCTGCAATTTTTCAGTCCTCCGGAACCATTCCAGATTCTTTAAAGATGATTACTAATGCCTCCACAATCTCTTCAGCTACCTTTATCAGAACCCTGGGATGTAGTTCATCTGGTCCAGGTGACTTACCTACCAGCTTCCTAAGGACGTTCTCCTTAGTACTAGCAACTACACTCACTTCCGCCCCAGAGTCTCTTGAATTTCTGGCATATTGCAAGTGAATACTGATGGGAAATTCTTATTAAGGTTGTCCACCATTTCTTTGTGTCCCCCCCCCCCCCCATTACAGCCTCTCCAGCATTATTTTCCAGCAGTTTAATACCCACTCTCACTTCTCTTTTACTCTTTATATATTTGAGAAAAATTTTTGGAATCCTCTTTTATATTACTGGCTAGCCTGCCTTTATATTTCATCGTTTATTTTCTCCTTATGGCAGTTTTAGTTGCCTTCTGTTGGTTTTTAAAAGCTCCTCAATCCTTTAACTTCCTACTATTATTTTATGCCCTCTCTTTTGCTTTTATGCTGTTGTTGACTTCTGTGGTCAGCATGGTTGTGTCATTCTCCCTGTAGAATACTTCTTCCTCTTTGGGATGGAGAAGTACGCTGTGTGATATAGCATGCATTTCCATGCTCTATCACTTCATGAACTGGAATTGGAATCTAGGTCATCCCCTCTTCTCACTGCTAGCATTGGGCAGGATTTGCAAAAGCATGAAGTCCCACACTACCAGCATCAGGGACAGATATTTCTCTACAAGCATCAAGTTCTTGAACTGACCTGCACAACCCTAATCCTATCTTATCTACGGAACACTATAGGTTACCTCTTGCACTACCATGGACTTGTCTCTGATAGTGGCTGGTTTACACTAATAATCTGGTTTTGCACAGTTCTTTTCTTCATTATCTTGTATAGTTTATGTATAACATGTTCTGGTCTGAATCTTCCTGCCTGTGATGCTGCTGTAAACTTTTCATTGTACCTGTACCTCCCAGTGCCTGTGAACATGACTATAAACTTGACTTGACCTGAAGTATAACTGGAACGATTGGCACAAAGAGCATACTTCCAAGGAATATCACTCAATGAATTGGAAATGGAATTGGCTTTTTATTGTCGCATGTACCGGAAATACAGAGAAAGGTTTGTGCTGCATACTGTTCATACAGACTAGATCATTACACCGTGCATTCAGGTAATGCAAGGTAAAACAAGAACAGAATGCAGAATGAACTGCAGTGTAGGTAGACAACAAGGTGCAAAATCATAACAAGGTAGATTATGAGGTCGAGAGTCGATCATATCAAACTAGGGACTCTTTCCTAGGAAGTAAGGCTAATACTTTATAAGGCATTGGGCAGACTGGCCCTTACCTAGGGAAGGATGCGCTGGCATGGGAGTGGATCCAGAGGAGATTCACAAGAATGATCCCAGGAATGAACAGGCTAATGTATGAGAAGTGCTTGATGAGTCTGGGCTTGTACTCACTGGAGCTTAGAAGAATGAGGAAGGATCTCATTGAAACCTATTGAATACTAGAAAACTTAGATAGAGTGGGCATGGAGAGGATGTTTCCTACAGTGTGGGAGTTTAGAACCAGATGGCACAACCTCAGAATACAAGGATGTTTCTTTAGAATAGAGGAGGTATTCCTTTAGCCAGAGGGTGGTGAATCCGTGGAATTCATTGGCACAGACAGCTGTGGAGGCCAAGTCATTGGGTATATTTAAAATGGAGGTTCATAGGTTACAGGAAGAAGACAGGAGAATGGGATTTAGAGGGGGCAATAAATCAGCCATAATGGAATGGCAGAGCAGACTCGATGGGCCAAATGGCTTAATTCTGCTCCTATGCTTTATGGTAATTCAATAGCCTTATAGGAGAGGGTTATGTGCTCTCAGCGGTTGTATCTTCTGCCCAGTGGAGAGGGGAGAAGAGGGGATGGGGGGTGGGGTCCATTATGTTGGCTGCTTTACTGAGGCAGAGAGAAGCATGCAATGCATGTAACTGAATTACTCAGCCTGAAGTAATCTTCCAGATCCCCCATTGAATCATTGTCTATTCTAAGGTAGCTGACCTCAGCAACTGAAATCAGTCCAGCCACAGCATTTCCACAGTCCTGCTGTGCAAAGTGGAGGAGACATTCCACGACTTCTGCTCCTGTTTACTGACCAAAAGCTCTGAACAGAAGCAAGGTCAGGCAAAGTGGATCACTGGAATTGAGCTTTCTCCGACAGACACTGGATCGGATCAAGGAAAGGGTTGAACAACCTATGCCCATGACGTCACCCCAGCAACAAACCAGTGCAGAACTAAGGGGTGGAGAGGTGGCTGTGGGGCAGGGGAGAGCAGTCAGCATGTGTCAAAATCATCAATCTAATCAATCAAACCCTGTTGTCTACAATATACACCTCGTGGCCACTTTATTAGCTCCCTCCTGTACCTAGTAAAATGGACACTGAGTGTATGTTCGTGATCTCCTGCTGCTGTAGACCATCACTTCAAGGTTTGAAGTTTTGTGTATTCAGAGTTGCTCTTCTGCACCCCGCTGTTATAACACGATGTTATTTGAGTTACTGTCACCTTCCTGTCGGCTTGAACCGGTCTGGCCATTCTCCTCTGAGCTGTCTGTTCACGCCCACAGACCTGCCGCTCACTGGATGTTTTTTTTTGTTTTTCTCTCTGTTCTCTGTAAACTCTAGAGACTGCTGTGTGTGAAAATCCCAGATCAACAGTTTTAAAGATACTCAATCCTACAAATGTCTGCCATCAACAATCATTCCACAGTCAGAGTCACTTAGATCACATTTCTTCCTCACTTTGATATTTTGTCTGACAACTGGCCCCCTTGACCATGTCTGTGTGCAGTGAGTTTCTGCCACATGATTGGCCGATAAGATATTTTCATTAGTGAGCCGGTGTACAGGTGTACCTAATAAATTGGCCACCGAGCGGTGTTCGTTAATCAGAAAATGCACCCAGCTCACGACTGTGAGTCATCATAATGAAAATAAAAATCAATACATCTACATCATTTCCCAGCCAATCCCTCCCTGCCCAGGAAACTGCATCGATGCTCATGCAAAATGCCATTTCCATTCTATTCAGGCTGTGGAGTCCTGTCGCTCAGATACTGAGACAGACCATAAACCTCTCCTTTCCTTAGCTGCAATGTCTAGACTGAAGACATTACTTCACAGCTGAGTACTGATGTCACTTCCAACATCCGTCAGGTACTTATGTCTTTGTTTTTTTCATGAACACACTGACACGAACTGTGATCACCCTTATGGGAGATACATTGCTGTACCTGACACGACCTCAGGATGTTCCGAAGAATTTTACAACAACTGAGGTGTAATTAGAGAATGCGCGTAGCGGCTTGTGAAGGAAGTTAGCAGTGAAACCAACACAGTGACACTGGCAAAATGTTACCACCGTGGTAATACGGTGACGTAGTGGTTATTGTACAGCACCAGCTGTAAGATCAAGTTTCAATTCTGCCACTATCTGTTATGAGTTTGTTACCTCGCCCCGACTGCATGGTTTTGCTCCACGTTCTTAATGATGTACGGTTATGCTTTCTAAGTTACGGGCATTCTATATTGGTGCCGTATATATCCAGACAGTTGTGGGCTGCCCCCAGCACATCCTTGGACTGTGTTGATTGTTGATTTAAGTAACACATCATGTTACTGTGTGTTTTGATGTACATGTTACAAATTAAGGCAATCTCCCTTTAATCCTTTCTTTAATGAATGGTCTGGGGATAGTAAGAGCAGGCAGACGGTTTAAACTACGATAAGCCCAAACCTTTCCAGGATACCAGCACCATTTCTTTGGTCATAAATCCTCCTCACTAACTTGTAAACAGAACCACACTTGGCCCGTTGCCCTGTACTGTGAGGTTGGGACCAAAGTTTAATCAAACATTACCTCAAGGATATTTCCCCTTGCTCCCCAATTTAGATGCACTGATTGTATTGCTTGTCATTGTCCATAATCATAGAGGCAATCTTCTCTTCTGAGCAACCGTTCTCTTAATGCAGCTTGGGTTGTAAAATTATGCGGTGTGCTAGGATTACCACTACAATGTTTAATGCATCATCTGAAGTAAATCTTAGAGATTACAAATAAATGTGATTGAATATGAAGCTTAATGTTTTCTGCACTGGGGGAAGGGCTTCTCATGGTGAATATTAGGTACATGGGACACAGATGGTATCTGAAGTTAATCCGGAGGAAGAAGGGATGAGATCCCCCAATAACTATTTTGGGGAATCACATTGAAAACTACAGAATATTGAAAGGCCTAGATATAGTGGAAGTGGAGAGGATGTTTCCAGTAGTGGGGGAGTCTAAGACTGGAGGGCACAGCCTCAGAGTAGAAAGATGTCCCTTTGGAACAGAGATGAAGATGAACTTCTTTACCTGATGGTGGTGAATCTGTGGAAATCATTGCCAAAGTCAGCTGCGAAGGCCAAATTGTTGGGTATATTTAAAGCCGATGTTGATAGGTTCTTGACTAGTAAGCATGTCAGATTACAGAGAGGAGGCAGGAAAATGGGGCTGAAAGGAAAAGTAAATCAGCATCAGACTCAATGGGCCAAATGGTCTTATTGGGCGAGGAAGAACTACCTGAAGATTTCATGAATTAAGGCTGCAGGAGCAGAGAGTGAATGGACTCATGAGATCTTGCTTATGGTCGAGCTCAGAGGACAACATGCCTCATCTTGTAGGGTTGCTGTCTCACAGCTGCAGTGATTCAAGTTCAATCCCGATCTCTGGTGCTGTCTGTGAGTTGGTACGTTCTCTCTGTGACCATGTGGCTTTCCCCCCGTGTGCTCTAGTCTTTCCCACATCCCAAAGGATCACACACACAGAGTCCTCTATCTCTAGGACAAGCCACCTTTGACCTCCAGCCTCCAGTGGTCTCAGACCTGCTAACATTGAGCCATGGACTTCCCTGACACACTCACAGAGATCCGTCCTCGAGCCATGACTTCGGGAATTCCGATCGACCTTCGCACTCTGATCGTCAGATGAAGTGCAGACTAGTAGGTTAATTAGCCAATGTAAATTGCCTCTATTGCGTTGGCGAGTGACAGAGGCTGGGGTGAGTTGGTAGGAATGTGCAGTGAAGGGTAAGTGTAGCATTAATTTTCATGGGCGCTTTGTGGTCAGAGCCGACAATAGGCTGAAGAGCCTGATTCCATGTTGTCTCTTTATTCCACTATGTTGAAGAAAAATACGGATCAGGCAATCCTTAATCCCCTGGTCAATCCTTAATCACCAACTAACCTCAATGCAAAGTCCATCTGGACGTTATCATATTCTAATTTCTGTGAGCATATTGAACAAAAATGGCTTTGATTTTTTTCTTCTTACATCAGAAGAATGAATTTCTCTGTGGTTAAGAAAGTCAAGAACATCCCAACATCATGAAAGAATTTGAGTAAATGCAAATCTGACTTCCATCACTGTTTCTGTGGGCCATAATACGTTAGACTCGTAGAGTCATTGGAGTGGAACAAGGCGGTCACTCACCACCATCTCCTCAAGGGCAGTGAGGGATGGTCAATGAATAATATCACAGAGCATTACACCACAGATACAGGCCCTTCACCCCATCTAGTCACATTGCCCGGCACATGGACCATAGCACTTCCATCTATATAGTTATCCAAACTCCTCTTAAATGTTGCAGTCCAACCCCATCCCACCAATTCCACTGGCAGCTTGTTCCACACTCGCACCACCCTCCCAGTTAAGAACTTGCCCCTTGAGTTCCCCTTCATTATTTCATTTGTCACCTTTAACCCATGACCTCTGGTTCAGATATCACTCAACCTCAGTGGCAAAAGCCTGCTTGCATTAACTCTATCTATACACATATAGGGGAGCAAGGCTGAAGGCCAAAGAAGACAGCATGACCTGGGGTGTTATGTGTGATGAAAAACCAGATGGAAATGGGGTCCAGCGCTGACCACCACCACCCCCCCCCGGGAACTATGCTGCTAATGAGAGAGAGAGAGATGAAGAACAGAGATAAAGGCATCTGCTACAGATAAGAGAGAGAGAGACGGATGATTTATGTATTATGGCTTTTTCAATGATTATTTACCTTTTGCTGCAAGGACACTTCTTTGCTCGTTAACATTCTTGCTGAGACAAAAGGGAGTGGCCTAGTTTGATGGACATGGACATGTTGAGTTGATGGATGGCTGATACCCCATCAAGGGGGGATAAAAGACGGATCTGCGGAGAAACCCTCAGACACACCAGTGGACACTGAAAGAGTGTTGTGCACCCACAGGAAGGTGGGGGCCTGGAGGATCGGTTCAGGGGAATCGGTCCGGAGTACGGTGGATGAAGGCAGACCGGTGGGGACTTGTGTGTGTGTCCACCCTTGCCTGGGTGATGAGTCCATCACTGAAGAACGGTCTAGCCTGGTACGGAAGGGTCATAATCGGTGACCCCAATGGTACGATGGAACAAGAAGATGACAGAAGCTTTGCCTGCTGCAGCTGCTCATCTCTTGCTCTCTCTCTCTCTCTCTCTCTCTCTCTCTCTCTCTCTCTCTCTCTCTCTCTCTCTCTCTCTCTCTCTCTCTCTCTCTCTCTCTTTCTCCAACATTGCAACACAACAACAACTACCTCAACACGAACTGAACTAACTCTATATTACCCCTAGACTTTGATAGAGCTTGGTTTTGATTCTTATTCCTACACTTCTGTATTTATCATTGCTAACCTGTTTTATATGTATATTGGCATTTTTGATACTGTATTGCTTAGTTTACTAATAAACACCTTTAGTTACAGTACCACCAGACTCCAACGTATCATTCCATTTCTGCTGGTCTGTTAACCCAGTTACAGGGTACGTAACAGGGGTTAGAGGACTGTGTATCTGTGTGGGTGAGAGAGGGGAACAAAGCCTTTTTTAAGCTGTTGTTGTTTTGCTTGTTGTGTGCTTTTTTGTTGAGTTTTGTGTTGTTCCGCTGGGCGCTGTGGGTATGATATTCGTGTGGCAATACTTGCTGGTTGCCCCCAGCACACCCTCAAGTGTGTTGGTTGCTAAAGCAAACAACTTATTTCAGTATATATTTTGATGCACACATCATAAATAAACTTGAATCTTGAGTGTTGAATGTACATGGATAGGAAATGTTTATAGAGATATGAAGAAATGGGACTAGCTTAGATGGGAACCTTGGCTAGCAGGGATGTGTTGAGCAGAATGGCCTGTTTTTGTACTGTTTAACTGTATGAATCTCCAGCTTTTCCCATTTTCTCTACATGCTGAAAGCTATTCATCTTATTCAACTCTGATGGAAGATGGCTGACATGAAACATTAACCTCATTCCTCTCTCTGAAGATGCTGTCTGGACCAGGACAGATCCCCAGCATTTTCTGTTTCATTTTGATGACCATTGAAACAGACGGCAGAGATTTAGCCTGTGCAGCGGGGAAGCGAGATCTGAGCCAGGACCTGGCAGGGAGTGAAGGAAAATCTAGGCCATCACCATAGATTGCTTGTAAACAGCCCCACGTTCCCAGTCCTGCTGGGGAAATGCTCTTTCCAACGATTGTTCTGTGCTGTGACGACGGAAGACACTTGTACAATGGGAGAAGGGTTTCTGTAGACTCCCCGCTCCACGATTATTCCAAATACTGCTGCAAGGGGCATCCTCTGCAACAAGCAGGGTTCAAGGTTTCAACTGGAAAACATACTCCTTGCCCTGGATGGGACAGCTGGGCGGTGTAATTCAGGGAAGCACTGGGCTAATATCATGGGTTCATTAATGCATGGGTTTAATGCGTTAATGCATTAAATGCATTAATGGTAACACTTGTCACCAGCCTGTACGGACCACTGCTAGTGTGTCTGTCACTCACTGTGTGTCTCCCAGTGCCTGACCATTTGTATGTGTAACTGTGGGTGAGAATTTGGACAAGGAGTAGTTAAAAGATTAGCACAGCATTGAGTGCCAGAGGGCCTATACTAATGTACTATACATGTGTTTGTATGTGTGTGTGTGTGTGTGTGTGTGTGTGTTCACGTGTGTGAATGTGAGTATGTGTGTGTGTGTGTTTGTCTCGTCTCTGTGCTTCAGTATTTCATTGTGCGATGCTTTAGGTCTGTCCCCATGTGGTTCTCTCAGACATCGGAAAACCGAGAGGAACATTACCTGAGATCCTGAGTGGATTTGACAAATTGGATGTGGAGAGGATGTTTTCTTTCTGTGGGAGTGCAATCCCCCTCCCTATCTCCATTACTCCCTCCTTCCCATCTCCTTGACCCCCCCCCTCCTGTGGGAGATTAAAGAACTAGGGGTCATTCATTTCAGACCAAGAAGGCGTGAAGATTTTTCTCAAGGGTTGCCCGTCTTTGAAACTCCCTTCCTCAAAGTGTAGTGAAAACATTTAGAATATTTTTAAAACAGAAATAAACATGTTCTTGATAAATAAGTTGGTAGACAGGAATGCAAAATCGAGGCTCCAGCCAGAATGGCCATGATCATTAAATGGTGGAGTAGGACTGGAAGGCTGAGAGGTCTCCTTCCACTCCTAATTCATATGAGCTCACGCAGGAATGTAACTACGTGTGACACTGTAGGTTTATGCCTGTGAGTCTGTCTGCACGGGATGTCCCCACCTTCTAACTCTGACTCCTCATCTTCTTTTCTCCAGTCCTGCTGAAGGAACTCGGCCTGAACCGTCGACTGTACTCTTTTCCATAGATGTTGCCTGGCCTGCTGAGTTATTCCAGCATTTTGTGTTTGTTGCTTAGATTTCCAGTGTCCGCAGATTTTCTCTTGTCATGGAGTGTCTGTCAGTATTTATGTACATGAGAATGCACACTTTTCAAGAATACATTTGTGTGTCGCTATCTTTTGCAAGTTTGTGCATATTTATATGAATGCATTTGACCACTATCTGCGTGGTGTGTGTGTGTGTGTGTGTGTGTGTGTGTGTGTGTGTGTGTGTGTGTGTGTGTGTGTGTGTGTGTGTGTGTGTGTGTGTGTGCGCGCGCGTGTGTGTGCGTGTGCGCGCATGTGTGTGTGTGTGAGTGATTGTGTGTGTGTGTGAGTGTGTGTATACCTTCACATGTGCATGGATATTAGAAGAACAAGTTTTGAACATAACCTTCTCCATACTTGTACATCTCACCAATTCTCACTGTTATGGCCTCTCACAGAAAGATGGAGCCATTGGCGAGGTACGGTGAACCCTCGTTCTGTACGGTGAGGAAAGCTTGTACAGTGAGAGAACTAAGAGTGCTTCACAGAGTATCAAGGTTGGCATAATATGTGGGAAGATGCTTGTTGGCAGTCAAACTGTGGGTCTCTGGACTAGGGTAAAAAGGTTCATCCCACTTCCTAACAACAACAAAGCAGGAAGGCTGTCACAAGAGGTGCCTCACCTTGTGAATACAGCCTCACTACACTGCACCCTCGTTCCCCACCCCCCACCAAGTAGCAAAGCACAAAAAACCTGGGAGCAGTTATTTCAGAGTTTAGTTCAGAGTTGTATTCTGTACATACACTTTGATATTAAAATGAACCTTTGATAAACGATAAAACCACAATGAAAAGTTCTGGTTCTGATGACCCACATTCAACCCGGACCACTGATGGTATCTGTGTGGATCTCACAGTGATGGTATGTATTCCCCCAGGTGGACCCATTTGCTCCCACGTCTTGAAGATGTCCTGGTGGGTTAATTTTCCACTGGGAATTACTTAGGAGAATCAGGAGGGAACAGAGAGGGTGAACTGATGAGGATGCAAGAGGAATAATAGGATTAGTGCAGATGGTCAAAGTGGATTCCGTGGGATGAGGGGCCAGTTTCTATGATATCTGGAGTTATGACCCTGATCATGTCCGGGCTGCTTCACTTGTGGAAAGGCACCACCATGTGGTCACAGCACTGAACTACTTGAACAGCACTCAAAGTGCTGCAGGAATTCAGCAAGTCAGGCAGCATCAATGGAGGGGAATAAACAGTTGATTTTTCAGTCCGAAACGCTTGACCGTGACTAGAAGAGAATGGGTCGGAAGCCAGAATGAGAAGGTGGGGGAGGAGAAATGCAAGCAGCTGACAGGTGAGAACAGGTGAGGGGAAGGTGAGAAGGGGGAAGAGGGGCGTATGAAGGTGTGGACAGTGAAAGGAGTACAAGCTGGCAGGAGATAGGTGAGTCCAGGTGAGGGGGAAGGTGCTGGAACACAGGAAGAGCCATATCTCTGCAGGCGGTGAGCACTCATCTGAAACTTGGCAATCTCATCCAATACTACCAACCAAACAGACATTATTGAGATGCAGAAATTAGCAACCAGGGTGCCCAACAGTTGCTCTTGACTTACGGCATGGAGCAAGTTCATGAAATTTAACAGTTGGTAAGTCAAGTACACCCTCTCAACTTTCTCTACAGCTCTACAGGGAACAGGTTGCACAATGATACAGCACTGACCGGAACCAAACTGTGAAATAGAGACAATCGGCAAACCTGCCAACACTGAGGATTCCTCTGGAGGTGTTCAAAGTGAACTCAGCTTCACATACGGGGTCAAGAACCATCTTTGGGGATTATCAGACCTTATGTGATTGGTCAATCACACTAACTGGAATAATATGACGGTAGATTGCCGAACACCAGCTCTATCTTAACTAACATTCAGCTTCCAATCTGGACCCTTGTCAACATAATTTTCGCTGTTTTGATTTTCTTAATCTTCATCTTGTCATTTCTCTGTGTGCTGTTACCACCATTCAATTCATGTCAGCTCACTGCTGGTCGTCAATACCTGATAGGCATACCCAGTTTGTGCTAATTTTTTTATTTTAATTTAGCCCCATTAATGATGGATAAACACATATGGCACAATTGCTATGAGTCCAAAGGCAGTGAAGCCTTGAATTGTAATCCTGGTAAGAAACAGAAACTACAGAAAGTACATCAAAACAATCTTACATACCTGGAGTGTGGTTTTATTCCATCCCATCAGATCAGCAAAGCCCCATGTGTCTTATTTGTAATACTGTACTGTCAAATCAAGCCATGAAACCATCAGGACCATCTGTAAAAGTCACCTTGTAAAAATGATTTTTGTTATTACTCAGGTGAAAGAAGCATTTGAAAAGCTTTGCACACTCGAGTCATTTGCCAAAAAAGCTAAAAATGACCTTGATAGTGGTCTCATTGCTTCTTTTAATATTTCCAAAATGATAATGAGGTGTAGAAAATCTCATACAATTGGTGAAAGATTAGTAATGCCTGCTCTATCAGAAGTGCTCATTGCTGTTCTCAAAATGGACACCAGTACTGTAAAATCAATTCCTCAGAGTAATAACTCACCATATTGATGAAATGAGTGAAGTGGCAGCTATGCACAGAGCTACAAAAAACAGAATTTGGGATACAACTGGATGAGTCAACTGTGTGAGACAATTAGGATTGCTAATGGCATATGTACAGTTTATCAAAAATGGAAAAGTTTATGAAGAGAGTCTTTTTGTAAAAAGTTAAAGACAAATAGCAATGGAAAAGCAATCTACAATGAGCTCAAAATGTATACTGAGGATTGAAGTATTCCGATTTGGAGCACGATTTCTCATGCAACAGATGGAACACCATATATGACAGGTCGTCGTGCTGGTTTAGTGGCATTTATGAAAAAAGAAATTCCAAGTCAATTTGCAATCCATTGTATAATTCATCATCAATATCTCACAGCCAAAAACCTCAGCCAGCAACTTTTTCAAGCATGACTCCTGCAATATCTGTTATCAACAAAATAAAAACTCATCCATTAAATAGCAGAATATTTCACCAGTTATGCCAAGATAATGATGAAGAATTTGAATGCTTGCTTCTTCACACTGAAGTGCATTGGGTGTCAAAAGGCTGTTGGTCAAAACATTTCTTTGATCTTTTTGACACTCTGGTTGAATTTTTGCTCAAAGTTGATAAGAGTTTGGGAAACAAGATTGAACTTCTATGTGGAGAGGTGGCATACCTAGCCGATCTGTATGACAAAATGAACATTCCAAATATGAAACTGCAGGGTGAGAATTTCAATTTAATCCAGACAAAAAGTGCAGTGTCCACTTTTATTGGAAAATCAGAAATATGTAAGCAAAACATTTGAAGAAGAACATTTTTACAGTTTCTCTGCCTGGAAAGTACGGCACTCTCTCTCACAAACAGTTATTTGCTAGAATATTGAATTGAATTGAATTGACTTTATTACTTACATCCTTCATATACATGAGGAGAAAAAAATCTTTACATTACATCTCTGTCTAAATGTGCAATTTATAGTAAATTTGTAATAAATAGTATGTACAACAGGACAGTCAATATAACATAAAAATACAATTGTATCAGTCTGATGGCCTGGTGGAAGAAGCTTCTTATTGGGGTGACTCAGGTCCCCGATGACCCTTCGGGCCCCTTTTACACACCTGTCACTGTAAATGTCTTGAATAGTGGGAAGTTCACAACTACAGATGCGCTGGGCTGTCCACACCACTCTCTGCAGAATCCTGTGATTGAGGGAAGCACAGTTCGCATACCAGGCAGTAATGCAGCCAGTCAGGATGCTCCCAACTGTGCCCCTGTAGAAAGTTCTTAGGATCTGGGGGCCCATACTAAACTTCTTCAACTGTCTGAGGTGAAAGAGGCACTGCTGTGCCTTTTTCACCACACAGCTTGTATGTACAGACCACGTGAGATCCTTGATGACGTGTAGGCCGAGAAACATAAAGCAGTTCACCCTCTCAACCCCAGATCCATTGATGTCAATAGGGGTTAGCCTGTCTCCATTCCTCCTGTAGTCCACAACCAGCTCCTTTGTTTTTGCGACATTGAGGGAGAGGTTGTTTTCTGGACACCACTGTGTTAGGGTGATGACTTCTTCTCTGTAGGCTGCCTCATTATTATTTACAATTAGGTCAATCAATGTAGTATCATCAACAAATTTAATTAGCAGATTGGAGCTGTGGGTGGCGACACAGTCATGGCTATACAGAGAGTAAATGTGGGGGCTTAGGACACTGCCCTGAGGGGCTCCTGTGTTGAGAGTCAGAGGGGTGAAGGTGAGGGAGCCCACTCTTACCACCTGCCAGCTATCTGACAGGAAGTCAAGGATCCAGCTACACAAGGCAGGGTAAAGGCCGAGGTCTCTGACCTTCTTGTTGAGCCTGGAGGGAGTCCAAGAATAGCATTCTCACATAAGTATCCTTCTGCTCCAGATGTGTAAGGATGGTATGTAGAGCTGTAGCTATTGTGTCATCTGTTGATCAGATGTGTCGGTAGGTGAATTGTAGGGGGTCCAGTGTGGGTGACAGAATGCTGCAGATGTAATCCTTGACCAGCCTCTCAAAGCATTTGCTTATTATTGAGGTGACTGCAACAGGACGCCAGTCGTTCAGGCATATGACCTTGGTCTTTTTCGGTACAGGAACAATGGTGGATGTTTTGAAGTGGGAGGGCACTCTACACTGGGAGAGGGAGAGATTAAAGATGTCTGTAAACACTCCTGCTAGTTGTGCTGTGCACTGTACTACTTACTGCTTACACCTGCGGTCGCTGAAGAAGGATTTTCAGAATCAATTCAAGGATTTGAACAACCTGCAAATTCCGGACTGGATAATTAACCTATTTCTTTGCAAGGTGGAAGAACAGGAAGAGAGCTTGAAAGAAGAAATTATTGAAATTCAGAATGATGAAGCTTTTGTGGTATGTGGCTATACTGCTACACAAAATTTCCTGGTCTTTGAAGAAGAGCCAAACTGATCTTCATTGCATTTCCATCCTCCTACCTTGCTGGAAGAGGTTTCAGTGCAGTGAAGCACATACTCACAAAAAACAGAAACCACTTGGACATTGTTATGCATGGGGACTTAAAGCTTTTGCTGTCACAACTTGAACCAGATATTTCAACTTTTGCTAAAAACCATCAAGCTCAAAGATCCTTTTGATAACAAAGCTGCTGTACAGTGCACAGGTACTGTGTAAGCTAGCCTTAAAAGACAAAAAAAAATGTAGAATGATTTTTCTCATGTTAGCATTTGGCAGACATGTTTGTACACTATGGGGAAGGTATATAGTGCCTAAGAAGGGTTTTGACAAATATAAAGGTGCTTTGGGGGCATTGGAAAGTATAAATGTGCTTTGGGGGGCATTGGGCTAAAAAGGGTTGGGAAACACTACATTAACATTGCCCTCCATAAATGCTGCCTGATGTGCTGATTTCCTTTAGCACTTTGTGTGCATTGCTCAAGATTTCCAGCATGGTAGAATCTCCTGCATTTAACAATTTGATAATGACATTAAATCCATTGCCAGTAAACACAAAGACATAAAAAAAAGTTCTCCCCTCTCTCACTCTACCTGGTAACAAAGCAGGACTGATCTGTAACTCTACTTTCCTGCTAGATCCCCTTATTCCTTTTCCCTGTTATCCAATATTCTACGTAAGTTTTGAATGATCCAAGTTTTGTTGTGGTGGAACATTTCAATGATGTGCAAAATCAATCTAGCATCTGCAGATTTTCTTTTGTTTCCAATCAGGTATTAAATGGAATTGCATAAAAGGCATGAAAATCTTACTTGTGTCCAGATGTATCAAAGCTTGGCCTATCTGAGAAAGCACTTGCCGGGGTATAAATGGGCTGCACCGTAAAATGAAAAACTCGGTGCTGCGTGAAAATCTCCAGGTTTGATGCAGAATCTAAGCATCAAAATGTCAACCATCCCTATGTCTCTGCAATGCAACTTCACCTGTTGAGCGAGGTAGATCAGCTGGTCGAGTGGTGTTGCAGCAACAACCTTGCACTCAACATTAGTAAGATCGAAGATTTGATTGTGGACTTCAGAAAGAGTAAGACGAGGAAACACACACCAATCCTCATTGAGCGATTGGAAGTGGAAAGCGTGAGCTATTTCAAGTTCCTAGGTATGAGCATCCCGGAGGATCTGTCCTGGGCCCAATGTATTGATGCAATTACAAAGAAGGCATGACAGCAGCAATATTTCATTAAGAGTTTGAGGAGATATGATATGTCACCAAAGACACTTGCAAATTTCTACAGAACTTTCCAACTGGCTCAATCACCATCTAGTATGGGGGGGGGGCACTGTACAGGATTGAACTATGTTACAAACTCTGTCAACTCCAGCACGCGCACAAGCCACCCCAGCATTCAAAGCATCTTCAAGGAGAGATGCCTCAAAAAGTCAGCATCATCAGTAAGGACGACCATCACCTCAGACATGCCCTCTTCTCATTGCTACCTTCAGGGAGGAGGTACAGGAACCTGAGGGCACTCACTCAGCAGTTCAGGAACAGCTTCTTCCCCTCTGCCACCAGATTTCTGAATGGTCACTGAATGGACACTACCTCACTATTTTTCTTCTCTCTTTTTGCACTACTTACTTCACTTAACTTTTTAAATATATATATATTCATATATTTCTTACTGTAATTTACAGTTTTTATTATGTATTGCAATGTACTTCTGCTGCATAACAATAAATTTCACAACATATGCCAGTGATATCAAACCTGATTCAGATTCTGATTTTTCTTTCAGCAGTTTGGTTTTTGCTCCAAAAACAGCAAATGCCGATGAAGATCGTACCACTGGTGTAAAATAACAAATCTCACAACATATGTCAGTGATAGTAAACCTGATTCTGATGCTATGGTTACTCATTAAAACTTAGGCAAAAGGCTGTGACGTTCGGTTTAATATACACGGAGCTGTCTTACTGATTGTCAGGCCTCTCTAGGAGACGCATGGAACTGTCCATGGTCCTGAAACAAGCCCATTCTGTTAGTGGTGCTGAAATGTCGGTCGAGCTGCAGAATCATAGAGCACAGAAGGGGGTCCTTTCTCAACCCTGTCTGTGGTGACCATTAAGTAGCAATGTATACAAGTCCCATTGGCCAGCCTCTTGTAGCCTTCTATGCCTTGGTGTTTGAAGTACTTGATTTGATTCTTCTTAAATGTTGTTGCAGTATGCATCCCCATCTTCTCAGGTGTTGTTTCAAACTCCAACCATTCTCTGGGTGAAAATAAATCTTCTGTATGTCTGGTTTGAACTTCTTACTCTTTACCTTAAACCCATGTCCCCAGTTATAGACAGCTGTGTTGTTGGAGATAATCATACAACTGTCAATCCTACCTCTATCCCCCAGATTGGTACACCTCTAGTATGTCAATCCTTTTCCACTCCATGGAAAACAAAGAGCATTGATGCCCTTTCAATATAAAAATAACCAAAGCTGCATGCAATATTCTAAAACTGGTTTCATCACTGTACATAATTGTCTTTAATTATAGTTTATGCCCCAGGTAGTCTCCCATGCCTTCCCTATTCACTTGAGCTGCCACCTTCACAGATCTTTGGACTTATGCACCTTCCTCAATACTTCCAAGGGCCCTGTCTTTAGCAGACCTCCAAAATGCATCACTTTGCACTTATCAAGACTAAAATCCATCTGTCATTATTTTGCTTAATTTAACAGCTACCAATAACTTTCTGTAGCCTGAATCTATTCCATTCTGAACCCAGACCACCATCAATTTTGTGACATATGCATTGATGTATTTAGTAAATATTTCTATGATATTTCAATCAAATATGCATATACGATGAGAGCTTTCATCTTTTTTTGGGGGGTATATGGGATATCAGGGAAGACATAAGAACAAAAGGAAAGCAAATTTAAAAGGTTTCAAACACCAGAAGCTGCACCAAATAATCTGGAGAAATAAATTATCTTCTGTTTCACAGGAGTGGACATGTGGCTGGGGTCATCCTGTGCCCTCTGACCAATACAAATGTCATGGATAATAAAGATTCAGGGGAACTGATTTTAGAACAGAGATAAATTATGGTGAAGGATAGGTCTGAGGTTGAGATTCTAAGTTGGAGAAAGGTCAATTGAATTGACTTTATTTTTTACATCCTTCACATACATGAGGAGTAAAAATCTTTATGTTATGTCTCCGTCTAAATGTTCAATGTGCAATATATAGTAATTTGTAATAAATTGTAATAAATAAACAGGACAGTCAATATAGTATAGAAATATAATTGTATCACGGTGAATTAATCAGTCTGATGGTCTGATGGAAAAAGCTGTTCCAGAGCCTGCTGGTCCTGGCGGTGCAATTTCCCAGATGGTAGCAGCTGGAACAGTTTGTGGTTGGGGTAACTCGGGTCCCCAATGGTTCTTTGGGCCCTGTTTATGCATCTGTCTCTGTAAACGTCCTGAATAGTGGGAAGTTCCCACTAGTGGGCCCTGCCTAGGAGTTATGCGGCCAGACCAGAGGTCTCTGCCCCTACCTATCTTGTTGTTGATGGGTTGTGCCCTGCTACCTACCCAGGTGTCCCGTAACCTGCCCAGTCCCCCTTGTTCCTGCCTGGGAGGTCCAGGCCCTGCCCAGGAGTTATGTGGCCTGCCCAGTGAACTCCTAGACCCTGCCTGAACTCTGGGATCCTGCCACCTTGCCTGAACTCTAGACTCTCTTGGAACCCCAGCATCACCTTGAGTGTCATGTCCCTCATGCACACCATGATCTCCATGCCTTGTCTCTCGTTTAGTTGTTCCTGTCCTGCCCCTAGTACTTCAGTGCCTGCGTCCTGCACTTGGGTCCAGCCTCCTGTCCCCCTATGATAGTATGTACAGACCATGTGAGATCCTCAGTGATTTGTATGCTGAGGAACTTAAAGCTGTTCACCCTCTCAACCTCAGATCCATTGGTGTCAGTAGGGGTTAGCCTGTCTCCATTCCTCCTGTAATCCACAACCGGCTCCTTTGATTTTGCAACATTGAGAGAGAACTTGTTCTCTTGACACCAATGTGTCAGGGTGATAACATCCTCTATGTAGGCTGCCTCATTATTATTTGAGATAAGGCCAATCAATGTAGTATCACCAGAAAATTTAATTAGCAGATTGGAGGATTGGAATTTTGGTGGCATCAGAAGGATCTTGCAAGTGTGAATTGGGACAGGTTGTTTTCTGGCAAGTGGTTGGTAAGTGGGAGGCCTTCAAAAATGAAATTTTGAGAGTGCAGAGTTTATATGTTCCTGTTGGAATAAAAGTCAAGGCCAAGAGATTTATGGAACCATCCTTTCTGAGAGATATTGAGGCTCAAGTTAAGAAGGAGAGAAGGAGGTGCATGGCAGTTATAGGCAGCAAGGAATAAATTAGGTACTTGTGGAGTATATGATATGTAAGAGAAAACTTAAGATGGAAATGAGGAGAGCTAAAAGGAAGCATGAGGCTGTTATAGCAAACAAGGTGAAGAATCTCAAGGGCTTCTATAGATATATTAAGAGCAAAAGGATAGTAATGGACAAAATTGGTCCTCTTGAAGATGAGAGTGTCATCTTGAAGTCAACAGAGATGGGGAAGATCTTAAATAGAGTTTTTCATCTTTATTAACTTGGAGATGGACAGACATTCTATAGAGGTGATGCAAAACAGCAGTGAAGTCATGGACCATATACAGATTACAGAGGAGGAGATGCTTGCTGTCTTGAGGAAAATTAAGGTGAATAAATCCCCTGGGTCTGACAAGGTGTTCTCTCAGACCTTGTGGGAGGCTAATGCAGAAAGAGGCATTTAAAACATCCTGTCCCAGTGGATTGGAAGATAGCCTTTGTTGTTCCATTGTTGAAGAAAATCTCTAAGGATAAGCCAGCAAATTATAGGCTGATGAGATATATATGGATAGATAGATAGATAAAGTTTGGATTGATTAGGACATCTAACATGGTTCTATGCATGGTAGGAGATGTCCAACCAATTTTATAGAGATTTTTTGAGGCTATTACCTGGAACGTTGATGAAAGGCTTCAGCAATGCCTTTAACAGGGTGCTGCATGACATTCAGGAAGAGGTAGTAAATTGGATCAGACATTAGCTTGGCAGGAGTAGCAAGAGACTGGTAATAAATGGTTGTCTCTTTGACTGGAGGTTTGTAACTAATGGTGTGCTGCAGAGATCAGTGTTGAATCTATTGTTTATCATCTATATCAATGATGTGGATGATAAAGTGGTAAACTGGATCAGCAAATTTGTGGATGACACCAAGTTTGGGGGTGAAGTGTACAGCAAGGAAAGCTATCAAAGCTTGCAGAGGGATCTGGACCAGTTGAAAAAATGGGCTGAAAAACGCAAGTGGAATTTAGTGCAAGTAAATGTGAGAAGTTGCTCTTTGGAGAATGGCAGCAACCTGCAGAGTGCAGTGGAAAAGAGCAATCTAGAAATACAGATCCATACAGAAGTAGATAGAGTTGTAAAGAGAGCTTTGGACGCACTGACCTTCATATATCAAAATATTTAGTTCGGTAATTGGGCTGTTAAGTTGAAATTTTATATGGGTGAGGCCTTATTTGGCATCTTGTGTCCAGTTCCAGACACCTACCTACAGGAGAAATACAAATAAGATTGAAAGAGAGAAGAGAAAGTTTACAAGGATGTTGCCAGAACTTGAGCACCTGAATTATAGGGAAAGATTGAATTGGTTAAGACCATATTCCATAGAGCACAGGTGAATGAAAGGAGATTTGATAGAGATATTCAAAATTATGAGGGTTCCAAATTATACAAAATTACAGAGTAAATGCAAGGAGGCTTTTCCACTGAGGTTGGGTGGGACTATAACAAGAGGTCATGGGTAAGGGTGAAAGGTGAACTGATGGAAAACTTCTTCACTCAGAAGGTTGCGAGAGTGTAGAACGAGCTGCCAGCACAAGTGCTGCATGTGAGCTCAATTTCAATGTTTAAGAGTAGTTTGGATAGGTACATGAATGGTAGGGCTATGGCCCGGGTTCAGGTCAATGGGAGTAGGCACGTTAAATGGTTCAGCATGGACTAGATGGGCCGAAAGACCTGTTTCTGAGCTGTATTTTTCTATGTTCCATTGGTAGGCAGAGCTGTTGACGGTGCTGTTTGTTGGATCTAAACATCAGACACACTTGATAAGATATCCTATGGCATTATCTGAAATAAATACAGGGGTACTTCTATTGAAAGTGTTTGTAATTTTTATGCCTTAAATAACAACTAAACGACATAAATTATACAGACTCCATAGCAGTGAGCTTCATGGAATGTTTCTTGGCACCAAATAATCTGCATTGCAACAACGTGCACATATCTAAAGGATGTTGCAAGAGCTGGAAAATGTATTTGGTCGTCATGGAATTGAGCAGATTAAAGACAAAGTCAAAGTTGATTTTACCGTCATATTCACACGCCTATGCATGCACAGGTGCAATAAAAATCACTTGCAGCAGCATCACAGGCAAGCAGCATTCACAAGAAAAACATAAAACTAACTATAAATGAAAGAAAAATGTTACAAGAAAGGACATTATACAAATGTTATATAAATGCAGGTGGTCTATTTAACAGTTTTGGCATGTGATTCTTTCCTGCCCTCTCTGCTCTCACCATCTCACATGTCAGTCCACCACAAATGGCCTTCAGACAATTGAATTGTGATGTTGGCCCTGAGAACCAAGAGGATACTCCCGCTCTCACTGCAAACATCGTCATAACCATTGCTTAATGGCCACGGGAAGGGAAGCAGTTCCCGTGAAACATGTGGAGAGATCAGGAGCTGTGTGACTGAGAGAAGCAGACCGAGAGGTAGAAACTGTCAACTCACTGATAGGTTCTACTGTTTGGAGGGAGTACAGTTAAAGGTGAGGATAAATAAAGGTAAGAATAAACAAGAAGAGTGACTAGTAATGGGGAAAGGCATAAATGATACAGCATTGAAATAGGGTTGGTGAGGAAAGGCAGGTTCAAATGAACTTAGCACAAAGTTGACAAGATTGGGCAATGACTAATACAGTCCAAGGATTGTGCTGGGGGCTGCAAATGTTGCCACGCTTCCAACACCACATAGCATGTCCGCAACTTACTAACCCTAACCCTAACTGTATGTCCTTGGTATGTGTCAAAGTCAAAATAAATCTATTATCTGAGTATGTATGCATGCATTTGTTATCATATACTACCTTGAGATTCTTTTTCTTGGCTAGCTTTTACAAACAAAAGAAAAACAACAGAATTTATGAAAAGCCATACATTAACAAAGACTGACAAAAAAACAATATGCAAAAGTCAATTTGTGCAAATAAACAAAATACTGAGAAAACAAGTTGTAGGGTCCTTGAAAGTGAGTCTGTAGGTTCAGGAAACAATTCATGAAGTTATCCATGTCCGTTCAGGAGTCTAATGGCTGTAGGGTAATAACTTAATGAACCTGGTGGTGTGGGTAGTAGTGAGAAGAAAGCATAGCCTAGATGGTAGGAGTCCTTGATGATGCTTTCTTGTGGCAACGGTCCATGTAACTGTGCTCAATGGTGGGGTGACCTTTGCCTGTGATTGACTGGGAAGTGATGGATGGAGAAGGAAACTTGGAGCACCTGGGAGAAAATCAGATGGTAATGGGGAGCAACACACACAAAATGCTGGTGGAATGCAGCAGGCCAGTCAGCATCTACAGGAAGAAGCGCTGTCGACGTTTCGGGCCGAGACCCTTCGTCAGGACGGAGATAATGGTAATTGGGAGAATGTAATAACTCTTTTCAGTCTGCAGCAGGAATTGAGCCCCAATCGATGATCCTTGTCACTGTTAAGTGTTGCACTAACAGCAAGGCAAGGGTTAAGATAGTGTCCAGGCAAGGATAATTTTCAGTTAGAGTGCAGTCATCGCATGCAAGAAAGGTCTTTGAAGAGCATTGCTTATCTTTGCACAGCAGGGACAGGGGCCATTTCGTATACAGAGACAAGATGCAAATGAAGGATGCTAGGGTAACATTTTCTATTGGTCAGTTACATTACCAATTCTAAAAGATTATTGGCTATTAATGTGTAGATTCTATTGGCTATTAACACCTGTATTATCGTAGTCCGATTGGTGAATAATGTTGCAAATCAGGAATTTGAACATATGAAAGGTTACCAATTGGTCAGTATCTCTATCCAATTAGTCAATTCTGAATAAAAAGTCTTTTTTTGATCAAGCTTCAGAGCAGCGTGGTGACAGGGGCTATGCTGTTCTCCTTGTGCTCAAGTAAATGAAGTGTGATTGAGGAATGAATGTGAGTTTTCAGGGTCCAGTTAACCGGTGACAACAGTCCTACACAGCGAGCAACACTCAGCAACTCAGACTAGCAAGTGAATGTTGCCAAAGAAGTCGGCCTTAAATAGAAACGTCAGACCCAAAGGGTACAGAGAGACAGGTGGATCACCAGCTGAGGGGATCGTTCTAAATATACGTTCAGAATGTATGTAATTGCTCAAATGTATGATTACCTCACATTCATGGGATAATTACTACAATAGTAGACAACTTCATCTGTGGATCTCCAGAGGCTTCCCTAACTCATCCTTGTATTTTTAACAAAAGCCAGTAATCTCTGCAGTCTGGATTGTGGTGAAATCACAGGATGTACACTGACTAAACATACTGTGTGTAGCTAAAGAACACTGTACAGACGGGAGGAGACATAGAACCTAGCATAGTGCAGGCCCTTTGACCAATGATGCTGTACTGACCCTTTAACTTACTCCAAGATCAATCTAACCCTTCCCTCCTCCATTTTTCTTTCATCCATGTGTCTATCTAAGGATCTCCTAAATGTCCCTGATGTATCAGCTTCTACCACAACCAGCGTGTTCCAAGCACCCACAACTCTTGTGTACAACAAAAACCTACCTCTGACATCACCCCAATACTTTCCTCCCAAAAGCTTACATTTATATCCCCCTTGATTTAGCCATTCCCACTTCGGATAAAAAGCCTCTGGCTCATCTTGTATTCCTCAATCAGGTCAGCCCTCATCCTCCTTCCCTCCTAAGAGAAAAGCCCTAGCTCACTCAACCAATTCTCATTAAGACATTCCCTCCCTCTCTCTCTCTTTCATCCAAGCAGCATCCTGATAAATCTCCTCCGAACTCTCTCTAAAGCTTCCACATCTTTCCTAGAATGAGCGGACCACAAATGAACACAATGCTCCAAGTGTGGTCTAGTTAGAGTTTTATAGAACTGCAACGTTACCTCTTAGTAATAGGAATAACCCTTGGAGACCTTTTCTGATACCTATGTCTTCTCAATAAGATCACTCTGCTCTGTAGTTTAACTTCTGGGCAGATGGGGCTCATCAGCCGTGGTTGGCACCTCACCTAGTGGAAGGGAAACTCTGATCTCAAACCCCTGCTGCCTTGTGGCTATACCCACTCATGGGGAAGGCTTCGGGAGTAAACCCCGAGGGAAGGAAACAGAGCTGGAATCTCTAAGGCAGTCCTATGTTGAGTTTAACGCTGACTAGCACCTCCCGCAACACTGCTGGTGCCAAACTATATTGGTCTCTGCCGTTCCTTTGGGTTCATCAGATGTGTGGAGAGAGGGAGCTTGCTACATGAACAATAGCTTCCTCTCTACATTGTACTGCCTGGCTTGCTTGCATACCTAGACAGCTTGGACGCAATATCCATGGTTGACCCTGACCAATGGAGACCTCAGTAGTTTAACAGCATTTCCCAATCTTGCTTTGCTATGCACAATCCCAACATTACCATCTTCGATTTATGTAGCATCTTTAATAGAGCAAGATGTGTCAGAACACTTCACTGGAGTGATATTAAACAGCAACCCAACACTATGTTGAGGGAATGGGGATGTCTTCAACGTTTAGTATCCATCCCTGTTGTCCACAGACCGATGAAGTCATCAGGTCTATGTAAGAAAGCACATTTCCAACAGTGGTGAGGGACTTGCCTGTCGGAGCATAGGAAGTCAGCTCCAGCCAACTGGACAGATGAGATTCAATGTCCTGGAAGGTGGTTCTGCAATGCTTTGTGGAGAGTAAAGGGCACAGAAGGAATCATGGTCAACCACTGCAACCAAGGGAGATCCCAGTTTGTAACACATACTCGTACCACTGGACCCTGATTTCCGCGATTGAGAGAGTGGAACTGTCCCAGTGTAACGGCTTTTCCACTTTATAAACTCTCCTGCACAGATCTCCCCTCATTGTTGGATACAACGGACAGTGACCACAACAGTGGTGAGCAGGAGAGCATCTCTGAATGCACAACACATCGAACCTTGAAGTGAATAGGCTACAGCAGCAGATGACCATGAACATACACTCAGTGGCCACTTTATTAGTACTGGAGGTTGCCAATAAAGTGGCTACTGAGTGCACTTGTGTCATTTTTATTATTGATACAGCAAGAATAAGAAACACGGTAAAAAGCTTTTGTTTGTTTGCCATCTACACAAGACAGGCAGAGACACCTACCAGAATGGAGAGCCTTAACCTGTGGCATTATGAAGCGGGTGCTGGGAGGTGGGGATTAACCTCAGTCTCCTCATGAACATTGGGCTGAGTGGCTTTCTGTGCTGTAGATTTGAATGCTTCTGCACTTCTACGATAGATGGAAACTTCTTGAGACTTAATAATATGACAAATCATCAACAACCAAGTTTATATTCTTCCCGCAATTAAAACAGAAAATGCTGAAAATACTCAGCACGTCAGGCAAAATCTGTGTCGAAAGTCCAATATTTCCTGTTTTCATTTCCAGAATCTGGAGTTTATTGTTTTTGAATTATATTCTTCCTATTAATACTTTGATTGTTAAAAAAAAGTCTACTCAATGCAAACTTTAAAAAGATATTCAGTTATTTAACTCTTCACTGGCTCCTTCTGTTTCAGGTTAATTCCTGCCAGCTCTCAGGGTTTTGCCTTGTTCTGTTGTATTGTCACAAAGAGTACAGCAGAGGGCAGTGGTGCTCCATCACGTGTGAGCCCGGCCAACATCCCAGATAAACAGGTTGTTTTCCTCTGAAGCACAGTACTGTCCGTTCCTCTC
Organism: Hemitrygon akajei; assembly: GCF_048418815.1. NCBI lineage: Eukaryota > Metazoa > Chordata > Chondrichthyes > Myliobatiformes > Dasyatidae > Hemitrygon > Hemitrygon akajei. Next base: position 70,334,340 of record NC_133139.1, read on the forward strand.
AGCTACTGACTATTCCCTGCTTCTGTTCCAAGAAAGGAGAAGATTGCCTTGGCAATGCACTGCAAGATGCCAAGATGCATAATCCTTGTAAAAAAACCAAGTTGTTCCCTTCGCATATCATCAGCAAGCTGATCATTTAGTTTAGAAAACAAGGCAGCCAATTGAAGAAATTAGCAACTTTAGCTTTCTTTAAGTAATGATATCCATGGTACAAGACTAAGCAAATCCCTGTATTCGGTACAGGGGGTCAAAATGGCTGAGGATGTTGTGGACAGCAGGCTCACTGGGACAAATCAACACCCCTAAAAAATAGCTGGAAGAACACAGCAGGTCAGGCAGCATCTGTGTAGGGTAATGAACAGCTGGCCTTTTGGGCTGAGACCTTTCATCGGGCTGGGAAGAAAGGAGGAAGAAGCCAAATTAAAAGGACAGAGGGTGGGGAAGTAACACGGTCTGTCAGGTGACTCCAAGTGAGAGGAGGAAGGTAGGTAAGTGGGGGGTTGTTATGAAAGGAAATAATGTGAGAGGCTGTGAGGTGAAAGGTGGGGAAGACAAGGTGCTGAAGAGTTTAAAGATCAGCTTTAGTTGTCTCATGTATATCAAAAGATAGAAACATACAGTGAAATGTGTTGTTTGCATCAATGACCAACACAGCCCGCAACGACAACAATGCAGGACAGCCCACAAATATCGCCACACTTCCGATATCAACGTAGCAGGCCCACAACTTACTCACCTTAACTCCTATGTCTTCTTAACGTCAGAGGAAACTGGGGAACCCGGAAGAAATCCATGTGATCGTGAGGAGAATGTACAAACTCCTTAGAGAAAGCGGCAAAATCGAATTCCGAACTTACAGCTAGCACCGTAGAGCATTATGCTAACCGCTATGGGAATATGAAAGGACAGGACATACCGGGATGGAGAAAGGGAGACAAGAGTGAGGGGGAAATGTCTTCTTCCTACAGTCTCCTTTTACCTAGGAAAGTGATAAAGCAGCACTGGGGAAGATTCACCGGACTAATTCAGGAATGAGAGGTGTGTCCTTTCAAGAGAGGTTGGACAGTTTGTGTCTGCTCTCTTTAGAGGTTTAGAGAAACAAAGGGTGACCTGATTCAAATATATGTGAAGGGGATTGTCAGGGTAGACATGGAAATAGTTTCTCACATGGGAGAGTTTTGAACGAGGAGACATAGTTACAAGTCAAGGGACCAGTTATTAAAAATGGAGACCATGGAATCATAGACACAAGGGATTCTGCAGATGCAGGAAATCTTGAACAGCAGACACTGGATGCTAGAGGAACTCGGCATGCTAGGCAGCACCATAGAACTGTAGAATAGCACAGCACAGAAACAGGCCGTTTAGCCTATGATGCCCCGATAGCCATTATGCCAACCTACACATCTCCCGCCTGCCTGGATACCTCTACACCTTTCTTGCCAAAGTACCGTCGAAATGCCTTCTAAACATTGTACGTATGCATAATGTGTGAAAAACCCACATGTCAGATCTCCATTGAATTTCTCCCCCAACCTCAAACCTGTGCCCTCCGGTTCTAGACTGCCTTGTCCTGAGAATTAAACACTGACTATCTATTCTATCTTACCCTTGTGCCTTAACTTTCTGAACCAGCCCACCGAGCAGGACCTTCTCGGAGACCCTGCTGAAGCGTGTAACCACATCTACCCACGATGCTTCTATCCATTTTCTCAACCATCCCCTCAAAGAGCAATTTCCCTGACACAGGACACAGTGACCATCCACAATCAATCCCCACTTTCCCAAGTGACAATAACTTCTCTCCCCCAGTAGACTCAAGGGCTCTCGGAGGGTGGCACAGCAGCGTAGAGAGAGGCATGGTAACGTAGCAGATAGTGATCACTGATTGTGGTTCAGTTCCTGCCACTGACTTTATGAAATTTGTACCTTCTCCCTCTGACTGTGTAGGTCTCCTCTGAACGCCCTGGTTTCCTCTCCCATTCTAAAGATGTGCAAGTTATGGTTAGTGAGTTGTGGGCGTGCACTGGTAGAGCTGGAAGCATGGCACATCCTCGGACTCTGTTGGCCATCGACACAAAAGACGCATTTTGCTATAGGTTTTGATATTTTGATGTAAATGTGACAAGAAAAGCTAATCTTTACCTTCAATCTTATGACTGAATTTAATGCTCACAAACCTGCAGGTTCCAGTCTTTCATCCTCACTTCCCTATTAGAATAAGGGGACAAGATTAAGTGTTTCTTTCTCTGGGTGTCTCAAGCACGGGTAATAAGAAGAGCGGAAATTTCTTCTCACAGTGGGTGCCGTATCTCTGGAGTTCTCTACCATAGGGATTGTTTGATAAGATGTATTTACGGTGAGGGTATGTAAACATTTGAAGAATCAGTGGATTAGCACAGGAAGAGTTGAGACCAATGTCGATCAGCCAGGATTATTTTGAATAGCAGAGCAGGCTTGCATGGCCTACTCCTGTTCATACTTTCTTGTGCCATGTGTTTATTTGCCATATTACTGATGAACCAGATAAAACCATGGGAGGGTGCTCACACCGCAGCTTAGGAGCACAGTGACAGAGAGGGAACAGTGGACAACCTAGAGGAGCAGACAGATATTTCCCTGAGTCTTCTCTTTATGCCTGAATATCTCCTGGTTATCAACAATATGGCGTGTTTCCCTCGGACTTTGGGGTCTAAGTGATTAAATGTCTCCTCATCTCTCCTCACCCGGGAGTGAAAGGCTGACGGGTTAATTTATAAGGAGCATTTGATGGCTCTGGGCCTGTACTCACTGGAGTATGAAGAACGAGGAAGGATCTCATTGAAACCTATCGAATATTGAAAGGTCTTGGACTTGGAGATGATGTTTCCTATATTGGGATATCTAGGGCCAGAGGGCACAGACTCAGAATAGAAGGACATCCATTTAGAAGAGAGATGAGGAGGAATTTCTTAGGCCAGAGAGTGATGAATCTGTGGAACTCAATGCCACATGGCTCTGGAGGCCAATTCTTTGGATATAAGTTAAAATTGAGAGGTTCTTTAGTAGTTAGGGTGTCAAAGATTACTGCGAGAAGAATGGGGTGAGGATAATAGACAAGCTATGATTGAATGGTGGAACCTCAATGGGCTGAATGGCCTAATTCTGCTCCTATGTCTTATGGTCTCAGACCTAACCAGATGAATCTACTCCAGGTTTGCCCCTGGTTCTAACTCTACAACTTTTGCCATTATCTTTTTTCTCAGTAAAGACTCGTCCGGGTCACGTTTCATGTTGTGGGAGTGGCTGTCCCTCCATCCCCAGACCGTGGCTGAAACATGAGTGTACTCTTACAACTGTATATCAATAAAACTGAAAGAGAGCAAAGAAAATTTACAAGGATGTCGCCAGGACTTGAGGACCAGAGTTATAGGGAAAGGCTGGATAGGCTAGGACTTTATTCCTGGAGCATAGGAGAATGGGAGAGATTTGACAGAGATATACAACATTATGAGGGGTATAGATAGGGTAAGTGCAAGCAGACTTGAGATTGGGTGAGATTAGAACTAGAGGTCATGGGATTAGGGTGAAAGGTGAAATGTTGAAGGAGAACATGAGGTGGAACTTCTTCACTCAGAGGGTGGTGAGAGTGTGGAATGAGCTACCATAGGAAGTGGTGGATGTGGATTCGATTTTAACACAAGACGAATTTGGATAAGTACATTAATGGAAACAAATGGGTCTAGGAAGAATATTAGGTCAGCATGGACTAGTTGGGCCGAGGGGGCTGTTTCTGATCTGGAATGCTCTATGACTCTAAGTACTGCTGGTGCTTGTCAGACAGCAGCTCACCGGAGTAATTACAGCTGCTTCACATGACTGAAAAGCCTCCAGTATAAACCACCCCTTGTTTACTTCCCACAGCTCAGTGATGCCATCAGCAGAAAAGCTTATGAACAATCACAGCCTTTGTTCACTTTCTTCACCCAACACATTTAAGATGCACGAGTGTAGGACAGCAGAGATTCGAGCTGACCTCCACTTGACTACAGGTCTCCAAACCCAGAGGGTCGGAAAAAAGGGGGCAGAGGCAGAAGCTTCCCCACCATCGAGGATACCTTCAGTAGGTGATGCCTCAAGAGGGCAGCAACCATCATGAAGGACCCTCATTATCCAAGACAAGCCCCCTTCTCATTGCCACCATCAGGGAGGAGGTAAAGGAGCCTGAAGATGCACACTCAGCCTTTGAGGAACAGCCTCTTCATTTCTGCCATCAGGCTTCCAAACAGTCCATGAACCCATAAATGCCACCTCACTACTTTTCTCTCTTTTTGTGCTACTTATTGAGCTTTTTTATATTTCTTAAAGTACCTAGTTTTTTTGTGTTTTGCACGGCAACAAATTTCACAACATGTATCAGTGATAATAATCTGATTCTGATAATATTGGTTTATTATCATCACCTAAGCCCAGGCACAGTGAAGAAACGTGGCCGGCTCTCTCTCAACGAACACGGAGCAGCACAAACAGGCCCTTCAGCCCACAATGTTTTGTCAAACAAGTAAACTAGTAATTAAACACTTGACTACACTACTGCCTTCACAAAGTCCATATCCTTCCATTCTCCGCACATTCATGTTCCTGTGTAAGAGTCTCTTGAACACTGCTATTGTATTTCCCTCCACCACTGCCCAGGTAGCGCATTCCAGATAACACCACCAAAGGGAAAGCTTTCATCGCATATCAAACCAAAAATCTGTGTGGTGTTCATTTTTGACAAGTGCCTGTTCTGATGCCTCATCTGGTGACAGTTCGAGAGGCCAAAGCAGGAAGATGCAGCTTGTGGTGTGGCTTTTTCTGTCCATGAGACAGGTCATGGATCAATTCTGAATCCATCTGACTGAGTTCTGAAAAAGGAGGGCAACGTCAATGGCATTTAACTAAAATTCTCAGGGCGTTCAAAGAACCGCAAACAGGAACGATACTGCCCTCATCCACATCTCCCCCATTTCCTGTACATCAGTGCTCACCCTATCTTCCTGCCACCTTAACAGTGATAGAGAAATTCTTGTCCTTATCTACCACCCTATGAGCCTCCATTCTCCGACACTTCAACCATCTCCAAAGGGATCCTACCACGAAACCTGCCCCACTCTCTCTGCTTTCTGCAAGGATCGCTCCCTCCGTGATTCCCTTGTCCATTCGTCCCTCCCTACTAACCTCCATGTACTTATACCTGCAAGCAGCCTAATTGCTACACCTGCCCATTCACCTCCTCCCTCCTCCATTCAGGGCCCCAAACAGTCCTTCCAGGTAAGGCCACACTTCACCTGTGAATCAGTTGGGGTTGTCTATTGTGTCGGGTCCTCCCGATGCAGCTTCCTCTACATCAGTGAGACCCGTTGTAAACTGAGGGACAACTTTGTCGAGTATCTCCACGCCAGCCGCCAAAAGAAGAACTTCCTGGTGGCCAAACGTTTTAATTCTGATTCCCATTCCTAATCACACATGTCAGTCTATGGCCTCATCTTGTGCCAAGATGAGACCCCATTCAGGGTGGACTGGTGACACCTTATATTCCATTGGGATAGCCTCCAACCTGATGGCCTGAATATTGTTTTATTTTTTCCAGTTTAAAAAATGTTTTCTTTCCCCCCCCCCACCCCTTCTATTCCCCACTTAGGCCTCTGACTTCAGCTCACCTCCGATCACTTCCCCCTGGGCCTCCTCCTGCTTCCCTTTCTCATGATCCACTCTCCTCTCCTATTCGATTCCTTCCTCTCCAGCCCTTTACCTTTCCAACCCACTTCGCTTCACCTTTCACCTTCTTGCTATCCTCCTTCCCCTCCCCCCTCCACCTTTTTATTCTGGCATCTTCCCCCATCCTTTTCAGTCCTGAGGAAGGGTCTCAGCCCAATGCATCAACTGTTTATTTATTTCCATAGATGCTGACTGATCTGCTGAGTTCCTCCAGCATTTTGTTGTGCTGCTTTGAAACAGGGAAGATATTTCTTTTAGCTGAGGAATCTCAGACCAAGGCTTACAGGAGTGGGCAGTCTTTCCTGGAGGGCAGTGCAATCTCAATCAATGTACTCAAGACCCTTAGATTTCTGGACATTAGACAAATCAGCACGGAGGACAGCAGACGGAAGTGGAGCTGAGGTGGAAGATCAGCTATGATACAGATCAATAGCAGGCAAGGCTTGAAGAAACAGATGATTGACTCCTTTCCTTCGCTATGTTGAGGCAGATACTCTAGTCCTGTACTGATGATGAACAATTGTTCAATTAAGATACTTAACCAAGATCTTCTTTGCCCTCTTGTGAGCTGGTCAGAACTCCTCCTCAGGGTATCCTGAAGAAAAGTTGGAATTTACTCCTGTGTCCTCACTGACTCCTAGCCAATAAAAATCAAAACAGCTGCAGATGCTGACAATCCGAAATAAAAACGTTGTTGGGATCACTCAGCAGGTCTGGCAGCGTCTAAGGAGAGAAATAGAGTTAATGTTTCAGTGGAAGAGCCTTTAGTTGAAATAGGGAAAAGTCTTTGTTTTAAGTTGCAGAGAGGGTGAGGAAGGGGTGGATGAGACAAAGGGATTTTAGTGATTTTATGTAACTCAATTTCTTTGAAATTCTCAGTTGCTTGAATCACCCTGTTCAACTGCAACTCATTCATCAGCAGTAGTTACTCAAATTTTCACTGTACACTGACCCTGCTTGATCTCTCACAGCCCAGACCTGCATTTTACAGCCTCTATACCATCCTTTGCTTGTTTCCTCTTTCCTGACCTCATTAACCTATCAGCCCGATCTCTTCTTGTACGATAAGTTGGTCTCTTAACCTCACAATCTACCTCGCCAAGGCCCTGCACCTTATCGTCTGCTTGCACTTTCTCTGTAACTTTCCATTCTGCCTTTCCGTAGTTGCTTTTCCCTTGTGCAACCTCAACGTACTGATGTGATAAAATGACCTGTACAGATGGCACGCAGAACAGAGCTTTTCACTGTGACAGTAATAAACCAATTTACCAATTTCACCAGCGGCTTATCACCACGGCAACCCTGACCTCACCGTCTCAGGAATAATCTCCTTGTCCAATCATCCGCCCTCCTCCCACTCTCTCTGCAATTTAAAATGAACGCGTTTTCTCAAAGGTGATGAAAAGTCTTCAGCACAAAGTGTTAGCCCTGTTTCTCTCTCCATAGCTGCTGCCTGGCCTGCTGATTGTTCATGGCTTTTTCTGTGAATATTGCACTAATATCCTTGTCGTATATGAACTGCTTGTTGCAGATGATGGGATCTTGCCATGCACACGTTTTTTTTTTCATAGCACTTTGAGAGGTAAGTTGGGGAGGCGATTGGCCTGAAATGTCAATCCTTTTTATTCCTCTACAGGTGCTGCCTGACCGGCTGAGTATATCTTGAATTTTCTATTTTCTTTTTATGTTAAATTTCCGTTTGCAGCTTTTGTGTAATAGTAAGGTTCTCTTTCTCCCTGGACTTTGTTAATAGGCAGCACAGACCCGGAGTTTATTTTATAGGTGAGGTTACCTTTGAATAATGGTTGAGGGGCCCACGTGACTAACTCTCTACCATGTCACTTGTTTGGCTGCTGTTAATAATTTCAAACTTGGTTTTACGGATATCAACTCCAAGCAGATTACAGCAGGCACTCAAAATATTCTGTGCAGCCACGAGGGCCTTAAGCACTTTGCATCAGGGTATAATCCTCTGGCTGACAGCTAAGTCTGCTGACCAAACAGGGAGAATGAAGCTGTAGTGTTGCTCGGGGAATTACACAGACACTAACAGCACCATCCATTTTGCAACTATGTAAAACAGATTAAGTGAATGTTAAAACCATTTATTTTCCAGTTCCATGTGCTAAGTCCAGACATTAAGTGATGGATCAAATTTAAAGGCATCTTATCTGGCATAATAACTTTCTATCGACCCACCACCTTTCTCTGGTTCCTCTCCTCCTTTCCTTTTTTCCATGGTCCTCTGTTCTTTCCCATTGGATTTCTTCTTCTTCATCCTTTTACCTCTTCCACCTATCCCCTCTCAGCTTCTTACTTCATCCCTTTACCTCTTCCACCTATCCCCTCTCAGCTTCTTACTTCACCCCCCCCCCCTTCCCCCTCACCTGGCTTCACTTACATGCCAGCTTGTACTCCATCCCCACCCCCCACCTTCTAACTGGGGCTTCCCTCTCCCTCTTTTCCAGTCCTGATGAAGGGACTCAGCTCGAGACACTGACTGTTTATTCCCCTCCACAGATGCTGCCTGACCTACAGCTTGCGTGCGTTGCTCAAGATTTCAAGCACCTGCAGAATTTTTTGAGTTTATTGTGCGCCAGGTTAAGTGCTTTGGCCCTTGTTCAGTAGTCTGCATTTCCACGACTGGTCATGTTGTAGCTCCACAGCAAAGATGCTGGAAGGCTTCTGCCAATATCAGAGTTGATAAAGCTCGAAGACATAGCTTTAAGGAAAATAACTTAGAGAGGATCTGAGGACGACCTTCATCACCCAGACAGTGGTAGGAACCTGGTATATAGTGTCTGGTTACATGGTTCATGCTGGTTCACTAACAGCATCTGAGATTTGTTTGGATAAGCACCCGAATCACTTAGACATAGAGGATTCAGAATCACATTTAGAATCACTGGCGTATGTCATGAAATCTGTTGTTTTGTGGCTAAAACAACAAATAACTATAAATTACAATAAGAAGTATATATAAAAATTATATTAAATATGAAATTAAATGAGCAGTGCAAAAAGAGGACAAAAAAAAGCGAGGTTTTGTTAATGGATTCATTGCCCATTCAGAAATCTGATGGCTCCTGCATCTCATCTTTAATGAGAGCAATGAGACGAGGGCTTGTCCTGGGCGACGGGGGGTCCTTAATCATGGATGCTGCCTTCTTGAGGATGAAGATGTCCAGAATACCGGGCAGGCTGGTGTCCATGATGGAGTTGGCTGAGTTTGCAATTTTCTGCAGCTTTTTCCAACCCGGTGCAGTGGCCCCTCTGCACCAGATAGTGACACATCCAGTTAGGATGCTGTGCTCTGCGGAAATTTGCAAGAGTCTTTGATGACATACCGAGTTTCTTCAAACTTCTAATGAAATACAGCATCCAGATACTGTTGTGCCTTCTTTATAGTTGCATCAATATAGGCGCGGGATAGATCTTCAGAGATGTTGACACCCAGGGACTTGAAACTGCTCACTCTTTCCACTCCTGATACCTCAATGAGGATTGGCGTGTGCTCCCTTGACTTCCCCTTCCTTAAGTCCACAGTCAGTTTCTTGGTCTTACTGACACTGAGTACAGTTACAATACCACTCAACCAGCTAATGTATCTCCACTCGGTACACCTCCTCACCACCATCCGAAATTCTGCCAACAATAATTGTGCCATCGGCTAACTTAGATGGCATCTGAGCTGAAAACTAGCCACAGAATTGCTGGTGTAGAGAGAATAGAGCAGTCGGTTAAGCACGCATCCTTGAGGTGCTCCGGTGCTGATTGTCAGTGAGGAGGAGATGTTATTTCTGATCCGCACAGGCTGTAGTCTCCCGAGGAGGAAGACAAGGATCCAATTGCAGAGGGAAGTATAGAAGCCCAGGTTTTAGAACTTGTAGATTAAAACTGAGAATATGATTGAGTTGAATGATGAGCCGTAATCACTAAACAGCAGACTGATGTAGGTATTGCTGTTGTCCCGGTGATCCAAGGCCGAGTGGAGCACTAGTGAGATTGCATATGCTGTAGACCTATAGTGACGATAGGCAAGATGCAACAGGTCCAGCTCCTTGCTTCGGTAGAAGTTGATTCCATCCATGACCAATGTCTCAAACCATATGGAAACTTCTCACTGCAACAGTGAGAGATTTAAGATGCCTTTGAACAATCTGATCAGCTGATTGGCATAGGATTTCAATCCCCTACCAGGTGACAACTGAGGTTCCGACATTAACCACTGAGGCAGAGATCGGAGATGATTCAGGGATTCATGCAGGAGTAGTTTTATTCTCTCCTTCAAAGCCTGCATAAAAGGCACTGAGCCCATCTGGGAGTGCAGCATCATAGCCATTCAAGATACTAGGTTTCGCTTGTAGGAAGTAATGGCCTGCAAACCCTGCCAGAGCTGATGTTCATCCGATTCCGTTTCTCGCCTCAGTTGGAATTGTTTCTCACTCTGAAAATAGCCTTCTGTTGGTCGTACCTGGACTTCTTGTATAGTTCTGCATCACCGGCCTTGAGTGCCACAGATCTAGTCTTCAGGTCCTGGTTCTCCTGTTTCATCCACGGCTTTTGGTTTCGAAATGTCCAGAATGTTCTTGAAGGTGCACACACATCCATTCAAATCTTGATGAAGTTGATGACAACTATGGCATGTTCATTCAGGTTCGAAGATGAATCCCTTAATATTGTCCAGTCCACCCACTCAAATAGTCGTGTGAGCACTCCTCCGCCTCCTTTGACCATACCTTCTTGGTCCTCACCACTGGTGCTCCAGTCTTTAGTCTCTGCCTATACATTGGGAGTAGAGATACAGACAAGTGATGGACTTTCCAAAGTGTGGGTGTGGGAGCACATGGTAAGCGTTCTTGATGGTGGTGTAACAGTGGTCAAGTGTGTTGGCTCCTCTGGTTCCACAGGTGAGATGTTGGTGACAATTGTTCAGAGACTTCAAGCTGACCTGGTTGAAATCCCCTGCAATAATACGGAAGGCATTCAGAGAAGCAGCTTCGTGACCGCTGATCACAGGGCTCAACTCCTCCAGATCCTGCCCAATATTGGCCTAAGCTGGAATATACACCACTCCCAGGATGACAGTGGAAAACTTCCTCAGCAGATAAAATCCCCGAAATCCCTCTGGTACTGCAATCTTACGTTGAGATCTTCAATTTTATTTTCCAGAGACTGTACATTGGCCAGCAGGGTAGTTGGCAGTGGGGATCAATGCTTCAGAAATACCTATAGACCACCTCGTCTTCCATGCTTCCATTTTCTTAAAGGGGAACTACAATCGCCGCCCGATTCTGCAGTCTGGGATCCACTGATTTTGAGTATCAATAGATTTTTGTAATGTCTTAAGACAAAGTTGGGATATGGCTGGGAGGTGGGATTACTTTTATTTTCACAAACACCAGAAAATCTGCATTGTATTTAGAGATGAAGCACGGTAACAGGCCCTACTGGCCCATCAAGCTCGCACCACCCTATTACACCCACGTGACCAATGGACCTACTGACTTGTAGGAGGTTGGAGGAAACTGGAGCACTCAGAGGAAAGACTCACGGTCATGAGGAGAATGTACAGGAAGTGACGGGAATTGAACCTGCATCACTGGCGCTATAATAGCATTATGCTAACTGCCACGCTACCTTGCTGCCCCAAGAAGGAGCAATACAGAAGGATTACAACTGTTTGGTCCGGAAATGTTGGGCCAAATGGCCTGTTTGCCTTCTTTATGATTCTCTGATTCTCAGATACACAATAAAGACAGCGATGATCACAAAAACACTGGAGCGGAGCAAAGCAGTGCGCCACGGTTGCTTCGGTTAGAGTGACACCGCTGTATCCTGGGGAGATGGGGCTCAATTCCAACGTCATCTGTAAGGAGGTTGTAGGTCCTTACAGGTTGAATGTGCGGGTTTCCTCCGAGTGCTCCGGTTTCCTCCCACGTTCCAAAGACGTATCGGTTACTGGGTTATTTGGTCATTGTAAGTTGTCCTGTGATAAGGCAGGGATTGAATAGGTGGGTTGCTGGGTGACATGGCTCATTGGGCTAGTAGGGCCTGCCCCACATTGTATCTCTAGATGAAATAAAAGAAAAGAAATACCAAAGTGATAATTGCAGAAGAGGTTGAATTTGAAAATGTGGAGGCGTCAGTGGAGAGAGGATGTGGAAGAGGGAACTGGATCAGAAGTCTGACAGCAGTGGGGAAGGTACTGTTTTTAGGTCTGGTCTTCTGGATTTTTGAGCTCCTGGATCGCCTCTCAGAGGGCAGAAGAGAGAAAAGGGAATGGACAAGGCAGCAAGGATCTTTGATGAGACTGTTAGGCTTTCTGGTGCAACACACTGTGAAGATGGACTGGATGGAAGGGAGTAACGAGCCCATGCCAGACTGGGCATAGTTTACCACTCAGATTATATGAATAAATCTTATATGAAACTCTACTTCACTCACTGCATTTGTCTGGAGAAATTGCCCTGGTGTGATTGAGAGAGCTTACAGTATTTTCTTCTTGCCTCCGAGATTCAGTTTTGTTTTATACATCCCATGCACGGTATATCGACTCTCACAGTGAAGCACATCATTTGCGCTAACAACCAACATGAACTAACAACGTGATGGGGGCAGCCCGGAGGTGTCACCACTCATCCCAGTGCCGACTTAGCATTCCCACAATGTTCGACAGAACACAACAGGCAACAAAACAACAGCAGAACAAGCCCAGTTCCCCTCACACAGCCATGCCCCCATGCACATACAGGGTCCTCTAACTAGGAAAGGCCATTTCTAGCCTCCAGTAGACTGGTGCATTCACAGACATTGGCTTCAACTTTCTCAACAGACTCGCAGACCTAGGCTTCTGCAGGTGTCTAGACTTCCAATTGACCTTCACGCTTTGACCCCTGGTATTGATCCTAGACGCTCTGATGACAATGAATGAAGGCCCCCCCCCCCCATAAGAGTCCCTCCTTACTGAGTAAATTGACTTGGTGCACTGTACAATTGATCTTAATTACAGTCATACACCTGACCTCGCCTGCTCTTTATTGAATGATGCAGAATTTAGAATATTGTGTACAGTTTTAGGTCCCTTACCTAAGAAAGAACATGCTGGCATTGGAGAAGGTCCAGAGAATGTTCACAAGAATGATCCCAGGAATGAAATGGTTAATGTATGAGGAGCATTTGATGGTTCTGTGCGTATACTCATTGGAGCTTAGAAGGATGGGGGGGGGGGTGGTTGAGATCTGATTGAAATCTATTGACTATTGAAAGGTCTAGATAAAATGGACTTGGGAGAATGCTTCAAATAGTAGGAGAGTCCAGGACTGGAGGGGCAGCCTCGGAATAGAAGGACATCCCTTTAAAACAGAGATGAGCAGTAATTTCTTTAGCCAGAGGGTGGTGAATCTGTGGATTTCTTTGCCACAGGTAGCCATGGAGGCCAGGCCATTGGCTGAGTTTGATAGGCTCTTGAGTAGTAAGAGTTCAAAGGTTATGTAGAGAAGGTAGGGGAATGGGATTGAGAGGGATAATAAATCAGATCTGAAGTACAGTCAGTGGGCCAAATGGCCTAATTCTGCTCCACTGTCTTTTGGTTTTGTGGTCTTGTGATTTGGTTATTTATTACTTTTATGGTAAAATTGATGAATGCATTCAAACAGTACAATATTAGCTCTATTCTCTAGTCCCTAAGGAGGAGGACTATTGCTGAAGGAATTGCTTTTAGTTATATAGACCATAAGACATAGGAGCAGAATTAGGCCATTCAGCCCATTGGGTCTGTTCCACCATTCCACCATGGCGGATTTATTATGCCTCTCAACCCCTTCTCCTGCTTTCCCCCCATAACCCTTGATGCCCTTACAAATCAAGAACCCATCAACCTCCACTTTAAATGTACCTAATGACCTGCCTCCACACCCAGCTGTGGCAATGATTTGCCACCCTTTGGCTGAAGGAGTTCAACCTCATCTCTGTTCTAAAGGGATATCCTTCTAGAGGCTGTCCCCTTTGGCCCTAGACTCCCCCATGATAGGAAACACACACTCCACATCCACTCTATCTAGTCCTTTCAAAATTCAATGAGATATTCCATCATTCTTCTAAACTCCAATGAGTACAGGCACAGAGCCATCAAACACTCCACACACATTAACTTTAGATGGCGTTATTAACATTTAGAATCAAATATGCAGAAGAAAAGGCTGCATTTGGAGGGACAAGCGTGATAACAATTTATTGCAATAGAATTCAGTAACAACTGGAGGTGTCAGTATAATGACATCTTCATTCCATTCATCCAGTTCTTCCTCTCCTCCCTCACTGATCAGGTGGTGTCAATGTGCCTCAGCATTCCACAGAAATCAGACTGACTGTTCTGTGGTGTGCAGAGGTGCATAAAATGGAACGTCTCATTGAGAACTTGCCTGCTTGCATCTCCCTTCATAAATAAAGAATAACTCCGCCAATTAAATGCAGAGCTCTACCCCAATATGTCTTCTTTGAGAAGTCAGGGATACTCACTCCGGGAACTTTCTGATGTGACAAGAAAATATGATTTTCAACTTAATCCTTTCACTGTGGTCAACTAGGTCTATGGTAAATAGTGCATTTCAAAGCTCTAAACTGGGAGAGGAATAAACATCCCCTGGCTTCTGTAGCTTGGCCATGAAAATTTCTTGTATAATACAAGGGATTTTAGTGCTACACCAAATTTTAGCTCTGAAATATGACGTTCTAAAAACAATTATCACTTCTGGCCAATGATTCCACACAGAATGTTCAATCAAGAATGTTTTTATTGTCCTAGCTTTCTCCTATTTCATCTAATTTGATCTAATCCTTTCCTTCCGCATAGCCCTCCATTTTTCTTCCATCCAATTGCCTACCTCAGAGTCTCTTAAGTGCCCCTAATGTATCTGCCTCTACCACCGCCCCTGGCCGTGTGTTCCACACACCCACCAGTCTCTGTGTAATAAAACCTACGTATGACTTTCTCCCTATGATTTCCTCCGATCACCTTAATATTCTGCCCTTTTGCATTAGCCACTGAAGCCCTGGGGAAAAAAGTCTCTGACTGTCCACTTTATCTGTGCCTCTTATCAATGTTTACATTTCTGTCAAGTCTCCTCACCTCCTCCTTCGCTGTTAAGAGAAAAGCCCTAGCTCGTACAGCCTTTCCCACAGAAGACATGCTCTCTAATCCAGGCAGCATCCTGGTAAATTTCCTCTGTACCCTCTCTAAAGCTTCCACATCCTCCCTATGAAGCCCTCGATGAACAGAAGCCAATTCTAACACTGCTGAGCACAGCTCAATCCATGCACAGAGCCTGGGAGCGTATGATCTGCAGTGCTGTCACAAGCTAACTTTAGCAATGCAGACACAAGGAATTTGCTTTGTGATGTTGGAACGTTTGCATCAGAGTAACATATGATAAAAAGACTTTGTCAGCCCTCTCCTAAGCATTCCCTTGATAACTTTAAATACACAGAGTAAATGTTTCCGAAGTGACCTTTGCAAGTGGAGAGCTCTCTGGCGATTTCATCCCATTTCAATTTAAAATCATAGCTTTTTATTGGTCACTTTGTGAACGGTGACTCACTCTTTCAGTAACCCTTCCCTGGATGAGGTGGGCAGCACTGTGCAATGCTGGGTGAGTGGTACAGTGTCAGAGAAAACTATGTCAGATGAGACATAACTGAATTACGGACCAAAACTGAGGTCCCTGGTTGTTTTCTCATGTGGATGCCCCAAAGCATTATTGTGAAGGAGTCAGGGGATTCTCCCTGACATGACCATTAATATCACAAAAATAGTTTATTTAACCAAAGTTGCTTTACTGTTGACTCCTGTGTTTCCTTTAAGACAACCTTACAAAAAGTACTCTGGTGTCTGTAGAAAGTTTGGGACATCCTGATATCATGAACTGTGTCAATGAATGCAAGCTTTGTCCGCCATTATCAAGAATTTGGAGTGTATTGCAATGTACGCCTCATGAACCAATTTCAAGTAAGAAAAAAGCTTAAGTGAGTATCAGGAACTGACAGCAAGTTCCTCAAGAAATGGGCCTTAAATTGCTACTTCGCTGGTAAGTGTGTCATCAAGTCATACATCAAAAGAACAGGGAGAATGGCCTGTTTACATCCATATGAATCCGTAAGACACGTTGGAAAGGAATAGATCATAAGACCATAAGATACCAGAGCAGAATTAGGCCATTCAGTCCATTGAATCTGTTCCACCATTCAATCACGGCTGATTGCTTTAAACCCTATTTTCCTATCTTCTCCCCATAACCCTGAACCCCTTTACCAATCAGACAGCACAGAAACAGACCTTTCTGCCCATCTAGTCCAGGTCTACCGAGATGCTCATGTAAGCTGGTTCCATTTGCCCATATCCCTCTAAACTTTTCCAACCTATGTTTCTATCCATCCAAGCATCTTTCAAATGTTGTCCTTATACCTGCATCAACTACTTTCTCTGGCAGCTCACTCTGGGTGAAAAAATGTTGCCCCTCGTGCTTCTATTAAGTTTCTCCCCTCTCACCTTAAAACTATGACCTGTTGTTCTAGGTTCCCCAATCCTGGGGAAAAGGATTGAGCACTGACCCAGTCTCCACGTGATTTCATACACCTCTACAATATCATCCCTCATTCTCCTATACTGTCAAAGCCAGACCAAACGCAGATTCAGGTTCAGATTTATGTATCACATACACATTGAAGCATACAGTGCAATGTGCTGTTTGTATTAACAACCAACACACCCCAGGATGCGAAGGGGACAGCCCACAATGTCACCACCCATTCCAGCGCCAACGTAGCATTCCCACAATGTTCAGCAGAACAACACAAACAACAACCAAAAAAGCAAAACAAGAAACAACAGCAAAAAAAAAAGTCCCTTTCCCAACCTCCCACCGAACCACCCATTCACACTCACACAGGTAGGCCTTCAAACTCAGAATGGCCTCTAGTTCCTGGCCCAGGACTTTCAGACTCACAGACGCATGACAAAAAAAACTTGACTTTGTTGACGTAGCCATGCTGCACTTCCCTGTAACCTCCACCTATAACTCTGCCTCTCAAATCCTGGCAATATCCTCGTAATCTTTCCTGAACTCTTTCTAACTTTATGGCATCCTTCCTACAGCAAAATGACCAAAATTTAACACAAAATTCTAAATGCAGCCTCACTAGCATCCTGTATCACTGCAGCACGACATCCCAACCTTTATGCTCAGCGCCCCAGCATGTCAAAAGCTTGCTGCAACACCCCATCTACATGTGATGTCACTTTTAGGGAACTACGTACATGTACCCCGATGTCCTCTATTATTCAAACTAGCAGCCATGTAGCCTAGCAACCGCTCACCAAGAAAACCAACTAATCGCTCAATGGAGGTTAAACAGCGTTGAAACAAAGGTGGTGGAAGATTAAAGTGTCCAAGGCCCAAGAGCAGAGAATGAAACATTGTTCAGCAAAATTTGACTTGTCAGCCTCTCTTCTCGCTACTACCATCGGACGGGAGGTGTGGGAGCTTGGGGTCCCACCCCACCGTGTTTGGGAGCGGCCGTTGCCCTGCTGCCATCGGGCTCCTGGACCGCCTACCCTCACCTCAGCGCAGAGCTGCGACCGCAGCCCGTGGACTCGTGTCACGGGACTCTGCAACTCGTGCTCTGTGTATTATCTGCTTTCCTTTTTCGCTCTTTGCACGATTTGCCCTCTTTAGCACGCTGGTTGTTTGTCAGTCATTGTGTGAGGTTTTCATGGATTCTATTGTATTTCTGTTTTCTGGGTGTCTGCAAGAAGATAAAACTCAATGTTGTATGTGTCTTACAATACATACTCTGACAATAATATAGAACTTGGAAACAGAGTGTGAGGAGGCCATAAAGAAGAGAGAAGCGATTAGGAGTCATTGGAACCAGAAGACTGAGGATTAGTGGGGAGAGGTGGGAGGGGTGCTTTGGTGGAAGAGAGCCTGGCCAGAACAAAGTGTCTCTCACTTATCATAGGGACTGGCTGGTCAGGAATGTTCTGTTACTGTCCTTTCACTGAATGGAAGGTTTGACAGAATGCAAAGTGCTGGATATTGGTAACTTTGTTGTTCTTTTGGGGAGATTACAGATGTAGCAAAAGGTTTTGCTGCTATTTTTTTTTTGCACATGGAAGTCGGTCGAGTGTCACTCAGGCCGAGGATCTAATCTGGGGAGCAAAACTCCCCACAGCACCATGGCTGCAACTTGGCCACGAATCCTCAGAGCTCACAGTGTGACTGTCCAGATGAGGGGCTTGAGAGGTTACTCTCAGACGAGTAACTGAGACTCTTAAGAGCTCTATGTAGTCAGCCTCTCCTTTGATCCATCAATGGTGGCAGTCCCTTCAATGACCTCGATTCTCAGTTCTGTTATTCAGTATCTGGAATATTGGAAGGAATTTCGGGAATGATGTTTTGGCCCTGGAGAGGGTCCAGAGGAGCTTGCCAAAAAGGAGCCCAGGAATTAAATGCTTAAAGTGTAAAGAGCATTTGATATCTGTGGGTCTGTACTTGATAGAGTTTAAAAGGATGAAGGGAAGGTTGGTCTCTCCTACTTGATACTAAAAGATCTGGATAGAGTGGACTTGGAAAGCTTGTTATCATCAGTAGAAGGGCCTAGGATTCGAGGGCACAGCCTCAGAAGAAAGGGGCGTCCCTTTAGAACTGAGGTGAGGAGCGATATCTTCAGCCAGGGGGTGGTGAATCCATGAATTCCTTGCTGCAGATGGCTATGGAGGCCATGTCTTTGGGTATATTTAAGGGAGAGATTCATAGGTTCTTAACTGGTATGGAGGTTAAGGAGTATGGGGAGAAGCTGGGGAAATAGGGTTAAAAAGAACAAGCATGATTAAATAGAGTAGATTTGATGGACTGAATGCCTAATTCTGCTCTGACACTTTAGGGTCTTATGGTATATTCAATTCTAATTTCTATCATTGATCTATTTAGACATTGCAGGCACTTCTGCCTAACTAATCCATGTTAATCAAGCGCCAAATCCACTTACAGAACTGTCCACTCCTCGCTTCCTTTGAGTTCCCTCAAAGAATTCTTCTTTGACTAAACTTTATTATTTTCACACCCCTCGTCACAGCTTGGTGTCAAAGGGCACGGGATAAACCTCCTGTAAACTGCTTTCAGACATTGGACTAGATCGAAGATATTATATAAATGGAAATAGTAGTATCTTGTTGGAATAGATATTCTTCCACCAGGATCAAACAAGTGCATTGTAAAAATTTTTTTAACTGTGCTGAAATTTGGAGGGCATAAATTTCTGGGCTGAAGTTGCTCAGACTCCATCCGAAACTGTCTGTCATCAAACGACCTGGAGTAACTTGAAAATTCTCAATGTGATGTTGACTGAGGCTAGTCAATAAAGGCAATCACTATCTTAATATAAGCCATTGCATGCAAGGTCAAGCCCAGGCACTGATAGTGTCTTTGCCATCAGCTGCTATGAAAAACAATCTCTCTGGTATCGACCATTATTATTGCAAAATTAAATTCCCAACAGATAGCAGCTTGCAGCAACTGATATAATATTAGGATAAATGACACCCAGCATGTTAGATTTGATCTCTAGTCTCAAACATGCTGATTAATTTATATCACTTTAATGTTTTTTCTAACCAACTTCTCCTCCCTGCAAGGCTTGCTAAGACATAGTTGCGAACAAACAACTTTGTTGATAAGCCGAAGGGAAAGAAAGATCAGACAGAAAAGGACACAGGCATGCAACTAGTCTCTGAAGTAGGTTCTCAAGGGAAAGCAAGAAAGGTAGCCACTGAGATGTGGCTGAAAGAATTAGGGGTACATGAAACGGATAAAGAAGGAAGTGAAATAGCCTAGAATTGGTACTAGAATATGGAGAGTGTTGTGGACATTATCAGTCAAGTCAAATCGCGTTTATTGTCATTTCAACCATAACTACTGGTACAGTACACAGTAAAAAAGAAACAACGTTCCTCCAGGACCATGGTGCTACATGAAACAACACAAAACTATACTAGACTACCTGAAACAACACAAAACTATATGAGACTTCAGACCTACACGGGACTACATAAAGTGCACAAAACAGTGCAAGACAGTGGAATAATTAATAAACAAGACAATAGACACAGTAAAGGGCAAATTACAATATAATAATAAATGATGTAAATGTAAATAGTGTTTTAGCAGGAATTGAGAAAGAACTGAGCAAAAATTGCAAAGGGAGTGGGGGTGTGTGTGTGAGACTAGACTCTGGGAATTGCGGAGTCTAATGGCTTGGGGGAAGAAACTGTTACACAGTCTGGTCGTGAGAGCCCAAATGCTTCGGTGCCTTTTCCCAGATGGCAGGAGGGAGAAGAGTTTGTATGCGGGGCGGGTGGGGTCCTTCACAATGCTGTTAGCTCTGAGGATGCAGCGTGTGGTGTAAATGTCTGTAATGGCGGGAAGAGAGACCCCGATGATCCCTTCAGCTGACCTCACTATCCTCTTGATATGGGTTTGATAAGAAGACAATGGGAAGTTTGTGATATAAGGATATGGTGAAATTGATACTATGATATTCTGAGAAGAGAGCAAGGCTGATGCTTTGCTTTACGGTTGTCACAAGTTTAAGGCAAGACATCAGAACAATAGGGTTAGTGTTACAATGAGATGGAGTGGTTGAATTAATTTGATATTGATTCAAGTGTAGACAAGAAGGGAGAGCAAAGTCAAAGTCAAGTTTATTGTGATATGCACAAGTCCAAAGTGGGACCAATTTAGTATTGAACAGATTTAGAGGTAAAGGCAATGGCAGTCAATAAAGTTAATTTGGGATTGTTACAGAGTTAAGGAGGGATTGAGAAGTTTGATTTGGGAATGATATAAAGACATGATAGCAAGGAATTGTGGCTAGCTTGGCAAAATGTACAAATAAAGCTAATTTTTCTCTTTAATGGCCCAGATGTCATCTTTCTGAATGATACACAGTCAATATCTATAGCAATGAATTTATCAAATAGATATAGATACTTTATTGATCCCAAAGGAAATTACAGTGTCACAGTAGCATTACAAATGCACAGGTATAAATATTAGAAGAGAAGTAGAAAGAATAAAACATAAATTACCACAAGTCTAACATGAAGGGGTCATCTCTTCTCTGGTTATGGGTTGACTCGTTATGGAGCCTAATGGCTAAAGGTAAGAATGACCTCATTTAGCACTCTTTGGAGCAGCACAGTTGTCTTAGTCTATTACTAAAAGTGCTCCTTTGTTCAGCCAAGGTGGCACGCAGAGGGTAAGAAACATTGTCCAGAATTGCCAGGATTTTCCATAGGGTCCTTTGTTCTACCACTAAGGTGTCCAGTTTGACTCCTATTACAGAGCCAGCCTTTCTAATCAGTTTATTGAACCTTAACAGTGATTACTGTTGGTGCAGCCACTATACAGTGACCAAGCATTAGAATTTGGAAGAAATGTGATCTAAGTGACTTTGACCCATGGAATTATTGCTGATGCCAGACCAGGTGGTTTGAGTATCTCAGAAACTGCTGATCACCTTGTCCAACTGGTTTTGCTCAGCTGGGTTAAAGCATGAAAGCAGCATGCTTTTCATCACCATCCATATTCTTCTGGCTTACCATCACACCAACACCATACAGAGAGACTTCACAGTACAAAACTATTGGCACCCTATGTCTGGAGTGCATTAATGCTTGCGATTGAGTCAGCTTTAGTTTGGCTCTCTGAAAAACAGATTCCTCTGCCTGATCCCAATGTCACCTCATATCTTTCTTCAATAATCTGGAATGACGATTGAACATGTCCAAAAAGGAGCCAAGTTCAAGTATGTTCCTTGTTGCTGGGCTTCAAGAATGGAGTGAAGCTTTTCTTTAATTGGATTTGGAATCCAAGTGAAGACCCAGGTATTCTAAATGATCTGCTGGAATGATGCATTTCTCATGTTTTAGTCGTAGACCACACTGCAGCAGTCAGGAGAAGGGTTTATTAAGATTATTCAGGTGCTCTTCCGGGGTCTACCCAGTAATCTGAATATCAAAAGTTTCAAAGATACATTTAATGTCAGAGAAATGTATACAATATACATCCTGAAATGCTTTTTCTTCGCAACCATCCCCGAAAGCAGAGGAGTGCCCCCAAAGAATGAATGACAGTTAAATGTTAGAAACCCAAAGCCCTCAACTCCCCTCTCTCCCACGCATAAGCGGCAGCAAGCAACAATCTCCCCACCACCCCCAGCAAAAAAAGAAAGCATTGGCACCCACCACCGAGCACTCAAGTGTGCAGCAAAGCAACAGCAGTACTCCAAAGACTACATTGTTCACCTGGTATTCGACATACCATTGTGTGTGTGTGTGTGTGTGTGTGTGTGTGTGTGTGTGTCTCTCTCTCTCTCTCTCTCTCTCTCTCTCTCTCTCCCCCTCCCTTCCCCCCCCTCCCTAATAAAGAAGAAAGAGGTGTCCCTGTTTAACAGCAAGAGGGGAGACATAACAAACAAATCGCTGGTTTATGATGTTAGAAGTCCATTGGGTCGCTTTTTACAAGCTCTGTGCCCAAAGATCTCAGGTCTCTGGGCACACAGCCATCGATCTTCTGGCTCCCACAACACACCAATCTCTGCCGGAACACCGACCTTCGACCTGCCCGTCTCCATAGCCACGAGATCTCAGACCTCCGAAGGCAAGCTTAAGCTGCATCCTTGGCATGTTGAATAACGGCCAGTCGTCAAACCCTGAGAGTGGGTCCCATTCCCTCAAAGGACCAATGTCAGTGTGTAATTCCAGGACAGGATCCTCAAGAGAACCCTGAAAGGGAAAAATTGAGATATTAAAGATGGAAATAGAGCTGTTTCTGAATATGCAAGCAAAGGAGTCATGCAGGTTCCAACAACATTGGAATATTGTTGGAGATGAACATATGCAAACGGGAGCCTCATACACTGGAAGAAGCCTCTGTGGGTTGCAATGGTAGTGAGGCTTTTAGACTGCTATTCTAGTTCAAGCCGTTTGTATGCATGAGGGTCAATGGTTCAAAGGTTTATTTATTATCAAAGCACGTATCCTTATATAACTCTGAAATTTGTCTTCACCTGATAGCCAGGAAACAAAGAAAGAATGAGAAAAACATCAAACCCACACCCCCCTTTACGAAAAAGAACATCAAATTTAGTGATGAATTTTCCGCCCTCTGGTATTGTATGGTTGTCTTCTATCTTTGGAATTGGGTGTACTTGGTGGGTAGGCATGAATTCACTGTAATCTTGTAATCTTCACATATCCTTATGCTCCCACACTCTTGACAACTGGCACAATAGGGGCTGCTCAGTGTGAAAACTTCACAGGTTCAATGATCCTGTTTTCTTGTGACCCCATAAGCTTTGCCTCAACTTTGGGGTGAAGCATGTTTGGCAAGGAACGTGCCTTGAAGATCTTTGGTTTGACTGTGCCTGATTCTGGAAGACGTACTTTGTTACCCTTGAGCTTACCTTCATCAGGATTGCCAAAAAGAAGTTTATATAACCATATAACAATTACAGCTTGGAAACAGGCCATCTCAGCCCTTCTAGTCCGTGCCAAACACTTACTCTCACCTAGTCCCACTGACCCACACTCAGCCCATAACCCTCCATTCCTTTCCTGTCCATATACCTATCCAATTTTACTTTAAATGACAATACCAAACCTGCTTCTACCACTTCTACTGGAAACTCATTCCACACAGCTACTAATCTCCGAGTAAAGGAATTCCCTCTCATGTTACCCTTAAACTTTTGCCCCCTAACTCTCAACTCATGTCCTCTTGTTTGAATCTTCCCTACTCTCAATGGAAAAAGCCTATCCACGTCAATTCTATCTATCCCCCTCATAATTTTAAATACCTCTATCAAGTCCCCCCCTCAATCTTCTATGCTCCAAAAAATAAAGACCTAACTTGTTCAACCTTTCCCTGTAACTTAGGTGCTGAAACCCAGGTAACATTCCAGTAAATCTTCTCTGTACTCTCTCTATTTTGTTGACATCTTTCTTATAATTCGGTGACCAGAACTGTACACAATACTCCAAATTCGGCCTTACCAATGCCTTGTACAATTTTAACATTACATCCCAACTCCTATACTCAATGCTCTGATTTATAAAGGCCAGCATACCAAAAGCTTTCTTCACCACCCTATCCACATGAGATTCCACCTTCAAGGAACTATGCACTATTATTCCTAGATCACTCTGTTCTACAGCATTCTTCAATGCCCTACCATTTACCATGTATGTCCTATCTGGATTATTCCTACCAAAATGTAGCACCTCATACTTATCAGCATTACACTCCATCTGCCATCGTTCAGCCCACTCTTCTAACTGGCCTAAATCTCTCTGCAAGCTTTGAAAACCTACTTCATTATCCACAACGCCACCTACCTTAGTATCGTCTGCATACTTACTAATCCAATTTACCACCCCATCATCCATATCATTAATGTATATGACGAACAACATTGGACCCAGTACAGATCCCTGAGGCACACCACTAGTCACTGGCCTCCAACCTGACAAACAGTTATCCACCACTACTCTCTGGCATCTCCCATCCAGCCACTGTTGAATCCATTTTACTGCTTCAATATTAATACTTAACGATTGAACCTTCCTAACTAACCTTCCGTGTGGAACCTTGTTATATTTGAGTAACCTCTCAACGGACATGTCATCTGATACACACCTAAGGCAGGCACTTTCTGTAGCCAATCACACTGGTGTAAGTTCATACAACACACACAAAATGTTGGTGGAACACAGCAGGCCAGGCATCATCTCTAGGGAGAAGCACTGTCGACGTTTCGGGCCGAGACCCTTTGTCAGGTGTAAGTTCATTCCTTCTCCATTAGTGATCACTGGTAATTGGTGCAATTGACTTTCATGCTCAAGTAGAATTCTGTCACAACCAAGGAGCTGTAAATGCTCCCCCGTGTAATACTTCAGACTGCAATGCAGTGGTGTAAGAGTCATTAAAGAATCAGGGTCAAACATCTTTACCCGTCTTTTCACTGCACAGAGCAATGGGGCATCCAAGGTCAAGTTCAAAGGCAATGGGGCTGCGTTAATCTTTAAAACCATCCGTGTAGGGGAACTGGCCCGAGACCATCTGAGTACGTCCGGCTCCAGAGCCACGTACTGTGCTGCTGTGGAATGTTCAGGTTTAGGTGGAAGCCCAGATCAGCAAACACTTGCCAAGTGTCCTTTCTTTTGGCAAGGATAGCAGAGTCTCGGTGTTGATAGTCAGTTAAGCTTCTGGTGAAATTCACCACAATGGTAACATCGGAAACCTGGACTATAATTCCCTTTTTCCTTAGCTAAGGACACTTTGTTAACATCAGTATAATATGCTGCAGTTGTCGCTGATGGGGACTTTGCCTCTCCTTGTATTTCGCACTGTTGCAACAAAACTTCATTCTTATCTGCTGTTTCCATGCCATTTGTGATATCAAAGGCTGACTTAATCACAAGCACTAATGCACTTCAGACCCAGGATGCCAATAGTTTTGTACTGTGATTCCTCCTGTATGGTGTTGGTGCAGTGCTAACCCAGAAGAATATGCACGGTGATGAAAAGTCTATCGTTTTCACATTATGCACGCTTAACCCAGCCTCTCTAAACTATGCACAGTTGGACAAGGAAGTATTGGCAGTTGTTTTTGGGGTTAGGCATTTCCACCATTACCTGTACAGGCAATGTTTCTAGATTCATACGGACCACGAGGCATTGGTGGGATTGTTTGGTGAAAGCAAGGCTGTGCCGCAGATGGCATCACTGTGGGCTCTATACTTGTCCACGCATCAGTACGTGCCATCTTATGTTCCCGGTAAAAACAATTACACCACAGATGCCTTAAGCCGTCTTCCGTTATGTGAATATCCTTCTAGGTGAGCTGGTACTCCCAATGGACTGGGTCAATGCATCCCCAGTCAGCACTTCTCAGGTCAAAGGAGAAATTGAGTGAGATGTAACATTAACACAAGTAAAAAGGTTTGTAGAAGATGGTTGGCCAACTAGTGTACCCGAAACTGTGCTACCCTATGCCAGACGTCAAAACGAGCTTAGTATCCACGATGGTTGTTTACTGTGAGGAAGTCATATTGTAAATCCTAGAGGACTGCAGTCCCCTATCCTGGAAGAGTTACATTGTGCCTTTCCAGAAATACCAAATATCCAGCATGAAGGCTCGAGTCTGTAATTACGCTTGGTGGTCGAAAATTGATGAAGACATTGAGCACATTGTTTGTGCGTGCAACCCAAGCAGCAGTTTCGGCCTTTAAACGCTCCCGTACCATGGTTCAATGGCATTGGCCCACCAAACCCTGGAGATGTTTACATGTAGACTACACTGGTCCATTGGACAGTCACATGCTATCGGTAGTCATCGATGCGCTTTCTAAATAGATCCAGGCCAAAGCGGTGAAGACTTCAACCAGCCAGATGATGATAAACATTTTGCGTACACTATTTTGAATGCATGGAATCCCCAATACTGTGGTCTGTGATAATGGTCCTGCATTTACAAGTGAGGAATTCAAACAATTTTTACAAGACAATGGAGTTCAATTGCAACCTACGCCTCTTATCACCCACCATCAAACGGTACTGCTGAAAGAGCTGTTCAGACTTTGAAGCAAGGGGTACAAAAGTTGAATAGAGACATATACACCAGAATGAACAGGTTTTCATTCGGGTACTGAATAACCCCACAAGCTACCACAGGTTTCTCTCCATCTAAACTATTATTGGGCCGCATACTGTGTTCCCGATTGGATTTATTGCGCCCAGAGTGGGAAGGCTGAGTAAGAGACAGAAACAACGTGGGGTACAGTTTGGAACTTTGAGTTTTCATGCTTGCCTGAACTCTGAGAAAGGAGAAGATGTGGTGAAAGAGGGCCAACAAGTTACTTGAGGGTGGCAGTGTATGCCGCCGACATCTAGACCACACCAGGAGACGGCAAAATGAATCTCTCATTCCACAACAAGCTGATGGACAAGATGAGTTAGCACCACCACCTATCGAAGCGGAATCCCCAGCTGAGAGCTCCGAATCCAGACCAACACTTGATTCTGGGGCTTTTGGACTGCACCAATCAGAACTGTCTGGAAAACCGGTGGAATATTATCAAACTGGTGTCGCCTAAAAATTTACAGGCAGAGAGATGTCCCGTCCAGTGTGTGACTGGTTATTGGTCATGTGACATCACGTGATTGGTCGATTTCGCAGGATAGCCCATCTATCAATTAAGGTCTGACCTATTACCCTGTGCATGTACATTTGACTTATTTATTCTGTGAGTGTGAACTGATTCATTACTTACGTGGGACAGGCAGACCTATTCAACAGAACTGTACATGATAAACGTTCTGTTCCAACCACCAGGTTTTTTTCATTAATTGTAACAATTTTCATGCACAGCAGCTTCTAGTTTGCAGAGAATTGTGTGATAAACAGGAAAAAAATATCCAATCATCCAGGGAGCAGTCGTACTGTGGGTGAAAGTGCCTTGTTAATGGTAGAAGTCAGAGGAGAATGGCCAGACTGGTTCAAGCTGACAGGAAGGCGACAGTAACTCAAATAACAAGAAGTTACAATAGTGATGTGCAGATGGGTATCTCGAACGCATGACATGTTGAACCTTGAAGTGGATGGGCTACAGTAGCAGAAGACCATGGACATACACTCAATGGCCTCTTTATTAGGCACAGGAGGTACCTAATAAAGTGGTCTCGGATTGTATGTGCATAGGAAGATGCCACAGGAGTCAAGAGCCATAGGGCCAATTTTTTTCAAAGAATATTGCCCAGGGACATATGTGGGGACAACAGGTGGTGGAACCAATTGTATAGCTCGCAAACAATGCTTGGACACAAGCAACTAGTCAAATAGTCTCCTGCACCAGAACTGTTAGCCTGGAAGTTCCTTGTGAGTTCACGGACACTATTGTGAAGCTTATCACTATGGTAAACACTTCAACTACATCAAACAGCCTTGATTATTCCATATAAAGATAAAGTTAGATAGTTAAATTCAGACTGGAAGCACAAGAGTTCAGCCATGTTGTGTCTTTGCCTTGTTATAACTTCTGCAGGTGAAAGTTCTGCCAATTCTCTTGCCACGGCCTGAAGATGAAAGGTGATTTTCCACCATTATTCCGGGTTTGAAGCCATCTTGTTCAAGGCCATTATACAAGGCCTACACAGTCCATCGTCACTTTCTTGGCAACGTTTGTATCAGAGCTATGGCACATAGAGCAGTCTATCCCCCTACCTCCTGTGTGGTCAAGGTCAAGGGTCCCGAACTGTTCACGAAGCTTACGTAGCAAGGGATTGTCTTATCCTCACAGAGAGGCTGTGTGGATCTGTGCTGGGGGGAGGGGAAGGAGTAAACTGGAGCAGGGGTTGAGGGAGGTAGGAATCTTTGATGTTCTGTGCATTTCTGTGGGAAGGTGCTGAGTTCATTTTCAGAAGAAAAAAGTAATCAGTGGGCCAGCAACACAAATCGTCCCTGACCACTCTACTGAGCAGTAGTCGGGCAGGGTTTAGAATTAACCCCATGCTCTCTTTCCATGAAAAATTCAGGAATTCAGGGGAAAGTTAATCTATACGTTAATGAGATAGGGGCAGAGGCGGTGAAGCAGACCTTTGTTGCCCAGAGGGTGGTTCATGCATGCTTCTATCCTTCTGTTGCCTCTTGAATCACAATCATATTGATTATCACTGTCTTATATGATGTGAAATTTGTTTTGTGACAGCAGTACAGTGCAGGCATAAAATTACTATAAATTACAAAATAAAGAGTGCATAAATGAAGGAATAAAGAAGTTGGCTTCATGGGCCACTCATGAATATGATGGCAAAGGGGAAGAAGCTGTTTCTGAATCATTGAGTATGTGTCTTCATGTTCCCATACTTCCTCCCTGATGGTAGTAGCAAGAAGATGACATATTTCAGATGCTAAGTGCCTTTGCTGATGAATGCCACCTACTTGAGGCATCACCTCTTGAAGACATCTTCAGCGGTGAGGAGTGTTGTACCTATGATTGAGCCTCTTACAATCCTGTGCATCGGAGCCTCCATTCCAGGCTGTGATGCCACTAATCAGAATGCTCTCCGCCATCCATCTGTAGAAATTTGCAGGACCCTCTTGTGACATACTGAATCTCCTCTAACTCCTAATGAAGGAGAGCCTCAGGCGTATCTTTGTCACGATTGTATCAAAGTGCGACGAGATGGTGACATCCAGGAACTTAAAGTTGACTGTCCCACCATCTCCACACATGCTTCTTGACCTGTTGAGTTTGGCCAGTAATTTATTTTTTTGCTCGAGATTGTATTTTGCTTAATCTTCTTAGAACATAGAACCGTCCAGAGTAGCACAAGCAAAACGCGGGAAGAACTCAGCAGGCCAGGCAGCATCCGTGGAAAGGAATAAAGAGTCGACATTTCAGGCCAAGGCCCTCATCAGGACTACAGCGCTGGGCAAGATACTCCACCCACCGTATTGTGTTGATCTTGATGCCAATTTATATTAAATGTCTTCCTCCTGTAGATCATCTATCTCCCACCATTCCCTTCATATTCATGTGCTGTCAAAAATGGCACTTAAACCCCACCAAACTGCCTGCTTCCACTACAAGCCCTGGTAACCCAGTCCAGGTACCTACAACACTGTGCATAAATGCTGATTTCAACTCAACCCCACCTATAACCTTCAAAACATGCACTCTGGTGTTCGGCATTTGTACCCGAGGGGAAAGATTCTGACTATCTACACCTCTCAACAACCTCTATCAGGTCTCCAATGCTCTAGGGAGAACAACCCAAGTTTGTCAAGCCTTTCCTGACAACTCATACTCTCTAATCCAGGCAGCAGCTGGTAAACCTGTTCTGCACCCTCAAGTAATCAACCCTCTTGATTCAAGGTCTGAATGAAACCATGCACAAAGAAAAAAATCCATACCCTTTTTACAGATTTAGTAGGGCCCTCACAGTAGTGCAGATCTAACAAGTTCCAGCTCCAATCCTGACTTTGGGTGCTGCCTGGGTGGAGTTTGCACGTTCTCCCTGTGATCCTGTGGATTGTCCCCAGGAGCTCTGGTTTCTCCCCACGTCCCAAGGACGTTCAGTCGAGAGGTATATTGGCCACTACACAGTGTCTCTGGTGTGTCGGTAAGTCATTGGAATCTGTGGGGAGGGAGGACTATTTGACCATAGGACCATAAGATATAGGAGCAGAATTAGGCCATTTGGCCCATCATGCATGCTTCACCATACTATGATACTGATTTTTATCCATCTCAACCCCATTCTTTTGCCTTCTCCTGTATGATGCCCTTACTAATCAAGAACCCATCAACCTCCACTGTAAATATACCCAATGGCTTGGTCTCCACAGGCATCTGTAGCAATGAATTTCACAGATTCACCATTCTGTTCTAAAGGGTCATCCTTGTATTCTGAAACTGTGCCTTCTGGTCCTAGACTCCTCCACTATAGACTCTCCACATCCACTCTATCTAGCTTAGAAAGGAATAGTGTAAATGGCCGCTTGATGGATAGCACAGGCTCAGTGGGCTGAATGGTCTGCTTCCATGCTGCATGATATATGGCTTCTGCTGCTGGTAGGACCTCAGTTAAGAAAAGAACTTACTGCTAAACAATAAGTATTCTGAAATCATTTTATTATAAAGCAGTCCCACCGAAGGGACCTAAGCATAGAATCTAGGCTGTGGTTCTTCCTGGATCAATAAGCTACAGCTTTCTGAAGAGACACAATACTGGGACCCTGCCTGCTCTATCAGACCTCACAGCAGTGTTCAGAATCAGAGCAGAGAATTATCCCTTACCCAACACCGTTAGCAACAGATTATCTCATTGTTATCTGGTCTCTGTTTATGGAAGCTTTCTCCACAATATGGCTGCCACATTTCCTATCACCTCACTAACCACGCTTCATCTTGGCTGTAAAGCACTTCACAAAGTCCTGGGGTCAGCAAAGAGACATGCAAATCATTTTTAATGATCTGACAAGGTTGCTGTGAACCCATCAGCTTGCATGTCCAAACCTCCGTGAAATGCAGTGCTGAGTAGATGATTGAAGAGAGAGCTGTGAGCAATTTTCTTCTCTAAGAGACACTCTCTTTAGAAGAAGTAATTCGCTTGTGGAGGTGCAACAAAGCAAAAAAATGCACAACAAATATACAATAAATGTACATGTACATTCTCATTTAAAGAGAGCAGGGCAGGTCAATAATGTGGCTGAAAGGCATATGAAATGTTTTTCTTTAGTAGTCAAGGACCAGTGAAGCTAAGCCAGAACACACTAACACACCCTATCACCTCCCTCTGGTGTCCCTCCTCCTTACCTTTCTCCATGGTCCACTCTGCTCTCTTAGCAGATTCCTCTTCTTCAGCTCTTTACCTCTTCCACCTATCATCTGCCAGCTTCTCACTTCATCCCCCCCCCACCACACCCACGTACTTTCCCCCCTCACCTAGTTTTACCTATTACCTGGCAGCATGTACCCCCTTCCCTTTCTCCCACCTTCCTCCTCCTCCCCTTGCAGTTCTAAGGACCTTGGCTGGAAATTGCTTTTTCCTCTGTATGGATGCTGCCTGACCTACTGAATTCCTCCAGCACTTTGTGTGTGTTAAATGACCACAGAAGTGTTGCAGAGCAGAGGAACTGAGGGGTACAAAGATGTACCTGCATCGCAGGTAGGCAGGGTGGTGAGGAAGGCATTTGGCACATTGGCCTTCATCAGTCAAGGTTGGAATTTCACGTTACATGTGAACATGATGCGGTTGAGGCTGCATTGGACTCCCTGCCCCCCCCCCCCCATAAGAAAGATGCCATTAAGCTGGAAAGAGTACCAAAATGTTTCATGAGAATGCTGCCAAGACTTGATGTATTAGGGAAAGGTTGCTCAGCCTAGAACCCTATTTTTCTTGGATCATAGGAGACTAATACTGGATTACAGAGATGTATAAAATCATGGGGCGCATAGATAGGGTGAATGAACCCAGTCTTTTTGTCACAATCACACACACTTCTGTGGGGTCTATGCACCCCTGTAGGCAGACTGCACTACAGGTTGGACAACTGCACTCGAGGGCATGCACCTTCCAGCTAATTACAGTCTCATTCTGCCAGTATTTAACTCCCTTCTTTTCCTTGTAGTCTTGTTGAGACTGGAACCAAACGCACAACAACTCTGCACTCTCTGCTTATCCTCGTCCTCGTCCAGGAGAGAGGACCACCACCTCGACTCACAAACACGAGAAAATCGGATGCCGGACATCCAAAGCAACACACACAAAGCGCTGGAAGAACTCAGTGGGTCAGGCAGCATCTACAGAAAGGAATAAACAGTCAATGTTCCAGTGCTTATGAAGGCCTGAAATGCCAAGGGTTTATTACTTTCCATAGGTGCTACCTGACCTGCTGAGTTCCTGCAGCATTTTGAGTGTGTTACCACTTCAGCTGATGCTGGAAAGGAGCGGTATTCATTTCGTATTTAGGTATTGCTTTCAGCCACAGTGTTGGCACTTAACTTTCAATCTGAGAGTTTTAGTTAATGGCCCTGTTGGCCTAGCACTTATTGTTTTCCTTTTCTTTTAAATTCTGCAACAGTTCTCAGCAAATTCACTGAACTACTGACCCCCTTCAGACTCTCTCTCACTCTCCGCACTTGGGCATATCCAAATGTTCTGACACTTTTATCAATGTTTGAGGAATCAAGATCAAGAGGGACAGGATTAACACAGGAGGGGAAAGATTTAATAGGAACCCCAAGGGACAATTCTGTCACACGGAAGGTGCTAAATGGAGCAAGTTTATTTAGAAAGTAGCACAAAATACGCCCTTTGGCCCATGTTGCTATGCCAAACTCATTGAACTAGTAATCAAATGCCCAACTAAAATTGCTCATTCTGCCTGCACAATGTCCATATTCCACTATTCTCTGCACATTCATGTGGTTATCTAAGAACCCCTTAAATGCCTCTTCTCATAATTGCCCCACTACCACTCCTGGCAATGCATCCCAGGCACCCACCACTGTCTGTATAAATAACTTGCTCACACATCTCCCCTCTTACCTTAAGTGAATGCTCCCTAGAATTAGATATTACAACCCTGGCAAAAAGATGCAGGTTGTCTTCTCCACGTCTCTCATAACCTTGTGAGCTCCTCTCAGGTCTCTCCTCAGCCTCTGATCCGCCATGAAATCAACCCAATTTTGTCCAACCTCTCTTCATTGCACATTCATGTTAATCTAGGCAGCATCTGAGTAAATTTCCTCTGCACCCTCTCCAAAACCTCCGCATCTTGTGACCAGTTAGAATGCGATACCCCAGATGCAACTTAAGCATAGTTTTACCAAGCTGTGTGATTTAGAATCAGAATCAGGTTTAATATTACCACCACATCATGAAGTGCATGATAATATAGAAAAAGAAATAATTAAGTAAATCAATGTAAGTGTATATATGTATATTAAATTAATTAAAAATAGTGCAAAAACAAAAATAATATAATAAAGGTGAGCTGTGTTCATGGGTTCAATGTCCATTTAGAAATATGATGGCAGAGGGGAGGAAGGTGTTCCTGAATCACTAAGTGTGTGCCTTCAGGCTTCTGTACCTCCTCCCTGATGGTAACAACGAGGAAAGGGCCTGTACTGGGTGGTGGGGGTCCTTAATAATAGATGCCACCTTTCTGAGGCATCATTCCTTGAAGCCGTCTTGGATACAATGGAGACTAGAACCCAAGATGGAGCTGAATAATCTTACAATTTTCTGCAGCTTCTTCCAATCCTGTGCAGTAGCCCCTCCGTACCAGACAGTGGTGCAGCCTTGTCAGAATGGTCTCCAAGGTACACCGAGAGAAGTTTGATATTGTTTCAGGTGACAAACCAAATCAGCTCAAACTCCTAATGAAATATAGCCGCTGTCTTGCCTTCTTTATAGCTGCATCGATATGTCGGGACCAGGTTAGATCCTCAGAGATCCTGACAACCAGGAACTTGAAACTGCTCACTCTCTCCACTTCTGATCCCTCCATGAGGATTGGCTCGTGGTCCCTTGTCTTACACTTTGAAATCCACAACTGATGTTGAATGCAAGGATGTTGCTGCAACAATTAGCTGGTTTATCTCGCTCCTGTACGCCTTCCCATCTCTATCTGAGATTCTGCCAGCAGTGATCACATCATCAGCAAATTTATAGATGGTATTTGAGCTATGCCTAGCCCCACAGTCATGGGAATAGAGAGAGTAGAGCAGTGGGCTAAGCACACATCACTGAGGTGCGCCAGTGTTGATCATCAGTGAGGACGAGATATTATCACCAACCTGCACAGATTGGGGTCTTTCAGTTAGGAAATCAAGGATCCAATTGCAGAGGGAGGTACAGAGGCCCAAATTCTTGAGGTTATTGATCAGTTCAGTGAGAATTATGCTGTTAAGCGCTTAGCTATAGTCTAGTCAGCTCCATCTTTGGCACTAGCCTACAAAGTACCCAGGACATCTTTAGGGAGTGGTGTCTCAGAAAGGCAGCCTCCATTGTTAAAGACCTCCGGCACCCAGGGCATGCCCCCTTCTTACTGTTACCATCAGGTAGGAGGTACAGAAGCCTGAAGGCACACACTCAGTGATTCAGGAACAGCTTCTTCCCCTCTGCCATCTGATTCCTGAAAGAACTTTGAAGCTTTGGACACCACCTCACTTTTATTTAATATACAGTATTTCTGTTTTTGCACATTTTAAATAATCTGTTCAATATACATAATTGATTTACTTGTTTGTTTATTTATGTTTTATTTTTTCTCTCTCTGCTAGATTATGTACTGCATTGAACTGCTGCTGCTAAGTTAATAAATTTCATGTCACATGCCAGTGATAATAAACCTGATTCTGAACACCATCCTGACATAGGTATCTGTATTGTCCAGGTGATCTAAGGCCGGGTGCAGAGCTATTGAGATTGTGTCTGCCATAGATCTATTGTGGCGATAGGCAAATTCTACTCCTTGCTGAGGCTAGAGTTGGTTCTAGCTACGAACAACCTCTCAAAGCATTTAATCACTGTAGATGTGAGATTACTGAGTGATAATCATTAAGGTAGCTCACACTTCTCTTCTTAGGCACTGGTATAATTGTTACTCTCTTACAGCAGATGGGAACTTCCATCTGTAGCAGTGAGAGGATGAAAATGTCCTTGAATACTCCCGCCAGTTGGTTGGCACAAGTTTTCAGAGCCTTACCAGTTACTCCATCAGGTCCCACTGCCTTGTGAGGGTTCACCCTCCTGAAAGACAGCCTGACATCAGCCTCCGAGGCAGAGATTACAGGGTCACCGGCTGCAGCAGGGATCTTCACAGCTGTAGTTATATTCTCCCTTTCAAAGCGGACCTAGAAGGCGTTGAGCTCATCTGGTAGTGAAGCATCGCTGCCATTCATGATACGGGGTTCCGCTTTGTAAGAAGTAATGGCCTGCAAACCCTGTTCAGGGTTGACGTGCATCTGACGTCGCCTCCAACCTCACTCAGAATTGTTTCTTCACCCTTGAAATAGCCCTCTACAAGTCATACCTGGTTTCCAGGTACAGACTTGGGTCACCAGACTTACATGCCACAGGTCTAGTGCTCAGCAAACAATGAACAAAAATTTAGGGAAGATTTCTCTTGACAGGAGGTGGAGCAGAGTAATGACAGCAACTCCTTAGCTTGCATCTTCAGAAACAGCTCTGTTTTCATCTTCACTATCTCTATTTTTCCCTTTCAGGGTTGTTTTGAAAACCCTGACCTAGAGTTACACACTGATTTCAGTTCTTTGCGAGACTGGGACCCGTTCTCAGGGTTTCATAACTGGCCAAGGGCTCGGCCTAAGCGTTGAGCTCGGATTTGGAAGCCTAAGATCTCGGGGCTCTGGAGTCGGCCGGATCCAGGGACAGAGACCCTTGTATCATCAGGGGAGTCGAAATATCTACAGCTGTGTGCCTGGAAACCTGAGATCTTTAAGATCTTCAGGCACAGACCTTGAAAAAAGCGACGTAACGGACTCTTAACATCGTAAACCAGTGAGTTGTTTGTTATGTCTCCCCACTCGCTGGCAAAACGGAGACACCTCCGTCTCCCTTATTAGGGAGAGAGAGAGAGAGCCTGTGTTATGTCAAATACCAGGTGAAACACAAAGTCTTTGGGGTGACTGCAAGTCTGTGTCTTTGCTGTTGCTTTGCTCACGCTTGAGTGCCCGGTGGCAGTGCCGACACTTTTTTTTGCCAGCGTGAGGGGAGGGGGAATTGTTGCTTGCTGCCATTTATGCACACGAGGGAGGGGAGCTGGGGGGGGGTAGTTGGGGTTCTGACATTTAATTGTCATTCATTCTTTGGGGCACTCCTCTGTTTTCGTGGATGGTTGTGAAGAAAAAGCATTTCGGGGTGTATAATGTATACATTTCTCTGACATTAAATTGGATCTTAGAACGTTTGAACATGGGGAACATTGAATGTAGTATCATAAATCATTTCCTGGGATGAAGAGGTTAATGTAGATCCATGATGAGGAGGTTGGTCCCATATTCTATGGAGCTTAGGAGAACGAGATAGATAATCTTAAAACACAAAGGTTCAAAGGGTGTTTGACAGGGTAGATGCTCTAAAGTTTGTCTCAAGAAAAAGGGAAGCCTAATTGAAGAATTTCTTCTCTCTGGGTTTTTCTTATTTTGATATTTTTGGAAATTTGACAATGATGGTTGACGTCATCCATGTTGATGTTAAGTTGCCCCTCTTAAACCACAAAGGTACTTCTCAAGGAGAACCTCCCTTGGTGCCATTGTGAGGGCTCTGCTAGGGGTCTGACTCAGTGAACAAGAAGGACTGGCCACATATTTCCAAGCCTTGATGATGCCTGATTTGGAGGGAATCATGCAGGGTTTATTATCTTTGAAGTTCTCTGTCCCAGAGAGTTGTGGCTGCCAGGACTTCGAATATTTGCAGGTCCAGGTTAGAAACTTACCTGACTGGAGAGATGAAGAGTTACAGGGATTGGGCAGGAAAGATCTTGTTGTATGGCAGAGCAGGTTTGAGAGACCACATGCCAACATCTCATGTTGCTATGAGTTGTGATTGATTACATCACGATAAAATTGGATACACCTTTCCATGATGGCTCTTTACAGATACAGGCTGTGCGACAAAGCCAGGAATAGACAGCACATTTTAAACCCCTGGTCACACTGGGTGACATGGTAGCACATTGACTAGCATAACACTTCACAGCTCCAGCTATTGGGGTTCAATTCCTGCCACTCTCTGTAAGCTGTTTCCACGTTTTCCCCATGACCATGCGTGTTTGATCCTGGTGCTCCAATTTCCTCCCATATTTCAAAGGCGTACAGGTTAGTAAGGGTCAGTAACCTGTGACCGTGCTACGTTGGCACCAGAAACATGGTGGCATTTGCGGGCTGCCCCCAGAACGTTCTTGGACTGTCAGTCTTCAGCACATTTCACTTTACGTTTCGACGTACATGTGACAAATAAAGCCAATTTCAAAATCTGTTTAATTTTAAACATGGCTTGCTTGATCTACAAAAATACAGTGCATACAAAAAGCTGGAGGAACTGAGCAGGTCAGGTAGCACCTATGAAAGGAAAAAGGGTCAATATTTCAGGCCAAGACCCTTCATCAGGACTGTATTGACTCATTATTCCTCTCCATAGATACTTCCTAACCTGCTGAGTTCCTCCAGAATTTTATGTGTGTTACTCTGGATTTCCAGCATCTACAGAATCTCTTGCGTTTATTTTCTTTGGTCCTCTTTCGGCTTCTGCAAGATTTTTCACCAATGTGGTATCAATGTAGTTTGTGAATCCCACTTGTGGAGAAATTTACATACCATTAAAAGGAAGGTTCAGCTGACAAGTGGACCACTTGGCCCATCTGGTTGATGATGGACCCAGTTCTACCCCCATTCAATCGGCCCACCATCCCTTAAAAACCCCACAAGCTATAAGAAAGAAGAGCAGGGGAATGTAATCTACCCATCCACTGCCCAGGAGTGCAGTGAAGAACATGACTGTTTCCTCTTATTGAGAAATGGGATTGAGCACCAATCTAGACACCTGGCATTTGGGAAGGGAAAACGTGTTCCAGGGAATACAGAGTATATCAAAGCTTATTGGCATTGGTATTGTTTTATTATTATCAAATGTGGCAAGTTACATTGTCTTGCATACTGTTGAGATATACTATTGAGAAGTACAGAGCAACGTAGGCATGTTAACTACCTGTCTAAAATAACAGGATAGCTGGAGAACACAGGTTCACAACCCAGATCTTGTGTTGTGCTTGGATCTTGTTTGGTATACAGACTTACACATACAGCAAGGGTGCCTAAGGCTTCTGCACAACACTGTAGTCGTGTCATGTATTGCACTGTACTGCTGTCACAAAAAAAATCATAACATATGTGAGTGATGATAAACCTGATTCCGATATGTCTTTGTTGTGGACTGAGAGTGGGAAGGAGGCAGGGAGAGGGGCATCATGATTGGGAAGAGAGGAAGGGAAAGGGCAAGAGGCAGATACACCAGAGCCACATCCTGTAATGATCAATAAACCAGTTGCTAGGAATCAAATGACCTTTCCCGATGTCTCGGGGCTGGGTGTGGCTGCATCCGCACCATACCCCCGCCTCTGGCACTCCTTCCCTGCCACCTGTCCCCACACATTTCTCGCCATTCCCAACGTCCCTTGCTCCCATCGGATTTATAAACTTGTTCCCTGCTCCACGTTGACAAGTACAATACTGTGCAAAAGTCTTAGGCACCCTTGTTATATATATGTGCCTAAGGCCCTTGCACAGTACTATATTTCAGATAAATATATGGGTACTAGTGAATGCTCTCAGCTGCTTGTTCTCAATCAACACCAACATGTTCTTGACTTACACAGTGATTGGTAGGGCACTGCAGAGTGAAGTTCAGCAGAGAGATCTGGGAATACAGATTCATCATTCTTTGAAAATGGCATCACAGGTAGATAGCATCATAAAGGGAGATTATGGCACATTGGCTTCATAAATCAATGTATCGAGCACAGGGAGGTGGGATGATAAGTTGAAGTTGTATAAGAGAAGTGCAGAGAAAATTCACAAGGATGTTGCCAGGACTTGAGGACCTGAGTTATAGGGAAAGGCTGAATAGGTTAGGACTTTATTCCCTGGAACATAGGAGAATGAGGGGAGCTTTGATAGAAGTATACAAAATTATGAGGGGTATAGATAGGGTAAATGCAAGCAGGGTTTTTCCACTGAGGTTGGGTGAGATGAGAACTAGGGGTCACAGGCTAAGGGTAAAATGTAAAATGTTTTAAAGGGAACATGGGGTGGCGAATTTCTTCACTCAGAGGTTGGCGAGAATGTGGAATGAGCTCCCAGTGGAAGTGATGGAGATGGGTGTTTAGTTTCAACATTTAAGTGACACATTTAATTGTACAAAGCACATAACGTAAAGATTTTTACTCATGTATGTGAAGGATGTAAGAGATAAAGTCAATTCGATTCAATTTGGGAGGGAGGGTACGGTGGGCTTTGGTCCGGGTGTCGGTCAATGGGACGAGGTTGTTCAGCATGAACAAGAAGAACAGAAAAACCTGTTTCTGTGCTGTAGGGTTTTATGATTCTATGACAATATATATGTGGCATAGCAAGCTTCTTTATTCTTCTGCCATGGCACCAACTCCAGTCGAGTTAGATATCGAAAAACATAATTATATATGCTTAGGTCAGATTTAGATTGGTTGGTTTAGGACTTAATTTTACACCTGACCAGCCTTCTAAATGAGATGGTTATGAAACCATCTGGGATGCATGCCATTATTGATCAATGCAGAGAATACAGGAGGTTATAGATGTCATGGTTCAGCCGCATAAAACTCCAGTTGGACGACAACTAAAGCACTTTGTGTAATGCTGAACATCGCATTACAGGATGTGGAAGCTTTTGAGAGTGCTCAGAAGTGATTT